>NC_092815.1:196220531-196934531 GCF_023375885.2 Dermacentor andersoni
CTGCTGCTGCTGCTGCTGCTGCTGCTGCTGCTGCTGCTGCTGCTGCTGCTGCTGCTGCTGCTGCTGCTGCTGCTGCTGCTGCTGCTGCTGCTGCTGCTGCTGCTTTGAGGCGTGTGCGAGTCCTTTTAGCGTTTTGGACCTCTTTGGTCGTCACAATGCCCTTACTTTTGTACTCACACGCAACAGCCCAGAGGAGAGATAGTATGGTACTAAGGGGGACAAGAGAATGCTTAAAGTCAACACCCAGACGAAATGGGTGATTAATAGCCACTTTTCGCACTCGCTGCTCGCATACATGGGATGATCGCAGAAGAAAGTAAGGGCACTGTCGCCCATTTGTACCCTGTGTCCACTCCTAAGCTAGTCACTTCAGTATGAAATACCAACTAGCCCAGTCTCACAAACTACAAACACAAAGCATGTTTCGTTTGTGGTCTCATCAATAAAAGAAACACTACTGCTAGTCATGGCAACAGTTTCGGGCAAACAGTGATAATACTACTTTAGGGTATTATAGGGGACGTTTCTGCTATATCTAAATAATGAGCACCGTGCAATTTTGTGCACGTGGATAACTGACGCAAAGCGTGCAGAGACGCACAGTAGCACTAAAGAACCGCAGCGTCAAGACGAGAACACGCTAGCGGCTGGCCAGCAAATCAACGCTCTAGCACTGATGCGATGCGCTCGTGTAAGGGAATTAGAGCGTAAACTTTCACGTAAGCTACAAAACATGGCGCACAAAAGCACCTCGAGCAAACACGTCTCTCGGTGTTATAACATTCAACATCAACATCATCGCGAAATATCTCCAGTGAACGCACATAAACCAGCAAGCTGCGCTTATGTCGACTCCCACAGTGCGTGGGATATGCCTCTCTTTATTATTATTATTATTATTATTATTAGTATTCCTCGTGGTTATAGGTTTTCTGTTGCTAGGGGGCGGGGGCATTTCAGAAGAACCCTATGTGCTTTGACACTGCGTACCGAGGGACGTACGCAGTCTGTGGACGAGAGTTTTTGGTTGGAGGTGTCAGAATGGGCTGACATTTTAGAGTTGTCCATATCCAGGGGTGAAGAGGGAGCACGAATGGTTTTCGCGCATCAATATGTTATGTTTCGGGCTGTACTATGTAATATGTTTCGGGCTGTACTAGTTGATCCGTAATGTTTGACAGCGTGGACTCGTACAAAGGACGGCGAAAGTGGCGAGAATTGGAGACGAACGCTATCGCCTCTCCCTCCATCCTTTGTCGAGTTCACATTGTCGGACGTCATCGACTAATAGCAACTAGCCCATTTGCATACCTGTATTAGTTTAGCCATTTCCACTATGGCACTGTAAACCGAATGTGATGAAATCAGAATTGGTGTCTTTACTATGGTTGTACAAATTAGTGTTTCGTCAAATAGTTTAAAGCGTTATGGTTGATCTCATGTTTTTACACCACCATAACCTCGTAAGATATCTTCATAGATGCAAAAGGTGGCTCTTGTGCAAGTTCCGTGCTCGCCTGGCATGGACAACAAACCTGGCAGAAGGTAGAGCACATGCGCTATTGTAAACAAAACACATGATTGCATTTTCTTGGCAGTTATTGCAATGTCTTCTGATATGTATATGCATGAACGTTAATTATCTCAGCTGCTAAAGACACATCATTAGACACTGCGAGCAGAAAAAGATGATCGTGCAGTACTATCGATATAATACAACATTATTTTAAGCAAACTGGCAGAGATGCCAGCTGTTAAGAAGAAAGGGACGATTTCAAGAAACATTTGCACTCCTAAATGTAGAATCGAAATGCACTATGCTTATAAGCTACAAAAGATTTCCAGGAAGATCAGTCTAGATACATTGGCCATTTGCTTACTCAATATGGTTCACTGAAGCTTGTGTTTAAATTCACAGTGTCTTTATACAGGGTGATGATGTTAAGTTTTGTGGAATATTTGAATATAGCCTGTTGCATATAGCATATTTCTAATCCTTGAGCAGGAATATTCCTTGAGGCAGACATATCTTGCCCGAAAAATCGAAAACACACATTCACCTAATTAACGAATATGTACTAATTATCTTTTGAATTATTTACTTTACGGCACATATAAACGATATGAAAGGGGGTTCACCGTGGGGCCCGATTTTTATTAATCATATAGTAAGAAGCGAACAAACACTGACACCAAGGACAACTTAGGGGAAATTACTTGTAATTATTAAATGAAATAAAGAAATGATAAATTAATGGAAATGAAAGTGCATGAAAAAACAACTTGCCGCACGTGGAGAACGAACCCACGTCTTCGCATTACTCTTGCGATGCTTTACCAATTGAGCTATCGCGGCGGTGTTTCCCCAAGTTCTTTCTTGGGTATTTATGCTTCCTAGTAGCACCCGGGGAGTGTTTTCCAGCACCACCACATATATGAGGCACATATTGTAATTTATGAATCATAGCCAGTGAGATTCCGAGGTGTATCCACTTGGACTTGATTTCCAGAATGACGCCAGTTTGGAGATATGCACCATCAAACTCGCTGTAAAAATGCACTGTTGTTCCGCTTTTTCAACAAAATATGCTTTATGCACTGATGCACCAAAGTAACTGGAACACCCTTGTATGTTCTATACTCAGGGAAATATATCTAAATTGGTGTCATCCTGGAAGTTCAAGTGCATATGTATTCCAAGCTGACTGGCTACAATTCGTACATTGCAATATGTGCAGTAAAATAATTATTTACGAAGTTAATTAGTGATGTTCTGTTAATTAATTGAACACGTGTTTCGATTTCTCATGCTAGCAATGTCCGCCTCTTCAAATAATCTAGCTCAAGTACAAGAATTATGCCATCTGCCACAGGAAATTTTTAAAGATGCCATAAAACCTAAGAATGATCAGCCTGTGCGATGCTACTACAGTGCTACACAGCCAGCAGCCTAATCATCACATTAAAGAATGCCGTAACAACACTGACTATTGCACTAAAGTGTTGTGCGCTTCGCAGTTGAACGATGTTGGTCATTAGAATGTTTGATCTAAGCATAACTCCCAATTAGATAACCAGCAAGAACAAGTGAAAGCAGATGACGAACTTCATACATTAAATGCTTTACCTGTGATTTCATTAAAATAGCTAAACTGCCGTTAAGCATGATGCATTTACTGTGTTGTTCCAGTTAAAAGCATCTAAATGGTCAGATGCTAAAGAGTTCTTGCTTGGAAGATCTTTGGTGAAAACCGCTGTGATAAAAATGCCAGCAGGATTATGTGCTTCCTTAGTGGAGATGTCTAAAATGATGTCAGAGGGGTAGGTAGGGCTTCTTTGTAGTACATATGCCGAATAGTTCTGACACAGAGTTTGTTACCAGCCACTGTGTAGGTCAGAGGTTAAGAAAAAAATAAAGGTCAGCTTAATGATGCTTAGCATAAAGAGAACAGAAAAATGAAACAAGTAATTCTTTCAACTAATATTTTTCAAATGTTAAATACGTTACAGAAATAATTGTGTACAATATTTTAAAGGAACCATGCTCGATAAGCGTTCGCAGAGCAACCACCATGACAACCAAGTGATCGAGAGTACACCAGTGAGGGGAATTTAGAAGCCTAAGACCACTAAAGCCGAAGGTAACAAGAGAAACAATGGCAGACAGCCCTATCTTCTTGTGTAGTTTCTTGCATTCAATAGACAGTAGTGCCAACGGCTTGCTTTTCTTGTGTTACTGTCCTGGAAAACTATGAGCAAAACGTGAACAAGGTGAAAGCAGGAGCCAACGCTTCGACAAGTGGACTTGTCGAAACGTTGGCTCCTGCTTTCACCTTGTTCACGTTTTGCTCCTCGTCTTGAATTTCCATCTCTCGCATTCCCCGTGTTTTCCCTGTTTTCCTGGAAAACTGCCTTTCACGTACGCTTTTTCGCTGTGGTGAGGAAGTTAGGAGATAGTTCTGCTCAATAATGACCACGATGGTCTTTGAAGTGCTCATTTATCCATTGTTTATTCTGGAAGTTAATCCTTGCGAGATTGGTCTGCCTGGTAACCCTTTATGGACAATACTGGATAGCCAGCTACCTGGAAAATGCTTTGCATAACAAGGATTTCCATAGTGCGCGAAATTTGCACAATATTTTTAAATGTATGGGCTCAGAACGCGGCAGTGTTGTGTTCTATTGCTTTGTGTCATGCTGAAGTGCTCACTTGTTTCCTGTGTGCGTACACTTTAGGCATGAATTATTTATAGGTACTTGGGTTACGCAATGAAAATTGTCTGTTGAAAGTAGCATGTTATTCTGGGGGGGGGGGGGGTCTGTGGCGTGAAAGTGATGACACTAAATTTTATTGCAGTGTAGATGCTTCAAAGGCCCCTCACCAGGCCCCATAGGAACATTTTCTTATGCGCTGGAAGTTGTTACGTGTCCTCTAGGGAGAATTCTGCCACAAAAAGTTTTCGAATCGGCTCACTATTAGCCGAGGTAGAAATATTTCAGTGCCGCGAACCCATTATTTTAGGAGGCGAACTCCACTGCCAAGCGAGACACTCTCTCCACTCGCCTCGTCTAGCCTCCGTAAGCGAAATTCCTTCCCTGAGTACTCCCATACCGGACTCGAGGTTCACGTGATGCAAATGTCACAAGCCCCGCCTTCATTTTTTTTCCTCGCTTTTTTATGCCATCGCACACTTCCGCTGACGGCGTCCCGCACGAGCTCTTGTGATTGTCTCGTTTCGCGCTGCACGCCATTTTGCGCGCTGTGCATGACACCTGACTAGGGATATAAGCATAAGAACACGGTAGAAAATGACATGGTTTTGTTGTCTGCGCGCGCGATTGCACGTCTTGGGAACAAGCAGACGAAACGGAAGTACATCTCTCTTGCTGTGGTGCAAAGGAAAACAAAAACGTGCAGACATTCGGTTTGTGTTTTATTACTTCTCTAAGCTTTACTTCGTCTATTCAAGCTATATATTACACAGGTAACAGATGTTGCTTTGAATAATTCTCAAAGAGACGCGTCACCACGAGCGACGTCACAGTGCAAACACGTGTGCATATGTGCGCTAAGATGCGTATGTCATCCTCCGGCTTGAAGTGCGGCGGCCGGGAGGGGAAGGGAAAACAGCGTTCGGAATGAAATTTCAGCCTTCTCCGGCGCGTAGCGATGTGATACTTTGCAGACACGATCGTTATCACGCAGTGTATGCTCTGCGCTTGTCAGCTCAAGATGGCCAGACCAGGTAAGTGGCCCTTTAAGGAACTTTGACTATCTTGTTCGTCGTTATTGTCAATATGAGTGTATGTCTGTTTGGGGAAAATGTCAAAAATTCCTGTTCTTTGCATAAACAGCAGTCTACAAGTCAGGCTGTTGGTGAGTGGCAGTATGGCATATTTCATTCATATTTCTCAAGTGCTCACAAAGACGTCAGTGTATAGAAGACACCACATAGCATTCAAGTAATCTTTTTTTCAGAAACTGAGTGTATCGCATGGTTTCATTTATCACGTGGCAACAATGATAGGGGGTGGCGGCCGTGACTGTGACAGAAACACATTATTTATTTTGCCTGGTTCCAGAGGACAATATAGCACATGTATGAAGGGGTTTTTGTTTTCAGAGTGCAGTCCAGTTTTTACTAATGCATCGTTCCTTTTATCCTACTTTGCAGTCAGTCACATTGATAATGCCTTTTCTGATTTTCTTTAACTAAGGCTTCTTCTGTTATGAGTTTGCAGCTGTATTCCTTGCACTCATGCGAAGCACCCATCACCAGATAGTTGCTATATTTTGTCTTCATTACGACAGTATTTTAGACACTGACATGTCTATTGTTTGTAATATTTTCCCGAAAACACTAGCATATGGCTGGGAGTAGTAGCTAACTGGGCAAGTTCACGTGGGATCTGTTTAAAAAATGCACAAAGGACAAGGTGTAGGGCAGCATGTGCTATCATCCTATTTCGTCTTTGTCTCTTGTTCTATATAGCTTTACTAGAATAAATAGTAGCACAAAGTGACCTCCGCTTTTATTCTTACAAGACGGTTTACAGCTTAGGACTTCTCATGACTAAACTTTCTAGCGAGATATTTCTTGGTCCCACACCCTTGAGTACAACATTTGATTTCTTTGCTTGCATTATTTGCCTGGGAAATCTGAGGAACAGCATCGTTTGTGCACCTTGTTAAAGGAGCAAGCTTCTGTGAAAATCTTTATTTCTACTCCTATTGAGAATAAAAATTCCAGAGGAGGCAGGTAGAACTATGCCTTGTGTTATATTAACCGACGCATGCAAGGTCAATATTTTGGCGCGAAAACCCCTGAATTTTTTTTTTTTGCCTTGTGGCCACCATCTAGTGTGAGATAATGGTTGGCGTTTAAATTATTGGTATTGGGAACCAGGCTATAATGTCAAAGTACCTCTTGATGGTTACCCTGCAATGCATAGTGAAGCATATGGCTGCACCTTATTTTCAATAAAACTGGCTTGTTGGGAAGGGTTGCAGGGAGATGATGCGGCTTCTCATTGTAAACTTATTGCATAAGAAAGGTCTGATATATTTGTAAGCAATTGATTGTGCTCAAAACGAGCGTTTTATTTGGGCACAATCTAAATCGTAGCTTTGGGTCAGGTGTCACAAACAAAAACAAGCTGTCCAGCGTTATTGCTGTAATATGAGGGCGATAAGGAAATAATGCCTCCAAGCCTACTACTTTACCAGTAATACTGCAAACATTTTGAGCTCTTTATCATTGATGTACTGATGTTTAAGCTATTGAATGTCACTTGCCCCACCTTGCTATCTCTTGGCGTTCTAAAGTAATCAAGCAATCCATGGCATCCCATGGTGATGTCCGGTTGAAACAGCGGGGTGTAATTGAATTTCTTACTGCGGAAGGTTCGGCGTCCATCAACCTTCATTGCCCTCTGAAAGCGGTTTACGGGGATGCCTGTGTTGACGCCAGCACTCTGCGGAAGTGGGCAAGGACTGTGAAAGACCAAAATCCTGCCGCATCAAATCTCCAGGATCAGCACTGAAGTGGACGGCCCACAATGACCTCTGATGAGGATCATAAACATCATACGGACGAGGTGACTCGGGGCAACCGCAGGACCAAGCAACAACAGATTGCAACAACACTCGCCATTTCCATTGGTTCAGTGAACCACATCATTAAGAACCCCCTGGGTTACAAGAACATTTGAACTCGTTGGCTATGCTTCGACTTTTTCATGTCAGTCGTCAGTTGCCGTAGTACCCAACAAGCGCAAGTCTTCTTGTAACGCAGGTCTTTAATGACGTGGTTCACTGAGCCAATGAAAATGGCGAGTCTTGTTGCAATCTGGTGTTGCTTGATCATGCGATTGCCTCGAGTCAACTCATCCGCCTGATGTTCATGACCCTGATCAGCAACCAATTGTGGGCCGTCTCCTTCGGTGCCGATACTGGAGATTTGATGCGGCAGGATTTTGGTCTTTCACAGTCCTTGCCCACCTCCGCACAGTACTAACGTTAACACAGGCATCCCCGTAAACTGCAGTCAGATGGCGATGAATGCTCATATGCGCACAGCTTCGGCAGTCAGAAATTCAATTACAGTCTGCTATTTCAACTGGACGTCCCCACTGAATGCCATGAATTGCTCGATTAATCTGGAACCAGAAGATATAGAGAGGTGAGGCAAGTGACATTCGGTAGATTAAACATCAGTACATTAATGATAAAGAGTTGAAAATGTTTGCAGCACTATTGGCAAAGTAGTGGGCTTGGAGGCATTACTTTCAGAATCGCCCTCATATAATTGTGTAGCCTGTCTCTCTTACATTTATGATGTGGCCGTATTAAATGCCTTATTCTTTCCAAATAACAATTTCTTTCAAGTAAGCACTATATGTGATTGTTTTCCTTATCCTTGTCTTCATGAGATCTTGAAATAATAAAGTGAATGATTCAGGGAAGCGCTGAGTGTCATGTTTCGTGTACTTTTCCTGACAAAAAACACATGAGATGACATTAAACAAATCATATTGCAGGTAGAAAAGAAGCAGATGGCTACAGCGATCAATGAAGAAATGACTTCATCTATGATGGCTCGCCTTTGGATATTGGAATGAAGCTACACAAATGCATCACCAGCCTCGCCTGCGCCCTGGAACGTTGGTTTGAATGAGACTGTTCTTCAATGTAGAAAGGCCGCAAGACTTTTCACCACATACAAGGCTTAGTGCAAGCTACAGATATTGTACAGGGGACTAGAATAAATGACCCTCCATGTAGTCACTCTTTCTGTGTCTGTGGTAAATGGGACAATTTCACGCAGAACACTCATATGTGATTATGTGTTTTCTCTCAAAGTTGCTGTGCCGTGCATTTTGGAAACACATTACCTATTGTATGCACACCATACATAACATTTCTGTGTTCTGGCTGTAGACTTACGAAAAACAATGAAGTGCATATGTACCAGGTACAACATGCCGTATTTCAACATCCTTATAGCAAGGGCTATTATATTGCTCATCACACCCGATATGTGAAGGAGTAATATATTCCTGATCACACCCTTACACCCCATGGGTTAAAGGGTAATATGTTGCTCAAAACACCCTTAAGGGACAGGGTGTTATTGGAAAATAGAACAACCTTCATAAGGGTGTAATTCCCTATAAAGTGCAGTGTTTTCAAGGGTGCGGGGCGTTGGCTATAAACACTCTAAAAAAACCTTAGGAGTGTAAATTATTTTACACTGCATGCGTGTCGATAATAGCGTCATTTATTACAATCCTGTGCCATTCACAGAATCTCATATCAAGCCGGTCCATCACCTATTTCCACGATTAGACCAAAGATCCCTCGTACCAAGCTTATGCGTTATTCAGCATTTTTCCTTCCCATTTACAATTCGAATAAGCTACCTGCGGAAATCGTTTCTCTCAATAACCATGACGCTATTGTGAGCAAACTGAAGTGCTTACTGCGTGCGAATGTTATAATTGTATTGTGCGTACTGCTTAGAATTCTATTATTCTCGATAGTTGCCACTACCATTGTAGTTCAGCTTTTTCTAGCATGTTCTCAGTGTTTGCAGTGTATTTTTCAGTATGTTTTATCAAGTTATATTCTCAGCAAACAGCGCTCGTATTGCTTCTATATTTTCAATATTTAATCACCGTGATTTGTTATGTAATGGTGTGTAACCCCTTATGTAATGCCTGTAAAAGGACCTTTAGGCCACACAAACAAAAAAACACGCTTCGAATACCGCTCGGGCGCCTCGTTCACGTGGAGACCAAGTGGCGAATGACACTAATTTAAGTACGCGTTATCACGTCTCGTAGGCTAAGATGCCAATCACATTGAAAAATCGAAGCTGCCGTCCATTCATCTCTGCCATTAGCATTCTAATGGTTTATTTTTGAAGTCTTCTAACCCTATTGCAGCACTTGTATCACAAATCCGTTATTATTGTCGCGTGTTCAATTTATGCAGATGTGCCTGTGACCATCTCTGTATCCTTTGTAATGGCTTACTGAAACAAAATATTCTACCTGAATATTTAGGCACAGCGTATTTATGGTTTAGAATTTGTTTTATGTCCTTATTTATGCGACACTTTCTTTGGATGTATTTACGGCGGTCGACATGTTTGCTCAGTTGGTCTCTCGCCGAATAAAGCGGGCTGATGAAGCAGAGGGTCTAATAGTGAGCTGGGTCAATCACAGAAGTAGTTTGTCGAAAGCTAGACCGATAACAGAGATGGTACATTATTAGCTGCACTGAACCCTGAGATGGTGTAGTAATCAATTGGCATTTCCCGGAGATACTTTAACAACAGGGCTTATCCCGGATACAATGTACATGGCGCTTCGATGGGTCGCGTGCAAGTCCTTTCCAACGCTTGCCGTGTTGCTGGACGGGCATGTATTCGCGATTATGGAGAACGTGGTGCAGAACACGAGAATTTACATGGCGTCAGCGCGAAGCTTAATGTCAAAAAACTTTTTCGATGAAACTGAATGAACAGCTCCTTGCGCGGACACAAAAAGAACCTATAGTGGAACGCGTCGTGTGTCGCTTTGCATAGCATTTACTTCAAAACGTTTTAATGCAGCTTCGCTTAGCGTAAGTTGGAAGAAGTTTGTCTTATGTACCGTAACTTGCATTTTTCGGAACATTTCTGCGTTATGAAATTCTTTGAGATACTCCTCTTATTCATTTTGGGTCCTAATAATATGTTTCTGTGAGAGATACATAGCAAATTAAACCCTAAATGGCTTAGCAACTTGATAGGCATGACCAGTGCAGGAAATTTGTAAGTCCGTGTAGACGTGTAAAATGCTGCGCTCCCCTTTTTCTCCCTGTCTGTCTGTATCTGCTTGCCTTTATCACTCCTTCTGCCCTTACCTCTTCGCCGATGCAGCGTTGCACAATCGATATTGTCTTTTCGGTGACTTCCTTGCGCTTGGATTCTCATTTACCTCAGTCTACGATGATTCTCTGACATTCGCTGAACCGCATCGTTTACACTTGGGCAACGTGTGCACGTGTATCGATGGGCGATACTTATTTTGCCGTCCGATGGACTTTCCGAGACCATTCTGATGCGCAATGCTGGCAAGATATCCTTTACCCGTGAATTTCTTAACGGCGTGCATTTGACATGGATTTTTCGGATATCGGATATGCGTAGGACATCACTTTTTTGTTCATTTTCTTGCATTATACAATTACGGCTGTCTCCAGCAAACCACAGACGCACTGCGTGTAGTAGAAATTTCAGTGTGCACATTATTCTTCTAGAGCATTCGCCAAACACGGTGGCGTGAAGAAAGTGCTGAAGCCCGGAAAGAGCGTAAAATATCCCAAGAATGCTAACTAATAAAAAAGAACAACATTTGGGGTTTCTTCAGTGCTGAGCAGAACCGAATCTGTGTCCTATATATTCAGCCTAAGTTCCCTGAATATGCATTCATACACGCGCCACCCGCGGACTGCGTGGTGGTGCCACCACCAGATGGCACAGCGTGTACAAAGAAGCCAGGCTTCATACCCACCTCGTACGTGGGGCGTTAAGACGGTGGTACTCCGGTGTGTCCCGATCTTGTTTCAATGGGAATCGCATTCCCGTCGGCGACCATCGTTAGATGCGTTCTGCCGGATATTATTTTCTATGAAACATCTAGGGCCTTAATGTACAAGCAATGTAAATACATCTCGGTAAATATGTCATGTAATAGGGTCAATATTTCATGGCCATAAAACGCTGTATTTTAACCATCTTACGATCTAGTTATACCCGGAGCTATACTCAGGCTTGGCTTAACTTGTAGTTACAGAATGAAAGACAGTACAAAAATGATAACGTCCGTCTACTGGTTAGTACCTTTTGTTTATTCAAAAATAAAGCCATCAAGCTACCTTTCTTAAACTTCTCACGAAATACTCTCTACTGCGGGCGGTTCACTAAGCATTTAATTGTAGCGGCAGTGCTAAAATTGGTTTATTTCGTAAATGAAAAAGACAACGACGACGCAGCAATGACATCTTTAATGCGGTATTTTCTACCGAAGGTATCCCTTTCGGGCATGAATTAACACTCAGGCTAGTAGTAGGTATATATCCAGTGGAATATTAGTGCGTATAAAATCATTTCCGCTGGTCGCTTCATGGCTTTAAGCCGAATTCCACAGCTGCGCTGCAGACAAAAAAAAAAAAAGAGTGATGTGCGTGTCTTGCCTCCCTTTCTTCCCTTGTGTGCTCTGCAACAATTAAATTCTGCATGCTTAGCCGCATTGCACAGATGAGTGGTATTATTTTTCGCGAACACAACCCATTCCCAATGCGGCACAATCAAAACAATTTGCAACAAAATTGCAGGGTCATTTTCCCTTCAACTTCAATGTCACTCTTTAAAAAAAAGAGGGCCGGAGCTTGAAACCTGGTTCCCGCGCACATTAAGAATCGGTAGCTTAGCACCTTGGCTGCCTATGACAATTGCCCAAAGCAGAGAAAATGAGATTTAGGTGAAACAAGCACATGACGTTTTATACTAGTAATATCGTTAGTGCATCGCTTGTAATATTTCTATTAAAGGTAAAGAAATATTGACAGTATTTGGCACGCATACTACACTACAGTATTACTAAGTTAATCAGCGCTTCGCCAACTGCTATTAAAACAGTTGCAACAAGGCGTGAACAGTGGTATTAGTAAGATATATACATATATGTATATCGCTAACCTCCACCGCTAACCTCGCTAACCTCGCTAACCTCCACCAGAACTGTTACATGTGGAATGACACAGATGACACTGGTTGCAGGCTATTTACACTGGAGCCAGGCAGCCAGGCTGACACTCGCTCGTGCCAAGGGCACCGACCAACTTCGTCGTACTCGCGGCGGCTCGTCTCTTGAGCATCGCTCAATGACATCGTAATGTATATATATATATATATATATATATATATATATATATATATATATATATATATATATATATATATATATATATACCTCCCGCGAGGCCGCCGAGCGAGGCGATGCGACAGCGACAGCAGGCGAAGTAGGCCCGATGGACATGTGTTGTGGCGAAGAAGCGCCAGCGGCGGCGGGCTCCAAGCGCAAGGGCACAAGCGATACGCCACCTACGGAAAACGCTTTGGACCACGCACAAGCACTGAAGAGACCCAGGTCAGGAGCCAGAAAGATAGACGCGATCGAAGAGATGGTGAACAAACTGACGGACAAGACGGAGCAAATGTTTGACATACTCCTGACAAGGCTGAACGAATCCAACGCGGGCCGGAACGCGCAGTACGCAGCGGTCAACACCCAACTCGCGGCCATGAATAAGCGAATCGATGATCTGGAACACGGGACGATGCAGCTGCAGCAACAGCAACATCACCACCACCTGCCTGGAAGGGCCGGGGTACCACCGTCACAAGTGGTAAACACACCGGCCATCCTCGCCAGCGACAACAACGCCACCACCCGCACACGAGTGGTGGCACACGGGTGGTTGCAACAACGCCAACACCACCCGCACCGGGGCAGGAGGGACGCACGGACAGTTGTGTCCCCCCAACACCTCTGCATAACAATCATGGCTGTGTCCCGCAAGTCCGACAACAGACGCATAGTCTAGCAGTGGAATTGCAGGGGCTTCAAAAACAAGAAAGCAACGATGCTACAATACATAAAAACGCTTGCCAATAACAAACTTCCTGCCGTGATTGCCTTGCAAGAACCTTTCGGCCGGGCCCAGCTTCCGGGATATGTGACGTGCGGTCCCCCCTACGAATCCATGGGGAGGGACGTCAGGGTGTGCACCCTGGTTAAGCGCGGGACGGCCTTCATCGAACACGAACTCGTGCTCCACGAAGAGTCGGACATAGACCATGTACTGATCGAAGTCGTGCCGAGTATTGGAAGTAGGAAAACCGGCCTTTTCGTGCTCAACGTATATAGCTCCCCCTCGCAAAGATACCGCACTCACACTTTCGACGCCCTGTTTCGCGAAGCGATGGCCAAGGCCGCCTCCAGTCCCTTGCTGATATGCGGAGACTTCAATGCGCCGCACACGCAATGGGGATACGCAGCCGACTCGCCGAAAGGGAAGAGGCTAGCTGGACTGATGGACGAGCGCGGCCTGACTGTACTCAACGAACCTGCTTCGCACACCAGGATCGGACAGGGAGTGTGCCGCGACACGTCCCCCGACCTCTCCGTCTGGTCAGGCGCGGGCGTGGTCACTTGGTCGAACTCCTTCGAGGACCTGGGGAGTGACCACAGGATCCTGTGCGTGACCGTGGGAGAGGATGAAAGCGAGGAAGGCGTCTGCCGAAAGGCGAGAATCGTAGACTGGGACAGATTCCGGAAAAATAGAGAGCAAGACAAGAAGGAGGGCCCGATCGAAGACATCAGCGAATGGTGCAGAGTACTACTCGCGGACGTAGAGAAAGCCACTGATGAGATCGAATGGACGGACTGGCGACAAGAACCACCCAAAGAAGTGGCAGACAGATCCCGCGGAGCCGTGGGCGACGGCGCTCCCCAACCATCCAGAGTGGACAGCGGCACATTTGTTGCGGCCAAGAAATCCATGCAATGGAGAGCGAGTAGGCAAAAACTCAACAGGAATATACGCAAGAAGATCGCCGAAATCAACCGGGAGATCGAGACGCATTGCACCCGCCTGTGCGAGCAAGAATGGCAAGAGCTGTGCGAGACGATGAACGGGAACATGAGCGTTGGACGCACCCGGAAGATTCTCAGGCACCTGCTCGACCCGGCAAGCACCAGAACGGCGACCCGTATAGAGATGGCCGAGCTGCCACACAAGTACAAGGACGACCCAGAGGCCTTCACGGAAGAGATCGTGCAGACGCATCTCGCACGCCCGGAAGGGCAGAGTCACCCAGAGTACTGCGGGGCTCCCAACGAGGAGCTGGACGCGGACTTTTCCGTGCAGGAAATTAGAACGGTCCTCCAGCTACTGAAGACCAACTCGGTGCTCGGTCCTGACAGGATCACCAACAAAATCGTGAGGAACCTGAACGACGACGCCATCGAGAAGCTCTGCGAGTACATCAACGCGTGCTGGAAGGAGGGCCGAATTCCGCAAGAGTGGAAGACCGCGGACGTTATACTGATACCAAAGCCGGGCAAACCGCTGGAGGTCCGAAACATGAGGCCGATCTCCCTCACGTCCTGCGTCGGGAAAGTGATGGAGCATGCCGGCCTTAACAGGGTGACGACGCTGCTCGAGAAGCAGGACGCCTTCGGCACCCACATTATCGGTTTCCGGAAGGGCCTTTCAACGCAGGACGCCATGCTGCAGATAAAGGAACAGGTCGTGAACGCTCCGAGCACGCACGTGCGCGCCCTACTCGGGCTAGACCTCAAGAGCGCCTTCGACACTGTGAAGCACATGGCCATACTGGACAAGATCAGCCGACTCGATCTCGGGGCGAGGTTCCACCGATATGTCAGCAGCTTCCTGAATGGGCGCGAGGCGACAGTCAAGATCGACGGGGTCCCACCACGAACGGTCCGAATGGGTGGTGCGGGAACGCCGCAGGGCTCCGTACTCTCCCCCATGCTTTTCAACCTCGTCATGATCGGCCTGCCGGAGCGTCTTGACACGATAGAGGGCATCAATCATACGATATGCGCAGATGACGTGACGGTGTGGACCATGGAGAACATGAGCGTCGGCAAAATGCAAGACCGACTGCAGCGGGCCGTCCGGGAGGTGGAGCGGCACCTCGAAGACACGGGATTCGTCTGCTCACCCGACAAGTCGGAGATCCTGCTCCACAGGCCGCGCAAGAAAGGACCCCTTCCGCAGGCCGTGCTAGACGCTCGTCGTTTGGGCGTCCGCGTCACGACGAGGGAGGGGACCCGAATACCGGCGCTGTCCAAGTTGCGAGTGCTCGGCCTGTGGCTGGAAGAGAACGGTGCCAACCGCGAGCTGGTTGCCCGACTCCAGAAGAAGGTGGCCGCCGCCACACACCTCGTGCGGCGGGTCGCGAACAGGAGGCAAGGAATGAAGGAACACAACGTTACGAGGCTGATACAGGCGTACGCGCTGAGCCACATAGCGTACGTCGCCGCATACGCCGACTGGAACAGGAACGAAACCGACAAGCTGAACGTGGCGATCCGCAGGGCGTTCAAGACCGCCCTCCGGATCCCAGTACACGCCTACCCACAGGCTCCTCGAGTTGGGCGTACACAACACGCTCGAGGAGATCGCCGAGGCGCAGAGAATCGCGCAGCTGGAGAGGCTGTCGAGCACCGTAACGGGAAGACGAATCCTGGACTTACTCGGGATTCAATATCACGAGGCGCGTGGACTGAAAGAATCACTGCTACCGGAAGTCAGGGACGCCATACAGACGGAAAACATGTCGAAGAATATGCACCCGGTGCATGACGTGCAAAGACGTATACGCAGGGCGGTAGCAATCCTCGAGAAGCATGGAAGACAAGAAGGCGTCCTCTTCGTCGATGCAGCCAGGTACCCGCGGCCAGTCGGTGACCCTGTTGGCGACGAGGAACGTCGACCACCACCGCCGCTACAAGGGAATGTGCGAGACGAGCCGCAATTACCAGTATCACCACCACTACTGCTCCTACGACAAAAACGGCAGCAGCAACAACGGCAACATCGACACGGCCGGCCGACGGCGGCGGCGCCCGCCTTCTCCATGGCAGTCGTAGATACAAAGGGAACGATCCGAGTCACGGCATCAGCGAGGCTGCCGTCGGCCGAAGCAGCGGAAGAGATGGCCATAGCCCTCGCGGTACTCCACGGAGGTGCGGAGGATAACCTGGTTATCAGCGACTCCAAATCAGCGATTCGGAATGACATCAAAGGTTGGGTGTCCGCGGATGTGGCCCGCATGCTCAACGCCCGGGCCGGGGACTTCGGATCCGGCACCATTACAAACAAGTCCCTCAAGTTGTTCCCCGCGCACGTCGGGGAGCTTGGCAGTAACAGCAACAGCCACGACAATAATGACACCAACATTGCTAACGGCCGAAGACGCAACGTCACTCCACCCAACCACAACGAGCGCGCCCACCTCGTCGCGAGGCAGCTTACCCGCCGCGACGCGGTCACCCAGAGGGCAGCCGCTGCCGTTGTTGTGCGGGACCCCAGCGGAGGAGTGATGGCGACGGCGGCTGCCACCCCGTCTGACGCGGCCGCTGTCGTTACCAATACAACACAAATCGCGGCGGACGGAGCTGGGGATCACGCGGACGCCGACTGCGATGTGAAGGAGTTTCCGGCAACGTACAGAGAGGTGCTTGGTCACTATAGAAAACAACGAAGAAAATATCCACAACCCCACGGGCGTCTAGACAGGTCCCAGGCGGTCGACCTGAGACGGTTGCAGACGGGCACTTTCACAAACCCCTACCACCTGCACCGCCTGTGGCCCGCGCTGCACCCGTCGCCCGGCTGCCCGTGGTGCGAGTACGAACGGGCCGATATGGCCCATGTGCTTTGGGAATGCCAACGCCACGTGGAACAAGGACAAAGAGGAAGGGGGAATACAACAGCAGAACCCTCTGAAGCGGGGCGCCTCGCTGAGTGATGGCAAGGTGCCCTCCTCAGCGAGGCACCCGAAGACCAGGAGTGGGCCGTCCAGCGGGCCAGGGCCGTTGCCGAGGATCTCGAAAGATCTTCCTCGGGCGATGGACCCCTGGAAGCCTAGCCCCGGGCACCAACATCAGCAACCGTTGGACAAATAAAGTTTATTCCTATCCTATCCTATATATAAATATTGTAAGAATTTATGCGGACTTCATCTTCATCTGTACAAAGTCATCATAAATCATCGGCTCGTGTTCGTTTTTGCATCGGCGCCATTTTTCCTTGTTAGAATAAAGCGTCGTCTCGACCGTGGTATTTCAAGTGGTGGAGGCGCTTTAAGATCCCTTCGACCTCAATCCCCTTCAATATCTCTCCTGGAGCTACGTTCGGGACGCCGCTTACGCCAAGAGGTTGCCATGTCGCAAGACCAGACCGCAGCGTCCACCATCTCGGTTCAAGTGCCAGCCACCCCCAATCCCAGCCCTGCCAACAACCGGTATCGCGATCCAGAAATCTTCTCTGGCTTGCCTGGTGAGGACGTTGAAGACTGGCTCGACAACTACAATCGTGTAAGCGAATACAACAATTGGAACGAGACATCGAGGTTAAACAACGTGCCATTTTACGTCTCTCAAGTAGCCAAGACATGGTTCCTGAATCATGAGAGAGACTTCCGTGATTGGTCGTCTTTCAGGGAGCAGCTACGGCGGATTTTCGGCACACCCACGGTTCGTTCGGAATTTGCGAAAAAGAGGCTGTCTGAGCGCGTCCAGCATTATGGCGAGTCGTATACCTCGTACATTGAGGACATCCTCGCGCTTTGCCGCCGTGTCGACAGTGCCATGCCAGAACCTGATCGCGTGCGACACCTTCTTAAGGGTATAGGATCTACTGCTTTCAACGCACTCGCCGCTCAAAACCCTTCGACGGTGTCGGACGTCGTCTCCGTCTGTCAGCGCCTCGACGCCCTGGAATCAATCCGCTTGCAACCGGACTTTTCCGACAACCCCCTGGCAAACAGTATTGAGCTCCGGTCTATCATTCGAGTCATAATTTGTGAGGAATTGCAAGCGCATGGCTCACCCCCTTGCAGCAGCACTCACGCCCAACCTGCTTCTACTGACCTGCGCGGTATTATTAAGGAGGAAGTGGCCTCCCTTCAGAACGCCCAGCATACCAACGCTTCTCCTTGCCCACAACCGGCTTCTTACGCCCAGGTTGCTGCACTGCCAGCCGCGCCATCTCCAATCACACCACCTGCGCCTGTTCACGATCACCTGGTACCTTTAGTCACCCGACCTCCGAACCCACCTTACTACTCTGCCTGGCGCTCGTCGAGGCCTATCTGCTACTACTGCGGCTTTCGAGGACATATCTCCCGGTTTTGCCGACGCCGCCAGCAAGACGAACGTCGTGGTTACACGGCCTCTGAACGCGATGAGCCACCTCCTCGCGTTTACCGCACTTATGACGATAATCCTCCCGCTCGCCGATCTCCATCTCCGGCCGACTTCTCCAACACCGCAATCAACACACGTGTCTCGAGACGCCGCTCCCCATCGCCGCTCCGACGTTCTGTTTCGCCACTTCGACCTGTCTCCAAACTCCATGTCCAGCGACCGGAAAACTAACCAGTGCAGTTTTTGGAGGGAAAACTGCATCGCCGCGAAGTGCTCCAAGTCCTCCTGAACGTCCTTCGAACATGTTATTGGTGTCTGTGGAGGGTGTGCTTTTGTTAGCTCTGATTGACACGGGAGCTACTATATCTGTTATGCGTGCGGACCTGTGCTCTCGTCTGCGGAAAGTGAAGACGCCTTATATTGGATCATCCCTGATTGGGGCTAATGGAGCAATCATTCGACCATCAGCCCAATGTACAGCACGCGTCTTCATTGATGGTATCTGTCATCACATTAAGTTCGTGATTTTATTCCCGTGCGCTCATGAACTAATTTTAGGTTGGGACTTTCTCTCGTCAGCGTCCGCTTTAATCTCTTGCCGTCAACGTGTAGTCCATATGACCGAGACAGTTCATTGCAGCGAGAGTGCCGATGAGCCACGACTGCGTTTTCTCACTGCTGTCGATTCTGTACTGCCTCCCGGCCACGAGCAAGTCATAAGTCTCTCCTCTACGGACATCACCGATGGCGACGTGTTCATCACTCCTTACGGTCGCTGTCTTGCCCGTGGGATTGTCTTCGCTTCCTGCCTGGTGCGGTTCAAAGAAAGCTCTGCGTTAATCATCGCATTAAACACGACCACTGAGACAATCCTCCTACCTCAAGGCTCCACAGTGACCTGTTATGTGGATACCCAACCAGTCTCCCTGCTTCCTCTTGCCGCCTCGCAAGCTCTTCCTCAACAGGACAAATCTGCTTCATCTGCCCTTGCTTCCGTAATAAGTCCTGACCTTACTGCTGCTCAACATGAAGCGTTGCTAAAATTGCTTACGAAGCACCAGGCCTCCATTGATATGGATACTTCGTCAGTCGGACAGACTTCCGTTGCCTTCCATCGTATCGACACCGATGGCCAGACTATCGAGGAGAACGTCGCCGATATGCTGAAAAGAAACGTCATACGTCCCTCCGCCAGTGCTTGGTCATCACCCGTCGTTTTAGTGCAGAAGAAGGAAGGATCGGTACGATTTTGTGTTGACTACCGTGCGCTAAACAAGATCACCCGTAAGGATGTATATCCGATGCCCCGTATCGATGACGCCCTTGATTCGTTGCAAGGCGCGCAATATTTTTCAAGCCTTGATCTTCGCTCCGGATATTGGCAAATTCCAATGCACGAAGCGGACAAAGAAAAGACCGCCTTTTCTACTCCGGATGGTCTTTATGAGTTTAATGTAATGCCTTTCGGTCTATGCAATGCTCCCGCCACATTTGAAAGAATGATCGACACGGTTCTTCGCGGCCTCAAGTGGAAAACTTGTCTATGTTACCTCGACGACATCGTCGTGTTTTGCTCGACTTTTACTGACCATCTGCAACGCTTAGATGAAGTGCTCACATGCCTTTCTAATGCCGGACTTTAACTAAACACGCGGAAGTGCCGTTTCGCTAGCACAACGATTAAAGTCCTGGGTCATCTCGTTAGCAAAGACGGCATCCAGCCCGATCCGGATAAAATTTCCGCGGTGCTCAACTTTCCACGCCCACTTCGTGCAAAAGAACTGCGCAGCTTCATTGGACTCGCCTCATACTTTCGACGTTTTATCCGGAACTTTGCCAGCATTGCCTCGCCTCTCCACAAGCTCCTTGCTAGTTCCAGTTCCTTCGATTGGAACGATCAGTGTGAAGCCGCGTTCCAAGAACTCAAGCGCGCACTAACATCCCCACCTGTTCTTTGTCATTTTGACGACAAGGCGCCCACATTAGTGCATACTGACGCCAGCGGCCACGGAATTGGTGCCGTACTGCTGCAGCGCGACCACGAATTTTGCGAAAAGGTTGTCGCATATGCAAGCCGCACTCTCACTTCCGCGGAAAAGAAGTACTCGATAACCGAACAAGAGTGTTTGGCTGTTGTCTGGTCCATTCAGAAATTTCGTCCATATCTCCACGGTCGACATTTCACGGTTGTGACCGACCACCATGCCCTATGTTGGTTGTCGACGATCAAAAACTTGTCCGGGCGCCTTGGCCGCTGGATACTCCGATTACAAGCATATGATTTCAATGTCATGTATAAGTCCGGACGGAAGCACCAAGATGCCGATGCTCTTTCACGATGCCCATTACCACCATCATCGGAGCACATCACATCACCTTGTCAAATTGGCCGCACGGAGGACGCTTCGTCTATTACACCGATTTCCTCCTTGACTTCATCAAACCGCCTTTCAGTGCTTTCCACTCACCAACGCGCCGATTCCTATTGCCAAGGTATCATCAATCGCCTTAGCGGTGTTTCATCTCCACCCAATGCCAGGCTACGGAAACAGCTCAAACTGTTCAAGTTTGAAGACGACGTGCTCTACCGGTACATTTTTCACCCGGAAGGCCATCAATGGTTTCCCGTTCTACCGCGCTCTCTTCGCGCTGCAGTTCTGCAGGCCTCACACGATGACCCTACGTCAGGCCACTTGGGTTACCACAAAACACACGAGCGCATACGCAGCCGATTCTATTGGCCAGGCCTTTCCACGAGCATAGCTAGATATGTTGCCTCGTGCACGCTTTGCCAACACCATAAGCGACCTACTACTGCTCCGGTCGGGACCCTACAACCACTTCCTTGTCCAGCACAACCCTTCTCTGTCGTCGGCATTGACCTTTTCGGGCCACTCCCACCTACTCCAGATGGCAACCGATGGATCGTCACTGCTGTTGACCATTTGACCCGGTACGCTGAAACAGCCTCAATACGCTCAGGAGCTGCCTCAGAAGTAGCGGCCTTCTTCTTGCAGGCTGTCTACTTACGTCACGGGGCGCCTCACGTTCTTTTGAGCGACCGAGGCAAGGCATTTCTTTCAAGCACTCTTAATCAAGTTCTGCAAGCGTCCAACACAGTGCACAAGACAACGTCTAGCTAACACCCTCAAACCAACGGCCTAACAGAGCGATCTCATCGCACGGTGTGTGACATGCTATTCATGTATATTCAACCTGATCATCGTAACTGGGATGCGATTCTCCCATTTGTAACATTTGCGTACAATCTGTTCAACGGACCACCGGATACTCTCCGTTTTCCTTAGTATACGGCCGCCACCCAACCTCATCACTCAACGTTTCTTTCTTCTCTGGCCCCGTCAACGCTTCACCATTCATTTGCGACCAGTTTGTGTCTTGTCTTGCCCAATGTCGTCGTCGCGCCCGTATGAACACTGCAGCCAGCCAAGACGATCGCAAACATCGGTACGATGCCTCTCATCGCGTCGTTTCCTACCGCCCTGGTGACGATGTGCTCCTATGGACCCCTGCACGAACACCCGGTTTATGTGAGAAGCTTGAGTCTCGATATCTTGGCCCCTACAAAGTCATAGAGCAGACCTCGCGGGTGAACTATCGCGTTACACCTGTTGAGGCCCCAACTGACCGACGCTGCCGCGGAACAGAAATCGTGCACGTTTCTCGCCTTAAGCCCTTTCATCTCCGTTCCACTGTCTAATGTGCGGCCAGGCTGGCCGCTTCCGTCCACGGGGGAAATTAGTGTAAGGATTTATGCGGACTTCATCTTCATCTGTACAAAGTCATCATAAATCATCGGCTCGTGTTCCTTTTTACATCGGCGCCATTTTTCCTTGTTAGAATAAAGCGTCGTCTCGACCGTGGTATTTCAATATATATATATATATATATATATATATATATATATATATATATATATATATATATATATATATATATATATATATATATATATATATATATATATATACAGTGTGTTTATATTTCTGTACATATATGTCTCTGTTTCTATCTCACCGTTACTCCGTCTACTTGACCTGTTTATGGGTGTTTGTGTCGGGCTGTTGGGGTTGACTGGGCAGTGCATCTGCTGCTATGCTTGGAGAATACGGTTCGAAATAATCCCATTAACCCAAATGAGTAACTGCGTATGTGGCAATGTGCACAAATATGGAGCGGGACTTCACGATAAAACCTGTAATGATAAATAGGTCTTGTGAGCTTACAGGCTAGATGCTCGTATAATTTAGGAGAAGTATGCCATTTATTTTTAATTGAAGATGGGTAGATATATCTTTAATTTAGATGCATAGCTTTCACAGAGCCTACCTGGCAATAACTAGCCTCTGCACAGGCAATACAGTACATGAATTATTCTCTGAGTGCAGCACTTTTAAGGGATATAGAATTACCTTTATGTAAGTTTTGCCAGCAGGCTATAGGGTAATTGAATTTGTTTTCCTTCCTTCCTTTACTGTCATTGAATGTACTAGAGAGTCGACCATCGCATAGGGGTTCTGCTATGGTGTTTTGTGTAGACGAGCTGCTATTGTTACGGAAGGATGACAGAAGAGGGGAAGAAGATCGCGGGACGCTGGCTGCTGCGTGTTGTTGGTGGCCAGCCATCTTAAGTACTCTCACTGATATATATATATATATATATATATATATATATATATATATATATATATATATATATATATATATATGTGTGTGTGTGTGTGTGTGTGTGTGTGTGTGTGTGTGTGTGTGCGTGCGTGCGTGTGTGTATTCTAAATACAATCTATACTCCCAACATCCCCGCAACATATTGGTTTGAGGTGGGATATCACGGCTGGAAACGGAGAGCTCCACAGTGGACGTCGCATCACCGTTCGCACCATGCCTGACGGTGAGCACTCAGGATCAACGTCGCTGCTGCCTCCTACGTCACCGCCATATGCTACTTCGCTGTTACCTTCGGTTGTCCTTGTGCGAACCAACGATCCTGGTACTTCCTGCGGGAACGATGGCGCCAACGTTGAAGAGTGGGTGGCCATGTACGAAGGCGTGAATGTATTCAATAGATGGCACCCTACGCTTATGCTAACTAACCTATTGTTTTACCTAAGAGGCACGACAAAGGCGTGGTACGAAACCACGCCTTTGCAAGGAGAAGTTAACAGAATTATTCGGCAAACCAGCCGGCCGTCAAATTGCGGAAAAGCAAGGACTAACCTGCCGTGCCCAATCCGCCAGGGACTCCTATTTCTCATACATCCAGGACGTGCTGCACTTTGTTGTAAAGCCGGTCACGACATGACAGAAGCTGAGAAAGTTGGGCACGTGCTTAAGGGCATTGCTGACGACGCCTTTAATCTGCTCATGTGCAAGAGCTGCTCTACAGTTGATGCAATCATTAAAGAGTGCCGATGATTCGAGCAGGCCAAAAGCCTACGCGTCTTGCAACCATTCGCCAGATTTCCCAATTCTGCCACCACGTCGACGTGTGAAGCTCAAAGTACTCAGCAGCATGTGTCGCGATCATAGCACGTCATAGCGCGATCAATCGTTAGACGGGAACTGGATGCAACGGCGCCCGCAGCGTTCTGTTCGCGTAGCACTGATGCTACCACATTTTCAGTTCCCCTCGTACATGCCATCGTTCGCCACGAACTTGAAAACATTGGTTTGCAGCCTGGGTGTGCTCTCGCGAATCCCAGAGCTAACGAACGTCCTTCTACAATTTTCGCTCCACCCCGACGCCTCTCTCCGCGTTATCGCAACCTGACTGCGTGGAGGACTGCGGACCACCTGTCGATATGTTTCAACTGTCGCCGCATTGGTCACGCCGCCCGATACTGTCGCAACTCGTGGCCCTCAACACCTCGCACACCCACCAACCTGAGCCGTTTTTATGGAAATGCCCGCAATGTTTCGCGCACCGGCGAGTCTAGCAGCGCCGACAACTGTGCTCGGAACACTTGGTACAGCCGCTCACCATCGCCGCGCGGACACCAGTCTCGTTCACCGCAAACACATCGCCCATCTTCCCATTCGCAGCTGCCACGTCGCCTTTCGTCGCCTGTGGCTTTTGGCCGCATCCTATCGAAAACTAAGAAATGCAGCCCTCAGAGGTGGTGCTGCATTGCCGACTACTGCAGCAAATCCTCTGTCTGTGCCTACAAGGATACGTGCACCTGACGTTAAAATAGACGGCGTACCTGTCCAAGCACTCGTCGACACTGGGGCCCACGTATCTGTCACGAGTGCTAGCCTACGTAGATGTTTAAAAAAGGAGCTCATCCCAGCAGCTGCCCGAGTGTTTCATGTGGCTGACGGTGGCGTGCTGGTTGTTCTTGGAATGTGTACGGCGCGTTTAACTATAGCCAGCCGCCCTACTTCTGTTCTCTTTGCTGTGATCGACAACTGCCCTCACGACGTTATCCTTGTATTGAACTTTTTATCCATTCATTCTGTTCTCATCGACTGCGCGACCGGCGTTCTTCAGTAGGCACTCCCTCAACTCGCCGATGCTCCGAGCACCACCCCACCGCACTTGTGCTGGCTTCACAATTTGCAGTTACTTACGTCACTTTGACAGTCCAGCCACAGGTTCCTGACGGTGAATATGTGCTTCGCCCCGTCATCGACGTGCTTTTGAACCGAAACGTTCCTGTTCTACATACGCTTGCCACGGTTACTAATAACGACATCGTTCTAGCGCTTCTGAATTTCAGCCTGTGTGCTCAAGTGATTCCGGCCGTAATTTTCTTGGCCAGTGTTTCTAGTGGTTCCGAATTTGATATGGAGAGTCTGAATGCCGAGAGTGGTTTATTAGCACCAACTGCAACTCACAGCTCTGGTATCCTAACGGATGACTTCGCGAAAACGATTGCACCTGACTTCTCCGAGGCACAGGGCACGGACATACGCCTCCTGCTTGAATCGTACAGTGACGTCTTTGATTTCGGCGACAGGCCTTTAGGCCGCACATCTGTTGTTCAGCACCGCATCAATGCGGGAGACAGAGATCCGATTCGTCGGCGCCCCTATCGTGTACCGCTTGCTGAACGTCGCGTCATCCAATCAGAAGTGGGCAAAATGCTCCGCAATGGCGTCATCGAGCCATCAGCCAGTCTTTGAGCTTCGCCTGTCGTCCTTGTAAAAAATAATGATGGTACCTGGCGTATTTTGCGTCGATTATCGCCACTTAAACAAGATCACTTGTAAGGACATCTACCCGCTACCACGCATGGATGACGCCTTGGACTGCTTGCACGGGGCTAAATACTAAGTCGTCAACGTCGAGTGTTTGTAGCGTTGTATTTTGCCTCTTGCCGAAATTTCTCTTCATTCATTCGCGAGACCTTGATCTACTATATTCAGTTCTTGCTGCTTCTGTGAGCTTTATGCTCTTGTCAATGCCGAGGCGTATATCCGCAAGCTGATAAGGTGGTTTCCCAGTTGCAGCGAATAGAGGAGTGCATCCCAGGCCAGTTGTATGAGAGCGGTTGTGGTGGGCTACTGCCGCTTCAAGGCAACGTTTCTAACCAAGGGTAAGGTGGGTGCGTGCGGCAAGGCCACACCCACCCGCCTTACACCCTTTCCTCTTGCGTCCTCTGCTCTTTAGAAGAAACCCGCCTATACATATTCGGGCGAGGAAAGCGTATGTCGCCTTTAAGAAGACGAGTCCACTTGTCGAAACATTGGCTCTTGCTTTCACCTTCTTTTCGTTTTGCTCAATAATATCAAAGAGAACACGAAACATTTCCTATGGTACAAACAAGAATAATTATTACTACATTGCAGAACTTTTGAGACAGCATTCAATACTTAGAATTCAGAAACTGGTGGTAAATATTGTACTGACTAAGCATTTTTTTTTCAATGTAAATGGTAGCAAAAGAGTACAGAAGCACGCAACCTTCGTATAAGAGACACTTTCGTTTTACCAAGGGTCTCCACTAGCTGCGATAACGAACAAGCAAATCTTGCATCCATTTTATAATTCAATCAATTTGTGGTGCATACAGAAATAGTGAGCGTTGGAAAAGCCAATCGTAAAGTCTCGGAATTGGTTAAGACAAATATTCAGTGAACAGAGTTGAATAAGTTTCTTCTCTTTCTTTGGTTAAATTGCTCTTGTGGTTGCCTGAATGCCTAATGTTTGTTATTATTTCGCTAGCTGGACTAGTTATGAGCCAAAACACCAGCGTGTTCTTTGACTTTACGATGGTATTGGATGCTGCATGCAATGTAAGTGTTATTTATTCATGCCTTGCTAAATCAATTAAATATTCTCTAGAATTGCCTCTATTGTAGTAGACTGGTCTTGGTGCACTGGGCTTTCAGGCTTTCTTGCTCTTTGGGAATTATAGGGCACCACCGCCGTCCTGGGATGCCATTCACCCACTCACCTGTACCCGTTCGGTCTCTGTGGTCTCTGGAGAAAAGAAGGGGGTTGGGGGACGCATGGTTGAGGTGCAATGAAAGTTGTTTTTCTGTATAGTGTAGCAAGGGAATATGCTTGTTATCAGGTATGTGTGTGGGAGGATTTTTTTTATTTTTCATATAGGTTTGTTCTCAATACTTTCGTGTGATGGCAGTGAATGTCATTGGTGTTTTGATTTGGTCTGTTTCACTACTTGCACCTTTTGGTAACACTAGTAAGGCGGAGATCTACGCTGTATTTAGCATATATAAGCCATATATATGTATATGTGGACTGGCCTGCCCCCATACAAGCACGCATGCTTAAGCGGACAGGTAAAGCCTGATGTGCATTGTGATATGATACCAAATTTGCTTAATCTGGTACTAAACTTGCTACTGATACTAAAATGATACTAAATATGATACTAAGCATGCTCACACGAGAATTTCATGCAACGACAGGCCCAATGGGAACGCATCCCGCTGAATAGAGGGCGCTAGTGCGATCTTAATCTTTTATTTGGGCTTATTATTTACAGCATAATAATCAAACTTTGTGAATTTTATTTACACTCCGCATTACTGCGATTATAAATGACCTACTTGCATTGGCGAGTGAGCTTACACTGTTAAAGAAAAAATAACTCGGCCGTTACTTTAGGCGACACTGTAAGCCAGGAACCTATACCCGGCAATACAGGCGGTAAAAGCTGTAAAAATTATCTGTAGAGGCGATGACAGCTAAGGAATTATTAGACCACTTCAGTAAAAATAGGGTAACACTAAATTGAAAAACGACTTGCTCGAAATACCTCATCGTCAGAGTCCTCGTCAGACCTTAACCACAAACAGCCCTCCTTCAGCATTTCCGATTCGCCTCATTCTGCACTATGCATTTGCGCATTCTGGACAAAGCCATTCTTTCCCTTTTGGTGGATAGAGTGAGAGGAAGGCTCTGAAGGAAACCGTTTGGTAAACTGCCAAATACAAGTCCCTGGGTTGAAAACTTCGTTCGGCCCTCTGTTCAGATCATTAAGTGCATGAACACACCAAGAAGTTGAGATTTCATGTGGTTGCTCCTACATGCGTGTTTAAGCGTCTAGAAATCTCTCATAAGCAATCAAAGCACCTTCAGTACACGAAAAGTATAGGGCAACCAATGCGCAACCTCGAGGGCCTAGGAAACTCTTGCATTTATTAATTGCACACAATACTTTGGGTCCTTCAGACATATAATTAAGGCCTGTGACCGATGACATCTGATATATGTGGCATCGTTTGCCTTATTTGAGGTCACTTATTCAATCTAACCAGAAAACTCAGCACACATGAACGGTTCGGCAGGCATTTTACTTTGTCTCATTATAATCTACATAGGGAAAACAAGATCTGCGCTTCCACGATTGAACGGTGATTCAGAGCATTAATATTCCCAGTAGCCGGCATAGCGGGACGAACACTCCTCACGCTGCACGCTATGCGTAAGGATGTTGAGTTTTCGTTTTGACGTAACGACAAGTTAATGCAAACATTTTACCTTCACGATCGGTTGTTGTGTGCTGCAATTTAGTAGGACCGTTTTCCAAAGGTTCTTCTTTCTTGTCTTTATCATGTGTTCTGAGCGTGTGCTTGAATGCTTGCACGTAATTATCGCGGACTGGAACGTGCTTCCAAAATGTGATTTATGATGCGAAAACGCAATTCATAATTAGGGAGCTCACCTTGACCACTCGCCATATCAACTTTACTTGTAGGGTCACTTCCTTGTATGTTATCAGCGGGGCATGCTTCGGAAATAATATTTATTCCCTTGTGTTTACTATAGTAGTTCGCAATTTGTTCTGCTTTATGTTTATATTTCTCATTGTTTTTCCTACCCTTAACTGGAAGTTCTCTCTTTTTATCTTGTAGAGATTTTGAGCGACCTTGGGTATCATTTTTCCTTTTTCCCTGTACTAAGCCAAATCGCTGACCAGTATCTTATGTTGGCTATTGTTTTCCTTTCACCCGCTCCTGCATTGGCTATGAAAGAGCAGCTGCTATTATTGAATGAACAAATAAAATGGGTGCTGAAGGCTGCGCAATCGCTTTGTGTGGTAAGGAAACTGTTTAGCAGTATTTTGTCATTCCTTGCGCTAAACAACAATGTTCCTTTGCTCTGAGCAAAGTTGTTGTCACTGTTTTGTTTTCATTTCTGTTTTAGGCTGTCGGCGAGCAAGGTAAAAGAGTCGTATCCCCACTCCCAAGGCATGGTTGTCATGCGGCTCAACAAAAAAAGGTGCCCTCGAGCGAATACCAAGGCACACAGCTAAAACCTATCGTCACAGCCGTAAGAAATATTGCTCTAATGCGGCACAAGTACGGGGTGGCAGAAAATTATAAAAAGGAATGGTTAAACTAGGCCGCACATATCCGCGCATCGCCAACACGCAGCAGATCGGCCGAGCGCCGCGCCACAGCATCCCGACTGCCGGCAGCGCCACCACCGCCGTCATTCGGAAACCGTCGTCGCTGCAGTCGACGGACGGCAGAGTAGCCAATATTCTTTGGATCATGCCGACAGTGTGGATACATTCCAAAGTCTTTCAGAGGACGTACCGGAAGAAAAGGGAAAGGACCAACGAACGGCGAGATAGCAGAAGCGCTTTAGACTGGAAAACTTAAAGGAACGCAAAAGCCAATCGTGAATAGCACCGACAGGTGAGGACTTTTCGTGTAAATGTAGCACGTTACACGTCGACACATCGAAAATATGTTTTCTGGCCTATAGAAATAAGTTCTTAGCTTGTTCTTTCCACTTTTAATATGATCATACATGTACGTTGGTCAAGGAAATTTGATAATAAACCAGTTGCAATCCTGCGCATCTATTGTGTGCTTACTACTTGGTCCTAGGGTTTATCTTCGCACAGAAATAGCGTGGATGGTAAGGTGCAGTGGAGCTGGCGTTAATGGAAACACACGCACGCCCTTTACGATGAAAATGTAAAAAGTCGATTTTATGACTGTATATACATAAGACCGTGTAAGAAGGTGTAATAATTAACAAGTGACCCAAACTAATTTCTCTAACAGATACCTCAATGCAGCAGTCCTTCAGCAAATAACTCAGGCTTACTGCTTGAACTGTAGCGTTATGGTAAGCTTAGTGGCAGCAGCAATATTGTAATGACATTGGTACTAGTACCGCTTGTGTTGATTTGGTATTGCGTATGCACAACTATTATCGCTTGGGAGATGACGCTGACAAAGAGGCACACTAGTTGCTACTGTCAGTTGAGCTCTATCTCAACTTGGAAGCATCATCCACAAATATAATGTCAGCACAGCATCTGCCATGTAGGTGTATGAGTTCCTAAAAAACTAAAACTCCAAGTATTCGCTATACAATGGCTAAGCAGACGCCTAGAATAAATACGATAACCAGCTCTGTACACGCGGGGGCATCGCTGCTAGGACACGAACACGACAGTCCTCGACATTTTTCATCAATTACGGTAAGATATAGTCACGAGTTACTGCCTGTCCGCCGAATTCTCGTAAATGCAGATATGTGCTAAATAGCAACAACGACTTCACTACGTGCCAGAGAAAACGTTCAACGAACGCGGAGAACCTGTACGTTACTCTAAGTGTCATTTCTGGCTCGACGCAGTTCGAAATATGTCGAGCAGCACGCCAGCTGCTTGTTGCTTTGGGCTCCCCCCTGCAAATGCCTTGTGTACCTCGTAATGTCTGCGGAAAACGTATGACTCCGCCCCTGAAAGGAAAATTGGACGTGTTTTCCCACCAAAACGTTTTCAAAGCGCTTTTAAGCGAGTCTAAGCAATGCTAGAGAAAATGTGCTGTGCAATTTGCACGTTTCTAGTTCAAATATGAGATGAAGCAGCACACGACGTCCCCGCGATGTTCTCGGAAAACTGAACATGTTATCTTCTTTTTATTTTGCGAACGTAGCCCGCTGGCAAATGTTATATGTGAACTTGCAGTAAGTTTCTTATGCAAACGTTTCAGAGTCATTGATAACAGCCGGCATTAGCCATTTCAGTTAAAATGGACTCAACATTCGGGCTGAAGTGCGCAGAATTGTTGTTCACGCATGGGAAGCCTGGCATTTTATAAAATTTCATGTGAACAACCTGAAAGCTTTACTTGCGGGTAACCTTTAAAACAAGTCAGTCGTATACCGAGTCATTTGTAAGTGTGTGATTTAATTCGGGCAGCGTAACATTTTAATGCAACGGCTGTGATTCTACAAAGCCTCAGATGTCTGACCTTTTTCGTGGATGTTTACATGTGTACCTATGAAACACGTCAACATTTTCTGGCGTATGCGCTTTAATAAATGTATATACCACAACTTATCACTTTTGTATCTGTCAGCACTGCCTGTCAGAACAAATGACATCGATGAACAAGAGTGTATATATATATATGTATATATATATATATATATATATATATATATATATATATATATATATATATATATATATATATATATATATATATATATATATATATGAGTATTCCATTCCAACATGCATATAATAAAATAGATACGGTGGCGCCTCTCAATCGTAAAATGAGTGCTGTGCAATTTTAAATATTGTTTGTCGAGTCCTAGCCAACATTGAGGATCTGCACCATGCGTTTTCAAGCCTCTTTAGGAATTGTATTGCTCTTCATAAGCCTATATCATCCAGTTTGTCGCAGTGACAACATTGAAAGTTATGCAACACAGGTAAGACAGCTACAATATTTCAATACTTTGTTGCCTGCCAATTGTTATATGCTCATGCAGAAGTGATCGTGTTAACACACTTTCTTCCGCTGTACATTTATCTGGCTTCTGCAATAGTTCCCTAAAAGTTAGTGACCATCCTTTCCACATTGTAATGCCAAAAATAGAATGTAATTTAGATTGTTATGGTATAGAATATGTCACAAAACGTCAGTGATTTTTACTAAGTCTAGACGTATGGGAAGCAAAGTGAAATATTGATCGCTTCAGTAAGGAAAGCAACTCATTATGCCATCCACAGAACTTCGTATGCTGCTTACATCGCAAGTATCAGCCTGCAGTAGAATGAACTTCAAGGGGAATTATTAGAAATGTGCACTGCTATGTTAGATAACCGTACGATGGTGAAGCTTGGAGAGATATTCTTCATCGGAGTAATGAAGAGCGAAAGCTATCATTAATGATCTATAGGTAGTGTAGATTTGCTATCTGCGCAGATAATAAGGAAGAACTTGAAATTTGTCACGGAATAATTCGTCTCGCCTCTGAGGAGGGTTGGATCTGTGTATGGCCCTTAGGGGTGTGCGAACGTTTGAAACTTAATAACTATTTTGATAAGGTCTTATGCAATTCAGCCCTGTAATCTTAAAGTATCTATGCGAAATTTAATTAATTATTTATTTAGTACACACTGCAGACCCCACTGTGGTCATTGCAGGGTGGGCAGACATACTACTTACAAAAGTACACTTTCATAAATACAAGATATCGATACATTCATATACATTATTATTCTAATCATAGTAAATAAATGTGCACATTTGTATGTTATGTTTCTCACAAGATGCTTCGTAAGAAGATGAAAACGCAAAGCAACAATTAATCATTTCTCACCGGTTTATTATAGAAAGCAGAAGAGGGTGGAAGAAGAGCAATGTAAACTAGATAAAAGCAGATCAGTGACAATAGGCGTCAAAGCGTTGCACACCAAAAGCAAGGGTGTTGTAGTGTCGAGAACTTGCCGTGATCATTCAACAGCAATGGCATTTATATAGACACACTCACTAACGCAACGGAATTACAAAGCTTGTTTTCCGGAAACCTGAATATCCAAAACGAAGGACGCATGTTGTACGGTGTGGGCGAGAATTCCGTTCACAAATAGTCCATAAGGTTGACTTATAGCTGTCTGTCATGCATAGATAGGTGTTAGTGTATCAGGAGGATGGTGTCAGATATTCCTTGTGAAAAGAGCGCTTACATAGAGTGAAAGGCGTACAGCGAATTTGTGGTTAATAAGATGATGTAAGAAATCTAGCCGGTATTTGAGTATTCTTTGTGCTAACGATGTTAAGTCGTTTTGTAGCTTTGACTGCCAGCCCCAACTTTCGAGTACAGGAAAAATTAAACGAAAGTATTTTCTGTCCATTCTCCTCAGTTTGTTATTATTGACTTTTGCATATTGACCCCATGCAACGCAAACATATTCAAGTTTAGGCCAGATATAGGTTAGGTAAACGGGTAGCTTGACTTTTGAGGGGGCATTTCTAACTTTGTGTCACAGGTAAGTTAGCTTGCGGAATGAGGAAGAACATGTGTTGTCAATGTGAAGGTTTCAAGAAAAAATGTTAGTGAATGCTACCCAAAGGGGCACTTGTAACTCTCCACTTCCCTTAGTAGAGCAGATCCCAATTGACCTGCGTACTCCAGAACATTCTTTTCATGCGTTATGCGAAGAGAGACAGCCTTGTGTGTGTTTGCAGCCACGCCGCATTTTTTTGCACCATAAAAATATATAAATCAAGCTAGAGTTAAGTTCTCTCTGATCCTCCGCGGACTTACTAATACGAAATACAACACAGCCATCCGGAAACAATCTTAGTGGTGCTCAAGGTTTGACGACGGTAGCAACGTCATTAATATATACAAAAATCGGCAACAAACCCAGGATACTGCCGGGCGGAGCACTTGAAATGACTGGTAGATATCTTGAGTTGGCGAATATCTAGATAGTCTGTAATTAAACTAACTATGATGTTTTGAAATGTAAGGTTTCTTAATTTTAGAATTAGTTTTTCGTTAATGGTCCCATCGAAAGCTTTATTGACGTCGGATAACAAAGCATGAATTTGACCTATGGCATCCAAACCTATGGCAATGGAATTTATACACGCCGCAAATGCTTAGCGGCTAGGGTATTGGGCTGCTAAGCACGAGGTCGCGGGACCGAATACGGGCCACGGCGGCCGTATTCCGATGGGGGCCAAATGCGAAAACGTCCTAGCACTTAGATTTAGGTGCACGTTAGGAACCTCAGGTGGCCCAAATTTCTAGAATCCCCCAATATGGTGTGCCTCATCAACAAATCGTAGTTTTGGCACGTAAAAGCGCATAAGTTAGGTTGAACCGATTACTGTTACTATCTCCGTGGCAGTGGAGCAACCTTGTTTGAAGAGATGTTCAGCGCTTGTTAGTATCGAGTTTTCTTCTAAGAATTCTCTAATGCGGAGTTTCGATTATGCGCTCGAAAATTTGCAGCAAGGTGATGTCAGTGATATTGGGCGGAAATTATCGACCAATAACCGATCGCTTTTCTTAAAGGCCAGAACAACTCGAGCCATCTTCCCACCTTTAGACACTTTCGCACCTAACAGAAATTCTCTGAACAATGGAACTAAGAACCGAGCCACCGTTGCGGCATATCGTTTAAGAAACACATTCGGGAGGTTGTCGGGACCAGTAGTTGTTTTGGATTTTAAATTGAATAGCATAGACACAATGACATAGCTAGACATAAAGTTCGCCTCATGCTCTTCAAACAGTGCAGCCTAAAGACGAGCCTGGACTTGCACGGGAGAATATGTTATGACAATAATTGTATATATGTTTTACGCTCGCGTAAAAGTAGTTTGGAACGGTCTCGTGAACTGCAGTTTTCATGACAGTCTTCTTTCTATCGTCTAGTTCTCCCCAAAACTTGCCCGGCGCGTTCTTCATAAGTTGGGCATTGTTGTCGAAAAATATAAATTTTCTCAGTGGCGCATGGTAAGTGACGGCTCGTCTTGTAGTTATTTGTTTATTTCCATACCTTCAAGGCCCCAGCGGGACGTTACACAAAGGAGTGAAAAAAAAAGGTTTGAGTCAATACAACAAAAAGAAAACAATGAAAAGCAGCAAAGAAGGAGAAGTTTACGCGCAACTCAAAAAACACAACAGCTAACACGGCAAATTATTGAAATGCATAGTTTTGCACGGCAGCTTTAAACAAATATGCGTCAGAAATATTGGCAACAGGTGGGCAGGTGGTTCTAATGTAGGCCGTCTTCGGTGTAAATGAGTATAAATACGCATTCGTCTGGCCGTATGGAATGCGTACCTTATGGTAATCATCTGTGCGAAGTTATATGAATGATGGCTCAGCAAGAAGGTCACTATTTAGTTGGTGATTATGGCAATAAATCGTTTAAACAAGTAGCATCCGAGCCAGTTTTTCAGTTCAGCGTGATAACGACTGCGTGCATGTCTAATTTATTCGTTTGATTTTCAGCTTTAGTTGTACCATACCACGCCTCATCCAAGACCTACTTTTATTCCCTTCCTTAGTTTTAGCAGGTAAAAATGTATCTATGCAATGCCTGCACATCGTAGCAAAGGCTGTCTATAGTGTACACACATTGCCACCGCTATCTGCACAGCCCGTAAGACAGGTTTCCATGTAGCCAACGACGCCGGCGTCATCAGCTGTGGAGTAATCTTTGAGAAATATATTTTAGGCGATTTTAGGAGCAATAGTCTTAACAATGGGCAAGGAAAGCACAAAAAGGCAATGTGCAGATAAACCACCTTCGATTAACACATTATGCTCAGAAAAACGTTAGGTTTAAACGCATAACATCTAATATTGAACACGATGACCCTGGAACACGCCTGGTTTCAGTAACTTGGATTTGATCATGTGTTATCCCTATGTCAAATGGAACGTTAGCGTTTTCACCAGCCTTATTTTGTGACACCAGGCAATTTAAGATCACCGATCAAACAATTTGTTATTTTGCTAGAGAGACATACGCTCTTGAGTTTTAATAAAGTAAGTTGCTGTAGCGTTAGGAGATCTGTAGCAAGCGATTAGCACAAAGCAATGACCCTAGCACGATAACCTTATGCATAAGCACTCCAGCTGGGGAGTATTACCGATAAGCGTAGCCCCTATCTGCTCTTTAACTACAACGGCTACAACTCCGCCTCTGCGTATTGTACACTTACGAAAAACTTTGCAATGGGGTGGAAAGACAAGTTCATTTTTTATGTCGCTACGCAGCCAAGTTTTCGGTATGACCATGATGTGCGGATTGTGTGGTAGCAAGTGAACTTCTAGAAAATCTGTTTTAATCACAAGGCTATGAGCACTGGAATTCACGATAACCAGGTGTTTCACCTTGGCTGAAGCAGAATTCGCGTCGAAGGCAGATCCGAAGATTTTTAAACATAAATGTTCTTAAACATTGTTTTCAACATCAGCGGCTTTCGTTATTTCTGCGCTTGCGCATGACGACGAGTGGTTGGTTGTGGTAGTTTTTCTGAGCATTTTTTAAGAGAAATTCTTTCATTTTTTTTTCAACGCTCCAAATATAAGCTATTCTATTCATGCACAATTTGTAAAAAGCTAAAAAGAAACTTTGTCCCACTGCTCAATATTTTCATTCCCCGCTCAGTCCCCCTTTTTTCCGGTTAGAGTGCTTTCGTACTATAACTTCTCGAAGTTTTCGTGAATAGCCTTCACTTATTGATCTAAGAACTGTTCCTAAACTCGTGCCAGCGTTAAAAAATTAACGCTTTGTCTCTAGTACCAAACAATGTCAGGATGACTGGTCATTTCTTATTTGTGGACGGTCGACCTAATCTGTGTATTCTTTCAACACCTACGTGGTTCAGCTCGAGAAGTTCTTGACAGATATCTATATCTACAACTGTTCCCAGTGATTTACCCTTGCCGCCCTCTGGTACTGGTAGTGAGAGAGAGAAAGAGAGAGAACAACTTTAGTGAAAATGCCTGCAGAGTCGGTTAGGCTCCCTTCACGCAGGGAGGACAAGCTTTTACCGCGACGCGGCCACTACAACAGTCTCGTGCATTGTGCTCCTCGTTGTCTTGGTTCCTCGCTACTTCCGCGGATCCGAGAGGGCCGCCGCCCCCTTCCTGGAGGTGCTGCCCCCCTTCTCCTCGGTTTCACGCGGTCGCTGCCTCTCTAGAGGTGCCGAGACCTGCTGGACGGCCTTGAGTTGTGTCTCTTGGTCATAGCTCCTCGTTGCAGCCTCTAGCTGCGGCGTAATCGTCGTCTTCTCGCTGGCTTCTGGCGGATTTATACTACAGTCCCAAATGATGTGAGTCGCGGTGGCTCTGTCCTTAGCGCACAGTCTACACACGTCACTCGCGTACACGCTCGGACACACGTGCTTAGCTAGCACCGGGGTGAGCAGGGACCCCGTCTGTAATTGCCTGTATAACACAGCCCCCTTCCGGGTAAGCCTCAGGTGAGGTGGCGGCATAGTCTGTCTGTTAAGTCTGTACCACTTCACTATTTCGTTGAAGGTGGTCATCTTGGCCTTGGCACTGCACCGCGACCAACACTCCGAGTCGGCCGTGCGTGCAGCTGCGCGGTTGGTCAGTCCTCGCGCGGCCGAGTTGGCCGTCTCGTTGTGGTTCACGTTTCCGCGTTCCGACACGACACTGCCCATGTGGGCCGGAAACCACTTGATCACTACAGCGCTTTTGCGTCCGATGTGTTCGGCCTTACGCAGTATGCGCGCGGCCTCACTACATACCCTACACTTGGCGTAGTTCTTCACTGCCGTTCTAGAGTCACACAACACAGTAGTGCTTCCGGGGTCGGAGACGGCCAAGGCGATGGCCACCTACTCCGCCCGTTGTGCCTCTCGAGTCCGGACGCTCGCCGCGGTTTTCGTTACACCCTTCGATGCCCCGACAGCCACCACCCCGTATGCGTCGCTGCTCCCTCGATACTCCGCCACGTCCACGTAGACGGCGCCGTCTTCTCTGGCGTGGAGGTCCACGAGAGCCCTGGCCCTCGCCAACCTCCGCTCCTTGTTGTGCTCGGGGTTCACGTTCCTCGGGATCGGGCAGACCCTGAGCTTTATGTTGATGCTATCCGGTGTATGTACGTCTTCCTGATGCTTGCCTTCCCTCGGCTCGAGGCCAAGGTCCCACAGTATCTGTCTTCCGGTTCTCCTTTCAGAGAGACGCTCGAGTTGCGTCGTTCTCTGTGCTTCGGCTCTTTCGTCCAGCGTGTTGTGGACTCCCAGCGCCATGAATTTTTTGGTGCTCGCGCTCCCGAGGAGGCCGAGTGCCGCCTTATACGCCTTGCGTATGGTGGCGTCTATCTTGTTACGTTCGCTCGGCCTCCAGTTATGGAAAGCGGCCACGTACGTTATGTAGCTAACTACGAAGGATTGAACGAGCCTAGTCATGCTCTCCTCCTTCATCCCCGCTCTTCTGTTGGACACCCTCTTGATGAGACTCATTGTCGCGGCCGCTTTGCCCGCGAGCTTGTTGACCGTTTCACCGTTGACTCGGTTTCGCTGGATGAGCAGCCCGAGCACTCGAATCTTCTCGACCTCCGGTATTACTTGTCCTCCCGCTGTCTTGACCGTGATCTTGGGACGCTCGTACTTGACTTCCATATTCTTTCTTTTCCTGCCCGCTCCTGTGGGTGGAATCACCAGAAGTTCTGACTTGGCCGGAGAGCAAACGAGTCCAGACCCGCCCAGCTGCTCCTCGATGATGTGCACCGCTTCTTGCAGCGTTCTCTCGATGTGTCCATCGCTTCCTCCCGGTACCCTACTAGTTCTGGCAGTCCCAATGTAATCTTATCAGGTGTTATACAGTTGTTTTAAAATTCGTATATTTTCTTTGGAAGCATCAGAACGACTTAGTTATTATGTGAAAATCGGCGTTGGCATAAAGTGACTTTGTCTTCAAGTTTTGATATAATGTCTACCTTTTTTTTCGTTAATACAAGACGGTTATCTTTTATATCGTTAATATGAGCGGAGGTTTCCTTAAGATGGCTTAATATTTGAGCAGTGTTGGTACCAGGATTAGTTTCGATGTCCCCTCCTAAAAGCAGTAATTTCCGGAGGCAAAAAACATCAAGCAAGCAACACAGCCATGGACACGGCAGCACTAGCAGAAATAGATCGCATGGGCGGTAACAATTGCCGTAATCCTGTCTTAACTGCACAGCAAAAAAGCGAAGAATTGTCAGAGAACCGAATTCTTTCGGTGCCACCACGCCCGGCGGTCCCGCATGCCAGAGAGTGGTCATTTATGCTCGTTCCTCATGGTGTCGCTGCTTGCAAAAGCTGTGTGCCGCTTTCTGCGCTTGTTGTCATTGTGTGATGCGGTGGTGTGACGGCTGCCGCCAACAGCTGATCAGCAGTTCGATTGCAGTTGTTATCGTCATGTTCGTGCGCAGCCGCAGTGACCACGGTGAGCTCTAGGCAGTATGCAACGCGCAGGAGGCAGAACTGCACAGCAAGAACCAGAAGATTGTTAGCGAACCGCATTGTTTCGGTGTCAACGTGCGCAGTGTTTTAATTAAATTACTGCTTCGAATTAAAAAGTCAATATTTTTCAGCACTTTATATCCTCCATGGTACACGATTGAACATGAAATTGAAGTAAAATGCAATATTTTTTATCTTAATCTACAGTGAACAAGCCGTACTGATAGGTGATAGTGCATCACTTAAGCAGCCACACAGAACCGGCTAAACACAATTAGACGGTTGGTTAAGTATGGCATACGGGAGTGGCCATTGTTTGGTACTGTTACACAGCACCTGTGTCCTATATTGGGTTAAAATCTGCAACGTGTCACTGAACATACTTTGTACAAAAGGGGCGCCGTCGGCCGCGACAATGCAAACTACACAGTGAGAAAGTATGTTTTTTTTCCCAACTGCCTGTCTCCGAAACCCAAGTCTCATCACGGCGGTATATAGATGTTTACTTTTGTAGACTAGGTTACCTATAAATACTCATGAAGATAATGAATTACTGTCTATTTTAAAAGATTACATCACGCGAACAATTTTCTCAGTTTTTCTAATAGTGCTTTAATGCTTTCTTTTATTACACAGTTTGCCCTATGCCATAAAACGTGTGCTGTGCGCAAGGTGTATATGCATGATGAGTTGGTCATGTTCAATAAAACCTCCAAACGAAGATGCTTCTTTTAAGGCAATCTTTATACTGCGGAGTGATATGACCGAAATTGCCATTTGTTCTTATTGCCAGGGTGTAAAAATTATCTGATAATATCGGTAAGATGGTTATACAGCCGGGACCGCAAGTACACGGAACACGGGGGAGCGTGGCAGACTGCATCGAAGCGCCATCTGCTGACGCAGCGTCTGCAGTTCAGGCTAGCGCTCGAGCGACTCGCGCATGAGCGTTGCATTGCATCTGCCGTTATGTCATGCTACCTTTCTTAACGAAGTAGGCTGCTCGTTGACTAAGTGTTCAACGTGTCGCCACCTCTGCCACATATTATGCTACGTCTTATCTGTGCCGTCGTTTCAATAATGGCGCCGGTAAGGCTGGTTCGCGCGCGCCGGTCACGCATCTCCTTTCATCCGTTACCACGTGGTCTAGAGTCTTTTCTACTGCCTTTTGATGACTGGCGCAGAATTCCAGGCTTCTCACTATGTCCTTACGCAGTCGGAGGCATTTTCAATATTAAGTGCCGCTGATTCGAGCATGGTTTCGAAACTGGTCGTGGAAAAGGATTTTATTCTATGAAGATAGCAGCAGCAAATGGGCAACAAATATTGGGACCCATTTCCACAACATAGCGCCACGGTAAAAGAGAGGCAGTCTCTACGACTCACCAAAGGCGCGAAAGTAGTCAGTAGGCTACGCTTTCACTGAAGAAATTCAATGGACGACGAACGTGGAAGCAAGCTCTGCCCCAGCCAATGAGTGAAACAAAGGCGCAGATGAGACGAAGCAGCCGAAGTTGCACAGGCGGCTGTTAGTCGGCGAGTCGCGCACATCGTCAAGGACGGCAACGTGCCAGGCCTTCAAATATGATGGGATGCGCATGCGCAACGGGTGCTCGGGCGCCCCTCGATAGCAGGCACCGCTATGATGCAGTGTGGCACGCCCTCCCGTGGTCTTTATACTTCTGTATCCGCGTGTACATAACATGCTAACTGTTCGAAAAGCTTTCCCATATTTCGTACTGCTTTCGCACGCCTCGACTTTTGTTTGATTAGCTACTGGCGCTATTCGGCGAGTGTGCGAATCAGTCTCAATACTGCTGTCATAACTTGCGTTGATGGAATATTGCGACGATGACGACAATGCTGTATCTACGTGAATATTAGTTTGAACGGTAGATGGAAGAAACACACTATAGTTGGTGAGGTAAAGTTACTGGCATTCGCAACGACATAAAAAAAATATCAATCCCGCTGTAAGCTTGGGGCCTCAGGGCAGAAGACATGTCATGGTAGCGATGGAGTCAATTTTCATTTATCTGGCGAAAATAACAGTAGAAGCTAATACAGTCAAGAAGTTTCTGATGGGTTGAAGGTGTCATATTTTAGCGTTTGCGTCAATGCTGTGCTCGGCAAGCACCAGTACCACCACCACCGCATAGCTTTAGGCAGATTAAAAGCAAGAGGAACACGTGTCCTGCTTGCTTTGTTCTTTAGCCTGCCCAGATTCGCGATTCCGCACTCTCACTCATCACCGCGGTTTGGTGAAACCGGACGTGATCCCTATCGTGAATTTCTGTGGCACAGACGGACATGAACCCGACGGAAGCTTCAAATTTTACGGGGCAGAACCCTCCCGAGCAGCGCGGTGAGCCCTCGGGTTGGGCTAGTGGCGTTAGCTTTACGTAATACCGCAACCAGAATCCTTCGGTGTGGTTAATTGCAGTCGAGTCATGATTAAATAACAGAATGCCAACTGCAGGACGTGCGTCATTTTTCGCACCATGGTCTTGATGCAGTTATATAAGGACATCTTATCAGAATTGCTCCAAATCTGCTTAATATTTTTTCCTGAAAAACGCGCATACCTTTATATGCAATGCCGCATGTCTTCAAGAATGCCAGAGGGCTGGAAGAATGCCAACAATATACCAGTCCATAAAAAGGGAGGCATTAAAGAATTTAAAAGTATGAGCCCATTATCTTGCCTATATTGCATAAAATATTCATCACTTTTAACTAGAATGAGGGCTACACCTGCATCACGGAAGCGAACAGGGTAGCTTAAGGAAATGCATATTCTACGAGGGATCGCCCCCATAGCATCAATCATATAACTGAAATCTGCGGCGTAAGATCACCCTCTCTATGTAAAAATTACAATATATGCTGCAACGTAACCAGTTAAAACATAATTATAGCTTTTTTTACTTGATGCATATACACGACGTTTCGACACGCGGGACCTCTGTTCTTAAATGTGTCCGTCACACAAGACAATAAGTGGCTGATACCCTCTTAAGCAATAGCTAATTCCCCCTTAACGCGGTCTCCCCATTACGACGACAAAAGTGAATTCATACGCTGGAATGATGATCGGCAACAGAGCCAGCTGTGGGAAGGCGAGGACACTGGAGCCATTGTGATGATGATAGTTCTTTGCGCAACGGAGCCAGTTAGTAATAACACGACGACGACGACGAACGCGCGAGCAGTGGCACTAGGACGTTTGCGTGGTTGGCGCCGAGAATTTTTAACAGTCCTTTTACAGCGAGACTGTATACCTGTACCGTCCAAGGACGTTTTCGTGTCGTAAGCAAAAAACTCCCCATACGTGGGCCGATCCCGAAGAATACAATGCCAGGCCGACAGAGGTGCAGTTCGCCATTAAAAGGCCCAGATTATACAGCTTCGCTTGTCATCGTTCTTCACAGAGTAGAAGGGCACTGAGATTTTTTGAAAAATATAAATTTTTTTTTTCAAGAACATGTGTTCTTTCCGTTGTGCCTGAGACCTCTTTGGATCCTACGTGCGACCGCCCTAGTTCAAGGGGTACGTGCCATTCAGCTTTGACCGTTGGTGCACTGTCACCAGGGAAGGCCCACATGATGGTTTCTTTTTTTCAACATCTCGACACATTTTTTTCCATATCCTAGCCACAGACAGCCTCCCTTAAATACTACATTTCGACTGTGTCGGTTTTCGATTTTTCAAGATTGCGTGAAACCTTATGAAGGCATGGGATCAGAAGTACTTGTCTTCTGTCAGGTTCCCTCGTTGGACAGATCTTTCCCCGTTTCATTTCATCAAACTTGAAATTTAAAATGTTTTGAATTTGTAGGAAATGCTGAGTGATGGAAAAGAAGGGAATATTGAAAACGAAAGAAGAAAAATAAAGCGAACCTTGCTTGCACCGAGTTATATTGAGCGAGAGTATTTACTGGTCCGCATAAAAGCGTAATTGTTGTAACGGATATCAGTTTACGGTTTTACGCTAGCTAAATTTCAGATGTCTGTTTTAATGCGAGGTGTTTTTTTTCTATTGTGCATATAATCGCAAGTTTAGGTTGCGTCATTCATACCAATAAGCTACCCAGTTCCGCTGATAGGTAGCAATGCATTGCGGACTGATGATATGAACGATAGATATCAATAAGATTGCTTTTTAAACTTTTATAAACATTTGCTTGCATGGCGACGCTCCTTAAGTAAACATCAATCATGGTTATCCAGGTCTAGCACAAGTGGGCACGATGGTACCATGCCTGGTTTTACATACTGTTTATTTTCAGATACAAAAGTTGTTCACGTGGAGAAAAACTGCCTTCAGTCTTCGTTGACCAACGAGACATTCCAAGGCCTGCCAAAAAGAGCAAAGAGTTTGATGAGATCTTATGACACCGCCTTTCAGGACGCAAAAAAACGTAGCGTCTTATGCCATACTGTAGCCTGAGTAGTTGTCAGAGGAGCTGCTTTTGGTTCTACATTATTTTTTTATTTGTGCAGCCCTGCTTTTCGCTGATACACTGTAGGTCACTCGTGCGTTATAAATGGAATGAAATTTAGATGAACACAGCAGAAGCAGTTACGTCTTCGTAACGGGGCTGTATTAAATGGAGACCAGTGCGACCAGAATGAGCGAGCCACGCACACTTTTTTGGTAAGCACATGCTGTGCTGTGTGTGATAGGATGAGCATGCGGGCCTGAGTAGACAAGGAATGGTTGTTCTAGGTGCATCGAGTGTGTTGCCTGGTTGAAGGAGAAAAGCGCACGTATTGTGCTCCTACCTTACGGTTGCTGTCCTTCGGTATGGACGCATGGCAGCGTGTCTACGGGCCTGGAGCGCTGCATGTTGGCACGTTATTCGCTGAAGTTCCAGCACGAAGAAAGGGCATGTAAGAACGCGCTATGTTGCCTTTTTGTTTTGTGCGTGACCGTCTCTCAGTGCGTTGCCATTTTGTGGATTCTAGAACTGCATTTAGGGGCCTTTCTGTTTGTTGGGGACATATTTCTAAACATATTTAGCGACGATTAAAACGTTAGCGACCGGTTAGCGACATCGACGACAAGAAATTCACTTAATATGGTCACCTATATTGAAATCTATATTTTAAAGGCTGCAAGTAGGTAGCCGCATGATGTTTCGTGTAGAGAAGGTCAGTGCTAGAGTGAGTGGGCTTTTTGATCATTATGTTGCAAATGTCGTCTCTACTTTATCGCTGTGGTTAATTACACTTAAGGTAACAGCTTACTCATTTTACTAAAACCAAATGTTTCGTCCTTATAGAAGATTTCAAAAATCATTGGCAATGTGGCCTGTACAGCAATAAATACGTTCAATTGATTGATGTTCGCAACTTTCTCATTCATTAATTAGCAACACCGGTTGCACCAGATCTTATGGCGAGATTAAGAACGAAGGCAGGGAATGGCAAGTCAACCCCTAAAATGCATGACACGTCGAATCATCCGCGTTCCTTCACACAAATATTAATGCAGTGGTTTGTTTCCCTGATCATGGCTTTTGGACCAAACTGTACTGCATGAAGCATTCAATTCAGGTAGTTCATGTGGCAGCAACGTCGCCACTGCATAAATGTCAAGTATTAGTTATCACGGCTGCGCTAACAAGCGCGAACACGCATCTCAGAATTTAGTCATGCTTTGGCGAGTTTTGAAATATAGAAAGCATTGCACGCCGAGCTTAGCCGAATTGTGATTTCCTGCTAGGAAAGCGAATTCCACGTCTTATTTTCAGTTTCTTTCTACACTTCCAACTGCACTGGATCTGCATTGTGCAATTTGAACTTAAATAACGAATTTTCATGGTCATCATACGCTGTTTTGTAAATATCGTGCTCCATTACATCTGCTACTTCTTGCTGGTGTACATGAATTTACAGTGTACAGTGTTCGCTGATATGTACCCTATGGATTAATACCAGAGGTCGCCATACGTGAGTTAGCCGTCAAACCGTTTTGAAGTGGGGCGCAGTGCAAGCTACATTACTAGCTCCAAAATCGAAGCAGCCGAGTATGCTTTGCAGATTGGTTGCCGTAAATTTGGAGGCACATTGGTGTCGATGAATTATTCAACTGCAGCAAGAAAAATCTGAAAGCACCAACAAGACACACCGTGTCGAATCAATTGAAACGATGCAGAACGAGACTCACTGACATTCAAAATAGCACAGATTCCCGGTTACAAACTTTAAGGCGAGCAGCGGATGAACGATGTGATTTACGCAGCCGATGATGATCATGCCGTGAGACCCCTACCATCAATGCAAAACCGATGGTTAAACAACTGTGCGCGTGATGCCCTGTCGTGTCGAGAATGACTTCTGATGACAGTGCAATCATAAGCTTAAGAGAACTTGCATCTCAAGTTTGCTTGAAGTCATCAAAGTCTACCTGTTCTGGGACGAAGCTACTGAAGTTGTGATCTTCACTAGTGCGCATTCGTGTTGAAAGTATCCATATAAGCTTTTTCTAGATCAGAAAATAATAGTCGACCCGTTGCCGTAGCTTCCTTCAATGTTTGATAAAGTGGTAGCTCGTTTTCTAACGCAAAATGCCCAGCTGAATGCACTTAGTGGTAGCAGTCCCAGAAATTTTCAATTTTTTACCGCGCCTGCATATACAAAAGATCTTTATAAAATAAAAATATGCATACATTATGAGAGTGACTACCGTATATAGCTTATGTACGGTAAAGGAAGTACGGGTCTATGCACCAAATAACAATATATTTTGAAAGAAATAAAGCAGCAAAGAAATAAGGGACCAGATAGACAACTAACACGTACGACGGGGAACTCGGCCTTAATTATGCAGCAGTGCAAACAGCTGGTACATACCAAATAAGACGACACAAGCGACTTGTCTTCTAATAGAGGCTATAACGTACAGACGTTACAAGTATATAATGACCGCATTCGCACCCAAAAACGAATTCAAGACATCGAAGACAGTCTACAACAGATAGGAAGTCCGAGAATTGGGAGTAATAAATTGTGTTCTTTTTATTGATCTAGCGAGTCCTACAGCTTGAATGATATTATATTCTTTAGGATGACACTGCGTTTATCGATATTACTTCTACGTTTACGTAGAATATGGATTATCTAATACATCATCCAGAGAAATATGCATTGTTTTGACTTCAAGTTTTCGCTTAGCCGCACAAGAAATTATGTAATATCTACACAGTAGCGTGGAAGTCCGCAACAAATAAGGAGTGGTGTTTCATTTGTGAAGGTAACTCGAATCTTTTTTACAGCTTCTTGCTTCAGCTAGGGAGTACTTGCTCTTTTGGAGAAGCGGCAACGCGGACACTACATTTATAACTAACCAGCGTTGCGTGGAACTGTCCTACATCATTTTTGATGACACATCAGACATCGTGACTCTGGATGCCCGTGGAAACAAAGAACGCGAATGGTAAGACTAGATATTTCTTTCAATGCAAAATGCGATCGTCAGAATAATAGATTCAGAATATTTCCTTAAGCTCCAACACATCACACTGTGTGTTCACTTGCGATAGGAAACAGTCGTGTTGTCAAGCGCCATCTCTCGACTTGCAGAAAAGCGCCATGAATCATGCGTCAGTCCGAACACACCGCAAAACAAAGCTAGGCCCTAGACAATATATCTAAAGGCATTAGGTGTGACTGCTGATGCTTTCACCTGTGTTCTGGGGGAACCTCCAACTGTTTTTCGCTGCTGTAAGCGAAGCATAGGGTTTGTGGCAGAGCTGGTAAAGGCTAGGCTTCTTTATACGGCAATCTATCGCTAAATCAGCGAATAAATATAATCCGAATGACATGCATTGGCCAACGTAGACCTCGCTTTCCGTGCCGCTGCCTTGTGCTTACTTTTTTAGTGAGAATTGGGTGAACTTTTTCGTTTAAAAAAAACATACTGTAGAACTCATAGAATAACGGTCGATGGTAATGCGAATAGCAATCGAGCAATGTAGATGCAGACCATATTCCTGAAGTCACGTTTATTCAACACGTAGTGGTAAATGTGAGACAGCCTTTGCGTCAGCTGTATGCCACATACTCCAATCGCGTCCCACTTTTTGTGGTATTCGCTTCCCAAAGTCGCCCATAGGGATCAAGTCGGGAAGACGAGGTTTTGACGCCGATGCACTGACGACGGAATGAAGAAGGAATCATACCAGTCGAAGGTCAAACGCGTACAACGATGAGGGCATGACGAGAATGAGATGTCGATTATCAATATGTGATTATGGTATAACGACAAGAACTCCGCGACAACCACATGAGGACAATAAGATGACGAGCGCGGTGTGGTGACGACAGTATGACGACAACTACAAGGAGTATGAATGACGACAATGACACGATCAAAACAGCAAAACGACGACGGCATGACAACGGATGCCTGATAGCATCTGTGTGACGACGACGCAATGACGACGATAGCATGACAACTTTCACACAACCACGATTTAATAACAGCATGATGACAATAGAAACACGAACAATGAATGACATTCACGGATCGACGAAGCTGGTGTGACTACGAAGGCATGATGACAATGGGATCGTGGCACCCAAGCAATGACGCTAGCGAAACGACGACGTGACGACTACGGCATGATAACAAAGGTATGACGGCAACCGCATGACGTGAGTCAGATGTAGCAGTTACAGTGACGGCGATGAAACGACCACGGCGCTATCCCGACGACGATGCCAATGAAAGCATGACAACGACTGCATAACTACGATGCAGTGACGACGATGGCATGACAACGACATGTCAAAAATGAGATGGTGAGTGCATGATGACAACGGCGGGAGAATTGCTGTATCACGAAACCAGTATGACGACAATTCCATGACGGCGACGCCGTGACGATAATCGGATGAGGACGCCGGGGTGACGACGGCAAGGCCACGACGGCACTATGATGGACGGGGCATGATAGCGACTGTCCGATTATGACGTCACGATAAGTGCGTCATATTCATGATTGAATGACGACATTATGATTACAAAAGAACGAAGATTGAAGATTCACTTCGATGGTAAACCAAGGCGGTATGTCGACGATGGCATGACCAAATTGGGACGACGTTACTTGAGGTGATCGCAATGATAAAACGACAGCGTGAATTGGCGTTACAATTACTTTTGTGTTTCAGTGCACAAAACGACGTTTTGTTAAGAAAGTAAATCGAACGCGAATGCATTTGTCCGTAAAGTTAGGGAATTATTCTTTTGAAAGTGGTGCCATGCTGAGAATTATTTCTACTTGGATCCGCCTTTGTAACTCCACCGCTAGAATTTCGAAATACAATATGGGCCATAAGGTAATTAGTTAACGTAATTATTGATTTAGTGGCTTCGGCCTTGTTATTCAGGCGATCATGTTTTCTTCTTCAGAAGAGACGAATTTCGGGCGAGTAAGTGATTCATGTTTGTCTACCGTGAATTGAAACCGCCGGGACCCAAAAGAGAAGAGAAAGACGGGACAGGCGCTACAAATGTATAGCGCTTGTCCCGTCTGTCTCACATTTTTTTGAGCCCGACTATTGCGCTTCACCTTGGTCAAATGTATTTTTTGGCGTTACTGCCTGTTTTCCTAAATGATCTTGAAATGTACAGAGATGAGCAGCCTTGTCAGAGCGTGTCGCCATGGGCTCTGCGGAGCAGCTGGGTTCGATAGAGAAGTCCACTGCGCATGCGGGGAGATATGAGCCACAACAGCTTGTTTTGGGCGAATTGGCCCATGCTGAATAACGTACATATATAGCGCAACAATGCTATGGGAAGGAAACACCAAAATGAGCCAGGTGCCTGCCGATCGCTTTCTTGTTCCATTTCCCACGTTGGGCGTTCGCTTCCCGTCGCAAGGGCCGCGCTCCATATCTATGTGGCGTTAATGTGGCGTTGCTACAGCGGCCAGTACCGCGCCCTGCTGCCGTTCTGAGCTGAGAAGTTCGCCGTTCCGTAGAGATAGAAAATGCGTCATGCGTCGTTGCTGACACGCAGCGCAAAGAGAGGCAAACAGACATCGCGGCCGATGTACTTGGTGCGTATACAAAAAGGCGCGGTCACCCCCTATCACTCGCGCTTGCTTGCCCGGCCGCCTGGTTACATGTGTAAATCGCGGCGGCACTTAACTGCACTGGATACCGCGGCAATGTAATTCTATAATGAAAGTGCGCATAAACAAAGCGAGCACCGCGTATCACCCAAGCAAGCACACGAGCCCCTCGGCCACGCGACCGCTTCGACGCAGAGAGAGAGAACGCATACGCCAAAGACAGGCCGACGTGATTTATGGCGACTAGAAACTTCTACAAGATGCGCGAAGGATAGGGAGAGAGAGAGGGGGGGGGGCGTTCCTAAACATCTTCGCAGACCTCGGCACACGGAGAGGAGAGCGAGAGAGAGGGAGACAGCCCGAGCCTGCGCCGACGGACGAGTCACCGCCAACTTCAGTTGCCGTGGCCGAAAACGCGAGAAATGTCTAGAAGATTCCCAGACTCTCAGGTGCTCTCAGCCCGACGCTATTCAACCTCGCTCTTGTTGGACTTGCTGAATACTTGCCAACTACCATCAAGATTTCAATATACGCAGACGACATCTGTGTCTGGATTGGACAGTTACACTCCTCAGATACGTGCGCGGCTTCAAAGAGCGGCAACTTTGACTGCGACTGCGAGCTACTTGTGTAGACAAGGTCTCAGTATATCAGCAGAAAAATGCGCACTAGTGTCATTTACTCGCAAACCAATGACGCCTTGTCATCTCAATAACTAGGCGGACCATTTCCGATGTCAGGACCCAGAGAGTTCTTGGCGTAATTATTGACCGAAACCTTTCTTGGAGCCCGCACGTCGCCTACATGAAACGGCGCCTGACCGTAACTTTCCAGTTGTTTAAATATTTGACAGGAAATACGTGGCGGATGTCATTAGACACAATGCTGATAATCTACACAACCCACTTTCTCGTTTTTTTTTTTTTTTCAAATGTAGTCTGCCTGTATTGAACCACACCTGCAAGACAACTGTTCGTGTTCGGCAGGCAGCACAAGCTCAAGCACTCAGAGTTTGCCTTGGTTTGCCCAGATGCACGTCAACAGAGGCAACTTTGGCGATTACTCGGAACCGTCCAATGCAAATTGACATTATGGTGGAAGCCCTGAGAACGCACATAGGGCATTTTGCACGCGCCCCCTATCACCACCTTGCAACACTACCTTCAGACAAGCACCAAGCATCATTCTCTAACACTGTCGTCAAGTACAACGACAAACTCCCCTCGGGCTTCGCCGCTGCATCTGAACCATGGATATCTCCCTGGTGTCTTATCAGCCCCACATTACATCTTAGTGTACCAGGAATCGGGAAAGAGTCTGAGCTGTGGTCGCCTGTGCTGAAATAACTGTCTCTGCTTCTTCTGCACGAGAGGTGTGCGGACAGTGTACATATTTATACTGATGATTCCACAAACATCCAGTGTTGGTCCGGTGCTGTGTTGTCCAAGCAAGAGCTATTACCATCAGTTTTAGGACTGACCACCCAACGACATCGACTTCTGCGGAACTAGCTGCTCTTCGCGCTGCACTCTGTTTCGTCAATCGGGAGCCATCTCGACTATGCTCAATCTTCTGTGACTCAAAGGCAGCCTTACAATCTATGATATCATCTCTGCGTTGCGGGCCATACGAACAGCTCGTATTCAATATTAGATGCCTCCCCCATGCATCACAGGAGAAAGGACACCACGTGACGTTTCAGTGGCCGCCAAGTCACTGCGGCGTTATAGGATATGAAGACGCCAATAATGCCACTCGGGCAGCACTTGAAGACACACATGAAGAGGACGTACCACTTTCACGGTCCGACGCAGCTAGCAGACTTCGAGTGATTGCATAGGAGATCGCGCTCTCTCTATGGTGGCCACCAAACAGCCAGACCAACCGGAGCAATCGTAAATACCACCTGCCCTGTTTGATGCATTTCTGTATGCCAACTGGACTCCACCGAAGAGAGGCCACTCTGCTTTATCCCTTATGACTAGGGGTGGCATTCACGAAATCTTACTAATTTCGCAATGGAATGGCCGACAACGCTCTCTGCAATGCCTGTCTTTGCGAGGAGATGCTAGAACACATTCTGTGCGACTGTCCTGAATATAATGTTCAGCGACAGTCCCTGGCGTCCGTTCTAGCGCACCTTGACAATAGACCATTCTCACTTGAAACGATTTTCATATGTCGCCGGCAGAAGACATCACAGCTGAAGGAGATGAAGGGAATACTTCGGTTTTTGAAAGAGACGGGATTGGACAAGCGGGTGTGACACTTATGTCAGGTACCATGCAAGAGCGATGGACTGTAACTGACGATGTGTGTGCTGTGTTATGGGCTTATTCTCCCTTCCCCATCTTTCATCCCCCCATCTCGCTCCCATCTGTAGGGCAGCAAACCGGTTGAGCTAAACTGGCTAACCTCCCTGCCTTTCCTTCTCCACATTTTCCTTCATTCCTTCAGTCGCGATACGCCCCGCGGAGCATATGCTGCTTGAGTGTCGAGCGTATGCCGACGAGCATGCGTTCTATGAAGAAGCATTCGCTTACACCAACACCTTTGTTATTTACTGTGTCGTAGGCCCTTTAGCCTGCCTCACACAACGGAGGCGTGCGATGAACTTTTTATTCACATACTAAAAAGCATTGGTCAACTCGAGAAACTATCGTTCAACTCCGTCACCCTCAAGTGCCTTTCACGCAGCGAATTGTCTCGCCTCATTGTAGAACGTTGCCTACACTATAGGACTTTGCCATATTTATTTATTTATTTATTTATTTATTCATTTATTTATTTATTTATTTAAGATACTTTCAGGGCCCGAAGGCATTACAAAAAGGAGTAGGTGAGCATAACAAAACATTTGTGCAATATACAAAGACATATTCAACGTGGCGTTTCCTGAATGCTGGTTTTGAAGGTGTCGGTATCCAGGATGGCTGCAACGGTGGCGGGAAGGTGGTTCCAATCTTTGCTTGTGCTAGGGATGAATGCATTACTACAAAGTTTAGTACGTCAAGACGGCACACCAACTTTGAAACTGTGGTCAGAGCGAGATGATATGTATGACGGTGGGGTGATAAGCTGTTCTTTCAACAAAGGGTTCTGGTTGTAGTTTTTATGGAATAGCGAAAGGCGGAAGCATCTACGACGGAAGGAAAGTTCTGGCAAGTTAAGTGTTGTCTTCATTGAAGTAACGCTAGCATGTCGGGAGTAGTTTGATAAGATGAAACGCGCTGCACGATTTTCAATGGCTTCTATGCTGTTTATGAGTGTAATGTTAGCCGGGACCCAAATGGCGCATGCGTATTCTAGTTTGGAGCGAACTAATGTTTTGTAGGGAGTTAGTTTCAGTGACGATGGTGCGGATGAGAAGTTTCGGCGCAAATAGCCCAACATGCGATTGGCATTGCTACATATAATGTCGACATGCATGTGCCAGGAAAGGTTGCTGGTGATGTTTAGTCCAAGGTATTTGTACGACGAGGCAACTGAGAGAGGGCTATTATTTAGGAAATATGTATGCAGATTAGTAGTATTCGTACGCTGTGATACCCGCATGCATTTACATTTGCTCAAGTTAAGCTTCATAGACGACTTGTTACACCATAAAAGAACGTTATTAATGTCGTCTTGAAGTTTACGAGAATCATTCAGGCCATTAATCTTATGGTATATAACGCAGTCATCAGCAAAAAGTCTAATAGTTGAAAATTTCACACAGGAAGCAAGATAATTAATATAGATTAGAAAAAGTAGAGGACCGAGAACCGACCCTTGCGGTACGCCTGACGTTACCGCGAGGGGCGCAGATGACGAATTGTTAGTGATTACGTATTGTGTTCTATTAGCAAGAAAGTTTTTAATCCAGTCCAGTACAAGCGGGTCAATGTTAAGTAGACTAAGTTTATAGATTAGTAGGTTATGGGATACGGTATCGAAGGCTTTAGCAAAATCGATAAAGATGCAATCGGTGTCAAAACCGAAGTCGGTGTTAGAAAAGAGATCGTTAGTAAAGCAAGCTGGTTGCATTTCGCAGAAGTATTTCCTAAAGCCATGCTGACTTGTTAAAAAAAGAGTTCGTCTCAAGAAAATCAACTATGTGGGAGTATATTATGTGCTCCAGAATCTTACAGGGAATGCTGGTTAGTGATAGGGGACGGTAGTTTTCGAGACAATGTGTGTTACCTGATTTGTGAACAGGAACCACCTTCCCCACCTTCCAGTCGCTTGGTAGTGATGAGCAGTGTAATGATTGTTGGAATATCCTAGAAAGAATAATTGATCAATACAGTTCAGTACACTTGAGTATTTTTGAATTAATTTCATCTGAACCCGCCGACGAAGATATTTTCAAATTACCGATTAGTTTTCTAATGCCCACCCAGTCTATAAGAATTGGATCCATTGGGGTATCATAAACTGTCGTTGAAGGTGGCAAAGGCATAGGTGCAGCGTCATGAAAAAAGGAAGCAAAGATGTTATTAAAAATTGTGCAACACTGATCACTTTGAATAGGGGTGTTAGACTGGGACTATTGTATTGTGGCTGGTGTATTACCACGAACAACATTCCAGAATTTACGGGGGTTGACATGTAAGTATGATGGTAATGTAATATTGAAAAACGTTTGCTTAGCTTGGGAAATGGAGCTACAATATTCATCGTTGATGCGGTGATATTCGGACCAACGAATCGGGTTGTTAGAGTTTTTTGCGGAACGAAATAACCGTTTTTTCTTGTTCCGAAGACGGCGCAAGGCGGCCGTAAACCAAGGCGACTGGGGATTACAGTGTACTTTTCGTTGGGGAACATATTTTCGAATTAGGAATAACAGTTTCCACTTACAAAGGGACCAGTTTTGTTCAAGTGTTCGTTGGTCGAAATCGGGCATCACTGCATCCAAAAATGCTCCATTTCCTGCGTAATTGCGGGAATATCAGCTTTGGAATAATCGCGAATTGTCTTAACCTTCTTTGTGTAAGAAAAGCGTGTTTTTAAATCAAACTGCAGCAATGAATGATCACTTATCCCAGGAAGATAAGTTAAGGAGGAAACTAGGTCGGGGGTAGTAGACAGCACTAGGTTAAGTGTGTTAGAAGATGTTGGAGTGACTGGGGTTGGTTTGTGGACCAGCTGTGTTAAGGTGAAGTCAAAGCACAAATTTAAGAATTCAATAGACTCGGCCGAAGTACGTTTAAAATTAACACAGTCAGTCTCCCATATTATATCTGGAAAATTAAAGTCCCCCTAAATAAATAACGGAGAATTGGGAAACCTAGCAGTCAATTTGTTAAGGACATCATGGAAATCTGCACAAAATGTAGAGGACGAATTTGGTGGTCTATAACATGCGCAGAATATAAAGGGACGGTCTGAAACGATCACGCGCACACAGACTAATTCTAGGGGTGATGTAATGTCAATAACAGATGAATTTAGGTTATCTTTGATGGCAATCAAAACGCCCCCTCCTGACCGGATATCGCGGTCGCATCTGTAGATGTTATAAGCACTTTCGCAGTCGAAGATTTCACTCTTCTTTATTTTCGTGGAAAGCCAAGTTTCAGTAAGGACAATGACGTCAGCGGAGCAAGAATCGATAGTTGAAGATAAAGCTGTTCGCTTGTTGGAAACGCTACGCACATTAGTGACAAAAACAGACACGCTATTTCGACAAGGTCGACTCGAAGATAGCTATGCAGAATGAGAGGAAGGATGTATAAGACCTGTGGCATCGTTATTTACTTCAGTGGCGAAATCGGAAGAATGAAGTTCGCAGATAGTATCGCTGACAGAAGAATACACATGGGTGTTTTTGTTCATGACTAATTTACTTGTTCGCAAAGAAAAAGATTGCCCGCTGGCTTTTCCGAATTCAATTAGTTTCTTTCGAGATTGGCGTGTAGCCCTGCAGAAATCTTCTCCCACCGATACTTTTGTGGCCTTTAGTAGGCCTTTCAGTGACAGGATCTTTTCTCTTGTTTTGAATGATGAAAACTTGATAATAATGGGGCGAGTCTTGCCGACCACAAAAGAGCCAAGACGATGTGCCCTAGCAATCGCTTCATCAGATATTTCTAATTTTAGGTGGTTTTTAATAAGATCGCGCATGAGAATTTCAGTTTGTGCCCATGTTTCCGAAGCGTTATCAACAACCCCATAGAACAAAAGGTTGTCCCACCGTGATCGATGCTCCAAGTCGTCAAGCCTTGATTTTAATTCAGAGTTTTCGGTACTAATGGCAGTAGTAACTATTTTGGATATGTCCGTCGGAGGCGTGGAAGATTGAAGTGTTTCCACAACTGTTTCAAGGGTTAGCAATCTGGTTGACAGGTCCGACAATTTGTGAGTGAGGGCTTCTTGGGTTGCTTTAAGTTCCGAAAAGGAACGCATTACGTCTTCATGACGGGACTCAGCTAAGGCGGATAAAGCAGCAATGGCAGCAAGGACTGGGCTAGTTACATCATAACCCGCCGTGGTTGCTCAGTGGCTATGGTGTTGGGCTGCTGAGCACGAGGTCGCGGGATCGAATCCCGGCCACGGCGGCCGCATTTCGATGGGGGCGAAATGCGAAAACACCCGTGTGCTTAGATTTAGGTGCACGGTAAAGAACCCCAGGTGGTAGAAATTTCCGGAGTCCTCCACTACGGCGTGCCTCATAATCAGAAAGTGGTTTTGGCACGTAAAACCCCATATTTTAAATTTTTTTAGTTACATCATCAGGGCCAGGATTCACCTCTACATCCCCGCAGAGAAGGAGCAGTTTAGAAACGTGCGCACAATCACAAACAATGGCATATAACACACTCGGGCACGGCAGGAGCAGCAACAAGACGTTATTTGAACGCTTGCAATGCAATGACGGACTGCCACTAACCTGCACATAGAAGAGCACGCCATTGCCCAGGAGTAAGAAAACTCAGTGACTACCTTTTTTAACTTATTCCTTTTTTCGCGCCTCTCTCCTCCTCTCTTTCACCCCCAATTTCCTTCCCCACGCAGAATAGCATATCAGCGATGTCTGCGTGCCGGCTAAAATCACTACATTTCATTAAAGGGTTCTCTCTCAATCGCGCGCGCGATACGCCGGCGGAGGCGACAAAAGCACCGTGCTGGAATCCGAGGCGGTCATAACGTGCTGGTGAATAGAAGTGACGCGTAGACCGGCTATCTGCAGAGGAAGAGGATTGCCGGACAAGTTAGCCAACGAGTTTCTCGAGCGTCGGCATTTCCGGAAGTTCCTTCTTCGAGATTTGCTTCGAGCTACGGCGAGGACGTCTGGCTCAACACCAACACGGTTGAATACGAGTGGACACTTCACTTTTCTATCGATGCTGTATTGTACGCGCGCTTACTAACTCTTAGTGCTTAGCGCCTAAACTCTTAGTGCTCGGTAATTATTTTCCAGCTTTGTTGATACCCACCTGAATTCCATTGTGATGTGCCTGGCCGAAGTGTGCATGTGTGAATGTAAGTGCCTTATTTGAAGTATAGATTTTGTGGAGTTTAGACAACTCTGGGCTCTGACTCGGCCTTTGAACCACAACCGGCGTTAGCTGGCGCAGCAGAAGGCGTCTTATTAATTGTCTGTGCTTTCGTGGGGTTATTTTTGGAGGCTTCTACGTCGGATTTGGAATTGGACCTGGCGTGGTCACCTCGTTCACGCGGTATGTGACACGTAGAAACGCCACATAGACATGCAGCGCGGCCCTGACGGCGGGAAGCGAACGAACGCACAACGTGTTAACTTGAACAAAGAAGCGATGAGCAGGCACGCGGCTCATTTTGCCGTGCAAGCGCAGCGGGAACCTCTCTCGAAACCAGCGGCTAACGTTACACGGCGCCGCCTTTGATCCGGAGAGCCCCCATGGGGCGTTCTAGATAAGGTTGCTCACATCTGTGCAGTATGAAAGGCATTTTCTAGAAATATGTCAGGCAGGCGCCATAAATGAACAAAAAGTTGTATTTTGTTGTGATCCATTCATTTTAAATTGTGGTAAAAATTAAGAAAGCAATAATATCCAGCTGCTACATTAAACAATTACTGTTGAAATTCGGATATTCAAATGTAGTAAATGCATGACATATTCTTGAAGTAACGTTCCTAAATAACCTTTTTACAGGGACCCTAAGCTGTTTAAAGCTACAATAAATTCAACGAAAAAGAACATTATTCGATACGCTCCATTGGAGGTCGAAGGCGACGCAGGTAAGGTTTTTGACATTTTCCTCAGTGAATGCCTGACGTGGCTCGGCTCACTGCTTTGAATACAAAATATGTGAATACAATATATATCGAAGGTTATGTTAGATTTCTGAGAGTGTCAATGACCGAGTAAAGCTATAGGAAATTCTAACACGCTGATGCTCACGGTGCAAATGAGCTCTGGAATGTGTCCATCTTAATTCTTAGTGGATTCACCGGACTACCGTTAAGCGGCTAAATACAGCTTTGTAAATCAGTGAATCAGTGAAATCAGTGAATCAGTGATAGCCCTGCGCGGTACACGCAGCACAGTCACAGAGTAAACTGGAGGAGCGGCCCTATAAGAGCTCCATTTCCTGCAGCACGCCCTAGAGGCTGTTCGCGGCAAGGTCTCTTTGTGTCGCTTTCACGAGAACGAACTGAACTGTCCGCCCGGCGTTGACGGCCCCCGAGCTGCAGCTTGTGCTCTCTCTCCAAAGCGGCCTGCTTAGCTCGACGTTGCCCGGTTGCAGTCGCGCGCGTAGTGTACGAGTCGCTTCTTCGGCAGCGGTTCGTACCTTGTGAGCAGGCTTCACAGGGTGTAACAAAGGGTAAACGCAGTCATGGAGACTATGAGGCGCACAGGTCACATCCCTTGAGGCGTGGCACGATGCGATGCAACTCCTGCATGTCCACCCACCAGGTGGAATACTACCCAAGTGCAATGCACAGTTCGCACGCATCGACGCGGCGCCCATCTGACGTCGCGTGACATGTGGCACGATACGGCGCTGCTGCTGCTGTTGATTTATTGGCACCCCCTTTAAATAGGGCGGTGACAAATAATCACCTAGCCTGCTTGATTTAATCAGGTATGCTATATATATTTTACATCCCAGCATTTTTGTATACCTCTCCTTAACCTTGTTTTATAGCGCAACTCTTAACCACCCCTTCCTGTCGCGTCGTAACCGCGTCGTAACCGAGCTAACGAGCAGAGCTAAGGATGAAATAGCGTACGCGGAGCGCAGCGGGGATTCAACAGCGAAGAGAGCGCGAGGGGGAGGCTACAGTGAAACCATGAAGCGAAAAATGAAGTAGGAGGGTATGGCGAAAGCGTGAGAAGAAAAGCGTAGTGCCGCTTTGCTGTGACGATGACTACAAGATGGCGCCAGTGTAGCGCGCGTCGTCTGTTCACCGCTGGCATGCGGCGAGCAAATCCAATGATTCTACTATGCGCATACATAGTTCGACGTAGCGTGAGCGCGCGCACAAACACACACGCTACGTCACGTTGGCGAGAACAACAGCATATACAGTTCGACGCAATGGCTCAGCCGCGGTAACTGGACGCGGTCAAAGCTTTGCAACGTGCCCGACGTCGAGGTGGCTCTTGTTGCATCCGCGCATTGGTCGCGCCGACTACGCCGACGCACATTGCATTTAACGAACAAAAATCGCGCACACGCCGCTTCACCGAGGTCGCAGGAAGCCGTTCAATGCGGCGCGCGGGTAGGAGGTCGTTCAGCCAGCGCTCTGAAAAGGGCTGCCGATGGTGCGGCTGTCGAAGTATAGAGAGGATGGTATATCAGCTCGCGCAGCGCACGCGATGCTCGCATATGAGCCGAAAACTTCGGACTATACGCGTGCCTTATATGAGAACAAAGCGCTTCATTTGCGGAGGTCTCTTAACAGCGGCTGCTGCGAATCGTGCCCACGTGTCGCCCACGCGCCATCTCTCGCCATCTCCCAAGTAGAGCGTTATGGCTCATTGGGCTTACGGGCCAGCGAGTCCAGCGGGCTCGCGGAGACGCCAGTGCACCTATGCATTACTGGCGGCCAGAGTGTTTACGGAACGGGCTGCTCGCGCCCTGGTCTCGTCTCCCGAGCGTAGCGCGACTTCAGACAGTCGAAAATGCGTCGGAGGTGTTTCACCACTAAAGAGGAGCTCTGTGTCTGTGATAGCTTCGAGCAATGAAGCCATTTGGCGACAATTAGAAGTGGATGACTGCGATCGAGTAGCTGAAGCGAGCGTACTGATCTTTTCACAGTAATTCCAACCGCGTGCGACAGGCGATGCAGCAAACCGCTCCGCTTTAACTACGCTTTACCGAGCGAGGGATCACTGAGTTAAACCCTCATTCGTGCCTCGCTCCGCTGCCGTCTCCGCTCGCCCGCTAGGCCCGCTGGCCCGTAAACCCCCTCAGCTATACCTCGCAATTAGCGAGGCATTTCATCCAGACTTCGTCTGGAACGTGCCGCATGAGACAGATTATCTACCCCAGCGAATGTGTCACGAAATAAAAACACGCATGGAGCTGCACTCAAATTTCGCAAGATCGAGTATTGTAAACATCGGTGAACAACTAGTTCTGCAAACTCACTTTGTACTGCTACCTATCCAACTGCTACATGGCGTGCAACCTGTTGGAATAATAGACAACTGTAATGCAAAGTTCGCACGTATTGAGGCTACGTGGCGAGCATCTCACATTGCGTGACTCCTCGCGCGCTGGGAAAGGTGGATAGGGCGCAGTGGTAGAGACGATGGCTCCGCGCATAGTACTCGGGTTCGATCCCGGCGCAAACTGGGTGATATTTTTCTCATTCCTGGCAATAACTGCCGCGGACACCGGCGGTGGCAGACAACATCGCCAACCTGGGCGGCTATTGAAATGAGCCCATAACACCTTACAATATCTGAATTATACATCGACTCTTTACCTGTCATGTTTGGCATTGTCCCGGAACACATTTATACCGAACCTACATTTTTTCACAATGGGGGAATGTCAAGTGTGACGAAGTTTGTAAGGTTCATTATTATTTACATTTGTTTAAAAAACGTTTTTCAAGCCTCATTCGATGTTATCTTTAGGCGGTATACAAGGTGGCTAGTAGATTTTTCCTGTGTCGTCGAATAACTAAGCAAGGCGCATTGCTTATACTTGGTTAATTAGGGACTTATTATAGGTGACGCGTGCCCGAGTGCAAAGTCTATAGGTTGCTCATGCCTTTTGATTAGATAGTATGGGCAAGAGTTGCGGGGAAATATACATAAGTGTGTTTTACATGCAACCGTTACCTTTATAAACTATATTTTTTTGAAATAATATACCAGCAAAGTTTAAACTGGTGGAAATGAGGGAACGTTTTGGCCAACGTGATCGCGCAGACAGATATGTACGAATGGGTGCCAGCTTTTGCGATTTATGTGCTGCCTGCGAGTCATTTCAAAGTGTGATTTAATTACAGGTAAGTAAAATTGTTATTGCCAGAGTTGGAATGAAACAGCTAGCAGCGGTTGCTAAGGCTTATGGTGTCGCGCACCTAAGCAGCAGGTCGCGGGATCAAACCCCGACCTCCGTAGCCCGATTTCGGTGGCGGTGAAATGCGGAAAAACACCTGTGTCCCGTAGATTGGGGAGACGCTGAAGATCCCCTGATCATCAAAATTAATGAAGACTCCCCCACTAAGGCGTACCTCACAATCAAATTGTAATTTTCGCTCGTAAAACTCAAGAATGCAATCATTCGCATGGAATCGCTTCGATCAAATTTCGGCTTTGATCCTACGAGGGCACGCAATCTGCACCTCTTTAGTCGTCATATTTTTTTTCACTCAGCAGAACGATCAGAAACCTGTGAAACTTAACAATCCAGTCTTGATGGAGCGAACAGTTCTTAGTTCTTTTATACATAAAAATCACCATGCAATGTTTTCAACATGACGATCACCGGTGGCGTGAGTAGAGTGCGTAAAAATTTCCATTTGTCTGCTGTTGTTAAGGGCTGTTGCGCGAGACATTTGTTGGCTAAATCCACTGCACACCACATGATATGCGGAATCTTACCCTAGTCCTTTAGCAGCAGAAAGAGAGGTTATTCCACTGACGATAGATATTAGTAAAAGAAGGATGGTATTCTATAATGCAAACACAAGAAATATAAGGGATAGATTTTTGGCCAAAAATCGTTATCGCTTTTTCTGGTTAGGTAACATGAAACGTTGACCTCAACAGTCCATTTAGGCGCTGAAGGCAGCTACATATAAAGAGCTTCGCAACATTGGCCACGTCGTTTTAAAGCAGGCGACCATAACAATAATTATTTACTTCATTTAGATCAGTTCGAACACTGCTGTAATCTTCGTTATTTTTCAAAGTATCCTAAAGCGCTGAAAATATGCATTAATACGACATACATAATATACAATATAGCGCCAACAAACTTCTAAAAGAAATGTAGCGTGCTGGAAGGTCTAAGGAATTTTTGAATGCAAAGCATGATTTTACATCTTAGCTTACGCAAGTGTAGAACAAACGTTATATTTCGTTATTCAATTTTACATCCCAAACACTAGGGCTAAGAGTGAAATATCCTAGGTCAGCATTATAGACGGTCGACATAACGCTGATGCCATTCATGTATCTAGAACCATGTTTTATAAGAGGTCGGCCAATCGCTATAACTCACTAGCTTGTATCGCAGTCAACACCAGGGGCCTGCTCGTCCATACCGGTTGCTTTGTCTTGTAGTTGAGCAGAAGGGCGTATCATCGCCCTGTCTTATTTCTTTCCTGTCTGCCTCGAACTCAACCAAATCATCTATGGTACTGAACAGAATGAGTACTGGAAGATAAGATGGAACTGGTGGTGGTACACAAACTGATAAGTGTTGTGGTGTTTAGGAAACTGGTGATAAACATACAGTAAAAAAAAAAACATAATGGGTGCAAGTTTGGCAAATTTAGTTCTGCCTCAACACATCTCGTATATTTTTTCTGTATATCTATGTGAATCTGCAGCAAATTATAGGAAACATATTTGGACTCAGATGTGATGTCGTCATGTACATAACAATCGCACGGGCCTTTTGTAGTAGATGGTACGTTGACATCGTATACGTAAAGCATATTACATTAAAGACAACCAAGTGGTCACAATTATTTCGGGTTCCGACACTACGGCGCGCCTCAAAGTTAGATGATTGCTTTGCAAGTAAAACTACAGACTTCTTAGGTATGCAAAACATATGCAGTTGTGATTGCCCTCTCTTCTAATTTCTCACGAGCCAAAAATAATTGTGTTACGTCTTACATTTTCAAATCGCAGTGCGATGTAACAAGATAACGCAGGTTGAACAAACATTATTCAGGTTACACTGAGCCGGCAACGAGTTCCAACAACGATTCGTTTAGTTCATTTTTAACCCTGTAAGTTTAATAAAACGTATACCTAATACGTACCCACGTCGGCACGCATACTCGCAGAATGCACTTATAATAAAATTTATGATTCTTCAAGGCGCAGTGTCCGTATACTACAGAATCCTTCACTACTACAAAGACCACTGTTACATCGCTCAAATGATACACCACGAAGGTGAAGCAACTTTTGAACCTGGTATAATACGCAGTGAGTACATTTTTCTTTGTACTGGAAGACGTTGATAACACCTGAAAACACGCTGCTGTGTCTTCATAAAAAGTTTTATTTCTAGACGCTGCGGTGATACATTTTACGCGAATAAAATATATGTTGGAAGATGAAGAATGCTGACTAGAGTGCTCTAGAATATGATTCATTTGGGAATTTGCTAAAGCAAAACCGTATAATTGAAAACTTGACTAAGCGCGCTGCGAGCGAATATGTTTGAGAGGGAAGCGCCTTCTGGGCATCTCCAGCATGTGTTTAGTGCGGGTGCCAAGATCGAGTGTGCTCTTATCCTTTAAAAAGGTCAAGGCTCACTTTCTTTTGGTTGCCTTTAAAATGATGGGTAGAAATACCGCAAGTGAACCGTAGGATACCTCCCGATGGCTACCCTGTGCTGGCGGATGTGGTAAGCGAAAGGGGGCACGAAAGATGAGTAAAAATTGTAGCAAGAACAAACAGTATAAAACTGTCTGTGCATGCACTGTCAGCAAATCTGAGAAGATACCACATAGTCATACAGAGACACCAAGAATTGAAGGATGTCGAACTTGTTCTTAATATTCAGCGGTGTTTGAAGCATGAGTTTCTCTGATTAGCATACATCTGCCAAGGTTTTTGTTGGCGTCACAACGCTTCACTCCACAGTCGTGCACTGCCGTCAGACATGAAATGCACAGAGGTGGTGCTCTGAACAACGGCATATCCCGCCATATTATCGAACTCACCATCTTGTCAACTGTGATTGGCGCGGAGGGCCGCTTAGACCTCTCTGATTGGTGCAAACTGGCGCAATAACGGTGCAATGTGGCTGAATTCGCCGATATACGGCATAGAACCCTAAGGGTACAAATGCATTGTCATGTCGTTGACGTTGATATTTTGGCGTGTTTTCCTCGTTTTGTGTTCCGCACCTGTCATGGCAGTTATTTGAATATTTTCGACAATGAACCTCTTCACACTTCAAGATTACTCAGGTCACACAGAGTACGAACCACTTGCGCTCGAGTTGATGCGTGATAGCGAGATCTGCCCTCCACGTAATGTTGCCTTCCTCGGACACCGAAAGGCGGCTGCGCAAATACACATAGATATCCGAAAATGGCAGTGTGCAGATGCAACACCTAGTCCCTCAACCTGTTATTCAGCATTCCCAATCTGTAGCATGGTTTGTATTCTAGACAAACTCCATGTATTATCCGTTATCTTTCTACCTGCACGTACATTATTATCGGCTAGTGTATTATTTCGCTGAGACATTTTATCACACTAGGAAATTACCAATGCTGCAGCGCTCGGGAACCCGATACTGCGGAACTAAGCCGTCTCGAATGAAAAAAAGTTATTCACGTACTTCGCTTTCGGCTGCACTATTGGAGAGAAGTATGCTCGATAGACATATGTGCGAAGCTGATGGGACGCTTGCCAATGAATTATATATGTGAAATAGCACGTAAAAACGCTACATATGTCTCTAACTTTATTTGTTTTGGGGTATTCAACAGGAGCCTCTTGTTTCCTCTTATAATTTCTAACATCCATAACTCTGAACAAAATAAAGTTCTACACAATTTTTTAATTCCAGCTCTATGCGATTCTTTTTTCTTCAGGCTGTGAGTTTTGGGTGAAGAAGGAAGACATTATCTCAACTAATATAAATCACATAACGCGGAAAGCAAAGATGTGCAAGCCAGTAGTTGATAAGCTTTGTTACAGTGGCATGCAAATTTACACGCATAAGCAATGCAGGGAGCGCCAGAGGTAAATATTCTATAAAGAGATGCTCTAATTATACCGGTCATCTGATTACTTGATTGTAAAAAGCAATATCAATAATAAAAGCTGAAAATGTTCTACACGTGTGTTGTTCTTGTTTCCAAAATTTCTTACAAGAACCTTTTTTACGCGTTACAACCTTGGGAGGTAGAAAACATGTGACAAACGTCCTAATCGTCCCAGTGGTAAACTGAGAGAGCGAGAGATAGTGAAGATCTGAAAGGCATAGAAGTCAACCAGACGCGCGACCGGTTTCCTATCCTACACTAGTGGAAGGGAAAGGGGGAACAGAAAGAGGAAAGCGGGATAGAAGGAACACTGTGTGTGCACGCAGGAAAGCACCTGGAACTCAGTCAAGTCCAAGCAAATGCTCCGCCGATACGTTGTGCTGCCATCATTCTGCTGTCTGAAGCTAACCTTGGTGCCTTCCCATAGCTGGTGATCCACGTTGAAATCACCAGTGAAGATCAAGGGGCCAGTGGGCGTCAGCAGTACGTTGCAGTACGTGACTGAATATTGTTAAGCTAAACAAGCCTTTTTGACTTCAGTGCGAATGGAAGGATGCGGCTTAGCCATGGCGTTTACTCAGGAGTTGGAAGTACTGAATTGAGAGCATCCAGCACTTACACTGGAGTTCGCGCTGACGTTGTGTGCAGGTTATGTACGAGCATTCGAAAAGTACTAAAGACAGACCGAAGTATGATAACCACTTGCCGATCTTCTTCGGACAATTTGTCAGGAATCCGTGCTGTGTACTCTACAGCCGTGTGCAGCTGTATCACTTGACGTGGCTCCGGCTCCAGCTATGGCATCGGATGTGGCATCCGCTGTGCCATCGAATGTGGCATTGGCTTTGGCATAGACTATGTTATGTGTGAATGCCCCGTAGCTGAAAAGAATAATGTAACCTTTTTTCCGTCGCTTGGAGATACTCAGATTTCCTTTTTTTCATTCTCCCTAAGAACATAATTAGTGCTATTTAATTATTCAATTTCTCGAACCATAAAATTAGATGAAGAATGTCGAAGAAAAAATTGCAGAGCAACATGAAAAAGTCCAGATTCACTTTTCAGTTGCTAAATACATGCTAAATATAAGTATCTTTGCCGCGCGTGAATGAAGCCCGCGAATACATGCAATGTACGTCGAGCGACCATTCGCGCGGAAATTAACCATTTAGGTGAACTGAAGAAGTTTGCCATGGCGAACGGTTGCTGTTGCACGATGTATTTCCGACACACCGCATCATCACATTTCGTCACCATGTCATATCTTGTTATAGCTGCCCCTCCCTCCGCCACATCACCTTGTAATTAAGCGTGTGCTTTAACAGTATTAAACAAGTTGGTAGTTTGCGGCACGTGCGTCCGTGTTTTGTTCCTTATGTTCGTCCATTAGTTTTCTCCGTGTAACACTACGCGCAATAGAGTCATAAATTTTATACGTGTCAAGAGTGCCACACAGTTGTCTTCAGAGACCAACTTTCTATTTGTTTCAATGCAGCGAGTTTCTAATTCGCCATATTATTTGATACGTTGGGCGTTGTAGGGCTAACCTAATGGAAGCACACAGTTTCCGTCTGGCACCTTCACTGAGAGTGCGTCTTCATTGTCGTCGACACCCAGTTCAATTCGTCGACCTCAGGTTTGGCAGAAGCGGCAAACCTACAACGCAGCCACCTGTTATGCTAGTGGCATTACCCCCTTCCAAAAGCATCGTAGCCAAATTCACAGCCGCCTGTGCATGTGTGATTGCGGAACTACGAAGAGGAAACCGCTTAGAAATCGTTCTATAGCCAGTTACCCATCGCGATCAGCAAACCACATCTACAGCAGATAAATCAAAGAAGTCTTTAGGCATATAGGGCCCGCTGGTTTGTATTTGTCGACAAGAAGATAGCCTCGCCGCCTCATGGATTATCTGACTGAGCAATTTGAATGCTCGGTTGCCTCAGTTGAAACTTCGAATCCTCTTATTTTTTTTAATCTGACGGTGGTGAGCATGAATTTCACCTCCTCCAGTACACTACATCTGCTAGTTTGGGGTGACGCCTGACACCGGCAAAAGATGCCAAGAGCGATTGGGGCTATAATAATCCAGATACAACCAAATTAGGAAGGCCCTCTAAGCTTCAACAAAGACACTCCCTCACCAGAATAGGAATTGGCCTCCCTGGTGCAGTATACGGCCACCCCTTCTAAATCACTCCAACAACTAAACCATGTCCCTCAGTTTCTGGCAGCTGCGGAGCACCTGCCCAAGGCGGCGGTCAGACCTGTAACGCAGCAGAGGGCGCTAAGAATCTCTGGCTCCGGCCAAGCCACCAATCGAAATTGACCTTGTCAACCTTTTGTGCCCGAACTCTGTTGAGCGAGGCTAGCTCAGCAGGATGGATGGATGAATGAATGAAAAATTTTATTAGGGTCCTTTAGGGCACGCACTAGCGCGCAGCGGGCGGCTCCCACGTCGGGACAGAGAGGCCGAGCCTCTCCGCCGCATCGCGGGCCCGTTGGACAGCCCGTGACTGTTCTTCGAGGTTGGGGCTGTGTAGGACCGCATCCCAGCGTGAACAAGTGTTGCTTTCATCACCGCGTAATGCGGGTCATTGCCAGAACATGTGAGGTGAGTTGCATAGTGCACATGCATTTGTTGTCTGAATTTTGGGGTATATCGTGAAGAAGTAGGGGGTTTGGGTATGCCTCCATCTGCAGAAGCCCTAGTGTCAAAGCCCGAAGTCTACTGAGTTTGCAATGTGGGAGGGGGTAGATCCTCCGAGCCAAGTAAAAGTGCTTAGTAATTTCGGTGTACGAGGAAGGAGAGTCCCGATTGTGAGTCCCCCCAGCTTCAGGGTGCCTGGTAGCTATGCGGTTGATGATCCCTCGCGCAGCTCCGTGTGCCGACTCATTGAGTTTAGGCTGGGCGTCCTCGATCTGTCCCATGTGCGCTGGAAACCAGATCAATGTGTGTGGCTTCATCTCCTTGCTTCCTAGTATCCCTAGGGTCAGCTCGGATATGATTTCTTTGGTCAATGCCCTAACAGCTGATATCGAGTCACTGTAGATTGATGTCCCGTCATCCAATAAGGCCATCGCTATTGAAGCCTGCTCTGCGATCTCAGAGGACGTCGTCCGAATCAAGATTGCGTTCGTTATTTGCCTTTCATGATCTACGCTAACTACAACGAAGGCCTGTCCGTCGGCGTAGCGCGCTGCGTCTACGAAACTGTTCTCCGAAGCCCGTTCACGAGCCTTTTCCAGGAGGGCCTTCGCGCGCGCCTGACGTCTTCCCACGTTGTGTTCTGGATGGACGTTTCGTGGGATTGGGGCGCCAGTGATGCGGTCCCGCTGCTCTCGAGGGATGCTGCAGAACTTTGTTTTGATTACTGTGGGGGGAACGCCCAGCTCCTGTAAGATGTGTCCTCCAGCTTGCGTGGTAGATAGCCTGACGAACTGGGCCCTCTCATGTGCTTCCGCTATTTTCTCTAGCGTGTTATGCATGCCAAGTTGAAGTAAGCGTTCCGTGTGAGTGTATATGGGGAGGCCGAGAGCTCTCTTGATTGCCTTCCTGATTAATGCGTTGAGCTTATCCCGCTCAGATCTTTGCCAGTTGTGCATGGCCGCGACGTAAGTGAAATGACACATTACGAACGCATGTACCAATATCACGAGGTTATCTTCTGCGAGGCTTTGCTGCCGATTGGCCACTCTTCTGATTAGTGCTATGGCATTGTCCGTCTTCTCCGTGAGTCGCAGCACTGTCTGGTTGTTTGAACCATTGGACTCTACCGGCATGCTGAGAATCCGGATAGCATCCACCCTCGGAATATGGCCTCCGTCGTTTGTGCGCAGTCTTATGTCGCATTCGGCGAGTGGCTTACATCCCTTTGGTTTCGGGCATCGGCGCTTGGGTCGATAAAGTAGCAGTTCCGACTTGTGGGGTGTTACGTTTCGCCTACAACGCGCGGTATAGCCGGCGCGGATGCAACGGACGCCGGGGCTTCGTTCAAAGCGGCGGACATTTTGGCCCGTTCAGCGCCGCCGATACGCCTCCCCGCCAAGCGCGTCCAGGCATGTTTCGATGCCACGTGTCTTCAAGTGTGCGTGTGTGTGTGTGTGCATAGTGGTGCCCACGCTTGTCAAAGCGCGCCAGCCGGGGAGAGGAACTCCCCAAGTGTGAAGCGAGGAGGTCTGTCCGGCGCCAGCCCGGCGGATGCGTCACTCCACTCGTCTCAACGTGTCTCTCAGCCTGTCCGTGCCCCGCCGTCACGTGGCCTCGTCACGAGGCCTTCCTCTTGCCCTCAACTCCGAGAGTATAAGAGCAGCTGCCCCCGGACGCCAAGAGAGAGGCTCCGATTTCTTCCGGTGAGTTACGTGCTCTCCCGTCTCTCCACTTCGGTCGACCTGACCGCCCGCTCTTTTGCGATGTTAGAATAAACAAGTTGTTCTGTTACCAGTCGACTCATGCTTTGCCGGGACCTTCGGATGCTTCCAGTTGTGCCCCAGGCCGCCAGGCCAACGCTACCCTTCGGGCTTGCGACCCATTTGCAACAACGGGTGTCAGCGCCGAGATTACAACAACTGGCTGGCAGCGGTGAGATCGCGACAACGGAGGCCAGCAGCGAAGATATGCGGTTGACTGTATGCTGAGCAGCACAACGACCATCCGGGAGCAGTGCAACGAGCCCTGTGTGATGACTGGTTGCCTGCAGCGGAACGACTGCGCTGAATTCTTGGCTGCGAGGTTTGGTGAGTGCGGGACTTTCTTCTTCTGAGTTTTGCCAGGCTTTTGTTAGTGTCAGAAACAGAGCTGGTAATTGTGGTTGTCGTTGCTGCCGGGTTAGTTTGCGGCAAGACAATAGTAGGCAGTAGAGAAAGCAGCATTCAGAGCAGCCATGGATTTAAAGTCGTTGCGCAAACCGAAATTGCTGGAGCTTGCAAGAGAGTTGGGTCTGGATGTCTCAGACAAACTCAGAAAACCAGAACTGCTAAGAGCTATTCTTGAGTTAGAAGCTGAGGATGACGAGCTGTCGGAATGCCTTGAGACCATTGAGGAGAGGAAGACGCAAAAAGAGCTAAAAGAGAAAGAAAAAGAGGAGCGCGACCGTCAACACGCTTTGGAAATGAAGCGTCTCGAGATAGAGATGGAACGCGCTCGTAATGGAAGTCAGGCACACGGTGCAGGAGAACGAGTATCGTTCAAAATGACTGACCTGATGCGGCCGTTTAAGCTTGGAGAGGACATTGGTTTGTTCCTGGTTAACTTTGAGCGAACGTGCGAGAGGCAGGGGTTCTCTCGGGAAACGTGGCCACAGCGCTTGCTCACTTTGTTGCCCGGCGAGGCGGCCGACGTAGTAGCTCGCTTGAATAGAGAGGAGGCAGAGGTTTTCGACAAAGTGAAATCGATTCTGTTAAAAAAGTACAGGCTGTCAGCGGAGGCGTTCCGTCGGAAGTTTCGGGAAAATGAGAAAGGCAGAAGTGAGTCATATACAGAGTTTGCCTACAGGCTTATGTCAAACATGCAGGAGTGGCTCAAAGAAGAGAAAGCGTTTGGTGACCACGAGAAAGTTCTGCAGTGTTTCGGGCTAGAACAGTTTTATAGTCGGTTACCTCAGAACGTGCGGTACTGGGTCTTGGATAGGCCAGACTTTAGTACGGTGGCTAGAGCCGCTGAGCTAGCCGAGGAGCTTGTGACGCGTCGGGCTCGCGGAGCTAAGGACGGTCAAAAGGGTATATTTGGCTCCAAGTTTGAGAGGCCGAAGTTCACACCCATGAGAGCAAGGGGGAACACACGTAGTGCGGATGCGAGTGAAAGCAGTCCGACCGAACCTAAGGAGACGGCGGCAGCCGAAGCCGAACGCAGAAAGCGGTTCGAGACGAGGCAAGCGCGCGTTTGTTATACGTGCCAGAAGCCGGGTCACTTTTCGGCGCAGTGTCCGGAAACAAAAACAAAAGTCGTGTTTTTGTCATTATGCAGCACTGACGAGAACATGAAGCTTCTCGAGCCTTACATGCGAGACCTACTCGTGAACGGGAAAGAGTGCCGAGTGCTTCGCGATTCCGCAGCTACGATGGATGTAGTTCACCCCTCTTACGTAGAACCCGATATGTTCACCGGTGAGTGCGCATGGATCAAGCAAGCCGTGGAAGCTCATAGCGTGTGTCTGCCCGTAGCAAAAGTGCTTATTGAAGGACCTTTCGGAGCGCTTGAGACGGAGGCCGCAGTGTCATCTATGCTGCCCCCCCAGTACCCGTACCTATTTTCGAACAGGTCCGATCACCTCCTGCGCGAGAAAGGGCTTTTGTTTGGTGAGGCTAGCGTTCAGGCCTTAACCAGATCAAAGGTTCGGGAGCTCGCTGCAAAGGCGGTAGTTGCGGGGCCGACGTTGTCGAATAATGAGAAAGGGTCAGAGGCGCAGCAAGCTGATATTCAGAGCACGTCCGAACTGAATAAAATTGAGCCTGTAGCGTTAAAGGCACCAGATACTGGAGAGGAAATGCCCGACACGGGAAAGTTAGAAGAGCTATCTGCAGATTTGCTCATCGCGCCTACGTCAGACGGACTTAATAGGTTGCTAAAAGTCAGCCGGGTGGCTTTGATAGCCGAGCAAAAGAAGGATGGCAGCCTAGAAAACATACGCTGCATTGTCAAGGAAGGTATCACCAAGAAAAATGCTCGCTTTGTGGAAAGAGGTGGGGTCCTGTACCGGAAGTATCTAGACCGCAGGGGAGTGGAGTTCGATCAGCTGATCGTGCCTCAGTGCTACCGTCAGGATCTGTTGCGCTTGTCGCATGGGGGTTCGTGGTCCGAACACCTAGGAGTTAAGAAAACTAAGGACCGTCTCTTGCAAGAGTACTATTGGCCAGGGTGTTTTCGGGACGCAGACCACTTTGTGAGGACATGTGACACCTGTCAGCGGGTGGGCAAACCAGGGGACAAATCGAGGGTGCCGTTGAAGTTGGTACCTATCATTACGGAGCCTTTTAGACGGCTCGTTATTGATACAGTGGGACCTCTGCCGGTAACAGCCACGGGGTACAGACACATTTTGACTGTGATCTGCCCAGCGACAAAGTTCCCTGAAGCAGTGCCGCTTAAAGAACTCAGCTCAGTTGAGATAGTCAATGCACTACTGTCGATATTTGCGCGAGTTGGTTTTCCTGCGGAAATCCAATCAGATCAGGGCACAGTGTTTACTAGCGCTTTGACGACAGCCTTTCTCGAAAGGTGCGGGGTAAAGCTGTTACACAGCTCAGTGTACCACCCACAGTCGAATTCCGTTGAGAAGCTCTACTCCGTCATGAAGCGCGTGTTGAGAGCATTGTGTTTTGAACAACAAACTGACTGGGAGCTGTGTCTGCCTGGGGTGATGTTTGCATTAAGGACCGCGCCGCATGCGGCTACGGGGTTTTCGCCAGCTGAGCTGGTGTACGGTCGCTCGCTGCGGTCTCCGCTTCGCATGCTTCGAGAATCGTGGGAAGGCAGGGGCGACGACCCAGTCGTGGTGGAGTACGTGCTTAGGCTCCTCGAACGCTTAAGAAGGGCACAGGAGTTGTCAGGTGAAGCAATGGCAAAGGCCCAGCAGAGGGCCAAGGTTTATTATGATCGGACAGCCAGGGCCCGTCGTTTTGAGGTGGGCGATGAGGTCATGATATTGCGCACGTCGCTAAAGAACAAACTCGACGGGCAGTGGGAGGGCCCAGCACGGATTGTTCAAAAACTGTCGGACGTTAACTACGTGGTGAGTCTGCCAGGAAAGCGGAAAGCACAGCAAGTTTACCACTGTAATCTGCTCAAACCCTATAAAAAACAGGAAGCAGTGGTGTGCATGATGGTAAACGTTCCCGAAGAGCTTCCGGTCGAGCTTCCGGGACTAGGCTCAGTGACGAACAGGAAAGACACCGATCAAGTCATTAGTGACTTAATCAGTAAAGCATCGCTGTCGCCTGAGCAGAAAACCGAACTACACCAGCTCTTACAAGAGTTTCAAGGTCTGTTCTCTGAGAGGCCTGGTAGGACTTCTGTCCTTACTCATGACATAGAACTTACCTCCCCAGAGCCAGTACGATCCAAGGCGTACCGGGTGTCACCCCGCCAGAGCGATATTATGGAGGCTGAGGTAAAGAAAATGCTACAGCTCGGTGTTATTGAGGCGGGTGAGAGTGATTATACCTCCCCTTTGATTTTAGTTGAGGTACCGGGCAAGGAACCTCGTCCTTGCGTCGACTACCGTAGGCATAATTCCATCACTAAGGATCAAATTTATCCGATCCCTAACATCGAGGAGCGCCTTGAGAGAGTGAGTAGCGCTCAGTTTATTTCCACCCTAGATCTTGTCAGGGGTTATTGGCAGGTTCCACTTACAGAAGAGGCTAGTAGGTATGCGGCGTTCATTTCACCAATGGGGACATTCCGTCCTAAAGTTTTGAGTTTTGGTTTGAAGAACGCGCCATACTGCTTTTCAAGCCTCATGGATAAAGTGTTGCGGGGACAGCAAGAATTCGCTTTACCGTATCTAGACGACGTAGCGATATTCTCCGCATCCTGGCCTGAGCATATGGCCCACTTGCGGGCAGTGCTAACGCGCCTGCGCGATGCGGGCTTGACAGTCAAGGCTCCCAAGTGCCAGTTAGCACAGGCCGAGGTTGTCTACCTCGGTCACGTGATTGGACGGGGTCGTCGCCGCCCCTCTGAAATAAAGGTGGCCGCTGTGCGAGACTTCCCGCAACCGCGCACGAAGACCGATATTCGGTCGTTCTTAGGTGTCGCCGGCTACTATCAGAGGTACATCCCCAGGTACTCTGATATCGCGGCTCCCCTGACGGATGCTCTAAGAAAAACAGAGCCCCAAACAGTCTTCTGGGACGAGACAAAGGAAAGAGCTTTTAGCGCCCTAAAGAGCGCCCTAACAAGCCAGCCTGTGCTACGATCGCCAGACTACACAAAAGGGTTCGTTGTTCAGTGCGATGCTAGTGAGCGAGGCATGGGCGTTGTACTGTGCCAACGGGAAAATGGAGAAGTGGAACACCCCGTCCTGTATGCTAGTCGTAAGCTGACCAGTCGTGAGCAGGCGTACAGCGCCACCGAGAAAGAGTGTGCGTGTCTCGTGTGGGCCGTTGAGAAATTGTCATGCTACCTAGCCGGCTCGAGGTTCATCATTGAGACGGATCACTGCCCTCTCCAATGGCTGCAGACCATCTCTCCCAAAAATGGCCGCCTCCTGCGCTGGAGCCTCGCTTTGCAACAATATTCCTTTGAGGTGCGTTACAAAAAGGGGAGTCTGAACGGTAACGCCGATGGCTTAAGTCGAAGCCCCTAACGTAACAATCAGCCTCAAAGTTATTTGTTACTGATGTTTTTCTTCCTGAGGCAGGCTTTTTAACATATTGCTTTTGTGTAGTGTTTCAAAGTGATGACGTGCTTTCTAGTGCAATTTTCCAATTTGTGGACGCGTTCTGAGTGCTGCTAGACTACTGTAAGGAACTAGGCAGTAGTATAAAAGGGTAAAGAGCCTGGCATGGCTTAGTGAGGGTTGTTTAGTGCTTGCTGACTGAGTGGTTGAGTTTCGGCGTAGTTCTAACGCTTGCCGGGAACAAGAACAAAACTGTCAACTCTCCCGAAGTCACTTTGCAGTGTCCTGTGTGAACCGGAACGAGAGAACGAGGCCTTCTCTGTGCGCTGCGCTCAAGAAACGCCGAAGGACGCCGGACTTCGGTTATGAGCATCATCGAGCGACATTCCTCCGGACAGTGGATGCAGTCTCCTGACCATCGGGATCTCCTTCCCCCGGCGGGGCGGTCTGTTACGTTTCGCCTACAACGCGCGGTATAGCCGGCGCGGATGCAACGGACGCCGGGGCTTCGTTCAAAGCGGCGGACATTTTGGCCCGTTCAGCGCCGCCGATACGCCTCCCCGCCAAGCGCGTCCAGGCATGTTTCGATGCCACGTGTCTTCAAGTGTGCGTGTGTGTGTGTGTGCATAGTGGTGCCCACGCTTGTCAAAGTGCGCCAGCCGGGGAGAGGAACTCCCCAAGTGTGAAGCGAGGAGGTCTGTCCGGCGCCAGCCCGGCGGATGCGTCACTCCACTCGTCTCAACGTGTCTCTCAGCCTGCCCGTGCCCCGCCGTCACGTGGCCTCGTCACGAGGCCTTCCTCTTGCCCTCAACTCCGAGAGTATAAGAGCAGCTGCCCCCGGACGCCAAGAGAGAGGCTCCGATTTCTTCCGTTGAGTTACGTGCTCTCCCGTCTCTCCACTTCGGTCGACCTGACCGCCCGCTCTTTTGCGATGTTAGAATAAACAAGTTGTTCTGTTACCAGTCGACTCATGCTTTGCCGGGACCTTCGGATGCTTCCAGTTGTGCCCCAGGCCGCCAGGCCAACGCTACCCTTGGGGCTTGCGACCCATTTGCAACAACGGGTGTCAGCGCCGAGATTACAACAGGGGTGAGTACCGACGGCCCGTTGACTCAAGGTATCTTTCGGTAGCCTCAATGGCCTCTTGCAGGGCTGCCTCTAACTGTCCGTCACTACCTCCCGTACACCACATGGTAACGTCGTCTGCGTATATGGTATGACTGATGCCGTTGATAGCAGAGAGTGTCCTGGATAGACCAATCATGACGAGGTTAAAGGGGGTTGGGGATATGACTGCCCTTTCTGGTGTCCCCTTAGGAATTATTAAGAAATATTAAGGAATTTGAGGCCTTTAAAACATATACAAACAAACTAACTGCCGCACTGAAAAAGGCAAAGGCCTCCTACTATAACCACATTTTTTTACGTCTGTCAATGGCGCCGAAACCAAGTTCGGAAAGCCATCATTCAGGCACTGAACGGCAAAGCGGGTCAGAATACTTTATGGGAAATAACCATTAGCGGGAACAAACTTTCCGGTGTGCACTTAGCCGAGCACGTCAGTGAACACTTTGCTAATGCGCTGCAGCCACTGGGAAGCATTGCTCATACTCACCGTACTTACCATAATGCTGATACAATTTTTCTCCCACCTACAGGAAGCAGAAATAGTATGCGCATTTATTTCCCTAAAATATAGTAAAGCTATCGATGTCGATGGATTTCAGGTAGAAGCGATTAAGCACGTAATTTATCTGCTTGCTCCTTGTCTAGCCTACGTGTTTAATCTAGTCTTTCAGTCTGGCTGTTTCCCAAATCTCATGAAAATTTGAAAAGTTGCTGTTATATTTGAAAGTGGAGATATTAATGATGCTAATAATTACCGACCAATTTCTATAATTCCTGTATTCTCCAAGGGATTAGAGAAGACAATATTCTGCCGCGTAAATAGCTTCTTTAACACACACATTATACTTTCGGAGTACCAGCACGGTTTTCAACGCGGTAAATCTACACAGACTACACTGTTAGCTCAAAAAGAATTGATAATTAATAACATTCAAGAAAAAGAAGCTTACGCTGTGTGGTTTCATTGACTATAACAAAGCCTTCGATGCCCTAAATCATTACATTTTACTCGGGAAGTTAGTCGCTTATGGGGTACGTGGCGTAGCTAATTCATTGCTTAGTTCATATCTGTCTGAGAGAAAACAATGCGTGTCAATTGCTAACCGTCTTTCTTCTTCTGAAACCATTTCTCGTGGCGTGCCGCGAAGAAGCATTTTAGGACCAATGCTCTTCAATATCTACATAAATGATATTGTTAAGACAAACAATGACGCCTCATTCATGCTCTATGCGTATGACACTAGTATTTTTGTTTCTGGACAGAATCCAACTGAAATTGTCGCCAGAGCAAAAAGTGTACTTTCAGGTGTGCTGCAATGGTCCACTGCTAATGGCCTACGAATAAATGCGAAGAGAAAATCGGTCTTTTTCAGATCGCGATTCACGGAAGTCAATGTGAACCAATCATTAACGCTTGAGGGAATACCCGTTGAAATAGTGGCGAAACAATGTTCTGGGTGTGACGTTTTCTGCTCATATGACATGGACGTGTAATATTGAATCACTGACTAAATCATTGTCGTGTGCTTCTGGTGTTCTGTCACGATGTAGGCACTTTCTTCCGGAAAAAGCTAAACTTCAGATTTATCATGCTCTGTTTTCTTCCCATATAAATTACTGCCTGTTAGTCTGGGGCACCACAAGCCTAAGTAACATAAATACGATTCACCTATTGCAGAAAATAGCACATCGGTATATTGCAAACGTTCTGCGCTGTAGTTTTACACGTACATGGTTTACCCGCTATAAGATAATCAGCATGAAACGCATGTTCGATTTTCGCTTAATGTATGCTTATTTCTTCTCAAAGGAACAATTCAAAGTGTTTAATAAAGATATATCTAATATAAGCAAGCATTACACTGACTCACGCACCCGCAGCGCCGACAAGTGGCTTGTTCCTCGTTCCCGCACGACCTATTTTTTGCAGTCTCTTAGATTCACACTGCCGTCCCCACTTGATAAATATGAAGAAAAACACGCCAACTTTTCTGCGTTTCCAAAAAGAAATGCGTGACTTTTTTCTAACTCTTGTCTAATGTCTTTTATACTGTCCGAAGATGATAAAATATGTTTCATTACTCTTTGTATTACGTTTATTGTTTTCGTCATTTTATGATATGTGTTCACGTGAACATTGAATATTTCATCTATAATGTACAACCGTTCTGGAGTGTACTTATATATTGACCTTATTTGTTCTGTTGTTCCATTGTTGTATTTGTACGACCTCTTTTGATATTTTTAAACTGCAATTTTTACTCGATTATTGTAAATTTGTTTTTGAACGTATGAATCTTAATAGCGCTATCATGTACCTGGGCCTTTAGGCATCTTCAAGTGGTGTTATTGCCGCTTTTCGCCTAAGGGACCCCCAACTGTCGTTGGGGGTCCCTTCGGTGCAGGCCTCCTGGTACAGGTCCGAAGCTTTTTTCTTATTGATTGGACTCTAGGAGAGAAGTTCTCTGAAATGCTGTATGGAGTGTTCTTGAAAGCTTTACACTCTTTTAGCATTTTTAATTTGTCTCTGTAGTCTACTAGCCTGAATATCACGGGGGAAAATTTGTCGTCCCTAGGCTTCCCTATTCGATGAGCTCGCTCAATTGAAACATTTGTAACTTTTCGTACGCTGTCAAGGAATTTTGTCGAAACCTCTTGTCGAAACCTCTAGATGTTACGTTGGTACAGTACAAGTAAAGCATGTAAAGCATATCACATTAAAAATACCCAAGTGGTCAAAATTATTCTGGAGTCCGATCTACGGGGTGCCTCATAATTAAATGGTAGTTTTGCAAGTAAACCCCCAGAGTTAATTTTGCATGCAACACATATGCAGTTGTTATTGCTCTCTCTTCTAATTTCTCGCCAGCCAAAAACTAACACTATTCAGGTGCCACTGCGCTCGCAAGGAGCTCCAACAAAGTTTCATTTAGTTGATTTTTTAATCCTGTAAGTTTATTAAAACGTGTACCTAATATGTACCCACGTCGGCAGGCACACTCGCAGGATGTACTTATATTCACATTTATATTTCTTCAAGGCGCAGCGTCCGTTTAGCACAGAATCCTTCACTACTACAAAGACCACTGTAACATCGCTCAAATGATACAAAACGAAGGTGAAGCAACTTTTGAACCTGGAATAAGACGCAGTGAGTACATTTTTCTTTGTACTGGAAGACGTTGATAAAACCTGAAAACACGCTCCTGTGTCTTCATAACGATGTTTATTTCTCAACGCTGCGATGATACATTTTCCGCTAATAAAAATGCTGAAAGAAGCAGAATGCTGACTAGAATGTTCTAGAATGTGATTGATTTGGGAATTTGGTAAACCAAACCGTCTAATTGAAGAATTGACCAAGCGCGCTGCGAGCGAATAGGTTTGAGAGGGAAGCGCCTTCCGGGCATTTTCAGTGTGTGGTTATGCGGGTGCCAAGATTGATTGTGCTCTTATCCTTTAAAAATGCCAAGGCTCACTGTTTATTTCGCTGGCTTTAAAATGAAGTGTAGAAATACCGCAAGTTACCGGGAGGATACCTCCCGATGGCTACCCTGTGCTGGGGAATGTGGTAACCGAAAAGGGGCACGAAAGAGGAGCATAAATGGAAGCAAGAATTGAGAGTATAAAATTTTCTTTGCGTGCACTGTCGGCAAATCTGAAAGGTGCCACATATTCATGCAGATACACCAAGAATACCCGATGGATGTCGAAACTTCTTTATAAAATGCAGCTGTATTTGAAGTATCAGTTTCTCTAATTAGCATACATCTGCCAAGGTATTTATTATCGACACAACGCTTCACTCCACAGTTATGCACTGTCGTCGTACATGAGAAACACAGGGGTGGTGTTCTGGACACCGGTATATCCCGCCATATTATCGAACTTCCCATCTTGTCAACTCTGAATGGCCCAGAGGGCTGATGCGGCCTGGTTTATTGGTGCAACCTGAAGCAATAACTGTGCAATATGGCTAAATTCGCCGATATACGGAATACATCTCTAGGGGCACAAATATATTGCCATGCCGTCGGCTACGTTATTAGTTTGGTGCATTTTTTATTTATTTTTTTTGTGTTGCTTATCTGTCGTGGTAGTTATTTGCATATTTTAAGCAATGAACCTTTTCACACGTCACGATTACTCATCTCAGGCAGAGTATAAAACACTTGCCCTCGGGTTGATGTGTAATGCTGCGTAATATGATGCGATGCTATGTGATGTGATGCTACGTAATGTTGCATGTCTCGGAAGCCGGAAGGCAGCTGCGCAAGTACACATAGAAATCCCAAAATGGCAGTGGGGAAATCCAGCACCTAGTCCCACAACCTCTAATTCAGCATTCCCAATCTGTAGCATGGTTTGCATTCTAGACAAACTCTATGCATTATTCTCCTTTACCTTTCTACCTCTAAGTACATTATGATCGGTTAGTGTATTATCGCGCTGAGACATTTTATCACATTAGCGGATTACCAATGATGTGGCGCTCGGGGACCAGATCCGTTGGAACTAAGCCGTCACGAAAGAAAAGTTATTCACGTACTTAACTTTCGGCAGCAATCTTGGAGAGAAATATGCTCGACATACATAGGCTCCAACGTAATGCGACACTTGTTCATAAATAATATTATCTTGACATAGTGCGTAAAAAGACTATCTCTCGAACTTTATTTGTTTCGGGGTATTCAACAGGAGTCTCTCATTTCCCTCTTACACTTGCTAACATCCAAAACTCGGCACAAAGAAAGTTGTATGCATTTGCTAATTGCACATCAATGCTCTTCTTTTTGCTTCAGAGTGTGAGTTTTGGGTCATGAAAGAAGACAATATCTCACCCAATCCATATTACATAACCCGGAAGGGAAAGATGTGCAAGTTTGTATTTGATCTGCTTTGTTACACTGGCACGCAAATCTACACGCATAAGCAATACAGGAAGCGTCAAAGGTAAATATTCTATACGCGGATGCTATAATTATACCCGTAATAGTAATAGTAATAATAAAAGCCGAAAATTTTCTACACGTGTGTTCTTGTTTCCAAAAATTTCTTGCAAGAACCTTTTTTTACGCGTTCCAATGTTATGATGCAGAAAACATTAGCCGAACGTCCTAATCGTCACAGTGGCAAAGTAAGAGAGAGAGATATAGCAAATAAAGGAAAGGCAGGAAGGTCAACAAGACGAGCGTTCCGTTTTCTACCCTACACTAGGGGTAGGGAAAGGGGGAACAGATTGAAAGAAGTGGGATACAAGGAACACTGTGTGTGCATGCAGCAAAGCGCTTAAAAATCCGTCAACTCCAAGCGAGTGCTCCTCCAATACATTATCCTGCCATCATTCTGCTGTCTGAAGCTCATCTTGGTGCTTCCCCATAGCTGGTAATGCACGTTGATGTCACCAGTGAAGACCAAGGAGCCGGTGGGCATCAGTAGTAATTTTTAGTGCGTGGCAGTATATTGTTAAGCTAAACACCAGCTTTTTTTACTTGAGTGCGAATGCAAGGATGCGGGTTAGCCATGATGTTTACTCAAGAGTTGCAAGTACTGAATTGAGCGCATCAAAGAATTACATTGCACTACGCGCTGACGTAGGGTGCAAGTTATTCAAGAGCATTCGAAAAGTATTGATCAGAGACCGAAGTATGATAACCACCTGCCTATCTTCTTCTGACAATTTGTCAGGAACCCACGCTGTGCCCTCTACAGCCGTGCGCAGCTGTACCACTTGACGTGGCTCCGGCTGTGGCTCCGGCTGTGGCATCGGCTGTGGCACCGGCTGCAGCTTCGCCTGTGACTTCCGCTGTTGTTCTGGCTTTGGCTGTTGCTTTAGTATTGCGGTCCAAGTTGTGTTTTTCTCCGCCATGACCTTGTCAGATTAAGATTGAATTGCGCCAGGCCTAGAGGGCAGAAGAGGAGGTATTGTCGGAGGGGGGTACTCTTCACAGAGGCATCAGCCTTCTTTGAAGTCCGACAGCGTCGGGAGCGTCCTTTTCTAACGGCCACAACAGCTTCCCGACGGGACAAATGGACTCTCGCCATCTGCTTGAAAATGGTCTCTTCCTTCTTCATTTTCGGGCAGTCCTTCCAGGAAGCTTCATGGTACCCAAGCCAATTGGTGCATTTGAGAACCGGGTTACTAAAGGTCGTTCACCCGGAACTTGTCTGATCCTTTCGGCATGCCTGGCGCAAAACGTAACACGTGGCGACGAGGATGGGGTTTTGAAGAGTTGCGCAGCGTCAAGGAAGGCAAGTGTTCTCGGCATTCAGGCTCTGTTCAGTATCGACGATTGAAGAGTGCCGCCTTTTCTTTTATTCGCTGACTGATATCATGAACGAAGAAGCCAGTGCAGGTTCGACGCAGTTTGCTGCTCAACTGGGCCAGATGGAACCATTGGACGTATCCACGAATGACTGGGCGTCGTACGAAGAACGGCTGACGTCGTTTCTTATCGTCAACCGCGTTCCCGAAGGTGACAGAATACATGCATTCCTGAGCAAAATAGGCCCCAGTACCTACAGTCTTCTGAAATCACTGGTTGCCCCGGAGCTGCCTTCGGCCAAGAGCTTCGAGGTACTAAAGAAGACGCTGGGGGACCATCTCTCGCCGAAACCGTCGGTCATTGGCGAGCGAGCAGTAACCGAGCTACGGAAGCTAGCAGTAACCTGTGATTTTGGAAGCGCGTTAGACGAATCCCTCCGGGATCGCTTCGTGTGTGTCTTGTAAAGAGGATATACAGCGAGTCCTGTTGACTGAAGATGGCAAGCTTACGTTTCAGAGAGCGGTAGAGCGCGCTGTGGCTATGGAGGCGGCAACGAAAACCACTGCGGAAGCCCGTACAGGTGTGTCTGCAGCCAACCACACGCATAAGGTACAGGCGACTTCGGGTGTCCAGTCGCAGGCATGTTTTCGCGGCGGGTCGCCGAAACATTTCGGCAAAGCGTGTCCCCGCGTAAATGACAAATTCTAAAAGTGCAACAAAAGGGGACACCTGCAACGAGTTTGCCGTAGCGCCTCCGGCACATCGCGTGGGAAACGCCCCATCAAGGACACTGTAAAAACATTATCGGTGGTATCCCACTCGGAAGTGGTAGCCGTAAAGGGCGTATCTGCTCCCAGTATTGAGCCTATCATGGTACCGATGAAAGTAAATGATGTGACAGTCCCTATGGAGCTAGATACAGGTGCCGCCGTCACAGTCATGCCTTTCAAACAATACCGCCAGTTTTTTTCACCAGCCAGGATCGACCCGGTAGAAGTCAAGCTCCGCACCTATACAGGAGCCCTGGTGATACCAAAAGGCGTCCTACAAGTCAAGGTGCAGCACGGTGGCAACACGGCGAGCCTTCCTCTATACGTCGTCGACCAGGAGGGGCCGCCATTGCTGGGTCGGGAATGGCTTCAGGCAATTAGGCTGGAGTGGAGCAAAATCTGGAACGTCCACCATCTGGCAAGGTCAGAGCTGCCTTTTTCTTGTCGTTTAGAGGTAAGGCTGCACGCTTTGACCGCAAAGTACCACTCTCTATTTAAATATGAGTTAGGCATGATTACAGAAGAAAGGGCCGAGCTGTATTTCAAGCCTAATCAGGCACCGAATTTTCTCAAAGCAAGAAACGTGCCGTTCGCACTGCAAAAAGCGGTTGAGGTTGAACTTTCGAAGATGGAAAAAATGGGCATCATACCGGCCGTTGCCACATCAGAATACGCAACGCCAGTGGTACGCGCTATCAAGAAAGACGGTGGCATACGCCTTAGTGGTGATTATAAGGTGACAGTGAATCCGTGCCATGACGTCACACGTTATCCGTTGCCGAAGGTCGATGACTTGTTCGCGGCTCTGTCTGGAGGCACACGTTTTTCAAAGATCGACCTGAACCGTGCTTATCGGCAAGTGGTCGTGTCTGATGCCTCAAAGCAATACCTAACCTCGAACACACACAAGCGATTGTTTGTCGTCAACCCATTACCTTTTGTAATCGCTTCCGCGCCGGGGATTTTTCAAAAGATAATGGACACGATGTTGAAGGACCTCAAGGGTGTTTGCTGCTACCTAGATGATACTCACGAGGGTTGAAATGTGGGCTTGTTGGTAATGCATCTTCAAGGGGAGTGTGGTAGCGTGATTCAAAGACAGGACAAGAGAAGACACAAAGGGACACACACAGCGCTGTGTGTGTTCCTTTGTGTCTTCTCTTGTCCCGTCTTTGAATCACGCTACCATACTCCCCTTGAAGATACCTAGATGATATTTTGGTAACTGGGAAAACACTTGAAGACCACTTAGCTAATCTCGAAGCGCTGCGGGAGCGCTTTCAAACCTGAGGTGTCAGGGTAAAGAAAGAGACGTGCTCGTTTTTTCAAAGTGAACTTCACTACCTTGGCCACAAAATCAGCGCTGAAGGCATTTTCCCATTGTCAGATAAAGTTGACGCACTTCTCCAGGCACCAGAGCCGAAATCAAAGAAGCAGCTTCAGTCTTTGTTGGGCGTTGTCAAATATTACAGCAAGTTCGTGCCCCAGTTAGCAACAATAGCTCAACCATTTTTCAGACTTCAGCAAAAAAAGGTAGCATGGCACTGGGACGAGCATGCTAGAGAAGCGTTCAACCAAGTGAAAGCGCTATTGGCACAAACACCTATGCTCGCACACTATGACCCTGAAAGACAACTTAGGCTGCCATGCGACGCGTCTCAGTATGGGTTAGGAGCAGTCCTATTTCATGTCTACGATGCCGGAAGGGCACGGCCCATTGCTTACGCTTCCCGAACGCAATCTGAAGCGGAAAAGAAATACAGTCAACTGGAGAAAGAAGCGTTAGCCATCATTTTCGGTGTAAAGAAGTTCCACTTCTATCTTTATGGGCGCTCATTCACCTTGGTCACAGACCATAAGCTTCTTCAAACAATATTGGGCCCGACAACCGGGATTCCCACCATCGCGGCTGCTCGTTTGCAAGGCTGGGCCGTTACGTTGGCAGTCTGCTCCTAGAATCTTATCTTCAAGAAATCGAGCGAGAACGCGGAAGCCGATTTCTGCTCGTGTCTGCCGCTGCCAGATCTTGAAGCGGAAACCAAAGGAACAGAATAAACATTTTATTCGTTGCGATTGGACTAGTTGCCTGTTTCTAGTCGAGATATCGCGGCTGCCACATGTAAAGCCCGAATTATTTGTCAAGTGAAGGAATTCACAAATGTGGGATGGCCCACGTCGATCAAGGATGAACAGCTGAAGCCTTTTTTTCGCAGGTGCATCGAACTGACGGTGCATCAGGGATGCGTCATGCTGGGCGCATGTGTAGCCGTGTCTGCAAAACTGCAAGGGTTCGTTCTGAACGAACTCCATGATGGCTATCCCGGCATCGTGCGCAGCAAAGAACTAGCACGCAGCTACGTGTGGTGGCCAACTCTTGAGGCGGACCCCGAACTTCGTATCGGAAGCTGCGCTAGTTGTCAAAAGCAACGTAACGCTCCCATCAACGCACCTCTTCACCCGTGGTCATGGTCGACTTCACCGTGGCAGTGTGTTCACGTAGACTTTGCGGGACCTTTTCAGCATACCATGCGTTTAGTGATGGTCGACGCACATTCTAAATGGCCAGAGGTTTTCGAAATGAGATTGACAACTACAGAAAGCTCGATTCGTTGTTTGACCAAGCTCTTCGCACGTTTTGGTTTCCCTGAAACAATTGTTTCCGATAATGGACCTCAGTTTGTTTCGCGGGAGTTCAAGCCCTTCGTGCAGACAATGGGAGCGCGGCACGTCTTCACGGCTCCCTACCACCCCCGCTCCAATAGGTTGGCAGAGCGTTTCATCCAGACCTTAAAGAATGCGCTACGCAAAGACGGCACAGAAGGAACACTGGAGGTACAGCTTCATAAATTTTTGCTGTCGTATCGCAACACGCCACGTGCGGCGGCTGATGAATCACCAGCGGCATTGCTCCTAGGACGACGCTTACGCAGTCGGCTAGATGCCGTAAAGCCTTCCGTGGGAGAAAGAGTAGCACACAGACAGTGCACTCAGGCACTAAGTCGTCCGTGTCGCGAACGTCACTTCTTGGTAGGCGACAGCGTGTTAGCACGTAATTATTCTGGAAAACCAAAGTGGGCTCCCGCTGTGGTTGTTGCTCAAACAGCACCTGTCTCTTTCCAAGTACGTGCAACCACCCCGAGGGACACCTTCACCTGGCGTCGTCACCAGGATCAGCTGCTACATAGGACGTTACCCCTAGGCATGGAACAGCTGGCGAAGTTACGACCAGCGAGTTCCTGGTTTATCCTGAGACTGCCGGCGCACCAGTTCCTTCCAGTCTACAACCGCCCATGGCAACTCCGGTTGCGCAACAGGCAACACCAGCACCCGTCGAGGCAAGACGCTACCCCATGCGAAATCGTCGCCCACCAGATAGATTCTAAGCTGGGCTCTGAATGACTGTGTGCTCCATTCAAAGGGGAGGTGGTGTTGTGTCGGCTGGCGCTCATCTTGATAAAAGCACTCTGCAAAGTGCGCATGCGCCACTAAGTGTTAAAAAAGCAGAGTGCCCCTTGTTAGCGGTCCTCTTTCTTGCCGAGCCTCAAACCACAAGCATGGGTTAATAAACGTCGTTCATCGGAACTTGTCTGATCCTTTCGGCATGCCTGACGCAAAACGTAACATACATGAACAGCGCAATGAAGGTCAGTAGTTAATTCGTACAGCTGTGTATCGCAAGATCGACCGTGGAGGAAGCCGTGCTGATTCGCAAAAAAGAAGTTATGCTTCGCCAGATAGCTCATGATGGCCGATGAGATTATGTGTTCTAGCAATTTGCAGCTGATGTTGGTTAGCGAAATTGCTGTATAATTTGACGGGTTAGAAGCATCACCAGATTTGAAAACGGGTATGACACGCGCAATCTTCCAGTCGTTTGGGATACAGCCCGTATCTATTGAGCGCTGAGAAATGGCGGATAAGATGGGGCATATTACAGGCTTTGCTGTTTTGAGCAATTTAGGACATATTCCTTCGGGGCCGGGTGCCGAGTTAGTAGGGAGACGGTCTATGGCAGAATATACGCCTCATGGCGTGACACTTATGTCAGGAATAGTTGAGTGCAGCGTTGGGAATTGTAGGTCAGTAGGTAAGAGGCTCTCATGAGCGAATACTGAGAAGAAAAATTGGTTCAATTCCTCTGCTACCTCAAGGGAAGTAAGAAGATTACCTTCTTTATTTATGGATAGTGAAGGGTTTGAACTGTGACTTGGATTAACAACCCGCCAAAGCCTCTGACTATTCTTTTTTAACATATGTGAAAGCTCACTGTTATAAAAGTTGTCCTTCGCTGATTCAATTTCACTTTTCTACAGTTGCGCATGTGTGCGATAGTTGTTCCAATCGTGTTCAGATGCTGTCAGTTCAGCTTTTGCGTGCAACCTTTTCTTTTTGTTTATGCATCGTTTCAGGTGCCTTGTGAACCATGTGCTTTGTGTTGATGTGGTAATGGTGACTTTAGGCACGTGTTTATCTTTCATCAGGGTTAGATTATCATGAATTAGGAACCAATTCTCACTTGCATCCCGCGTATTCAAAGAGTGGAAAATATCTGCCGAGAATAATGATGGTTCATTAACGAGACCGTCAACATTTGCTCTGGTGTAATCAAATATAACTCTTCTTTTTTTGTGGTTAATTCCTGACTACTATAAAATTGCACTGCAGCATCATGTGGTCACCGATACCATCTAATACGTGTGCAGATGTCTTCTCCGTTTGCGTTCTCAGTGCGAGATCTCAGAGTGAATGACCACGCATAGGTGTGGAAACTATTTGGTGCAGATTAAAAAGTGTTAGTACATTCAGACAATTCTGGCATTCACGCTTTCTTGTGCCGTTGAGGGGACTGCATGCCTTCCAATCAATATTTGGATAATTGAAGTCGCCGGCCAGGAAAACTGGTGCGCGTGGAAATTTGTTCTGCATGTGTGTTAAAGATTCATTCAGGTGTTCAGGGAATTCCTCGGGTGAATTAGGTGGGTGATAACACATCCCAACGGCACACGTTACAGACGGTGGCAGACGTAATGCAATCCACAAAATTTCCAGGCATGATACCGTATCAACAACATACGCTTGCAAGCTTTTCCTTACGGCGATTATTACCCCACCATCGCGTGAAGTAATGCGGTCTTTCTGAATTAATGAAAACTAGCTGGACAAGGATAGTTCAGAATTATTCACATCGGGAGATAACCAAGTGTCTCATCTAGGTCAGCTGAGCATCCTTCGACATATGAACCGGAATGACCTTGCTTTGGGAGGAGGCTAGGGAAATTTGTCACCAAAATTGACAACGCTGAATTTATCACTTTATTTTGTATTCAGTTGTACTGATTAGTCACGTCGCCTTCAGGGGGAGTAGACATTTCTTTTATACCATTTTTTCGAAAAAGCAGCCCCATCTGTAGAGTGGCGCTTGGGAAAAGCAGTCACTTCTCAAGCGATGCCGTTGAATGAATACAGGGTACAATTAAGAAGGAGTTTATCAAAAAAGAGTTTATCACCAGGGTGTCGCGTCTTTCGAGCAACATCTCTAAGCTGCTTCCTAATATATTGCATCCTAGGTGAAAAGTCTTCCTCTATCCAAACGGAAGCAGACGAAAGATCTTTCAGTGTGTGGGTATTTTCGAGAATGCCAGTCTTACCTTTCATATTTAAGAATTTCACAATTATGGGGCGGCTGTCGTCCTTGCTTCGTTCTCCTATTGTATGGGCTCGCTCGATTTTGCCATTTGAGATTCCTAAGTTCTCGGTTACACACTTTGTCACATCTTCGGCATCTTTCCACGTTTCCGTTGTCTGCTCAGCAATGCCTTTGAAGATCAAGTTATTTCTACGCATTCTATTATCGAGGTAATCAACAAGTTTGCTAGACTGTCGCGTTCGAGTTGTTTCTATGCTTTGAATCCTGTATTGCGATTTTTTCAGCATCAAGCCCAAGGTCTTGACTTCCTTAGAGATGCCAGTGACAGCGGCCGAGGTTTCTTCTAGCTTAGATAAGCGCGGTTTAATTTCTGTAAAGCTCAGCTGTACATCTTAGATTTTTCCAATAACTTCTTTTTGAAAATTTTCACTGGCTAATATTATTTGTGTAATTGCAGCAAGAACGTGATCAGATTTATCTGGGCCGGGATTTGTGTCAAGGTCACCAACACAGACTAGCAGGACCCATGTACACGACACAGCCAAAGTCAGCCGAGCGACTACGCATATCCTAGTGACAGCGCAGCCTGGACGAAACCATGCTGGTGAAAATGACATAGTATCCCTCCCAAATAGCTCAAAACATCCTATTCGGACTCGGAATGTGCAAATATCAACACCCATCACTACAGAATTGATAGCACAGAAAACTACAGTTGGGATTTGCGGCCAAGACATTTTTTACAGAAGCTATGTATTTGCGTCACACTCACGTAAGGGTGAAGAACCGAAGTGTGAATAGGTGCAAGGATCAGCCGCAAATCCCACTCGGCAGCTGATCTTCGGTCTTTTTATAGCGATTCCGGAAGGGGGTGCCCCAATGGGAGCGATAACGCTTGCGCTGTAGACTGTTTAACACATGTGATGAGCTGATGAACGAGCGGTGAACTGATAACCCGGCAGTGATCCTAGTGAACACGTGGCGGCAGGTAGCTGCCACGAATGGAGGGCAGTCAGCAAATCCGTGCAGGTTGGCGTCCACGGCACAGTCGTTCCGTCAGCTAAGGGTGAAGAACAGAAGTGTAAATAGGAGTAAGGTTCAGCCGCAAATCTCCATCGTGGAATTCTACGCAGCGTTGTTGCAGTCGGACACTATGTGCACCAGGAAACAGCAGACATTCTTTGAATTAGTGGCCTGGTAACGACGAGAAGGGCTGTGAAATCCCGGTGCAAACTTCAGGAAGAAAGAGGTGTCGGCGTCTTGGCACACTCAAATTGGCGCTCTTGGAAAACTTACATTGCCATCACTGTTAGAGCGGACGGAATTAGCACCCTGGGTTCCTCTGCGGAGATCTGGTGATATATATGCGTGCCACCTGGCTCGAGAGCAGGTAGCATGCGAAAACGAGAGGCGAGAGTCGCATAACTAAGCTACAATGTCTCTGCAACGATCCTTACGGCAACACGAACACGAGCCTATACCTATCGGCCCAAGTCAGTGGAGAACTTTGCCCACTATGTCGGCATAATTTCTTGTCATGATGCCATGCTGTGCACGCATGTCGCAGATTTATCTCATTCTTGTCCGGCATGCAATGACATTTATGAGAATTATGACATGGTTTGACATACCGACATGTCATGATATGCATTCGTAGCATCCACGCCAATAATTTTATGACAAGCATGACATGACATGTTAATATTGTCAAACTTGCATGTCTTGCAATAGTGACATAACGCGCACATACCAAGAATATAAATAAAGAAATACTCGTTAAGTCATTTCATCCAATTATGTCACCTCATTTATGACATTGTTGTCATGATATATTTGGCATGTCCTTCATGTCACCACATCAGTGCCATTCATGTAAGGTACAATATCTAACAAGGTATGTACCGGAATATACGTCACATGTATTGCTGTACATGCATGTGATGACGTAATTATCCTAATCGACATATATGATATGATGTGATGTCTTCGAGGTCGTTTCTTTAAGTGGATGTCAGGATATGTGTGGTGAGACATGTATTTATGACAGGGCAATAATGACAACACTTGTATGCCTTTTCAATAATCTATTGTACATTCCTGCAATTTATTACCTTTATATTGTTACGGTGCATTTCGAGAGGACCGCACGCGCAAGTGGGACAAAATGAGGAAGTGGTACTCTGTCTTCTGGAACTGTGACACTTGTGCCGGCATGCTCGTTTGTCACTATCTTTTTCCTATGTAAAAAATTATACATACGTTTGTGAGTCGGGATTCCTCTTCGTAACATATGGTGGAGGTGCGCGGTGCTGTCTCAGGCAGAAGCTTCGCAGGGGCCGCCACTTCGGTTCTTCTCCGATGACGCGAGTGAAGGTGCCTGCTTCGGCAATGCCCACGACAACTCGCGTACTCACGCAACCGCGTGGTCCGGGACACTTCTGCGGCACCGATGGCACCGACGTCGACGAATTGCTGGAGATGTATGAGCGGTTGAGAGGTCATAACAAATAGCATCCAACAGTGGTGCTGGCGAACATAATGTTTTTACGTGGCGGGAACAGCGCGAGCGTGGTTTCAAAACCAGACAACACATCTCCGTTACTGGGAGACCTGCAAGCAGCTGCGAGATCTCTTCTAAAAGCCGTTGCTTCGGAAGGTTATCGCCAAGAAAGAGTTCGCATTATGAAGTCAAACGTCCAACGAGGGTTACGTGGCCTATATACAAGTGTGGTGTCACTCTGCGGTAAGGCAGACGCTGAAATTCAGGAGTCTGAAAAATTCGGGCACGTCTTAAATGGCATCGTAGATGACGCCTTTAACCTACTGATATGTAAGAACTGTACTTGGGTGAACGACGTTATCACGAAGTGGAAGCGTCTCGAGCAGGTCTCTGCTCGAGACGCTTCCATCTGCTTCTATCTGCCAGTCATTTGCACGGCTTCCCAATATGGCTGCAACATCATGTTGTGAAGAGCGAGAGGACTCTCCTGCGCGGTATCAGCAGAACCCACAAAGCAGCAGACGCAGATTGTGCGCCGTGAGCTGGATGCCATGTTTCCTGCGGCTCTGTACGCACCTCTCAGCGATACATTGCGCTCTCATGGTCCTCCATGTTCAAGCTATTCTGCGACAAAAACTGGCAAATGTCGGCTTACAATCAGTTTGCACTGTGGACAGCTCCGGACCAAACGTCCCTCGCGGGGGGCGTTGCTAGTGCTTGATTTCGTCGGACGCGTGTTCCTGCAGCTTTGGTGTTGGAAGTATTTTTTTGCCTTTGGTACTGTGAAATTCCGCCACCTTTGACCGCACCTCGTAGCCAGTCTACCTGTGGCGCCAAACCAAGCCATCCACGGCCCCCGGCATGCTACCGGGTGCAAGACAGCGTCGCCTAAGGGAGTCAGAATGCTTTAGGCTTAGCCGCCTCATCGCGTGAACAGCGATCCCGCCATGGCGCAATAACGCCACGTAAGAAAGAGCAGCTGCGGCAACAGTTAGCTGCGGAGATTATGGCAACTATTCCTGCTGTTGAGTCGGTAACCGCCACCACCGAAGAGACGATGGAAAGCGATATAGACGACCCGCGAACACCGGCATCTCCGTGCAACGCTGCATCACCGGGCGCGTCTCCCGCGCTTGCCTCACCAGTTGCTCGCGTCCAATAGCGCCCGTGTCAGCCTCAATGCAGACACTCTCCCGGTAAGCCCAACTAACAGACCCCCTGCGTCGTATAAGGTTGCCATCCGTTTAAAGGAAGCTAAAACATAGAAGAGATCCCTACGAGGACCCTTCAAAAGACGCTCGCTTCTTGCGTCACCGCGACGAGCTTCTTAGGCTACACATATCATCGGGCACTGCTAGCAGGGCTATTGGGGGAATTAGAGGGCAGTAAATGGAATATTATGCGGCTCAGTGAAGCTAGGAGGAGAAAAGAAGCATATACAGTGCTAAAGAGCGGGCACGTCCTGTGCTACCGGGGCTTAGCGGAGAGACGAGAACTAGGATTCGGATTCCTGATTAATAATGATATAGCTGGTAATGTACATGAATTCTATAGTATCATAAAATGGTGGCAGGTCTTGTTGTGAAACCTAATAAGAGGTAGAAATTGAAGGTCGTGCAGGTCTACTCCCCTACATCCAGTCATGATGACCAGGAAGTCGAAAGCCTCTATGACACATGGAATCGACGATGGCTAAAGTAAAAACAAAATACATTATACTGATGGGTGACTTAAATGTCAGGGTAGGCAAGAACCAGGCTGCAGTCAAGTCAGTGGGGGAATATGGCATAGGTTCTAGGAATAGCAGGGGAGAGTTACTAGTAGCGTTTGCAGAACAGAATAATATGCGGATAATGAAAACCTTCCGCATGCTGGATAGCCGAAAGTGGACGTGGAGGAACCCGAATGGGGAGACTAGAAATGAAATAGACTTTATACTATGCGCTAACCCTGGCATTATAATAGTTGTGGATGTGCTCGCAAGGTGAGATGCAGTGACCATACGATGATAAGAAATCGAATTACCCTATGTTTGTGGAGGGAACAGAAGAAGTTGGTACATAAGAAGCCGATCAATGAGTTAGCGGTAAGAGCGAAAATAGAGGATTTCCGGATCAAGCTACAGCTTTATCCAGCTTTAGCTACAGTATCCAGCTTTACCTCAGGAAGAGGACCTTAGTGTTGAAGCAATAAACGACAATATTATGGGAATCATTAAGGAGTGTGCAATAGAAGTCGGGCGTAACTGCGTTTGACACGATACCAGTAAGCTATCGCAGGAGACAAAAGATCTGATCAAGAAACGCCAATGTACGAAAGCCTCTAACCCTACAGCTAGATAAAACTGGCAGAACTTTCCAAGATAATCAGCAAGGGTAAGATAGCTCACATAAAGAAGTATAATATGAATACAATTGATCATGCTCTCAGAAACGGAGGAAGCGTAAAAGCAGTGAAGAAGAGACTAGGAATAGACAAGATTCTGATGTATACGTTAAGAGACAAAGCCGGCAATATCATTACTAATATGGATGAGATAGTTCAAGTGGGTGAGGAGTTCTATAGAGATTTTTACTGTACCAGTGACACCCACGACGATAACGGGAGAGAGAACAGTCTGAAGGAATTTGAAATTCCACAAGTAACGCCGGAGGAAGTAAAGAAAGCCTTGCGAGCTATGCAAAGGGGGAAGGCAGCTGGGGAGGATCAGGTAACACCATATTTGTTGAAGGATGGTGGGCAGATTGTTCTAGAACAAGCGGCCACCCTGTATACAAAATGCCTCATGACCTCGAGCGTACCGGTGTCTTGGAAGAACGCTAACATAATCCAAATTCATAAGAAAGAGGACGCCAAAGACGTGAAAAATTAGGACGTATCAGCTTACTGTCCGTTACTTACAAAGTATTTAGTAAGGTAATCGCAAATAGAATCAGGCAGGATTCCCTAAAGGCTACCAAAGAATAGACCATCAATCAGGTGATAGAAAAATGTGCGGAATATAACCAACCCTTATATATTAGCTTCCATTGATCACGAGAAAGCGTTTCATTTAGTCGAAACCTCAGCAGTCATGCAAGAATTACGGAATCAGGGTGTAAACAAGCCGTATGTAAAACTACTGAAATACATCTATAGCGGCTCCACAGCCACCGTAGTCCTCCATAAAGAAAGCAACACAATTTCAATAAAGAAAGGCGTCAGGCAGGGAGATACGATCTTACCACTGCTATTCAAAGCGTGTTTACAGGAGGTATTAGAGACCTGTATTGGGAAGAATTGGGGATAAGAGGTAATGGAGAATACATTAGTAACTTGCGATTTGCTGATGATATTGCCTTGCTTAGTGACTCAGGGTTCCAATTGCAATGCCTGCTGACTGACCTGGAGAGGCAGAACAGAAGGGTGGGTCTAAAGATAAATGTGCAGAAAACTAAAGTCATGTTTAACAGTCTCGGAAGAAGACAGCAGTTTACGATAGGTAGCGAGGCACTGGATGTGGTAAGGGAATACATCTACTTAAGGCAAGTAGTGACCACTGATCCGGATCATGAGACTGAAATAATCAGAAGATTAGGAATGTGATGGGGTGCATTTGGCAGGCACTCTCAGATCATGAACAGCAGGTTGCCATTATCCCTCAAGAGAAAAGTGTATAACAGCTGTTTCTTAGCAGTACGCATGTACGGGGCAGAAACCTGGAGGCTTACGAAAAGGGTTCTACTTAAATTGAGGACGACGCAACGAGCTATGGAAAGAAGAATGATAGGCGTAATGTTAAAGGACATGAAAAGAGCAACCCGCCGTGGTTTCTCAGTTGCTATGGTGTTGGGCTGCTGAGCACGACGTCGCGGGATCGAATCCCGGCCACGGCGGCAGCATTTCGATGGGGGCGAAATGCGGAAACATCATTCTACTTTGATTTAGGGGCACTTTAATGAACCCCACGTGGTCTAAATTTCCGGAGTGCTCCACTACGGCGTGCCTCATAATGAGAAAGTGGTGTTGGACGTAAAAACCCCATAATTTAGTTTTAAAGAAAAGAGCTGATTGGATGAGGGAACAAACGCGAGGTAATGACATCTTAGTTGAAATCAATAAAATATAATAGGCATGGGCAGGACATGTAATGAGGAGGGAAGATAACCGATGGTCATTAAGGGTTACGGACTGGATTCGAAGGGAAGGGAACTTGCTGGGAAAACATTCGAAGGGAACTTGCTGGGAAAACATGGCCACAGTTAGTACATGACCGGAGTAGTTGGAGAAGTATGGGAGAGGCCTTTGCCCTGCAGTGGGCGTAACCAGGCTGATGATGATGATCATCACCGGGCCTCCAACACGGTGTCCGTGTACGTGCCGTACTTAGAGAAAGTTTGTGCCCTGTGCACATTGGTAGCAATCACCCTTCCCTATGCACGTATCTTGCCCGTTCAAGCATACCTGCTTTCAGGCACGGATATCTCTCGCTACGTGATAACAGCGGTCTATCCCGACGAATCACCGGAAACACTACGTGATACTTTGACTTGTGACACTCATCATGTGCTGCTAGCCCGCTACCTAGGACGTGGTCGCACATGATTGGTAACAGTTTCAGCCTATCGCTTTATCTACAACGGGTGCCTTCTACGACCTCGTTCACGCTGCCCAAGTGTAGAATACTGCAACCAGTGCTTACAAGGCCACATGCGTGCATCGTGCCCTAAGTACTGCCGCTTCACTATCAGGCTATCAGCTTATGCTACGCATAGACTATTTGATATATCTTAGAATGAGAGAACGTTGAGATAATTCGTAGGCTTTCATGTTAGAAAAAGAGTCGAATGCCTGCTCTGTACAAACATCCCCGTCACAGCGTAAGCTGGAGAAGCGGCTCCATAGGAGCTCCATTTTTGGCAACACGACCCACAGTACCTGGGCAGCGTAGTCGCTTCGCGTAGTTTTCACGAGAAGGATCTGAAATGTGCACGTGTCATCGACGACCAGTTGCGACTTGTGCAACGGTTTTCTGAACCCGATGTGACCTGCTATATATCGACACGTAGTAGCGTGGGTACGAATGAGCTACCTACGAGGTACCGAGGTACCTACGAGTTTATATAGCTGTTCTACGGTCTTGCGTCTCTCGGTGCACTCTGGCGGTCTGCGCGCGGAGCGAGATAGCAGCGCCACGGCGTTGCCTCGCCGCCGCTCCGGCCACTTATGCCGTAGTCCGCTTACCTTTGTGGTATATATTACTTTGCCACAAAATATTGGATTGCTCGTTTTACAATTCCCTCTAGAACCTAACGAAACGCACTTCACCCTAGAGGGAATATTAAAATCTTCGCATAAGCTATCTCAGGTAATATAGAACATATCTTAAGCTCCTTAAGAGATGTTTGGCCACATGAGGCGAATGAATATGTCGCTTGTTTCATTTAGTTGCGGTTAACCACTTGTTTTAAATCGTCCGTTGAGGTTACGTGAAACAGCCGGTATATTGTGCCCTGGAAAGCACATGTCGCCTCGAAAAAGAAGTGTCCACCTGTCGAAACGTGGATTCGTGCTTTTATCTCGTGCTAGGCGTAATTTTTAACAAACATTTAACGTGGAATATAAACGTTAAGCGTATTATGTCCACTTTGGCGAGAGCATGTCGAATAATCTGATGATTACGGCACATACTGCCCTCTAAGGTAAAACTGATATAACAGACTCTTCCTTTTACATGTTAGCTATTGTAATCTAGTGTGGGGTACGACATCGCAAGCAAATATACGAAGCCTAAAAAGATTACAAAAGAAAACTGTCCGACATGTTGTCACCCCACCATTTGATGCACATACATTCGAGATATTTCGTGCCCTTAATGTGCTTCCTATTGAATATTTTTATGATTATAACATAATCTTAAAAATAAAAAAATATTTTCTCTGTAACAAAAACGTTTTCATAAACTTGTGCAAGTTAGTGAAATCAAGGGAAGAGTTATATCAATTCAGAAAACAGAGCCAGTTGGTGTTACCATTCACAAGAACTGATTATGGTTACAAGCGATTGCAGTACCAGGTGCCGAGAATATTAAACGTGATACACGTTTCGCACACCGAACTAAATGCTATTTGGAGAAAGGCACTAAAATCAAATTTAATTAATATTGGTCAAATTTTATAAATGATAACATTTGCAATTTCCTTATTTTTTCATTCTTATTTATTTTTTTATTCATGTTATTTTTTAGCATGTTCCAAAACTTGCTTTTCCATCGTCCTGCATTTCTTTTATTTTTTGTTCCCTGAACATTGCTGTTACATTCTGAGTGGAATTATTGATATTTTTAAAGTGTATTTTTTCAGGTGTTGCTTATCATTTGTGGATGATCTTTTTTTCTCCGCTTTTTCTGGATACAGATGTATGGCTACATGTACAGGTGCAGATATGTAGAGATGCTAGGTTGGTGTAGATACGCATGTGAATAGATGTATATAGATGTTACAAATGTTCTGATGTGAATATCAATGTCTGTATAATATGAAATTGTTTTGTACATATGTAACAGATTCTCTTTGTGAATATGCTGCAACTGTTCTTCAAAGACAGGGGACAGGAACCTCGTCAAGCTGCGATTGTGCAGCTTTTTGTTCCTGACCTTGCATTTTCTTTTGCTGTAAAAAGGAAAATGCGAAATAAAGTTGCAAGTTAAGAGTTAATGTTCCTCATCGTGTTCAATTTCAATCTCCCGCCTTCCTTGTGTTTTGCTTCACTGAAGAAAGGAATTCTTAAACGAATCAGTCCAGGTTTTCAGTGCTGTGAGACGCAGGATCTTGAACTAAACCCGAACAAAGAACGGTACTTGAAGAATAACTTTAGGCGGAACTGAAGGCAAACATGAACAGATATTTCTTAAACCTGCCTGAACTTGAGCCAAGCCTGAACCAAAACAAAATTTTAAAGGCTACTGCTATGGCACTAAACGGTTCAAGAGTATGATGTGCAAACAGGTGCCGAATAGTGGACAGTATTTTTATGAATACCTACTTCCATCGGCTCCCACTACTAGGAGACTGTTACAGCTAAGTGGTTTCATTGTGTACGAGAAGAGCGATCCAACAGAGATAGGCTACGGTAAGTACTGGTAACTCCTGCCACCTCAACAGATACTCTTTCATTTCGAAAGCCGGTCGTACCAGTTGTGCTCAGTGGCTAAAAAGTTGTTTTAGGGAGTACTCCGCAGACTAAACAATTCTGATTACCCTTCCATTTCGGTGGTTAAGCCAACGTCTTATTGAAGCTAGATAAAATAAGTAAAAAAAGCAGACCGGAAAAGGCGATCTCCATGAGGAGATAAACCAACAACCTTAGCTGCATGGCTTACTGCAACAACAGCACAGCTGTTTCTAAAGTCTGCCGTCGCCGTTTCAATTAGAAGCCCGGCGGCGTTGTACGACTTGCAAAACCTGGTTCCTTTGAGCGCCATGCTTCAAAGCACGTTTGGTGCTTATCCAAACAGAGTACAACGCTGTTCTAGTTCTAGAAATTGTGTGTGGAGCACATGGTACGGACATTTGACGTCTTTACCCTCCTTAAAGAAGCTCAATTTTCTCGCCACATGAAGATGAGTAAGAAAGATCTACATGTAGTTCAACACAAACCACCTTTGTCGCAACTCGAAGAAGCGATGGCTTCGTCTGTTTAAATAAACATGGCAAACTGAGTGAAATGTCAAATTCTGGCATCTTTGCTTGCTTAGAGACTATAGGTTGGAGCCTATAATTGATGGTACACGTTCCATATTCGCATTGTGAGCTATGAAAAGCAAGACACCTCACGCGTCTTTGTAATGGTGGCGAGAGCACATCCGACACTGACACAGGGCACAAATGAGTTGAGGATATACAAGTCACAAGCAATTGCCCGAAATATTAAGGCAATTTTGCTGTAAACTGCTAAAGCTGCGGCACCCAGTTTCTGCCATTATTGCCCAGTACTGTACATTTGTAAGGCGGAAGTCTACGTCCATTGTTCACCCAAGATATGGTCTAGATTTTCATTTCAAATTTCTGGCAGAAATATAACATCGTCCTCTTTTGGTGAGTTGCAGCGCCGAAAGTTTCTAAAATTTGCGACGGGACTTCCCTTTCATTTTCTATGTCAACGTTTCAATAAATACACTGCAATCTTCAACAAGCACATGATGCTTGTTTAAATAAATAATTAAATAAATAAATAATAATTCATAGCGAGGACAGTATAAATGTCCTCGTTGGATGTGACGACTACCAGCAGGCTGCTACACAGGGTATCCGAAGACTAAATAATAGATGCAGCACCGTGTAAACTCTGGTTGGTTGCATGTCGCAGGGTATTGTCGAAAACTATGAGAATGTTAGAAAAACATGCACCTCCTCATAGTGAAACTGGCTTCGTGAAAGGAATCTTGAGTAAGACATGCCAAACAGCACAAATACAGCACATGGGAATGGTCCTTGAAACGAATGATATTGATAGGAATATTGATGTGATATTTTGAATTCAATTCTCTTCCAAGGGCAATGCCGATGAATTGGACAGCAATATATTACAGACGCACCAGACCAACAAGCTGCCTGTGTAGTTGTCGTGCCGACTTCACGACAACAAATAAGGCTGGATAAGACAATGCAAAACGGGAATATCAGGAAAATAATAAGTGACCGTAGCAATAAAGCAAGAGGTCTGATTTGCGACTGATTCAGGGTCCGATTCAATACCGACTAAACGCACAATTTATTATACGAAAACAAGAAAATGCTGTATAACAACAATACAGACCACAACACTGCAAACCATAAAAGCCAAGCAATCCGCAGTTTGGACATGAGCAACAAAGCCAGTGAAAGAAGAAAAAGAAGGAAGAACAAAAACACGCATGTTCGAATATTGGTGATGAACTTATATCAGCGCAATACTAGAGAAGTAGTGAAATCGATGTTAATAGGCATGAGTGTGTTCAACAGGCGTGGTAAGCGATGACGAAAAATTTGAAAAGCGTAGTTAGTGCGAGGATGTGGCACATGGCAGTGTTCAGAATACTATGTGCTATATTCTATTCTTTTTCAACTTTACTGCGTTAAGCAAGTAATGTATGACTGGTCTTGTTTCTTTATATATTATGGGGTTTTACGGGCTAAAACTCCTTTCTGATTATGAGGCACGCCGTAGTGGAGGACTCCGGAAATTTTGACCACCTGGGGTTCTTTAACGTGATCCTAAATCAAAGCACACGGGTGTTTTCGCATTTCTCCCCAATCAAAACGCGGCCGCCGTGGCCGGGATTCGATCCCGCGACCGCGTGCTCAGCAGCCCAACACCATAGCCACTGAGCAACCACGGCGGGTGGTCATGTTTCTTTACTTCTTTACAATTGGCTAACGACAGCCAGCTGTCTAACAGAGAGCGCAGCGTGAATAATTTATTTTGTTTGAAGACAGCGCAGTTGAAAAACAGATCAGAAAATTTGACGTCTGTGGTTTGACGTCTATTGTCGGACACGTGTTGTCCGACGTCTCTAGTCTGACGTCCTGCACTTTGACGTACTGTAGTTCTGGATGAATATTTATTTCAAAAGTCAAAATGGTGCCCTTAAGGACTATGTACATTTGTTAGCGGAAAGTAGAATGTTAAAAGTAAAAGAATTTTTCAGTAGGAATATTGAACTTACGACATAACGCTTCTGATAACACTATCTTGCCACGGCACGACGTCGAACGTGTTTATAGTTCTCCATATTGAATATGTGAAAAGTATGAATCTCTCTCTTCTTTGGTGTTTACCTTTATACATTAAGAGGCAAGATGCGCCTTCACCCGCCTTGTCAACTGGCGCCTTTAATAAAAACGAGAATTGTGTTACCATCGACAAATACTCCGCAAAATGCTAGAACCTAGATTTACGAAATTCAGGAATAGACAACAATGACCGGCGACGCTGCAAAGGGTGTTACAGCTAATTTGCACAGCTATCTGCCGCTCTTTACATTTTTGCGCAGGCATATCGCTTCTTTGTTCAGAGTAAAATACCTACATAAACATTGGTACATAAGCGTTCATTTGGGCAGCGTAGCGGTTTCTATCGATAGCGCCTGTGGCAGAACACTTAGCGCTTGCAGTAAACATAGGTGGCGCCTCTGTGTCGCTCGCGCCAATGCGAGAGCGATTTTCCCGCGTTTCTGTGGAGAAACCCAAAACTTCTTTTCCGCTTGAGAAAAGCTTTTGAAATATTTCTGGGAAACTAGGGAATGTGTCAGCGTAACAGTATCTCAAGTGCACAAGCCGTCGTGTCACATCTTAGAAAATAAGATAAAATGGGTGCGCTGACGTTGTCGCAGGCGCGATGATCTCGATCACCAGTCGACGTTGAGGAAGCCGGCTTGGCAACTGCTATTTCCTCGTCCTCACAGCGAAACTACGACATGTGCTACGTTCACTTTAATATCGGCGTGAGTTCTACCCGCATTGCCGGATTCAAAGGAGGCACGAGTGAACACCGCGTAAGAGAAAAGTATAGCCTACACTCCTGATGTGACAGTTACACAATTTAAAGCATCGGGACGGAAAGCGCTTCGGTCACGACGCCAGAACGCATTTCATGGGGAGTAGCCCAGTTCTAACGACGTAGCACATTTCTAACTAAGCACATTTCTAAAATAGCCCACTTCTAAAAAGTAGCACATTGCTAAAGACGTGACAGAAAGTGTACGTCTTCGCGACAGTGAGTTCCTTATGGGACGTCCGAATCGCTGTCGCGATAGAAAGCTGTTGGTTCGATTCAGAACTCTTGAAGTCGCGATAGACCATTTCTGTTGCGACCTCCGAACTCTTAGTCTTCGCTAAAGAATGCTTCTGTTGCGATATCACAACTTCTGTCTTAACATCGGCAATGTATGTACCAACGACAGAAACGTGAGGAACTTCTTTCATGCCACAGAAATTTCTGTAGTTGCGACTAAAATTTCTCCTGTGTTTTTAAACTACACGAGCGATTGCTCTAAATGATAGGTTTTAATAACTGATGGGTCAATGAATGGGCATGTCGTTTGAAATGGTGGTGCGAATGGCGCCATCACGCGGACAAACGCACGATCACTAGATGGAGGTTTGCGAAACCGGCAGTGGTTTCCGGTGCAGTGGCGAAAAAATATGAGCATCTTCGACCGTTATCATCACATCAGCAGACGGGTCAAACTGATCACATCACGCCCTTCCAATAGAGAGATATATAGCTTCGTTGACAAAGAGTCAGCTTCTCAAAAGTGTGCGAAGTACCCGAAGAATTCTAGTTGTATTAGGAGCTCTTAGGCTACGTTTACAATCGAGGAGCGGCAAACGGTGGGAAAGCCAAATCGGGCGGAAAATTTTTCCGTGCAAGTCCAAGATGCTCATTTTTTCGCCACTGCACCAGAAACCGCTGCCGGTTTCGCACACACCCATCTAGTCTGCGTGCGTTTGTCCGCGTGATGGCGCCATTCGCACCAACATTTCAAACGACATGTTCATTCATTGACCCATCAGTTAATAAGAGCTATCATTTCGAGCAATCGCTCGTGTAGTTTAAAAACAGAGGATAAATTTTAGTCGCAAATACAGAAATTTCTGTTGTACGACAGAAGTTCCTCACGTTTCTGCAGTTGCTACATACATTTTCGATGTCAAGACAGAAGTTGTCAGTTCCCAACAGAAACATTCATTAACGAAGACTAAGAGTTCGGAGGTCGCAACAGAAACGGACTATCGCGACATCATGAGTTCTGAATCGAACCAACAGCTTTCTATCGCGACAGCGATTTGGTCGTTCCATCAGGAACTCTCTGTCGCGAAGACATACACTTTCTGTCACGTCGTTAGAAATGTGCTACGTTTTAGAAGTGCCCTATTTTAGAAATGTGCTTAGTTAGAAATGTGCTACGTCGTTAGAACTGGGCTACTCCCAATAAAATGCGTTCTGGCGTCGTGACAGAAGCGCTTTCCGTCCCAATACTTTACAATTGTGTAACTTTCACATCAGGAGTGTAGGCTGTACTTTTCTCTTACGCGGTGTTCACTCGTGCCTCCTTTCAATCCGGCAATGCGGGTAGAACTCACACCGATATTAAAGTCAACGTAGCACATGCCGTAGTTTCGCTGTAACGACGAGGCAATAGCAATTCCCAAGCCGGCTTCCTCAACATCGACCGGTGATCGAAATCATCGCGCCTGCGGCAGCGGCAGCGTACCCATTTAATTTTATTTTCTAAGATGTTACACAAAGGCTTGTGCACTTGAAGTACTGTTACGCTGACACATTCGCTAGTTTCCCAGAAATATTTCAAAAGCTTTTGTCAAGCGGAAAAGAAGTTTTGGGTTGTTCCACAGAAAAGCGGGAAAATCGCTCTCGCATTGGTACACGCGACACACAGGCGCCACCTATACTTACTGCAGGCGCTACGTGTTCTGTCGCAGGCGCTATCGTTAGAAACCGGTACGCTGCCTAAATGAGCGCTTATGCACCAATGTTTATGTAGGTATTTTACACTGAACACAGAAGTTATATGCGTGCGCAAAATTGTAAAGAGCGGCAGATAGCTGTGCAAATTAGCTGTAACACCCTTTGCAGCGTCGCCGGTCATTGTTGTCTATTTATGAATTTCTTAAATAGATATTCTAGCATTTTACGGAGTGTTTGTCGATGGTAACACAATCTTTGTTTTTATTTAGAAGCACCAGTTGACAAGGCGGGTGAAGGCACACCTTGCCCCTCAATGAACAAAGGTAAACACCAAGGGATAGAGAGATTCCTACTTTTCACATATTAAAAATGGAGAACTATAAACACGTTCGACGTCGTGCCGTGGCAAGATAGTGGTATCAGAAGCGTTATGTCGTAAGTTCAACATTCCTACCTAGAAATGCTTCTACTTTTAACATTCTACTTTGAGCTAACAAATGTACATAGTCCTAAAGGGCACCATTTTCACTTTTCAAATAAATATTCCTCAAGAACTACAGAACGTCAATGTTCAGGACGTCAGACTAGAGACGTCCGACAACACCTGTCCGACAACAGACGTCAAGCTACAGACGTCAAATTTTCTGATCTGTTTTTCAACTGCGATCTCTTCAAACAAACAAATTATTCACGCTGCGCTCTCTGTTAGACAGCTGGCTGTCGTTAGCCAATTGTAAAGTAAAGAAACAAGACCAGTCATACATTACTTGCTTAACGCAGTAAAGTTGAAAAAGCATAGAATACAGCACATGGTGTTCTGAACACTGCCACGTGCCACATCCTCGCACTAACTACGCCTTTCAAATCTTTCATCGTCGCTTACCACGCCTGTTGAACAAACTCATGCCTATTAACATCGATTCCACTACTTCTTTTGCATTGCACTGATATAAGTTCATCACCAATTTTGGAACATGTGTCTTTTTGTTGTTCCTGTTATTTTTCTTCTATCACTGGCTTTGTTTTTCATGTCCAAACTGTGGATTCCGTGGCTTGTAGTGTTGTGGTTTGATTTGCTGTTACACATCATTTTCTTGTTGTCCTATAATAAATTGCATGTTTAGGCGTTATTGAATCGGATCCTGAATCAGTCCCGAATCAGATCTCTTGCTTTATTGCTACGGTCATTTATAATTTTCTTGATATTGCTGTTTTGCATTGTCTTATCCAGCCTTATTTGTTGTTGTCGTGAAGTCGGCACGGCAACTACACAGGCAGCTTGTTAGTCTGGTGCGTCTGTAATATATTGCTGTCCAATTCATCGGCATTGCCCTTGAAAGGGAATTGAATTCAAAATATCACATCAATATTCCTAACGGTTCGTCTAATTTCTTTTACAACTAGTTCCGACGTTGTTGCATCCGTTTCAGGAACCATTCCCATGTGCTTTCCTTCCCAGTGCGCTTCCAGGTGTTTGGCATCTCTAGGTCAAGATCACTTTCATGCAGCGATTTTCATCATGAGGAGGTGCATGTTTTTCTAACATTGTCATAGTTTTCGACAATACCCTGCAACATGCAACCAACCAGAGTTTACACGGTGGTGCATCTATCATTTAGTCTTCGGATACCCTGTGTAGCAGCCTGCTGGTAGTAGACCCACCCAACGAGGACTTTTATACTGTGCTCGCTATTGAATAAACAAGCATCATCTGCTTGTTGAAGATTGTAGTATATATATTGAAACGCTGACATAGAAAATGAAAGGGAAGTCCCGTCGCAAATTTTAGAAACATTCCGCGCTTCAACTAAAATCTGTTTTGCATCACATCGGTTAATTACAGATCCCTACATGATGTTGACTCTTTGGATGGGAGGAAACCTCACCAAAAGAGCGCGATGTTATATTTCTGCAAGAAATTTGAAATGAAAATCTAGAACATATCTTGGGTGAAGAATGGGCGTTGACTTGCGCCTTACAAATGACACCGTACTATGCAATAATGGCAGAAACTGGGTGCCGCAGCTTTAGCAGTTTACAGCAACATTGCCATATTATTCCTGGCAATTGCTTATGACTTGTGTACCTTCAACTCATTTGTGCCCGGCGTCAGTGTCGGACGGGCTCTCGCCACCATTACAAAGACGCGTGAGGTGTCTTGCTTTTCATAGCTCACAATGCTTATATGGAACGTATACCATAAATTATAGCTTCCAACTTATAGTCTTTAAGCAACGAAAGATGCCAGAATTTGACATTTCACTCAGTTTGCCATGTTTATTAAACAGACGAAGTCACTGCTGCTTCGAGATGCGGCGATGGACGGTTTGTGTTGAACTATATGCAGATCTTTCTTGCTCATCTTCATGTGGTGAGAAAATTGGGTTTCTTTAGTGCGGACAAAGGCGTCAAAAGCCCGTACCATGTGCCCCACACACAATTTCTAGAACTATAACAGCGTTGTACTCTGTTTGGATAAGCACCAAACGTGCTTTGAAGCATGTCGCTCGAAGGAACCAGGTTTTGCATGCCGTCCAACGCCGCCGGGCTTCTAATTGAAACGGTGACGGTAGATTTTAAAAACCGCTGTGCTATTGTTGCAGTAAGCCATGCAGCTAAGGGTGCTGATTTATCGCCTCGTGGAGATCGCCTTTTCCGGTGTGCGCTTTTACCTAGTTTATCTAGCTTCAATAAGAAGTTGGCTTAACGGCCGAAATGGAAAGTTAACCAGAATTGTTAAATCTGCGGAGTACTCCCTAAAACCACTTTCAGCCACTGAGCACAACTGGTACGACCAACTTTCGAAATGAAAGGGTATCTGTTCAGGTGGCAGGAGTTACCAGTACTTACCCATCGCCTATCTCCGTTTGATCACTCTTCTCGTACACAATGAAACCACTTAGCTGTAACACTCTCCTAGTAGTGGGGGCCGATGGAAGTAGGTATTCGAAAAATAGTGCCCACTATTCGGCACCTGTTTGCACATCATACTCTTGAACCATTTTGTGCCGTAGCAGTAACCTTTATAATTTTGTTTTAGTTCAGGCTTGGTTGAAGTTCAGGCAAGTTTAAGAAATATCTTTTCTTGTTTGCCTTCAATTCCGCCAAACGTTGTTCTTCAAGTACCGTTCTCTGTTCGGGTTTAGTTCAATATCCTGCGTCTTACAGCACTGAAAGCATGGACTACTTCATTTAAGAATTCCTTTCTTCAATGAAGCAAAACACAAGGAAGGCGGGAGATGGAAATTCAACACGATGAGGCACCTTAGCGCGAGATAAAATCACGAATCAACGTTTCGACAAGTGGACATTTATTTTTCAAGGCGAGATGTCCTTTCCAGTGCACAATATACAGGGTGTTTCACGTAACCTCAACCAACAATTTAAAACAAGTGGTTAACCGCAAATGAATGAAACAAGCGACATATTCATTCGCTTCATGTGGCGCTCGTTAAGGTACGTTCTATATTACGCCTAATTAGTTAATTAACTGAAATAGCTTATGCGAAAATCTTAATATTCGCTCTAGGGCGAACTGTGTTTCGTAACGTTCTAGAGGGAATTGTAAAACAAGCAATCCAATATTTTGCGACAAAGTACTATGTGCCACAAAAGTATGCGGACCACGGCTTAAGTGGCCGGAGCGGCGGCGAGGTAACGCTTAGGCGCTGCTATGCCGCTTTTCGCGCAGACCGCCAGAGTGCACCGAGAGACGCCAGACCATAGAACACCCATATAAACTCGTAGGTAACACTATGCCAAGCTCGTTCGTATCCACGCTAGTACGCGTCAATAGGTTGCAGATCACATCGGGTTAAGGAGACCGCTATGCAGAGAGCTGCACAAGCCGCAGCTGGTCGTCGATGACACGTGGACATTTCAGATCCTTCTCGCGAAAACGACGCGAAGCAACTACGCTGCTCAAATCCTGTGGGTCGTGTTGCCAAAAATGGAGCTCCTATGGAGTCGCTTCTCTAGCTTACGCTGTGACGGGGATGTTTCTACGGCGCAGGCATGCGACTCTTTTTCTAACATGAAAGCCTATCAGTTATCTCAACGTCCTCTCATTGCAGTGTTTTCACTCCGAAGACACAAATGAATAATTTGAGCGCGACGTTGTAGTACAGTCTAAATATCGCGTAATCTTAAAGCCATTCGGTCGCGTGGCCTGGTGCGGCTGCTCGGATGTGGTGAGACGCGTTGACGCTGCCATTGTAGCCTTATGCGCAGTGTTGTTGCAATCGGACACTATGTGCACCAGGAAAGAGCAGACATTGTTTGAATTAGCGGCCTGCTAACGACGAGAAGGCCTGTGAAATCGCGGTACGAACTTCGGGCAGAAAGAGATGTGGGCATCTTTGCACACTCAAATTGACGCTCGTGGAAATCTTGCTTTGCCATCACTGCTTGAACGGATGGAATTACCACCCTGTGTTCCTCTGCGGAGTTCTGGCGCTCTACATACGCGTGCCATCTAGCTTGAAAGCAGGTAGGACGCGAAAATGAGAGGCGGCATTCGGATAACGAAGTTGCAACGACGCTGCAACAACCATCGCGGCAACGCGAACACGATCGTATAGCTATCGGCCTAAGTTAGTAGAGAACTTGGCCTACTGTGTCGGCATAATTTCGTGTCATGATAATGTCATGCTGTGCACGCATGTCACGGATTTATCTCATTCTTCTCGGGCATGTACTTACATTTATGGGAATTATGAGCTGGTTTGACATAATGACATGTCATGATATGCATTCATAGCATCCATGCCAATCATATTATGACAAGCATGACATGACATGTTATTATTGCCACACTTGCATGCCTCGCAATGGTGACATAACGGGCACATAATATGAATATAAATAAAGAAATACGCGGAGGGTCATTTAATTCAATTATGGCACTTAATTTATGACGTTCATGCCATGATATGGTTGGCATGGCCTTCATGTCACGACATCAGTGTCATTCATATAAGGTACAATATCTAACAATGTATGTGTCAGAATATACGTCACACATATTGCTGGACATGCATGTTATGACGTAACTATCATGATCGACATATTTGATATGATGTGATGTCATGGTGGATTCTTTAACTGGATGTCAGGATATGTGTGGTGAGACATGTATTCATGACAGGTCAGGAATGACAAGACATGTATGTGTTTACAATACTATAATGTACATTCATGCACTTTATTAACTTTATATTATTACGGAGCGTTTGGACAGGACCTCTTAGGCAAGAGGGACACGAAGAGGAAAGGTAAACTGTCTACTGGAGCTGTTACCCTTGTACCAGCACGGACGTTTGCCACTGTCTTTCCTGTTTAAAGAGTTATACATACGTTCGTGCGTCGGGATTCCTCTTCGTAATATTTTGTGGAGCTGCGGGGTAACAACGCAGCACGGAGCTTCGCAATTGCCGCCTCTTCGGTTCTTCGCCGCTGTCGCAAGAGAAGGTGCCTGGTTCGGCAACACCCGCATCGACTCTCGTACTCACGCAACGGCGCGATCGGGTAATCATCTCCTGCACCGATGGCGCCGACGTCGACGATTGGCTGGAGATGTATGATCGCTTGAGCAGTCACAACAAATCGGATCCCACGGTGATGCTGGCGAACACAATTTTTTTCTTGGCGAGAACAGCGCGAGTATGGTTTCAATATCCAGAAACACATCTCCGTGACTGGGAGACCTGCAAGCAGAAACTGTGACATCTCTTCGGAAAACCGTTTGGTGGGAAGGTCATCTCCAAGAAAGAGTTGCCATTTCGAGTTCAAACGTACACCGAGGGTCACGTCGCCTATATAAAAGTGTTGGCGCTCTGCCTCAAGGCCGACGTTAAAATGCCGGAGTTTGAAAAAGGCGACGATGTCTTAAAGGGCACCCGAGATGACGCCTTCAATCTACTTATATGTAAGAACTTTGTTTCGATGAATGACGTTATCATGCAGTGTAAATTTTTCGAGCAGGTGAAAAGCCGTAGTATCTGCAAGTCATTTGTGCGGGTTTCCAAAACGGCTGCCAAATCGGCTTGTGAAGAGCGACAGGAGTCTCCTGCGCGGTATCAGCAGCCCCCAGAAAGCTGCTGACGAAGCTTGTGCGGCATGAGCTGGAAGTCATGTGTCTTGAGGATCTGTACCCCCCTGTCAGCGATACATGCGCTCCTACGGTCCCCCATGTTAATGGTATGCTGCGCCAAGAACTGGCCAATGTCGGCTTACAATCAGTTGGCCCTGTCGCCAGTTCCGGGCCGAGAGAATGTCCTTCGCTCGTGAATACCCAAAATCAATGAGACCCTTGAGGTTCTCGCAACATGGCAGAGCGGCGTACACCGGATGACCGACCTATTTGCATCACTTGGCACCGCGTTGGTCATGTCAGCCAATACTGTCGCAACCGCTGGTCCTTGGTGCTGTTCGCGAGTAGCAGTCGACCAGACGGCAGTTTTCTCCGTTCGCAGCCGCAAGCCCGGCCGAACCTGCACACCACAGACGGTACGACCACATGGCGCCGACATTCACCGTCGCTGAGCAGTCACCAGACCCATTCGCCGCAATGTTGTCGCCCGTCGTCCAGGACTCTCCAGTCCCATCGCCTGTCTCCATCTTTACCTTGATATCAGGATCCACGTGGTAAGACATGTATGTATTTTCGATGTCTTCTGTTTATGTAATTCATGACATTTATACCATGTCATTCATGTGAGGTCATGCACGCACGTAATGTCATTCGTATGCAAATATCTTTAAACTTAAAGAAATGACGACGAGTACAGCATCTCATTCACATATTTTATATTGTGACGTTGCACTGACGATGACGAGCACAGTGCTAAAGCTGGGAATCACAAAACTAACTATTTTTGGGCGAACCTGTGTTCACAAAAGCAAGTGATACTCAAAGCACAGCGGTAGAAGCGAAGACAGACGGCGATCGTCAAAGTATGATCTGCGGATCAAACGCGTGCGGTATTTATTCATGCTACAATGAACCTTCCAACGTAGTTGCTGGCGCTTGCCTTAGTTCTAAAATGCGCACCAATATTCGCGTCGCGCGCTGAATGTAGTTCCGCGAAGGGCCCCAACAGCATAGTCAACATCAATAACGTTCAAAAACTTCTTATGCAGAAATGCCCGTCTTGCGCTGAGCTATAACCTCAAACATTTTTAGCCGGAGAAAGACGGTTACTGGAAGAGACACCTACGTCCTCATGACTTTTATGACCTCACATAAATCAAGCAAATAAAATTCATGTAGTCAAGTCAGCATGTTACTGCCCTTCCTGCGCTGAAGTTGTACCACGATGAATGTGGGCGATATTGCGATTAGCACGCAACCAATCTTAGGGACACACCTGCTTGCCAACGCCGAAATATGCATGCAGCCAGGCTACGCTCTAGCGCTTCTCTTTCCATACGCTGCGCAATCCAACGGTGCTGACGTTAAGTCCGTGCATGGCGCGGCTTCGATTCTCCCAAGCGTGGGAGAAATAGAAAGGATCACTTTTGACATTCTATAGTGGAACATACCGAGTGGCACACACCTAATTACGAAAGTTACTGGGAGAAACGTTCAATGAAGACAAGCACAAACCAATAGGTACAAGGCAACTGACCCAACTTGGTATCAAAGAGGTTCATTGAAGGGCTGCGGAAACGAGCTATAAATGTTCGACCTCAATGAAGTTGCATGAACATGTGTGTATATATATATATATATATATATATATATATATATATACTCCCCGTGTCTGCGGGGATCGAACCCGGGTTCGCAACACTGGAGTCTTCCACTGAGCCACGCCTGCGCTTGCTAGCTTGTAGCGCGAAAATGCACTTTACACTCGTCCTAGCGCACCAAGAGGCACGCATTGCGAGGTGTGCGCCGTGTTGTAATATAGAAAATTAGGCGTCTGAAATTATAATATTGTATTCGTTACCGTACTTATCATGGCAATCGCATTTCAGCAGTTCAGTTTATATCTGTGTGTGCTCTTTTTTGTTAAAGTGCATTTATGCCGAATGTGTAACACACTCTTGCTTAAGGCCTTGAATTCCCGGTTAGAAATACTCAATAAATCAAATAAATTGTCTTCCAATACTTTCTGTAACAACCTGCTCATATTATTCAGATGCAACGAGAATTTATATGCTTCTTGCTATTGGTCAAACAAGCATCACCTGTGAGCTGAAGGCTGAAGTTTATTTCTTGAAGCGCTGACTCAAGAAAACAAAAGGGTGCCCCGTTCTAAATTTTATATTGTTTGAAAGCTTCAACTCAAATTTGTTTTCCATCACATCTGCTCTTTACAGAGACCTCTACACGACCATGTATCATCGCACAGGAGTAAAATTCACAAAAAAGGACGACATCGTACTTCTAGAAATCTGAATCAAAAATTTTGACCCGTATCTTGGGTCACAAATCAGCGTTGACTTAGGGCTACATAAACGAGCGTCCCAAGCAGTTATGGCATGAACTGTGAGCCTGCAATTCAGCAGTTTCCATCAAGATCTTATTCTTGGAAATCGCGCTTGTGACTTGTACGTCATTCACTCATTTCTGCCCAGCTTCAGCCTCCTACGGGCTGTCGGGACCATCAATAATATACGCGAAGTGTCTTGCATTTCGCATGTCACAACGCAAATACGCATCGTAGAAGATCTATCATAGCTTCAAACGTCTAGTGCGTAGCAAGGAAAGAAGCCAGAATTTGACATTTCGCACAGCTTGCTATGCTTCTCATTAACATGAAGACATTGCGGCTTCTAGATAATCAGCAAGGCAGGTTTGTGCTGACCTGAATGCTGACCTTTCTTGCACATCTTCGCGTGACGCGTAGACTTGCGCTGGCTAAAGGCGGAAGAAGAAGTGACAAACACGCTCTGTGAGACTGACGCACAATTTCTACAACACGAAGAGTGCTGTATTTTGTTTGGCTAAGCACCAAACGAGCTTTGAAGCATGGTGCGCAAGAAATCCAGATTTTCCGTGGAGTTTAAACCCACTGTCGATTCTCATTGAGACGATGACGACATTCATTAGCAACTGGACTGTTATGGTTACACTAAGCCATGCAGCTAAGCTTGCTGATTTATCTCCTCCAGGAGATCGTATTTCCCGGTCGCCATGCTTACCTAGTTTATCTTGTTTTATTTAAATTTGACCCTAAGGAAGAAATGGGGCGGTAACCGGAATTTTTAGATCTGCAAAGTCCTCCCTAAAACAACTTTTCGGACACAGAACACAACTCGTATGACCAACTTTGGAAATGAAATAGTCTCTGTCGAGGTGACTGCAGTTACCAGCGCTTACCGATCGTCTATCCATTTGAATTGAAGCTGAAGTTTATTTAGCACATAAAAACCTTGATGTACATAAGCGTTGCGGAAGGCAGGACAAAAGATGCATCACGGCTTTTGATCTCTTAACACACACGCAATGCAACCAAGTCGCGACGTTCTTATAGTAACGTGTGCCGATTGAAGCAAGCATTCAAAAAATAGTCCTCACTATTGAGTACCCGTTGTCAAGTGATATTCTTAAAGCCGTTCGCTCCGAAACATTAACCCTCATAATTTTGTTTTGGTTCAGGTTCGGTTCAGGTTCACGCAGGTTTCAAGAATAGCCGTTCGTCTTCGGGGTCAGTTAAATCGAAAATAGTCGTTCAATACCGTTTTGGTTCGGGTTCAGTTAAAGACATTGCGTCTTACTTTGCCTAAAGCATCTGCTAGTTCGTTTAAGATTTGCCTTTCTTTCTCTTGTCGGGGCATCTCCTTGTCGCACTTGGTAAAAGGGTGTTTCTCTCACTTATAAACAAGGCAAGCTTCTTAAGATGGCCCGCAAGTTGTAATTATCGTAGCGCATGATGAGAGACTGTGTTCAACACATTCCACGCGCTCTGTCCTGAATTGTTCCTGCAGAGTTGAAATTTTCTGAGCTGCTTCAAAAACGTTATATCTGCTGTTCTATCTACAAATGCACGGTGAGCTCCGCAAAATTATTACTTGTGTCTAGGCTGCTGGATTTTTCTGGGCGAGAAGTGAAGCGCAGTCTGGTGCTAGTAAACAAATTTCTACAATAATTAACAGTGCGCTCAATGCTTGGTGATTGACCCCGAGAGCACCAAGGCTTAGAACGATGTTGATTACGTGATAATAATGGAGTCGCGAAAAATCAGGTCGTTGGCTGAAGCCATTGATTTAAACTGCAGCGGTCGACCCTTCTGGACGATGACGGTAACCAAATTTATTGCAAAGCGTTCCTTGAGTAAATCAATAGTAGTTTGGTGATTGCCATCTGTCAGTGAAATACCAAGTATGCCATCTTCTGCCTCTTCAACGACGCAGCTGTTCAAACATTTAAACTTGTTTACGTTGGATAGATGCTAATTATTTTACATAGAACACTCCTACTGATCAAAAGAAGTACTAGCCTTTAACGTTTCCATCAAATCTGCTGATCTACAATTTCAGAAGCTCGATGTAGGGGCAGTGTTGCTATTTCATTCATAAACTGCGGCTTAACTGTTTAAGCTAAGCTTTTGAGTGGTGCCAACTGCTTCAATAGTTTCCCTTTATGGACGAAACCCTGGGGCCTAAAGAGTCAATGTAATTTTGAGCAAAATGAAGTTTGAGCTTCATCCTTGCTATTCTCAATTTACAGGACTTTCAGCAAAGCTTATCAAATATATGCTGAAAAAATCTATTAGAAAACATGAAAATGTCATTCAGTATTTCATATTTTATAAAAACCCCTTTGAAATATGGTGGGAGAGGTTTCCGACCAAGAGGATTAAGCAAACTATTCAGAATCAGCTTAGAGTTAATAGAAGGCGTCTCGAGTATGTCTCCTTTGTGCATTTCAACGTGGCAATCTCTTGATGCGACATAGGATGTTTAAAAGTACACTGATTTTCTGAAGGGGTCTAACCTGGTATTTGCGTTGTCCATGACTCTCTTCTTTGCCTGTTTGTGTACTTTTATCGTTTTCTAACATGAACGTTACAAAAGGTCTCAACTTGCTGTCGTTATAAGATATAGAAGATCATCGATGCGCGGCATAAGCTGTCGCTCTACTGTAGCGGCGTTATGTTTGGCGGTAGTTGACAAGCCAGTGGGCGCGGATTTCACCGTTTGTTTAGCCAAAATTATAGGCGCAGACTAAGATGAAAAAAATTGTCGTAGTACAAGTTGTTTAAAAAGGCAGTCCACAAGTCTTGGAATCTCCGCATTGCCTGACAGCATCGATGACTGTGAAACGGTCGGTGACTGTGAGCGCGGCTAGCGCAGTAACGCGGTGATGCTTTCTCACGATGCTCTAGATGTCCTTTGAAAACTTAAAAAAAAAATATGGAGATCCCACGCACTGTTGGAATCGATGTAAGCGAAGCTTTGCGTGCTGGATGCTTTGGTGGACGGTAATTAGCGGTGATGTTGATGGCTGAAACTTAATTTCTTCAACGTTTAGGCTATTGCGAGAGCGGCAACCTTACCTTGCGTGCACCACTTTTGTTTGTCTGCGTAGTACACAGAACACGCAGGGAGTGGTGTTTGCTTGAGGCGTTGTTGGGCGCCATATTTTATAACTTCTGAGAGGGTTGAGCGTTGTCATATCCTCACATGCCACACCGCATTGTGGCAGAAGTATGAAACTTGAATTGGATTATGGGGCTGTACGTTCCAGAACCACACTCGGATTATGAGAAAAGCCGTAGTGGCTGACTCCGGATTAATATGACACCATCATGTTCTTTATTGTCCCAAAATCTAAGTACACGTACATTTTCTATTTCGCCCCCGTCGAAATGCGGCTGCCGCAATTGGGATCAAATCCACGACCTCTAGCAACGCCATAGCTGCAAAGCTTACGCAGTGGCCACAGAAGCGTTCATTTGACGGTCGACCACTTCCGTTGTTTCCTGGACCCTGTGATTCGCTTCAATTAAGGAGGCTCTGCTTCTGCACGCCTTGCGTAAGTTACTCGCTTGGCATATTTGCATGGTGTTTATTTTTCAGAAATAGCTGCAACGTACTGTACCGCATCTTGAACTTTGGCTTATCCTGTATCCCCGCAACCGCTGTCGTATAGTAGTGGGGTCCCCTTCTCACGTTTGCTTCCTCTTCTCTTATATAGGAACTGCCTCTTCTCCCTCTTCTTCTCCTTTATAGAGTTTTATCTGCGTCCCCTCTGGCTTAAGACGTTAGTAGAAGGAGAAGCGCTGCCGTTTCTGCTTCTGCAATGCTTCTGATGGGAGCCACGGATAATTACAGCTGTCAAGCGCCTAATGTGGCGACGACCAGGGAGCTCCAAAGGACATTGTGCACCTTCAAGGTGGTGGGGTGAAACGAGTTTCTCCCGTCGCCTTTTCTATCTTACTCGCGCTGTCATCTATATACACGATCTGAACCACGCCCGAGGTGGTGTGCTCGACAACAGCCCACAACAGTAGCAGTGGGAGAGTCGAAGGAAGAGGCAAAGAAAGCTTCGCTTTAAAATATGTTTTCACACTTTTGAATAGTGTGCTTCAATGCTCCTTGCTAAGGCTCCTATAGACTTCAAGCTTCCACACTGCAAAGAAGGACTGCGCTGGATTATTTTAATGCCTTGAGACAATCTTATTGTGCTGAGGTTCAAAGAGCGTTTGAAAAAAGAGGCATCTTTCAGGCTAAGTACTGGTTATGACTTCGTGCCTGCACCACATAGGCATTTTTTTTCTTAACTTTTCTGTTTCGAGTTCCACTTCCATGATACCAAAAACTATCGATGTGCAGGCCATCACAAGTTCTTGATGGTGTGTCTTGTTAAACGTTGATATAGCATAATTGAGAAATTGCAGCTTCCGTGCCTTGAACACAGCCTCGTCAATGCGGGCAAGGGTACCTCCTGAACTTCCGTTCATAATTGCGTCAAACATCATTTAAATCGTTTCTCGTGGCTTTCCCTAATCGTGCTCTTGGCTGGCGGCAAGCACGGAAACCCATTCGTGGTGAAGGCATTAGTCGACTTAAGTCTTCAAAGTCCTTTAGTCTTCAGAAACGCCGCGCTTGGAGAGAACGTGGCCGAAGGTGAGCTCCTGAGCGGCGAAGCTGCTCTTTTTGAGGTTTAATTGGAGGCCAGCGTTCGTTCGACACGTCAAAACATGTCTGAGTCGGAGCAGGTGAGTCGGAAAATCAGGCGAGAAAACCACGACGTCATCGAAGTCACACAGACAGATAGACCACTTGAGGCCACGCAGCGTGTTGTGAATGAGTCGTTCAAACGTGGCAGTGGCGTTACGAAGCACTAAAAGCATCACACTAAATTCATATAAATGTTCAGGCATAATGACAACGGTTTTATGGCGATCGGCCGCAGTCGTCGGGACTTGCCAGTGCCCTGAACGCAAGTCGAGGGACGAGAACAATTCTGGCCCCTGAAGTCTGGCGAGGGCATCGTCGATGCGCGGTAAAGGATAGACGCATTTGCCGATTACCTTATTTAACTGACGGTAGTCGACGCAAAAGCGAAAAGACTCGTCCTTCTTGTGAACGAGAACGACAAGAGATGTCTAGGGACTGTGCGAAGATTGAATAACATCACGGCGCAGCACATAATCGATTAGGGTGGTAATGACATGACACACTTCGGCAGAAACGCGGTATCTTCCATGACAAAACGGCTGATGCCAACCGGTATCAATGTAATGCTACACTTTCGATGTGCTGTCAAATTGAGGTTCTGAAACGGCAAATGCGCTTCTAAAGTGGTGTAGAAAATCAAGAAGGTCAGCGCGTTCGGCAGTTGTGAGGGTATTTGCGATGGCACTTTAGAACGAATTCCTCAAGCGCCAAAATTGCAGATGTTTGGCGGGAGTCGACATAAAAAGAGTCCCCGAGGACGTCCACTAGAGACGAAGGGTCAAGGTGTTATACGAAGCCAAGGCATTCACCAAAGAGCAACGTAATAGGCGCACAGAGGGGATTGTAGAAGTATATATTCTTTCTCGACCAGCTGCAGCTGCAGCCGCCAGTGATGTCAAGCGTTGCGAAGGGTAGTAGTATACCTGCACGGCTCATGAAGACGGCGGACCGCGTGAAGAGGACCGTAGCACCAGTGATGACCGCGTCCTCGCGCCCGGCGAGTTTAGAAGGGCGATCACGATCTTCGAGCAATGGTGCCTCACCCAGAGGTGAAAATTCAACTTTTGGCGTGTGCGCATTCGATTACAGCGTTATGACGGGATAAGATATACCGTCCGAGGAGGACGACATGCGATGAGGCGGGAAGAACAAGACGCTCGACAATGTAAACAATGCCGTGAATAAGCACACGTACAGTACAGGCTGCGTGAAGAGTGACCTGCTGCGCGCTTGCCGTACCAAGCGACGGTCCAGAAAGCGGCGTGGTAACTTTGCGCAGTGAACAGCACAGTTTGGCGCCTATCACAGAAACGGCTGCGCCGCTATCCACAAGAGTGGATGTAGGAACACCTTCTACAGAAATTTCTACCACGTTAGCAGGACAGGCGCGAAGAATTGAACATTTGGAACGGGGCGCATTTCTTGCCTCCTGAACTCTGGTCGTATGGTGCGCGTTGCCGACGCATTGGGGAAATTGAGCGTCGGCGAGGGGATGGCGAGCGACGCGACGCACATTCTGGGAGGTCAGCACGCGCATACGGTTGGAAGGAAGGAGCGACGTATTGGCGTAAGGGCTGGCTGCCGTACTGGAACGGCTGAGAGGCATCGCCGAACGCTTGAGGGCGATGGCAGCAATATCAGGCTGCTTGTCCGGGATGGCAGCAGGAATAACAGATGGGACGATTGTCAGGCATCCTCCAAGGATTAGCTCTGGCTACGGTCCAAGATGCAAGCATGCAACTAGAGCATGCAACTGCTACATGTCTGAACACCTGGTGGAATGCAACCCAACTGCAATGCAACGTTTGCCCTTATCGACGCTACGCGGCACGCATGCCACATCGCGGAGCATATGGCGCCATACGATGCTAAAGATGATGATGATGATGATTATGATGACGGTGATGTATTGGCATTCCCTTTGAAACAGGTCGATGACAAACAGTCACCAAGCCTGCTGGATTTATTCAGGTATGTTATACATGTTTTTCATTCTGGCATGTTTCTATACATATGGGGAATTGGGAATTATGGTTTTTGGTGAAGAGAGGAGTAACTACACGGTGTCGATTCAACAGCAAGTCATAGCCATAGTCAAGCATTATAAAACCTTGGCGTATACATGAACCAAGGAAAGACTTACTCAAGCACCTACCAAGAAAACGTGAAAATAAAAGGGAAGCAGAATGCAGCAATATTGGGGCCGCAATAAATATGAGGTGGTGCGTGGAATTTGGAAAGGAGACATGGTGTCAGCACTGACGTTAGCAAATGCTATTCTCTGCCTGAATTCCGATATATAGACGGGATTCGAAGTTATCCAGATTTTGTTGGGATGGCTGGGTTTGGGAGCCCACGGTAAAGACCACAAAGGCGGCAGTGCAAGGGGACATGCGTTGGAGCTCGTTTGAAGTCAGAAAAGCCTGGAGGAAATTATTTCTAAGAAAGACTCAAGAACACTGATTAAAAAAATTCACGAACAAATTTCTTTGCTAATTGTCTAAGTATGCGTAAGCATTGTGCCTCTTGCTCATCTTCATGCAGCCTGGTGTCATTATCAATGTTATGGAACTTGATCCGACCAGTATAAACCCTTATCAACCCTCAGTGGTCGTTCGCTTATCATGTTCGCTAGCATGTTCAATAGCGAACATAATGAGGCAGGTTGAATTCAGATAGAGTTCAATACGGCACTTGAACTCACGACCATTGGTGTGGACCCAGCTAATATATGTTTAGGCAAACTTCTCGTAATGCATATTCACGCAAATCGCTCGCGCGGACTTCCCGGCCGTATCGAGTCATGACCAAGTGTGCCCAGAGAGAAGCACAAGAAGGAAGCCCGGTAGCATACATCGATCATGTATGACGCGTCTCCATGTTGGTAAAACGCTGTGCTGCTACTTTATTCCTAGTCACATTATCTTCGAACTTGTTTGTGACATGGGTCATGGGACGGTTCTTTAAATATTTTACGTCGTCCATTTCAGACAAATAAACATGAGAATGAGATATTTCTCAGCCCATCGACAGCGTACATACGGCAATATATAAACCAGGATGTGTCTCTTCCAGCTAAACACGATCGCTCGCAAAAAAAGATTATGTTTAGACATGGCATTCGGCACTGCCTATTGTTGGATACTACTTATAGACGCAACACGCGTGTCCTGCCTTCGAATAAAACATATTACCTTTTATTGCAACCTACTTTATAGGATTGTGTCACTATTTGCCACGACACTCATATCAAGAAAAGGTGCTTTTTCCGCATTTGATCGTGACGGTGCAGACAGATATTGATTGGTCCACAGTCACACTTATAAACTTTTTAGGATAATGCATGACCGCGGATTATCCTAAGAGCGGCGGACTTCGGAACAGTGTGCTGAGTAGTTCCTAATGCTCCAATTGTGTTGTTCATAAAGCATGACTAGTGTTATTAAATAAAACCGTTTATTTCCAGACAAACGGTGTCCTGATGAAAACAGGGGTCTGACATCAGTTTGATAATAATGATAAGACGGTCGTAGATCATCTGCAAACTCTTCAAAAAAGATTCGATATTTCATTCGACTCTGGCATTATTACATTCGTATTCATTTAGCACCTCGCGCTATTTATTCCGTATTCAATTTAGTACAAGAAACTGCGATTGGCAGAATCCTACTGGCACGGAAAATTCGTGGAAACATAGCCTGCGTCGAGGAAATCAGGAAAGATTGCGACTAGGACGGCCGCACTTGGATTCGCATTAATTTCAGTTGGCGCTGTAGGGTCGCGAGAACGCAATATAGTTGGTGAGATGAAATCACTGATGTTTGTTAGGACATCGTACCGCGCTTCCGACCAGGCGGTGAGCTTGAATTGGAGAGCAGAAGACATGTCAAAGTAGCCATAGTGCAAATGTTTATTCGTGGTATGGAAATAACAAAATCAGCAGAAAGCAACAAAATCCCAATAAGGAAAGGCGTCAGGCAGGCAGATACCATCTCTCCGATGCTATTCACAGCGTGTTTACAGGAGGTATTCAGAGACCTGGATTGGGAAGAATTTGGGGATAGGAGTTAATGGAGAATACCTTAGTAACTTGCGATTCGCTGATGATATTGCCTTGCTTAGTAACTCAGGGGACCAACTGCAATGCATACTCACTGACCTGGAGAGCAAAGCCGAAGGGTGGGTCTAAAAATTAATCTGCAGAAAACTAAAGCAATGTTTAACAGTCTCGGAAGGGAACAGCAGTTTACAATAGGTAGTGAGGCACTGTAAGTGGTAAGGGAATAAATACATCTACTTAGGACAGGTAATGACTGGGGATCCGGATCATGAGACTGAAATAATCAGAAGAATAAGAATGGGCTGGGGTGCGTTTGGCAGGCATTCTCAGATCATGAACAGCAGGTTGCCATTATCCCTCAAGAGAAAAGTTTACAACAGCTGTGTCTTACCAGTACTCACGTACAGGGCAGAAACCTGGAGGCTTACGAAAAGGGATCTACATAAATTGAGGACGACGCAACGAGCTATGGAAAGAAAAATGATAGGTGTAACGTTAAGGGATAAGAAAAGAGCAGATTGGGTGAGGGAACAAACGCGAGTTAATGATATCTTAGTTGAAATAAAAAAAAAAGAAATGGGCATGGGCAGGACACGTAATGAGGAGGCAAGATAACCGATGGTCATTAAGAGTTACGGAATGGATTCCAAGGGAAAGGAAGCGTAGCAGAGGGCGGCAGAAAGTTAGGTGGGCGGATGAGATTAAGTAGTTTGCAGGGACAACATGGCCACAATTAGTACATGACCGGGGTAGTTGGAGAAGTATGGGAGAGGCATTTGCCCTGCAGTGGGCGTAACCAGGCTGATGATGATGATGATGATGATGATGATGATGATGAAGAGGCCCTGGTGTAGCGAGAATAATTAGAGAGCACATATCGGGAAGCGGGTTTCTTAATGAATTCAAGGGCGGCGAATAATGCGGAGCTAGATGGGTCCCGAATTGAGCAAGCGTATTCTAATTTTGATCTAACCAGAGTTGTGTATAATTTATTCGGTAAATTGGAGGCAACGTAGGAAAAATTAAGTCGTAGAAGTCCGAGCATGCGATTGGAGTTGTTAATTATGTGTTCAACGTGTATATTGCAAGAGTGGTAGTGAGTTATCTGCACGCCATGACAGCGGTAACAGGTAACCGGGGTTCAAGCGGAGCTATCAGGGGAATAGGCAAAGTTGTAATTAACTTTATTGTGATGAATTCCTACTGTAACCTTATATTTTGATGTATTTAGCTTCATAAGCCACTTGTCGCACCAGTTTGAAGTAGCGTTAACGTGGATTGCAAGATAGAAACGTCCTGTTGGTTATTAATTACACGACAGAGCACACAATCATCAGCAAAGAGTTTTATGCTAAAGTTAATACCGACAGCTAAGTCATTAATATAACTAAGAAAAAGTAATGGACCCAATACGGGTTCTTGTGGTACACCTGAAGCAACCAGAACGGTAGGAGAGTCATAATCATTAGCGTGAACGTACTGTAAGCGGTTAGTCAGAAAGCATTGAATCAAGTCTACCTTATTAGGATATATTAAGCTAGCTCATTTTTAGGACGATGAGTTTGTGTGATACAGTATCGAAGTGTTTAGCATAATCTAAAAAGATGCAATCGGTTATCAAATTTTTGTCAAAGGCTCCTAAAAGTTGGTGAGTAAAAGAGAGTAACTGCGTTTAACAAGATAATTGCTTCCTGAAACCTTCTTGACAAGGGGAAAAAACATATTCGATTCAAGGAAACATACCAAGTTTGAAGAAATGATGTGTTGGAGAAGTTGACAGGGTACAATGGTTAAAGATATTGAACTGTAGTTTAGGAGGGAATGTGTGTGACCTGATTTGTGAAGTGGAACCACCTTATCCATCTTCCAATCATCTGGCAAAGTGGAAGTCTGCATACCTTGCGAATGGAGTTCAGCAGGTATAATGAAACAGTGAACTTTTGTATTTTTTAAGAACCTTGAATTATTGCGCTGAACACCTGCAGAGCTAGACAACTTTAAATTTTCTATCAGGCGGCACATCCCAGCTGAATCTACAGAAATGAAATCAATAAGAACAAAAGCAGAGTCGGCGAGTGCTGGCATAGAGAAGGCGGTTAAACTATAAAAGCAAGAAACAAAAACATCGTTTAGCACATTGCAGCAGTCCCCAGTAGGAACAGCATCACCATTGCTGTCTAGCAAATGAATCGTGTTAGATTTGACGCTACGAACTACATTCCAAAGCGGCCAAGGGTTATCTTTAAGCAGAGTGGGCAAGGTACAATTGTGGAAGAGGTATTCTGCCTGCGCGGTGGCATTTTTGTTCTCCTGATAGCGCAGTTGTACGCGTGCGATCGTTGGGGCGTCATCATCACGTTCATTCGGTGGAATAACCTTTTGTTTTTGTTTAACAAGCTCGTCGGATGGGCACCAAACCATAGAGCTTTGGAAGAAGAAACAATAATTTTTTTAGGAATGTAGCACTCGATAAAATAGGCAACTTTTCTTTAAAGACAGGCAAATTTTCTTGAATGGTGCGACTGTAAAAGCTCAGCATAAAGGTAGTGATTAATGCTGCAAGTTCCTTATTTAGGGTAGAGAAATTCGCGTTTTCCTAATCTTTAATAAACATGGCCTACTTCTTGTGAGGCGTAGAGGCCCGAATACTGCAGTTAATAAAGCAATGGTCGCTTAGGCCAGGCAAAAAAAAGCAACTAGGAGTGAAGCGAGTTCTGGAGTTGTCGTAAGCAGCAAATCTAGTGCATTAGCAGAATGAGATGAGGAACGGGTAGGCTGAAGAGCCAGTTGCCTAAGGTTGAAATCCAGACATGTTTAAAAATGACAAACATTCCATCTAGTTTGCCGCGAGGGTTGACGGGTCAGCAGTCCAAATAATAGCTCGTATATTCATGTCCCCGAAAAGAAATAAAGGGCAGTTGGGAAATTGCGCAGTTAATTTATTTAGGACGTCATGTAATTCGTGACGAAACGTTGTAGAAGACATTGGCGGCCTGTAGCATACGCTGAAGATAAACCCTTTATGTCCTATAGATATACATGCACTAATAAATTCTAAATTACTGTCAACGATAATACCATTGCAAACAATGGTATCCCGGAGAGCTATTAATACACCGCCGCCAGGACAATCAGTACGGTAAGAACGATAATATTTTACTCCGATTCGCAATGCAGTAATTCGTGGTCGGCGATTGCCGAGCAAAGCCACGTTTCAGTCAGTAGTGCAACATCCGCAGAACATGTGTCGATTATCGATGATAAACAATCGCATTTGTTACACAGACTACCTACATGCGAATATAAAAAGGACAGCTGACTCGATGGGTGCATTCATGCTAGCTACGTCGATAGCGCGCGCGAGCAGCTGGCACCTGAGATAGGGACGCAGGAAGCATTATCAACGTTAGGGGTGTTGCGCGCCTCTCGAGTGTCAAGTTCGCACACACGGTCAGTAACATGGCAATACACATACGTAATTTTGTTAATAAATAATTTGTTTACGCGTAGCGAGAATGGCTGTCCTATGTTTTTGCCAAATTCAAGTAGCCTTTTCCGGGCGTCTCGAGTTGCCCTCGAAAAGACTTCGCTAACGGAAACTTTTGAAGAAAAACTTCTTCTGAGAAAAAGTGTTATCCTTTAGCTACGACGATGTGAATTTTACAATATTAGGTCGGCACTTATTATGAACCTAACACACTGAGCATGACCGGCATTTAGGTTTTAGCAGCAGCAGCAGGAGTTTCGCAAGGAATCGGGAAGGACGTGGGAGGTGTATAAATTTCTAGCGTCGATGTGTGGCCTAGAACTTGCACTGTTTATGACTCCGACACTCATAGCGAAGAGTGCGAACAATTACACTAAACAATGAACAAAATCCTATTTACGAATAAACAAAACTAAACCACAACAACTACGCTCTAAAACACCGTACTCTAGATAAACACAAAGTCGAAGCCGTGCTTAACACTACGCAGACGCGGAAGATCTATGTCGGAGCTTTAATTTCAGCCACGACGATTTGCCTCTTAGTGACACTTGCAGATATGGTATTTTCGGCTCCTAGGGCACAACAACTTCTTGAATATGTTGAAGCAGGTGCACTTTGCAGATCTCGACCATTCGCTCAATGACTATGCTACCAAAAGAAACATAAATCAAAATGTGAGTATATGTTTGTTTCCATCCTAATGATGTGGGAGTCATTGTAGCAGTCACCACAAGACAGCTATGGTCAATGCGTCTTTTCATTTATCCCGTCATGCCATTCTGCCGGCGATAACAAGCAATATTCCCAGTTTTTTGTAAAAGAAAGCAGTCGTCACAAATTAAGCGGCTGCCTTTGAAAAAAAAAAAAGGTGGTATGTACATCACTCCTAATGTCTGCGTAGGGAATTCACTTGCAATTATCATTGGAGTCGAATCAATAGAGTAGAGACACTTGTGTCCATACAAGCGCCGGCACGCAACTCAACACGTCCCTGCACAGGCTAGATGTTGGCAGATGAAACGCACGTCCTACATATGGGTGACTTGTCCAGCAGGCTCTATTCTCAGGCCTGCCAAGATCGACGAATGTTGGCTGTCACACGTCGGCGCTGTTTGGCGAAACCGGACGTAATCCAGACCGTACGTTTGCGTAGCACCGACTGCCGCGGTTCCGACCGATGCTAGACATTCTACGGGCGAAAAACCTTCCGAAGCAACGTGATGACCGCTCCAGGTGGGCCGTCACCGTAATTTTGCCACAGTGCTGCAACCATAATCCTTCGGCGTGGTTGCGTAGAGGTGAATCACGGCTTCAGCTTGCGGGCATCCGCTCTCAAGCCCAGAAGTTTGTATAGGCTCTTCCAACGTTCTCATCCGCGGTCATCAACGAAGTGACATTCTGGTTGGACGCCCCACTGTATGCCACCGCCTAAGACGTCCTGAAACCGATCCTACTTGACCGCACAGCAGCTTCCCAGCATTCCAATATCCAGCACCTTCTGTCAGCTGAAAACCTCAGAGACGACCATTCTAGCTTACTTTTTCACCCATTGAGACAGCTGCTTGGAGACAACACGATATCTATTGACAACACCCTACTGCACGAATTGTACGTACAAAGGCTCTCAGCTAATCCAGAGATGGCCCTGGCGACCGCGTCTATTAAGTATTTTGTTGTACTTCTAACGTTGGCCGACAAAGTTGTAGATGTAGCCGCCAGAATAATACAACTACCAAATGGTGTCCAGGTCAAAATGCCGATAGGCGGCGTATTCTTGCATTTTCTTCACCAGCACAGCCTCCTCACGTTTCCACATATGACCACACCTAACGTATCGCATGCGAAGCGGAATGCCTTCGCAAGCCATCTCGCCGTACGTGAAGCCCTAGTTCAAGCAGTTGACAATACGAACATCACCTCCGGTCAACCAATCTATGTCGGTTCCCCTTGCTTGATTACGGAAAACATGAAGATCGCACGGATGGAGCTTGAAGAAATGCTGGCACTCAGCATCATTTGCCCTTCCCCCACTAACTGCGCATCACCTCTTAACATGGTAACATGACGCCTAAGAAGACTAGGGTCTGGCATCCGTGCGGTAATCATGGCGTCAATGAATAGCATCACAGTTTTTGATCGCTACCCAGCACAAAACATTTAGGATATCAACCTAGTGCAGCAACCTGCAAACACCTTTTCATTATGATTAGCCTTTTTCTCGCTTGTCACACGCTATCTGCCGCTGAGTACGGCCTTCTGAGGTCTGCCATCCCAACGCTGCCCTTCGGACTACGAAGCGCTAGCAAGTATTTTCACCGTTTTGCGATTCGGTCGCTTGAAGCCTGCATTTAGTTTGTGTATACACCGAAGACTTCCTCTTCACAACCTTTTCACAGAAGAACATCCTGAACACTGGCAATTGTTTTTCACGTTGACAGTCGATAAGTTGCTATAAACGCCACCAGCAGCCCAATCGGCCCTAGAAAGCTCGAGTTTCTTTGACCAGCTAGACGATGCTAATGGAATTAGGCAACTGCTGGCAAAGATTTGCTTCATCGACAATTCTCCACACCCCACAACAGTGCTTAAGCTTCGTCAATTCAATGGGTTCCTCAATTCCTACTGATGTTCTTTTTCGATTGTCCCCACATTGAGGATCCTCCCAGAGCTCTGCCTTCTGTAAGCATGAGCAATGGCGCTATAACGTAAAGCTGGGGCCCTATAACGTAAAACTATTCCAATATGTTTCTATTCCAATCTCCTGACGTCAAATTTGCGTAACCACCAACACAAGCACCGGGCGGTCACCCGTAGGGTTGTATGAACAGACCAATCAAACGCTCTCCTCATTCACAGGAGGTCACTTTTGTTTGCTTGAAAAACGAATAACATTGCCTACACTGAGCGGCTTGTCGTATCTAATTGGCTGACAAGAGGCGAGGAGAACGCTCAAGTGGAGAGGGATTCGGTGGGGCCGAGCCACTGCACTGAAAGTCGATTACCGGATGAAGAGGGTGGTGCCGGCGTCCACGATTGGTCGGCTTTTCCTTACTTAGCTTGCGGTGGCTGTTCGAAAATCACGGCGGCATGCAACGGAAGCTCAAGAATGACGCTAAAACGGACCCTCAGCAAAGAAGAGTTCGCAGAATGAGCGGGTAAACGTGCCGAAAGTGCTCGAAAACGTTACACGGCCACGCAAGAAGTCTAATTATACGCAAATACACCCATGCTCTCCGCCAGGTGCGAGTAGCCAGCGTCTGAGCGATCGGCGGCAGCCATCTTCTATTCCTTCCGGAACGGGGCAGCCTGCGGCTATTCCGAAGAAAATTCAGTTTTGTTCGGCATATTAATGCATCTTTATCGCGTACACGTCACTTTGACGCGGTGAGTTCTTGCGGTTTTGTGACGTCGCGTGACAGGCAAGTGAAGTGGGTGCAGCCCGAAAACTTTTTACCAATAGCCGAGGGCTAATGGCGAAAAGGGGTCGAATCAGAAAAATGTTTTTCTTTTTTTTGTCAAATCATGCATAATCAGTGTGTGCACATCATATCAGATGGGGAGGTATCGCGGTTTTCGTGACGTCGCGTGACAGAAAGGCGAAGTGGGGGTGGTCGAAAAAAGTTTTTGACCAATCATGGAGGGCTGATAGCAGAATTGGAATAGAAAAGTTTGGAATAGTTTTACGTTGTAGCGCCCCTACTCAAAACTTTTCTATTCCAATTCTGCAATCAGCCCTCCGCGATTGGTCAAAAACTTTTTTTTAATCATACCCACTTCGCCTGCCTGTGACGCTACGTCACGATAACCGCGATGGCTCCCCATCTGATATGACGTGTACACACTGATTATGCGTGATTGGACCGAGCAATAGAAAAATAGTCATTTCTGATTCGACGCCTTCTCGCCATTAGACATCGGTTATTGGTCAAAAGCTTTACGGCTGCACCCACTTTATCTGCCTGTTATGCGGCGTCAGAAAACCGCGAGAGCTCGCCGCGTCAAAGTGACGTGTACGCATTAAATATGCATTAATATGCCGAAAAAAGAAACAACCCTTCTTTTCTGAATAGCCTCAGGTTGTCCTGTTCCGAAAGAAATAAAAGATGGCTGCCGCCGATCGCTCAGGCACAGGGAACTCGCACATGTCGGAAAGCATCCGTTTATTTGCGTACAATAAAACTGCGTGGCCGTGTAATGTCTTCGAGCGCTTTCGGCACGTTTACGACCTCGCTCTGCCAACTCTTCTTTCTTGAGGATCCGTTTAAGCGGTATTCTTAACCTTCCGTTACATATCGCCGCGATTTTCGACCAGCCACCTCAAGGTAAGTAAGGGAAAGCGGACCAATCGCAGACGCCGGCACCACCTTCTTCATCCCGTTATCGATTTTCAGCGCACTGGCTCGTTCCTATCGAACCCTCTCCCCTTGATCGTGCTCCTCGCCTCTTGTCAACCAATGTGATAGGACAAGCTGCTCACAGTAGGCAATGTTATTCGTTTTTAAAGCAAAGAAAAGTGACCGCCTATAAACGAGGAGAACGTTTGGTTGGTCTGTTGAGACAACCCTGTGGTTGTCCCTGTGGTCGGCGGTTACGCAAATATCACGTCAGGAGATGGGAATAAAAACATATTGGAATAGTTTTATGTTATAGGGCCCCAAGTGCTTTATCGACTGATCAGGCTAGCTTTCACCTGAGAAAACTCTACCCTTCCCGCCGGCACGCTAATACAGGGCGCGAAACTTGACGGATTTACTGCTATCATGACTGACGCTACGAACGCCAGTGTTGGCGCTGTACTGCAGCAGTTCATGGATTGCGCGTAGAAGGGACTCTAATTTATTAGGTTTGTATTTTTAGGTTACTTCACGCACTTTTCGTGGGCCATGTATCTATGTTTGTATGTTTATATCTCACAATTTTCCCGTCTGCGTGCGTCGTAGGGCTGTTTGTGGTCGACTGGGCCGCGCATCGGCTGCTGTGCTGAGAGAACACGGTTCGAAACCAACCAACAAACCCACTTGAGTAAATGAGTATGTGGCAATGTGCACATATATGGAGCCGGACTTCAGAGAAAACTTGTAATGATAAATAGGCCTTGCAGAGTGAGCTTACAAGCTAGATGCTCTGATAATTTATGAGAAGTATGCGATTTGATTGTAAGATAAGCTGGGTAGAGATATCTTTAAATTACAATGCACAGTTTTCTCAGAGTTTAACTGGAAATAAATAGACACGTATATGCAATATAGATTATGAATTATTCTCTGAGTGCAACACTTCTAAGGGATATAGAATTACCTTTCGGTAATTTTTGTCCCAGCATGCTATAGGATAACTGTATTCGTTTTGTTGCTTCTTGCACTGCCACTAAATGTGCTAGACAGTCCACCGTCGCGTAGGGCCACTGCTAGGGTGCTTTGTGCATACGAGGTGCTATGATTGTACAGGCACTGCACTGTAGCACAAATAATGACGTAGGCTGCTAGGTGGAGCAGTGCCACTGGTGTTCCAGCATGTCATATCCAGCAGGCCACACAGCATGCTGGCCATCACCCAGCATGCTACCCAGCATGCCCATTACTACAATCGGCTTGGTAATGGCTGAAGGATTCCATCATGCCCAGCAACGGACAAATTTACAATACGGCAGTGAAGAAATACTGCAGTCAGGCACTTTTAGGAACTGGAGACATCTGAAGTGCGAGAGATGACGAAATGACAACGGCAGCATTTCAAGCGACAATTACTGAAGAAGGAGGGAGGTACCAAATAAAGCTTCCTTGGAAGGAATTTTGTAATCTGGCGAGACAACAAAGACATTGTTGAGAAAAATATCTCGAAAGCTCCAAAAACAGCAACTATTGTATACCAGTATGGTAAGGCAATTTGAGAATCCTTCACGTCAGATGTGGAGAAAACCGTGCAAAAAGAAGAAAAGTGCCGACCTGTTTTCTATTAGATGCCAAATCACGCACTGATGCGAGAGGACCAGATAATGGTCAATGTGGACATTATTTTTGACGCTTCGTCATCGGTCAATCCTAAAACACTGAAAAGGCCTTTCTACAGATCGGCATCCAGGAAGATAATCGACACGCATTCCGATTCCTGTGGTCGGATGATACCAGACAGAAGAACTCTCACAAAGAGTGACGCGAGTGACTGTTAGAACGGCAGCGAACAGCTTGCTTCTTGGCGCAGCAATTAGTCCTCGAAGATGAAGCAGGCTTCCCAATCACAGCCAAGAAAGTCAAAAATTCTATTTACGTAGATGACTTAATGCTAGGTGTCAACGACGATCAAGAAGCAGAAGTTATATATGTCGAAGTGAAAGAGATTGTCCGGGGAGCCGCAATCAACTTGAGAAAATTCACCGCAAACAGCCAAGAATTAAGGAAAGCATTTGTATATTTTATAGCAGTCAATACCAGACAATCCAAATGAAGCTGCGTTACTTGGAAGGATATGAAATACATCAGAAGACAGATAAAGATACCCAGTGAAAAAATGGATCATGGATATTGCGGACAGTCTCACGGACTGCTCGGGTACTTAAGCAAGTGCCAAGATATTCCACCTGAAAGGTCTCATAGCACCAGTCAGAATTATTGCCAAAATCGCAATACAACGATTATGGAAAGCGGATTTTTGATGCGACGACGCAATCGAGTAAGCAGAAAACGCTAAATGGAAGAGCTGGGTGGAGTGACTAGCTACAATTAAAAAGCCCAAAGTACGAAGACTTATACATGGAAAGTGTAAGCAAGCCTGCAAGCATGAACGCCTATGTATTCTGAGATCTCAGTACGGCCGTATAAGCAATGGTGGCATATATTACGGGATCCTATGAGGATGGAACAAAAGAAATACAGTTAATATTGGGAAAGACCAAAGTAGCTCCGACTAAGATTACTATACTGCGTAGGTTAGACATTCTGGGAGCAATGCTCTGAGTAAAAATGTGAGAATTCCTATACCAGGAGTTGCGTGTGATAAAATGAATTGATGAATGGAATCTTGACCTTGTTAAGCATAGCATTTTCTTCTGCCGCAAAACAGAATAATCTAGAAGTTTTCATTACCAACAGAATCAGTGAAGTAAGAAGTACGTCGCGAGAACAACACTTTAACTACGCGAAATCTATCGAAAATGCGACGCGCTTCTTACCGAGAGGCATTGCTGCGCCAAAATCGCCGCGCGACTGGGCGCTGGAAACACTTTGCTTGTATACGGGGCTTCTCTCATGCTTGAAAAAACACTTCTATGTAGCATGTACTGAGCAAGAAGTAGCTGCATCGGAGACTTCATGTTACTCTACAAATTTCTCCTTCACCCATATAATCTAATTATAGTATTTGAGAAGTTAAATAATTACCAAATTAATAATATAATCAGGCGGAATGGAAAAAAATAATCTCAGTATCTCCAAACGATGGCCAACAACATTACCTTGGTTCTGTACGCTACGCGGCGCTTGCATGTTTCTGAAGTATGGCTAATGTAACGTAGGACACACGGCACACTCCTCATAGTGATACACTCGGGGTCGATGCTTCGTCTTAATTAGATTTTTGTCATTCACCTCAGGTCATGCAGTTGCCGTCGCGACATCGTCATCATGAAGTTGTCAGGCATTCATTGTCACACCGACGCTGTGATGCTTGCCAAGGCCTTCCCACCATCGTTATTAACGTGATAGTGTCTTAGGGAACAAAAAAAAAGTGTATCAGTCGACCTATTACATGTGAACACTAGAAGCTTCCAAAAATACTGGGACCTTTTAACAGAGTATGTGCAGAATTGCATAGCATTTTTATATGTTCTTTTAACCGAGGTGAACGTTGACGTGTGCGTGGCTACACGCATATTACATTGATGGATTCAGTCAGTTTTCATTTTATCGAGATGGCAGAAGCGGGGAAAGAGTGGTCATACATGTAAGAACTAGTAGGACAAATTTCTTTATCTGAAGCTGAAATAATCACCCTCGCGATTTAAAAGCCGAATTTGTCATTTGTGATATGTGCTGGGTACAGGCCAACGGGAAAGAATGTGAATGCCCTTATTAACGAACTCGAGATGCAGCTGTCTAGCTTAGATAAACATAACGTCATTTTAGTCCGTGACTTCATTATTGGCACGTCATCTTCAGTAAATACGGTGTATCGGGCTACTTAACTGTTTTCCCAGGTTATGGCCTTGAAATAACAATTTGTTGTTTTACCAGAAAGAACTCTTGCGAGCGAAAGTTGTGCCTTCGTGCATAGATCATAGCACCACAACCACACGTAAGGACAGCGCGGAAGCATGCTCGGGCATTTTAAGACAAAAACTAACCGATGACTCCTTTGTCAAAACTAATTTCCTTAGGGATGAGTACTGCTGAACAGAAAATGTCAGAGACATATTTTAGGTAACAAAATATTTATCTCCTAATAATAGTTTCAACTAGGATTCTTTGCGGAGGTTTAATCATGTTGTAGCGTAAAATCAAATAATTCAACTGTTTCAGATCATCTATAGTGCCTCAGAAAACGATCCGCATACAGGGTTAATTGGCAAAGAACCCTTCGATAAAGAACCCTACTATAAAAACAAGTTACTTGAAAGACCGATTATGGCAAAGATGTAAGAACGATACCTCTAACTTAGGCCTCAAGGAAGAGTATATGCAAGCCAGGGACAAGCTGACTGCTACGATGCGGATAGCGAAAAACAGAGATTACAAAGAAAATGACTGTAAAAGGGATGTATGGCAAACGTGGAAAGTCGAGAATTCGTTAAATGGGAGTTAGAATAAAGAAGCATTGATGAAACAGTTTCAAATCCCTTCCCTGGAATAAAACTGGAAGTATGCAATGATTTTAGCTATCCTTTTGGAAGTATAGCACAGCTTTTCGACAACATGATGTACATTCACAGAATGTGCACATCAACTTTGCTTCCAATGTTAATTCAGCATGTATGACCGATCTGAGAGACATTAAATAACATGCGTTAAGCAGTCTATCTCTGATAATGCCAGAAGAATATGATGGAATACGGGCTAGACACCGTCTTATCAATTACAATTTTTCCATTCTACCAGAAATCACGCACACGGACAAAGTGTCGTGTCAAATGGAGGTTTCGTTGGTAAAACCACTTTATAACGACGGTAACAAGCGACAGGGTCTCAATTATAAACCGATAGCCATTCTCTCTTGCCTACCATGTGTGCTAGAAAAAGTGTTATATAAGCACATGATATCAGTGGCAACAAACACCATTTATTATCCCAGTATAAGCATGGATCTGTACGTGGAAAACGCATACCACTAGTCGAAGATATTGCGGACAGGGGAATGCAACCATAGGTAATAACAAAGTCGTGCTAGGGTTATTTTTAAACTTGAAAAACGCGTTTGACACCTTAGACCATCATCATCATCATCAGCCTGGTTATGCCCACTGCAGGGCAAAGGCCTCTCCCATACTTCTCCAACTACTCCGGTCATGTACTAATTGTGGCCATGTCGTCCCTGGAAACTTCTTCATCTCATCCGCACACCTAACTTTCTGCCCCCCTCTGCTACGCTTTCTTTCCCTTGGAATCCATTCCGTAACTCTTAATGACCATCGCTTATCTTCCCCCCTCATTACGTGTCCTGCCCATGCCCATTTCTTTTTCTTGAATTCAACTAAGATATCATTACCTCGCGTTTGTTCCCTCACCCAATCTGCTCTTTTCTTGTCCCTTAACGTTATACCAATCATTCATCTTTCCATAGCTCGTTGCGTCGTCCTCAATTTAAGTAGAACCCTTTTCGTAAGCCTCCAGGTTTCTGCCCGGTACGTGAGTACTGGTAAGACACAGCTGTTATAAACTTTTCTCTTGGGGGATAATAGCAACCTGCTGTTCATGATCTGAGAATGCCTGCCAAACGCACCCCAGCCCATTCTTATTCTTCTGATTATTTCAGTCTCATGATCCGGATCTGCAGTCACTACCTGTCCTAAGTAGATGTATTCCCTTACCACTTCCAGTGCCTCACTACCTATTGTAAACTTCTGTTCCCTTCCGAGACTGTTAAACATAACTTTAGTTTTCTGCAGATTAATTTTTAGACCCACCCTTCGGCTTTGCCTCTCCAGGTCAGTGAGCATGCGTTGCAGTTGGTCCCCTGAGTTACTAAGCAAGGCAATATCATCAGCGAATCGCAAGTTACTAAGGTATTCTCCATTAACTCTTATCCCCAATTCTTCCCAATCCAGGTTTCTCAATACCTCCTGTAATCACGCTGTGAATAGCATCGGAGAGATCGTATCTCCCTGCCTGACGCCTTTCTTTATTGGGATTTTGTTGCTTTCTTTATGGAGGACTACGGTGGCTGTGGAGCCGCTATAGATATCTTTCGGTATTTTTACGTACGGCTCGTCTACACCGTGATTACGCAATGCCTGCATGACTGCTGAGGTTTCGACTGAATCAAACGCTTTCTCGTAATCAATGAAAGCTATATATAAAGGTTGATTATATTCCGCACATTTTTCTATAACCTGATTGATAGTGTGAATATGGTCTATTGTTGAGTAGCCTTTGCGGAATCCTGCCTGGTCCTTTGGTTAACGGAAGTCTAAGGTGTTCCTGATTTTATTTGCAATTACCTTAGTAAATACTTTGTAGGCAACGGACAGTAAACTGATCGGTCTATAATTTTTCTAGTCTTTGGCGTCCGCTTTCTTATGGATTAGGATTATTTTAGCGTTTTTCGAAGATGCCGGTACGCTCGAAGTCATGAGGCATTGCATAAACAGGGTGGCCAGTTTCTCTAGAACAATCTGCCCACCATCCTTCAACAAATCTGCTGTTACCTGATCCTCTCCAGCTGCCTTCCCCCTTTGCATAGCTCCAAGGCTTTCTTTACTTCTTCCGGTGTTACCTGTGGGATTTCGAATTCCTCTAGACTATTCTCTCTTCCATTATCGTCGTGGGTGCCACTGGTACTGTATAAATTTCTATAGAACTTCTCAGCCACATGAACTATCTCATCCATATTAGTAATGATATTGCCGGCTTTGTCTCTTAACGCATACATCTGATTCTTGCCAATTCTTAGAGTCTTCTTCACTGCTTTTAGGCTTCCTCCGTTCCTGAGAACATGTTCTATTCTATCCATATTATACTTCGTTATGTCAGCTGTCTTGCGCTTGTTGATTAACTTCGAAAGTTCTGCCAGTTCTATTCTAGCTGTAGAGCTAGAGGCTTTCATACATTGGCGTTTCTTGATCAGATCTTTCGTCTCCTGCGATAGCTTACTGGTATCCTGTCTAACGGAGTTACCACCGACTTCTGTTGCACACTCCTTAATGATGCCCGCAAGATTGTCCTTCATTGCTTCAATACTAAGGTCCTCTTCCTGAGTTAAAGCCGAATACCTGTTCTTTAGCTTGATCTGGAATTCCTCTATTTTCCCTCTTACCGCTAACTCATTGATCGACTTCTTATGTACCAGTTGCTTCCGTTTCTTCCTCAGGTCTAGGCTAATTCGAATTGTTACCATCCTATGGTCACTGCAGCTCACCTTGCTGAGCACGTCCACATCTTGTATGATGCCAGGGTTAGCGCAGAGTATGAGGTCTATTTCATTTCTAGTCTCGCCGTTCGGGCTCCTCCACGCCCACTTTCGGCTATCTCGCTTGCGGAAGAAGGTATTCATTATCCGCATATTATTTTGTTCCGCAAACTCTACTAATAACTCTCCCCTGCTATTCCTAGTGCCTATGCCATATTCCCCCACTGCCTTGTCTCCAGCCTGCGTCTTGCCAACCTTGGCATTGAAGTCGCCGATCAGTATACTGTATTTTGTTTTCACTTTACCCATCGCCGATTCCACGTCTTCATAGAAGCTTTCGACTTCCTGGTCATCATGACTGGATGTAGGGGCGTAGACCTGTACAACCTTCATTTTGTACCTCTTATTAAGTTTCACAACAAGACCTGCCACCCTCTCGTTAATGCTATAGAATTCCTGTATGTTACCAGCTATGTTCTTATTAATCAGGAATCCGGCTCCTAGTTCTCGTCTCTCCGCTAAGCCCCGGTAGTACAGGACGTGCGCGCTTTTTAGCACTGTATATGCTTCTTTTGGCCTGCTAACTTCACTGAGCCCTATTATATCCCATTTACTGCCCTCTAATTCCTCCAATAGCACTGCTAGACTCGCCTCACTAGATAGCGTTCTAGCGTTAAACGTTGCCAGGTTCATATTCCAATGGCGGCCTGTCCGGAGCCAGGTATTCTGTCCGGAGCCAGGGTGGCCAGACATGTGAAGCAGCAGAGGGTGCTCAGAATCTATGGATCCGGACAGGCCGCCATTGCAATCTGAACATGGCAACGTTTAACGCTAGAACGTTATCTAGTGCGGCGAGTCTAGCAATGCTAGCCGAGGATTTAGCGGGCATTAAATAGGATATAATAGGGCTCAGTGGGGTTAGGAGCAGAAATGAAGCATAAACAGTGTTAAAAAGCGGGCATGTCCTGAACTACAGGGCTTAGCGGAGAGACGAGAACTAGGAATCGGATTCCTGATTAATAAGGACATAGCTGGTAACATATGGAAATTCTATAGCATTAACAAGAGGGTGGCAGGTCTTGTCTTGAAACTTCATAAGAGGTCATCCAGTAATGATGACCAGCAAGTCGAATGCTTCTATGAAGACGTGGAATCAGCGATGGGTAAAGTCAAAATAAAATACACTATACTGATGGGCTACTTCAATGCCAGGGTAGGCAAGAAGAAGGCTGGAAACAAGTTAGTTGTGGAATATGGCATAGGTTCTAGGAATAGCAGGGGGAGAGTTATTATTAGAGTTTGCAGAACGGAATAATTTGCGGATAATGAATACCTTAGCGGGATAACCGAAAGTGGACGTGGAGAAGCCTGAATGGCGAGCCAAGAAATGAAATAGAGCTTACACTTTGTGCTAACACAGGCATCATACTAGTTTTTCACGTGCTCTGCAAGGTGCGCTGCAGTGACCATAGCATGTTAAGAACTCGAATTCGCCTAGACTTGGGTAGGGAACGGTAGAAACTGGTACATAAGAAGCCGATCAATGAGTTACCGGTAAGAGGGAAAATATAGGAATTCCAGATCAAGCTACAGAACAGGTATTCGGCCTTAACTCAGGAAGAGGACCTTAGCGTTCAAGCAATGAACGATAATCTTATGGGCATCATTAAGGAGTGCCCAATAGAAGTTGGTTGTAACTTCTTTAGACAGCATACCAGTAGGCTATCATAGGAGACGAAAGTTCTCATTATACAACACCAATGTATGAAAGCCCCTAACCCTACAGCTAGAATAGTACTGGCAGAACTTTCCTACTTAATCAACAAACGCAAGGCAGCTGACATAAGGAAGTACAATATGGATATTATTGTAAATGGCCTCCGGAAGGGAGGAAGCCTAAAAGAAGTGAAGAAGAAACCAGGAATAGGCAAGAATCAGATGTATGCGTTAAGAGACAAAGCCGGTAATACAATTACTAATATAGATGATATAGTTCAAGTGCCTGTGGAGTTCTATGGAGATTTATACAGTACCAGTGGCACCCACGACGCTAATTTATTTATTTATGTATTTATTCATTCATTCATTCCTTTATTTACTTATTTTCAATACTGCTACTCTCCTTCGATAGCGTGGCAGTTGGGCAGTACAATAATTTAGCTGTACAATGCAAGGAAATGAAAGTATAGGTTATACAAATTGTAAAAATTGACATAAACAGTGCAAGTGTTAGATAGTACTATACAAGTAAACCACGTTAAGATTAAACGGAATAGTAAATAATAAAAAAAGGAAATGGAAAACAGCAAGGTGCTTTATAAGAAATAGCACAGATATTACAAAGTGCAAGTAATAAAACAGAAGTAACTAAAATAAAACTACGAGTGTTTGGGAATCATTATGGCAAACGAATAAGCTGTCGAAAATTAGAGGGTTTATTAAAATTTCCTAAAGAATAAAGCAACCTGTGCCGGTGTCCCTGCATGCATAGGTACTGTTATTCACACACAGATATTTTTCTATTTGTGAGATAAATTCGGATAATTATTCAATGTTGGCGATAGTAGGATCAAGTTGGTTCCATGCTGCTATTGCGAGCGGGAAGAAAGAATACTTAAATGTGTCATTTTTACATGCGTATTTTGTCTATGTGTGCGCATGCTTGTTACGTGTAGGTCGAGCCTCGGAGAATGATATGTATTGAGAGGTATCTATCCTATAGTTATTAACGCGACAGCGTTAAGGAGCTCGTGTCGCAGAAAAACCGGCGTCGGTGTCGGCGTCAGCGGCGTTGGCCGTGAGCGATAAATTCCAGAAAGCACTTCATAAATAAAAAATATTTTGCAAGCTGGGCTGATGAGAAACGAACCACGGTCTCCGGAGTGTGAGACGGAGACGCTACCACTCAACCACGAGTTCGTTCCTGCTAAACGGGACAAGATCGCCTCTAATGAATGCTGTGTTGCCTTAGAAACGTGCCGTAGAAAGTTGCACTGCAGTGTATATCGGTAATTATGACCATGTAACTTACAGAAGTCGCAGTTTCACGAGTAGCGAAGTACGTTTCCGCTACATTTCTTCTGCGCTCTGCGCACACGCAGAGCCATCATGCGGCGAACACAGATGGCCCACTCTTCGCAATGTACGGCGCTGCCCCGACACGTGACGCGCCACTCGCCCCATGAACGCGTCCGCCTTCATGGCGCGTCGGGGCCCGGCTATCTGTGGCGATCGCGACGTTTGGCTGGCGTAGCGCGTTTGAGTAGGCGGTGTGAACGGTGTGCGATAACGCTATCGCGTTCCACTTTTGAAGGCGAAGCTTAAGCGTCATCCATTTTTTTCTTAGTCGTTGCAGCAAAAATTTTCCGCGAGCGTGTTTCGCTCTTGTGGATAGTGTTCGCAAACCAGACTGGGTTGAAAGATGTGTTGGCGAGTCTGTACGTCTATATTTGTTATGGATAAACCTCACAGCTTTCCTTTGCGCAAACCAGACTGTGTATGCAGAAACCAGACTGTGTTAGCGTATTCGAGAACAGGCCTTAGAAATGATGTGTAGGCTAGCAGCTTCGTTGACTTGGTTGCGAGCGCCAGGCCGCTTTTTAAGAAAAATAGTTTGCGCAGAGCCTTTGCGATTCATCATCACCATCATCAGCCTGGTTATGCCACACTGCAGGGCAAAGGCCTCTCCCATACTTCCCCAACTACCCCAGTCATGCACTAATTGTGGCCATGTTGTCCCTGCAGACTTCTTAATCTCATCCGCCCACCTAACTTTCTGCCGCCCTCTGCTACGCTTTCCTTCCCTTGGAATCTATTCCGTAAGTATTAATGACCATCGGTAATCTTTCCTCCTCATTACGTGTCCTGCCCATGCCCATTTCTTTTTCTTGATTTCAACTAAGATATCATTAACTCGCGTTTGTTCCCTCACCCAATCTGCTCTTTTCTTGTCCCTTAACGTTATACCAATCATTCTTCTTTCCATAGATCGTTGCGTCGTCCTCAATTTAAGTAGAACCCTTTTCGTTAGCCTCCAGGTTTCTGCCCGGTACGTGAGTACTGGTAAGACACAGCTGTTATAAACTTTTCTCTTGGGGGATAATGGCAACCTGCTGTTCATAATCTGAGAATGCCTGCCAAACGCATCCCAGCCCATTCTTATTCTTCTGATTATTTCAGTCTCATGATCCGGATCTGCAGTCACTACCTATCCTAAGTAGATGTATTCCCTTACCACTTCCAGTGCCTCATTACCTATTGTAAACTGCTGTTCCCTTCCGAGACTGTTAAACATAACTTTAGTTTTCTGCAGATTAATTTTTAGACCCACCCTTCGGCTTTGCCTCTCCAGGTCAGTGAGCATGCGTTGCACTTGGTCCCCTGAGTTACTAAGCAAAGCAATATCATCAGCGAATCGCAAGTTACTAAGGCATTCTCCATTAACTCTTATCCCCAATTCTTCCCAATCCTGGTTTCTCAATACCTCCTGTAATCACGCTGTGAATAGCATCGGAGAGATCGTATCTCCCTGCCTGACGCCTTTCTTTATTGGGATTTTGTTGCTTTCTTTATGAAGGACTACGGTGGCTGTGGAGCCGCTATAGATATCTTCCAGTATTTTTACGTACGGCTCGTCTACACCCTGATTACGCAATGCCTCCATGACTGCTGAGGTTTCGACTGAATCAAACTCTTTCTCGTAATCAATGAAAGGCATATATAAAGGTTGATTATATTCCGCACATTTTTCTATCACCTGATTGATAGTGTGAATATGGTCTATTGTTGAGTAGCCTTTACGGAATCCTGCCTGGTCCTTTGGTTGACGGAAGTCTAAGGTGTTCCTGATTCTATTTGCAATTACCTTAGTAAATACTTTGTAGGCAACGGACAGTAAACTGATCGGTCTATAATTTTCCAAGTCTTTGGCGTCCCTTTTCTTATGGATTAGGATTATGTTAGCGCTTTTCGAAGATTCCGGTACGCTCGAAGTCATGAAGCATTGCGTATATAGGGTGGCCAGTTTCTCTAGAACAATCTGCCCACCATCCTTCAACAAATCTGCTGTTACCTGATCCTCCCCAGCTGCCTTCCCCCTTTGCATAGCTCCCAAGGCTTTCTTTACTTCTTCCGGTGTTACCTGTGGGATTTCCAATTCCTCTAGACTATTCTCTCTTTCATTATCGTCGTGGGGGCCACTGGTACTGTATAAATCTCTATAGAACTCCTCAGCCACTTGAACTATCTCATCCATATTAGTAATGCTATTGCCGGCTTTGTCTCTTAACGCATTCATCTGATTCTTACCAATTCCTAGTTTCTTCTTCACTGCTTTTAGGCTTACTCCGTTCCTGAGAGCATGTTCAATTCTATCCATCTTATACTTCCTTAAGTCAGCTGTCTTACGCTTGTTGATTAACTTCGAAAGTTCTGCCAGTTCTATTCTAGCTGTAGGGTTAGAGGCTTTCATACATTGGCGTTTCTTGATGAGATCTTTCGTCTCCTGCGATAGCTTACTGGCATCCTGTCTAACGGAGTTACCACCGACTTCTATTGCACACTCCTTAATGATGCCCACAGGATTACCGTTTATTGCTTCAACACTAATGTCCTCTTCTTGAGTTAAAGCCGAATACCTGTTCTGTAGCTTGATCTGGAATTCCTCTATTTTCCCTCTTACCGCTAACTCATTGATCGACTTCTTATGTACCAGTTGCTTCCGTTCCCTCCTCAGGTCTAGGCTAATTCGAGTTCTTACCATCCTATGGTCACTGCAGCGTACCTTGCTGAGCACGTCCACATCTTGTATGATGCCAGGGTTAGCGCAGAGTATGAAGTCTATTTCATTTCTAGTCTCACCGTTCGGGCTCCTCCACGTCCACTTTCGGCTATCTCGCTTGCGGAAGAAGGTATTCATTATCCGCATATTATTTTGTTCCGCAAACTCTACTAATAACTCTCCCCTGCTATTCCTAGTGCCTTTGCCATATTCTCCCACTGCCTTGTCTCCAGCCTGCGTCTGGCCAACCTTGGGATTGAAGTCGCCCATCAGTATACTGTATTTTGTTTTGACTTTACCCATCGCCGATTCCACGTCTTCATAGAAGCTTTCGACTTCCTGGTCATCATGACTGGATGTAGGGGCGTAGACCTGTACAACCTTCATTTTGTACCTCTTATTAAGTTTCACAACAAGACCTACCACTCGCTCGTTAATGCTATAGAATTCCTGTATGTTACCAGCTATGTTCTTATTAATCAGGAATCCGACTCCTAGTTCTCGTCTCTCCGCTAAGCCCCGGTAGCACAGGACGTGCCCGCTTTTTAGCACTGTATATGCTTCTTTTGGCCTGCTAACTTCACTGAGCCCTATTATATCCCATTTACTGCCTTCTAATTCCTCCAATAGCACTGCTAGAATCGCCTCACTAGATATCGTTCTAGCGTTAAACGTTGCCAGGTTCATATTCCAATGGCGGCCTGTCCGGAGCCAGGGATTCTTAGCACCCTCTGCAGCGTCGCAGGTCTGACCGCCGCCGTGGTCAGTTGCTTCGCAGCTGCTGGGGACCCTTTGAGATTATATTATTGTTATGTTTGTCCCATTTGAGCTCCTATTTAATGTAACGCCCAGATATTTGTGTTCTTCAACTTTGTTAAGTGGAGTGCCGTTAATTGCGTAAATAAATATTGATGATACCGTTTTCCTGATTACACTCATGATCGCGGACTATTGTATCTTTATTTGCATCTGCCATTTGGAGCACCAACCAGCTATGTCAGCTAGAGAATCATTTAATTTAATATGATCATTGTAATGATTTTTTCTCTTTATATGACGCAGTCGTCTGCGAATAGTTTTATATTGCAATTGATGTTAGCTGTAATATCGTTAATATAGAGTAAGAAAAGCAATGGTCCCAGAACAGACCCTTGGGGGACTCCGGATGTTAATGCGACTGTGTTAGCGCTTCGGTAAGAGAATGTGATGTAGGATTTTTATTAGTACGAAAGTAATTTCAGAACCTCTGGGGTTTATTAACAGAAAAATTAGGTAGTGTTACATCAGAGTAGTGCTGTTTAGCGCGTTTAGCTCTAAGTTGGAATTCCGCGATGGCGTTCGGTAATTTCTGAATTCTGGAGTCTCCGCCACCTTTCGTTTTTATCGGCCTACGTAACCTGTTCAAACGTCGCTTTCCTTGAATAACTTCTCGCGTGATCGATGGATTATTTTTTGGAGGGCGCTTTGTTTTTGTAGGTACGTAGTGAGTGATGCAGTAAAGTACAACCGATTTGAAGTGAAACCAAAGGGAATTTACGGCTACTGAAGCATCGGAGCAAATTTCTGAAAAATGCTGGAATTCATGAGTGAGGTGCATTAGTATGCTATTATCGTTAGCGTTTTCGAAGTCTGTTACTACAGATACAGAAGAATAAGTGGCTATGCTGTCACCAAGAAGTACGATGCCCACTGGTATGTCGTGGTCTGATATACCACGAATTACATCAGTTTTTATGCGATTTATGTCGAAGTGATTACTGAAAAAGATTAGATCTAGTATGTTTTGAGTATTTCCCTGTAAGCGGGTGGGGCATGAAACGATCTGATGAAGATTGAAGGTTAGCATGAGGTGAAACAATGCGTCCGAATCTGATGATTAGCTCATACTATTCCAGTTAATGTCTGGCGATTAAAGTCAGCCAAGAGGACAACGCGGGAACCAAACATGTGGCGTTCTATGTAATCATGAATGACACTGATAGAGGCAATGGAAGAGACAGTTGAAGAGACAATAGTCTAGAGGAATTTGACATCCCACAAGTAAAGCCATAAGAAGTAAATAAAGCTTTGGGAGCTATGCAAAGGGGGAAGGCAGCGGAGGAGGATCAGGTAACAGCAGATTTGTTGAAGGATGATGGACAGATTGTACTAGAAAAACTTGCCACCCTCCATACGCAATGCCTCATGACCTCGCGCGTACCGGAATCTCGGATGAACGCTAACATAACCTTAGTACTCAAGAGAGGGGACGCCAATGACTTGAAAAATTATAGACCGATCAGCTTACTGTCCATTGCCTACAAAATATTTACTAAGGTACTCGCAAATATAATCAGCAACACCTACGATTTCTGTCAACCAAAGGACCAGGCAGGATTTAGTAAAGGCCACACAACAATAGACCATATCCACACTATGAATCAGGTGATAGAGAAATGCGCGGAATATAATGAACACTTATATAGCACTTTCATTGATTAGGAGAAAGCGTTTGATGCAGTCGAAACCTCAACTGTCATGTAGGCATTACGGAATCAGGGTGTAGACGAGCCGTATGTAAGAATACCGAAAGATATCTATAGCGGCTCCACAGCCACCGTAGTCCTCCATAAGGAAAGCAACAAAATCCCAATAAAGAAAGGCGTCAGGCAGGGAGATACGATCTCTCCGATGCTATTCACAGCGTGTTTACAGGAGGTATTCAGAGACCTGGATGGGGAAGAATCGGGGATAACAGTTAAGGGAGAATATCTTAGTAACTTGCGATTCGCTGATGATATTGCCTTGCTTAGTAACTCAGGGGACCAATTGCAATGCTTGCTCACTGACGTCGAGAGGCAAAGCAGAAGGGTGGGTCTAAAGATCAATCTGCAGAAAACTAAAGCAATGTTAAACAGTATCGGTAGAGAACAGCGGTTTACGATAGGTAGCGAGGCATTGGAAGTGGTAAGGGAATACATCTACATAGGGCAGCTAGTGACCGCGGATCCGGATCATGAGACTGCAATAATCAGAAGAATAAGAATGGGCTGCGGTGAGTTTGGCAGGCATTCTCAGATCATGAACAGCAGGTTGCCATTATCCCTCAAGAGAAAAGTGTATAACAGTTGTGTCTTACCAGTGCTCACGTGCGGGACAGAAACCTGGAGGCTTACGAAAACGGTTCTACTTAAATTTAAGACGACGCAACGAGCTATGGAATAAAAAATGATGGGCGTAACGTTACGGGATCAAAAAAGAGCAGATTCGATGAGGGAACAAACGCGAGTTAATGCCATCTTAGTTGAAATCAAGAAAAAGAAATGGGCATGGGCACGACATATATTGAGGAAGGAAGATAACCCATGGTCATTAAGGGTTACGGACTGGATTCCAAGGGAAGGGAAGCGAAGCAGGGGGCGGCAGAAAGTTAGGTGGGTGGATTAGATTAAGAAGTTCGCAGGGAGAACATGGCCACAATTAGTACATGAGCGGACTAGTTGGAGAAGTATGAGAGAAGCCTTTGCACTGCAGTGGGCGTAAGCAGGCTGATGATCATGAAATCTCATGAACGTTCACAACCTTCGGTACCTTTTGTTTCGTTGCTGCTTTTGCACACTGTCCTTTCCATCTTTCATTTTGCCTTACCCTTCCGCCAGTGCAGGGTAGCAAACCAGAACCTCATGCGGTTAACGTACCGGCTTTTCCCATCCGTTTATCTCTCTATATTAGACAACTTAGGACACTGTGTCTGTGTACAAGGTATACTGACGACCGCATGGCAAGAGTCAAATGACAGCCGACATGACCACGATGGCACGCCAGCTATGAGCCTGGCGACAGTGGTATAACGATGGCTGTGCGGGGACGATGGCGTGAGGACGACGGTCTGAGGAGATTCGTATGACGAAGCTAGAATGACGACAATGGAGCAACTATGATGGCTTCACGATGACGGTATGACACGAACGCTGTGAGTATGTGTCGACGATTTCTTGACGAAAGTTGGCTAATGATGCTCAAGTGACCAATAGAATTACGACAATGGCTTTACGAGGAAGATATGACAATGAACGCATGACTTTTACAACAATGGTGTGACGAAAGTCGGATGACAAAGCTGAAATGACCACGGTGGGACAACCAGCAAGCATCATGACCGCGAGGACCACGTGTACTTAAGCCATTGTGGCGGCGCTTTGGGGTAAGGAAGAGGGCGTGTTGAGAGTCTGTATGTGCCGTCCGAGCCACGACGAAGGAATGACCATGACGGCAGTACGCACATGACCAGGTATGTGCTTCTTCGAGTTGCTAGACATATTGAGCGACTGGGGGGAGGGGGCGGGGGGGGACTAGGCGTAGTATGTTAGATAGATAGATATATTACGGATTCAACACGCTGTGCTGAGAGCTGGTTGCCTACCTTGTAGAAGCCCACGTCGTTCATCTATGGTGACACTGACTGTTGCATTCCAATGAAGGGTAGCCGTCTAGAACGCTCGTCCCAGAATGGGGTGTCAGGACTTACGCTATCACCCCTGCCTGGCTGCACCACATCACAGAATTGTTACAGCAACACCCTGCTGTGGATGCTACAAATGTCACTCTGGACAGTAGTTTCAAGGAATTTGCGGCTTCAACACGCTGTGCTAAGAAATGTTTTTCTACTTTGTTGGTGAGCGTACGTTACGTGTGTCGAATTCAGATAGAGTTGTTTTGCCGCAAATCCCACCAGTATAGACGACGGAAAGCAGTGCAACTGTTTGACCGGTTATGAGAGTAGATAATTGCGCATACCGTGCTCGAATAGGTTATTCCAACCACACGTCACGTAGTAAACGTGACGAAAGGCACGCCCTACATGCAGGGGTTCGCCAACTGAATATGTGCTCTGCAGATAGAAAGACTATTGTCGCGATTTAAAGCGCATGCCGTTATGGGCTCATTCTAGTAGCCGCTTCTGTTGGCGATGGTGTCCGCCGCCTCCACCTCCGATGCTCGTCGCATCTATCGTACAGACCGAGTAAAAATGCTCCCAGTGTCCGCCGGGTCCTCAAAGCCGGAGTCTACCACTGAGCCACGCCAGCATTTGCTAGCTTGTAGCGTGAAAATGCACTTTACCAGCGTCTACCGCGCCAAGAAACACGCGTTGCGAGACGCCCCCGTGTTCAAATATGGAATATTTGGGATCTGAAATTATATCATTGTATTCATTGCCCTACTTCACGCACCAATCGCATTTCATCAGTTCAGTGTATATGTATGTGTGCAGTTTTTGTTAAAATGCTTTTGTACAGAAACAGTAATGCACTCCTGTTTAAGGCCTAGAATTACGGTTAGCAATTCTCATTAATAAGGAAAACAAAATATTTTCCAATACTTTCTGTAGCAACCTGCCCATATTAATGAGAAGCAACGAGGACTTGTAAGCTGTGCTTGCTATTGGTCAAACAAGCGTCACCTGTGACTCGAAGACTAGAGTTTATTTCTTGAAGCGTTGGCTCAGGGAACCAAAAGAATGACGCGTTCTAATTTTTATACATTTTGAGAGCTTCAACTGAAATCAGTTTTCGATCACATCTGCTCTTTACAAAGTTTTCTACGCATCCATGTATATTCGGACAGGCTAAAATTCACCAAAAAAGGACGACGTCGTACTGCGCTGAAAAATTTCAATCGAACATTTTGGCCCGTATTTTAGGTGGCAAATTAACTCTGACTTAGGGCACACATCAGGGAGCGTACCAAGGAGTTATGGCATGAACTGTGAGCCTGAACTTTAGCAGTTTCTAACGAAATCTTATTCCCGGAAACAGCTTGTGACTTGTACGTCATTCACTCATTTCGGCCCAGCGTCAACCTCCGGCGGGCGGTCGCGATCATCACTAATGAGCGTGAAGTGTCTTGCTTTTCACATGTCAGAACGCGAGTACGCGTCGTATAAGATCAATCATAGCTTCAGACGTCTAGTCCGTAGCAACGAAACAAGCCAGAATTTGACATTTCGCACTGCTTGCCATGTTTCTTAACATGAAGACATTGCTGCTTCTAGATAATGAGGAAGGACGGTTTGTGCTGAACTCTGGTCGACCTTTCTTGCACATCTTCACGTGATACGTAGGCTTGCGCTGGCTAAGGGCGGAAGAAGTGAAAAACACGCTCGATGTGACCAACGCACAATTTATACAACTCGGAGAGAGTTGTACTCTGAATGGCTATGCACCAAACGTGATTTTAAGCATGGCGCGCAAGAAATTGCGATTTCTCGTAGCGTTTAAAGCCGCTGTTGGTTCTCTTTCAGACAGTAACGTCAGCTATTAACAACTGCAGTGTTATGGTTACAGGAAGCTATGCAGATACATTTTCTACAAATTTACAAAGCAACAAATTTCTACACCATTCGCATCACGCATGGGTGCAATCAGATTACACAAGGTTCTATGACAGCAGACAGCGGAAAGAACTATCGATTATATTCCAGAAACGTCCGGTACATGCAGGTACGTTCTTCGCTGAGCGATAACATTTGTTGGCCGGTGAAAAGTGGTCGCCGATGAAAGATAAACGAGTACACGTGTCCCTATCGTAACTCTTATTTTATCAACGCTATCCCCGCAAAAATTAAATGACAATTGGCCGTGAAGACGACTATCATTACGCCGAGTTTCATTTAGGTTTCATAATTAGGTAGCCCACACTTCTGGCGTGAAAGTTGTGGAATTCCCGTCAGCTTTCAACACATTTGCTTCTACAGGAGGGAAACGAACAGACCCATGTTTGCCTGCTAGGATACAACCCTAGTTCTTCCAAGTTTCATTAGGCTAATTAACTAAGAAATGTGCTAAATTGCAGATTACAAGTAAACGTGTTTTCTTTTGGGCACTCCTTTGGGCTCCGCCTGGGTCAATCGTGTTTTGTTTCGTGCACTCGTTTGGCTTTGCTGTCCAGCCACGTTAAAACCACGGATTGGGGCGCATTTGGGAGCACAACGACATCTTCGCTGGCATTTCACCTTCACAAATCAGATGGGGCGCGATTTTTTTATTTATCTTTGCAGCAGTCGCGGCACAGGAAGAATTCTTTAGGGTCTCAAAGACGGTCATCGTAAAGTATAAACAAGTGGGTGCGGTAGTCCCCCCCCCCCCCTTTTTTTCTTAAGAAGCGTCGTCCAGATGCTGTATAGAGTACAGGAAAAGAGAATCCGAAAGCACAGATGTCAAATAAAAATAACAAAGCATCAATACGGAGAATGATTTCGTCATATGTGTCGTATGCGGTCGACCTTTTAAATTGGTGAGACGTGTATCGCGAGCAAGTGCAGATGTGTTATTTTATTACTACAGCTTCAGGTAATAATGCAACGGCTGTGACTCATCAAGGTAGAATAAATCTGTCCTGGCGAGTATTGTGGTCCTCACGTAAGTCATTAAATTTCGATGCCACCACTCGTTATTTGGCCTTATGTCAGCGTCAGACGTCAGTAAAATGAAGCCAATGAACAATCGTGTATACATGAAGGCGAATATCGTATAGCAACATATAGTAATTTTGTGCCGCTCCGTCACAAAATATTTTTCTACAGTTCCTTACAAGTGCGTGCCGGACCACAGTGAAAAAAACATAATGTTCTGTACCACGTCTTTTCGAGCCTCTCTAGGAATTCTATTTCTCTTTTTAGGCGGATATTGTATATGCTGTGGCCGCAAAACGTTTGGAAACTATGAAAGACAGGCAATGCAGCCATGATATTGAGTTGTCTTATACCTAGCAATTTCATTTCTCGGTACAAAATTCATTGTGCTCTCATATATTCCTCTCTACAGCGCGAGTGTTCTGGCTTCTATGTAGTATTGTCCTAACAGCTACTGAGGAATATTTTTACATGTAAATGCGGAAAATTCCCCACAGTTTAAACTGTCAGGATGTACTCAATATCCTGACACGTACTTTATATTGAATGAAAGCGTTTTGAATGCAAATAAAATATTGAACACGGTTGTGAGGAAAATACCTATGGGACATGTAAATCATGTAGTCATACACAGAACTTGAGATGCCACTTATATCAAAGGCATCAGTTGACATCAAAGTGAGCTCCAGGGCCGGTTATTGAAATGACGCATTGTCACGTTAACTATACTCCCGAAATTAAAACACAGTGGCCGCATTTCGAGCCGTATAATGAGTGGCTAACTCGACTCAGTGTGACAAGTAGCGTAAATTTGCTATGTGCCAAGGTAATTGTCAGGTATGTCGTATTTGTAACGGAATAATTCGTCTCGCGTATGTTGAGGGTTGAGTCTGCGCGTGGTGCGTAGGAGTCTGCGAGCATCGCCACCGTTCTAAAAATCAACTGAATATTTTAGTGTTTGATTCGGTCGTGGAGTTGAAGGCATTATTCGACTTAGACCTCAAAATGGAATATCAGTCGTTTTATAGCGATTAGCTTTCTAAGGATACTCCACCCACTTTTCGTGGCCTGTCTGTATGCCTGTTTGGGCCTCTACCCATTTTCGCGCCCAATTCTAGTTAACTGTTTCGCTTTACTGTGGGAACCGGCTCATGCCGCAACCGCCAGACCATCTCCGGTCACTGGGTACGTCACAGTGGCAATGCGCCGCTCTTGAATGCGCCTGCATGACGCCAAGTAGGGTAACTTATGTCACACTTAGTATATGCTGCTTTTTAATAAAAAATTATCATTCAGCATGTATCAAGTTCCTAGGCAGAATCAAACCCAGCTAATCTATGTTCAGGCAAACTTCTCGTAATGCGTATTCACGCAAGTGGCTCGCGCGCACTTTGTGGCCGCACCGCGGTATGACCAAGTGTGTCCAGAGAGAAGCGCGAGAAGGAAGCCCGCTAGCATACAGCGATCATGTATGACGCGTCTTCTTCTTGGCAAAACGCTATTCGGCTACTTTACTTCGTTGCTAGTCGCATTACCGTCGAACTTGATTGCGACATGGGTCCTCGGGCAGTTTTTGAAATATTTTACGTCGTCCATTGCAGAAAAATAAACATAACAATGAGATATTTTTCAGTCTATCCACAGCGTACATACGGCAATATATAGACCAGGATTTGTCGCTTAATCAGCCTAACTCTTCCAGCTAAACACAATCACTGGCAAAAAGAATTAGTTTAGACATGGGATTCAGCACTGCCTATTCTTGTGTACTACTTATAGACGCATCACGCGTGTCCTGCCTTCGAAAAAAACATATCACATTTTATTGCAACCTACTTCCTAGGATTGTGGCACCATCTGCCACGACACCTCGATTTATATATAAAGAAAAGCGGCTTTTGCCCCTTATGATCGGGTGGTGCAGACAGATATTGATTGGTCCACAATTACACTTATAAACTTTTTTAGAATAATGCATGTCCGCGTGTTATCCCCAGAGCGGCGGACTTGGGAACAGTGCGCTGAGTAGTTGCTAATGCTCCAATCTTGTTCTTCGTAAAGCATGCCTACACTTCCCGCCTCCGTCGTAAAGCGACGGAGGCGAGAAGGTGGTTCCAGTCAGTGCTTGTTTGTCGCAAAAAACAGGCATGGCAAGTGTTAGTAGGACATAAAGCAATCTTAACCTTGAGTTTATGATCGATCTGTGAGGAAACGTAATCTGGAGGGAGGAACAACTCGTTTTTAAGTGTAAGTGAAAAAAAAATTGTGACAAACTCTTAAGTGGAAGCGCTTGACGCGTGACCGAAGTGTCGGTAGAACTAAATGAGATTTCAGTGACGAGGCCATGGCAAAGCGAGAATAATTAGAGGGCACATATCGGGCAGCGCGGTCGTTAATGGATTCCAGGGCGGTAATTAATGCGGAGCTAGATGGGTCCCAAGTTGAGCAAGCATATTCTAATTTTGGTCGAACCAGAGTTGTGTATTATTCATTCTATAAATTGGAGGCAACGGAGGAATAATTACGCCGTAGAAATCCAAGCATGCGATTGACTTGTTAATTACATGTTCAACGTGCATATTCCAAGAGAGGTTGTGGGTTATATGCACGCCAAGATTGCGGTAACTTCTAGCGGGAGTTAAAGCGGAGTTATTAAGGGTGTAAGCAATGTTGTAATTAGCTTTAGTGGGATGCATTACTCTCAGGACCTTACAGTTTCAAGTATTTAGCTTCATAGTCCACTTGTCCCACCAGTTAGCAATAGCGTCAATGTGGATTGCAAAATAGAAACGTCCTGTTGGTTATTAATTACACGATAAAGCACACAATCATCAAAAAAGAGTTTAAGGCTATAGTTATTACCGACAGGTAATTCATTAATATAAATAAGAAACAGTAATGGACCCAAACGGATCCTTGTCGTACATCTGAAGTAACAAGAACGGGCGGAGGGTCATAATCATAAGCGTGAACATACTGTAAGCGTTTAGTCAGAAAGCATTGAATGCAGTCTTAGCATACTAGGATATATTAACCTGGCTTATTTTTAGTAGGAGGAGTTTGTGTGATACAGTATCGAAGGCTTTAGCGTAATCTAAAAAGATGCAATCAGTTACCAAATTTTTGTGAAATTTCGTGAGTAAAAGTGAGTAAGTGCGTTTAACAAGAGAATTGCTTCCTGAAACCTTGTTGACAAGGGAAAAAACATATTTGATTTAAAGAAACATACCAAGTTAGAATAAATGATGTGTTCTAGAAGTTTACAGGGTACAACGGTGAAAGATATTGGCCTGTAGTTTAGGAGAGAATGGGTGTTACCTGATTTGTGAAGTCGAACCACCTTACCCGCCTTCCAATCATTTGGCAAAGTGGAAGTATGTAAACCCTGCGAATGGAGTTCAGCAGGTATAATGGAACAGTAATGTCTTGTATTTTTTAAGAACTTTGAAATAATGCGGTCAACACCTGCAGAGCTAGACAACTTTAAACTTTATATCAAGCGGCACACCCCAGCTGAATATACAGAAATTAAATCCATAGGAACAAAGGCAGAGTCGGCGATTGTTGGCAAAGAGAAGGTTGATAAACCATAAAAGCAAGAACCAATAACATCGTTTACCACCTACAGCAGTCCCTACACCATCACCATTGCTGTGTAGCAAATGAATCGTGTCAGATTTGCTGCCACTAACTACATTCCAAAGCTGCCAAGAGTTATCTTTAAGCAGAGTGGGCAAGGTACAATTGTGCAAGAGGGCTTTTGCCTGCGCAATTGCATGCTGCCCTCGAAAAGACGTCTACCCACTACCACGCATCGATGACACCTTGGACTGCTTCCACGGAGCTAAATACTTCGCGTCCATCGATCTTCGATCCGGCTACTGGCAGATTTCAGCTGAAGAAATGGACCGCGAGAAGACGGCCTTCAATTCACCGGATGGCTTATATCAGTCAAAGCCATAACCTTTGGCCTATACAATGCTCCTGCGACATTTGAACGTATGATGGACTCTTTTCTGCGAGGCTACGATTCGACCACCTGTCTCTGTTACCTTGACGACATTATTGTTTTTTCTCCCACGTTCGGCAGCCACCTTAACCGACTCGCTGCCGTTCTTGCGGTCTTCCGAAAAGCCGGCCACCAACGGAACTCCACAAAGTGTCAATTCGGGCGCCGTATGATTACCATGTTGGGAAACCTCGTTGACGCATCCGGTGTCCAACCAGATCCGGAAAAAGTTCGCGCCGTAGGCAGTATCCCTGTGCCACGTTCTGCTTCTGACGTGGGCTGCTTCGGGGGCCTGTGTTCTTACTTTCGCCGTTTCGTCAAAAGCTTCGCTGACGTTGCTCGGCCTTTGGCATATATTCTATAGAAGAACACGCCGTTCTCATGGGCCCCTGAGCAATCTCACACGTTAGCCGCTCTTATCGGGTTTCGGACCACCCCTCTCATACTTGCCCACTTTGATCCATCTGCACCGACCGATCCATCTGCACCGACCACGGCATCGGCGCTGTTCTCGCCCAACAGCAGAATGCTACCGAGTGCGTGATAGCTTACGCCAGCCGCCTGCTGTCACCTGCTGAGAGAAATTACTCCATCACGGAGCGGGAGTGCTCGGCTTCAGTTTGGGCTGTCACCATATTCCGGCCATATTTGTACTGCAGCACATTTTCGGTCGTTACAGACCACCACGCCCTCTGCTAGCTGTCTTCCTTCCGGTACCCCACAGGACGGCTTTGTCGCTGGGCGCTGCGGCTCCAGCAATTTTCATTTGTTGTCAACTATGGAAATCAGACTCTGGAGTTTTGCAAGACACGTAGCGCCACCTGCCGGTGCGAAGAGGCAGTAATTGAGTAGTGCGAAGCCCGACTCCCTTGCTAAGTTGCCTGTGCAGCTAGCGACTGCGAAACAACGATTTAACTAGATTTTGGTCCATATGGCGCGCGTTTTGCGCATTTAACACCCAGATAGAGAGAGCTATGAATTTCTACGCTAGCCGGACGCGCCTCCGAACTGCCATAAAGCGCTTGCTGGCTCATTCGTCAGACTAATGGCGGAAACGACGGCAACCGCGATAGCTCCGCGCGCTACAAAGAAACGCCGCAATCGACGCTACTGTTGTGTTGTAAATTGCCATGAACGTGAAGGACGGAATAACAACGTTTAGTTTTACCGATTTCCATCGTGATCGTATGAAGGGGAAAGGTGAGAGCGCTAGATACGGGCCGTTCAACCTGTTGGGTAATCGGATTACTTGCATTCCCCACAACACAGCGGCTCGCATGAGAAAGTGCGACAGTTTTGTTCTTCTGTAATTGTGTTGCGTAGCCCTGACGGAGGACCGTAACTAAGCGAAAACTCAAGAATCTGCAGTCGCCACTTCGTTGGTGACCGAAAAAACAACGTTGCGAACCTTCTTGCTTATGGGCCATCGATATCTCCGCCTTTTAACAGACGTCCGTCTCCGCTTGACTCAGCAAGTGGAACGGAGAGATCTGGCAGGTCAGCTTAACCAAACATTTCGGTTCATTTATGAATTCAAAATCCTGTTCTAGAGCATCGTTGCATTGCGAGGTCATTTCTACTTTCGGTATTTTGTATGTCCTGCGCCGATACAACAAGCACGTTTCGCAATGGGCTGAGCCTGCTCGACTGCGTTTTTTATATGTGAGCAATAAAGTTGCTGTTTGTATGAGTAATTGCGAAATAACGCACATGTGTAAAGAAAAATTGTCGCATTTATTTACATTTATTTGTGCGCACTTGTTGCTCGAAGCGTCTGCAAAAAGCTCAAATTAAGGTACTGAGCGATGCTGTTGCTCCTGCGAGAAAGAAAGATGCAGTGCGTAGGCACTGTAGGAAGCTTACTTTCGTTATGATCGCACGCTATTTGCTGCCTTGGAAAACGTTTTCTGTTTGCTGCCCCGAAAAAGGCTATGAAAGGATTTACTCTGTAAATAATTTCGAGACAAAACATTACAATAAAATACATAAAAATACAGGAGATACTTAATAAGTCTTGTGTTCAGGACATATTCCATATGAAACAATTTAAAATGCTTAGATATTTATGCTGATATGCCTATAGACAAGCCTGAAGCTCTCTGTACTTGCGAGTTGCAGCACGCCGAAATAACACTTGAGACTTTATTTTATATTGTACACGTACATCGCCTTGCTAAGCTTCCTTTCCGAAGCGTGGATGGGCGGAAGAAGCTTTCTAGGTCCTTGATTTTTAGGAAACCGTGCCTCAACACAAACGAAAGAGAAGGGTCCATTGTGGCCTATGCACCTTCGCTTGCGGACAGCTCTCCTTGCACTACTCAGTTCGCGCCAAGGCTCCGATGGGGGCGCTGGTGACGGGTTTTTCCGCAGCGCCACCTGGGCAGAGTCTGAGGTCTATAAGTCTGGACGCCTGTACAAGGACGCTGACTGCCTCTCGCGTCACCCCCTGGATCCTGCCGATCCCGTTGCGCATGATCCGGTGACCTACGTGATAGCTTTGACTAACGTGACCGACATGTGCGCTGAACAACAACGCGACGCATTCTTACAGTCCATCATCTCCGGAGTGCAATCTGGCAGCACAGACGGTACATGCCGCATGTTCGTGCTGCATGATGGCATCGTCTACCGCCGCAATGTCAACCCTGACGCCCCTGAGTTGCTCCTTGTCCTCTGCGATCCGTCGTTCTCGAACAACTTCATGATGCACCGACGGCGGGACACCTTGGAGTTTTGCGTACATACGACCGCGTACAGCGCCGGTTCTTCTGGCCAGGTCTTTATTGCTCGGTGCGTCGTCGCGTCGCAACTTGCGAATTGTCAGCGCCGGAAGAAACCTACCCTGCCACCTATCGGCCGAATCCATCCAATTGAAGTTCTCTCTGAACCATTCTTTCGCGTAGGCCCTGACCTGCTTGGCCATTTTGCGACGACAACTAGAGGGAATAAGTGGGTCACTGTCGCTACTGATTACGCGACACGCTACGCGATAACAAAGGCGTTGCCGACAAGTGGCCCAACAGACGTCGCTGATTTTCTCCTTCACGACGTCATTCTCCAGCACGGTGCACCTCGAGAGCTACTTGCAGACCGCGACCGCTCGTTCTCGTCTCAAGTTGTGGACGACCTCCTCAGCTCTTGTGCCACTGAGCACAAGCTGTCCACCGACTATTACCCACAAACGAACGGTCTTACGGAACGTCTCAACTGAACAATCACATAGATGCTGTCGATCTACGTTTCCAATGATCACCGTGACCGGGACGCCACGCTGGCCAACGTGACATTCACGTATAACTCGTCCGGACTTGACAACGCGGGATATTCACCCTTTTATCTTTTGCATGGTCCCGATCCCTATTTGCCCTTTGACACCATCCTACCTTCCGTGCACCGCGTTGCCAGTGAGTACGCTCGTGGAGTCATCGATAGTGCTCACATGGCGCGTCAAGTCGCCCGATCTCGCTTATTAGCCTCGCAGCATCTGCAAAAAGAGCGTTACGGCCGGTGCCATCACGATTTCACTTCGCCCCAGGTGCTTGGGTGCTGCTTTGGTCACCATGTCATCGAATCGGAGTCTCCCAGCATCTTCTCTCTCGCTAACCAGGGCCTTAACGACATCAATTACGAGATCGCGCCGTTACAGTTTCACCAATCCTCAAGTCCGCCGCCTGTTGACGTCGTGCACGTTTCGCGGCTGAAGCCTTACTTCTCTCGCAATTCTTCGCCTATTAGGCGCCTAGACGGTGCTTTACCACCTGGGGTTCCTGTCAGGGAAGGATGAAAGAAGAGAGAGAGGAATAAGATCGCGAAACACTGGCTCCTGCGTGTTGTTGCTGGTCAGCCATCTTGACCACATTGATTTTGCTTGTATATTTACTGTAAATATATTCAGTCTATATTACAACATCCCCGTAACAATATAGCACGTACTGAGCAAGAAAAAGCTGTATCAGAAACTTCATGTTGCTCTACAATTTTCTCATTGACCCACCAAAAATAATTATAACATTGGAGAAGTTAAAAACTACAAAATAATGCTATAATCAGGCGCAATGGAAAAAAAATTGTCTCAGTATCTTGAAACGATATGCGACAACATTACCTTGGTTCTGTGCAGCTACGCGGCACTTGCATATTTTTGAAGTATGGCTTATGTTAAGTGGGTCACACGGCACACTCTTGCTGGTGATACATTCGTGGTCGATGCTTCGTCATCATTCGAAATTCGTTATTATACTCACGTCATGTAGTTGCCGTCGCGGCATCGTCGTCATGAATTTCTCAGGAATTCATTGTCACACCGACGCTGTGATGCTCGCTGTGGCCAGGAAAATGCACTTTTCCAGCTTGTGCTTGAGGCCGGCGTCCTTCAGTTGTGCCAGGACATTGCGCAGGTTCTGCAGGTGGTCCCCGTCGTCGCTGCTAGTAACTAAGATGTCATCCAAGTACACCGCCACGTGCATCACGCCCCTGAAGAGGTCGTCCATCTACCTCTGAGATATTGCTGGGGCTGAGGCCATGCCAAATGGTAAGCGCGTGTACTGGAAGAGCCCCAATGTTGTCAGTATTGTGACATACTTCCGGGAGGCATCCTGGAGCGCCAGCTGCTGGTAAGCATCTCTGAGGTTGAGCTTGATGAACTTCTGTCCACCGTACAACACTGATCAGAGATCTTTAATCCGGGGTAATGGGTACTTCTCGACGGTAGCGACGGGGTTGATGGTATCCTTGAAATCGCTGCAGATTCTGACACTGCCATCTCGCTTGAGGAATGGTACGATGGGAGCTGCCCATTCCGACGCCTTGACGGGCACCAGGATGCCCTCTTGCTGTAACCGCTGCAGCTCCTGGGTGACCCCGTCCTTCAGGGCGAACGGCACTTTGCGAGGCTTGAAAAAGCGTGGCCGGGCTCCCTCAGGTACATAGATGCCAGCCGTCGTGACGGCGAATGTGCCCACCCCTAGCTGGAACACGGACTTCAGCTCGGTCAGGAGGCTGGGGACTTCTTTCACCACATGCAGGCTGGCTTCCTGGTACTCTGGCAGACGAACGCCCAGCGCGTGAATCCAGTTTCGGGCCAGCAGCGTCGGCGACGACCCCTTGGTTAAGTAAAGGGAAAGAGTTGGCTCCCTGTCGCCAAAGCGAACGCTGACCTGTGCCTCACCATGGACCTCGGAGAGCTGCCAGGAGTAGCTGCGCAGCAACACGCCCGAAGCCTCGACGGACACTGCGGAGAAGGTGTGCTTGAACCGTTTCCCGGCCATGAAAGACACGTTGGCCCCTGTGTCCAGCTCAACGGAAATGGGGTGCCGCAGATTTCGACGGTCAGCATGTACGGCGGAACAGACGAAGCTACAAGCCCTGTGTGCCACATGTCAAAAATCGGCGGGTCCTTGGCCACGGAGTGGAGCCTGGCCGTGGAAGACTTTGAGCCTGCTGCCGCATGCCCCCGCCGAGTACCCTTGCGATGGCCACCCTCGCCCCGGGCTTGTGTGGTACCTGAGCTTGAACCAGGCTGCTGCTGCTGCTGTTCACTGTTCGTCCTCCTTCTACAGCATACACGTGCCAGGTGCCCAGTTTTCCCGCACGTGACGCATTGTGCTTGAGAGAACTGGCACTTTGAGGGCGAGTGGGCACCAGCACAGCGACCGCTGTTAAGAACGGCCTAGCTGAGGTGCAAGTTTTGCCAGTCAGTTGCGACAGCAGCGTCAACTTTCCTGGAACGCCACCGCAAACCTCTAGCCACGGCATCACTAAGTAGACTGTGTATGAACAATGCGCGCGTCCTCGGACCTCCGCCGCTGGAGCCACGATGAGTGCGACGAAGCAGGCTTTGTGTCTGAACCCGCCACCGCCAACCTGGTCTGCTTTGAACGAGGGAGTCCCCGAGGGAAAGTAGTTCGAGGTCCATTCCCACGCGCCGTCCAAGACGCAAGGCAATGGGCAACCGGCCGAGCTGCGTGGGTCAGCTCGGGGAATAAAAGCACCTCTCCCGATGTAAGCCCCGAGTTCTACGAAGCCCGTCTGGCCTTGGTTGGGGACCGGGAACTTCACGTAAAGAAGCGTGTGTGTGAGTGTGTGTCCCGCCCGCAGAGAGGCGACTCGTTTACGATGACTGGTCGAACATTTCCCTCACATTGGGATCGAGGGGGGACCGAGTGTTTATAAACCGCTGTTGTGCTGCCGCTCAGTGTACTTTCTCTCGCAGTCATGCTAGACTGATGAACTGCAACGTCCTTATGTAGATACTGTAAATAAACCCGTATTCCTCGTTCTCGATAAGAAGCAGTCCTTCTCTTCAACAACGTCCTCAGCGTGGATAAGTTGGACGATGGCATGGGCCAGCTACCCTCTAATGCATGCACCACTCCAATCTTAACAACTGGTTACGAACGGTGCGATTGAGCCCCCCAATTCTAACAACTGGGTGACAGCGGTGAGATGGACTTTGCGATGTGGTGCTGTGTCTGCGGTGAGTGCTCGGTTCTTGCTTTGACTCTCTTGGCTTCATTTTGTGGTTGTTCTGCTTAGAACAGTAGGGACGCTAGATAGGTGCGTGTTAGCTAGGTTGTGTTTTCCTAGGCAGATTTAGCGAGCAGGACCAAGGCAGTGAAGCAGCAATCATGGAGTTAAAGACACCGCTGAGAGACGAAGTGTTGATCGTTGGTGAGGAACTGGGGCTAGGTGTACGCAAGGAAATGCTAAAATCGGAATTATTGGAGCTAATTTTCCAAAAGGCCAGTGAGGAAGAAATTGAAATGGGGTTGGAACTTCTGAAAAAGAGAGAAGAACGATAGAGGAAAAAAACAAGAGAGAGAGAGAAACGCGATAAAGATCGCGAGTTAAGAAAAATGCATCTTGAACTTGAAAGCAAACGTTTGGAGTTGTCTCAAAGAAGTGAAGGGGCTCTGAGACAATCAAATGACGCAGAATCATGCCGCATGGACATACTATTAACCCCATTTGAGGTCAGCACCGACATAGGCTTGTTCCTAAGCAATTTCGAAAGGAATTGCGAGAAGATGAACTTGGGTCCGAGTACATGGCCACAGCGGTTGCTGTCTAAGTTGCCGTCTGAGGCGGCGGAAGTAATCGCCAGACTCAGTGCACAGGATGCATATGATTATGCAAAAGTTAAGGCTAGTCTCCTGAAGAAATACCGCCTTTCAGCCGAAGCTTTTCGGCAAAGGTTTAGAAGCACAGGCAAGAAAGATAGCGATGGTTTCCGGAGTTTGCATACGGCTTAAAGGACAACCTAGTTGAGTAGCTGAAAAGCGCGGAAGCGTACGACAGCAGAGACATGATCATTGAATGCATGTGTCTAGAGCAGTTTTACAAAAGTATCCCCCAAGCTGTGAAACTATGGTTGCAAGACAGAGGGAATGTAAACACTGTGGAAAGGGCGGCTGAATTAGCCGAAGAGTACGCAACGCGTAGAAAGTTCAACGCCGAGGACGGAAATTGGGACAGTCGAAATGTAGCGCCGAAATATTTCCGTTCAAAAAGGGTTCGCAGACTAGGCGACCGGAGCCTGTAGTCGTGGAGGAACAGCCCTCAGAAAATAGCGAGGAGAAATCAAACGGGGAAATAATACCAACAGAGCAGAAAAGTAAATTCCAATCTTTCAGACCAATCCCCTGCTATAAATGCCACGAACTGGGACATATAGCTGAAAACTGCGGAGAGCCTAGCGCAGTTTTTTCCTACGTAGATGAAAAAGACGAGAATATGGAACTTTTAAGCCCATATCTTCACGGCCTGCAAATTAATGGCAAACCATTGTTGGAACTTCAGCGCTGACGCCCGTTGTTGCAATCGGACCGCTGGCACGAGTTGTTGCAACTGGGTCGCAAGCCCCAAGGGTAGCGTTGGCCTGGCGGCCTGGGGCACAACTGGAAGCATCCGAAGGTCCCGGCAAAGCATGAGTCGACTGGTAACAGAACAACTTGTTTATTCTAGCATCGCAAAAGAGCGGGTGGTCAGGTCGACCGAAGTGGAGAGACTGGAGAGCACGTAACTCAACGGATGAAATCGGAGCCTCTCTCTCGGCGTCCGGGAGCAGCTGCTCTTATACTCTCGGAGTCGAGGGCAAGAGGAAGGCCTCGTGAGGAGGCCACGTGACGGCGGGGCACGGACAGGCTGAGAGACACGTTGAGACGAGTGTAGTGACGCATCCGCCGGGCCGGCGCCGGTCAGACCTCCTCGCTTCACACTTGGGGAGCTCCTCTCCCCGGCTGCCGCGCTTTGACAAGCGTGGGCACCAACATGCACACACACACACACGCACACTTGAAGATACGTGGCACTGAAACATGCCTGGACGCGCGTGGCGGGGAGGCGTATCGGCGGCGCTGAACGGGGCGAAATGTCCGCCGCTTTGGGCGAAGCCCCGGCGTCCGTTACATCCGCGCCGGCTATACCGCGCGTCGTAGGCGAAACGTAACAGACCGCCCCGCCGGGGGAAGGAGATCCCGATGGTCAGGGGACTGCATCCGCTGTCCGGAGGGATGTCGCTCGATGATGCTCATAACCGAAGTCGGGCGTCCTTCGGCGTTTCTTGAGCGCAGCGCACAGAGAAGGCCTCGTTCTCTCGTTCAGGTTCACACAGGACACTGCAAAGTGACTTCGGGAGAGTTGACATTTTTGTTCTCGTTCCCGCCAAGCGTTAGAACTACGCCGAAACTCAACCGCTCAGTCAGCAAGCACGAAACAACCCTCACTAAGCCCTGCCAGGCTCTTTCCCCTTTTATACTACTGCCTAGTTCCTTACAGTAGTTTTGCAGCACTCAGAACACGTCCACAAATTGGAAAATTGCACTAGAAAGCACGTCATCACTTTGAAACACTACACAAAAGCAATATGTTAAAAATCCTGCCTCAGGAAGAAAAACATCAGTAACAAACAACTCTGAGGCTGATTCCTACGTTAGGGGCTTCGACTTAAGCCATCGGCGTTACCGTTGAGACTCCCCTTTTTGTAACGCACCTCAAAGGAATATTGTTGCAAAGCGAGGCTCCAGCGCAGGAGGCGGCCATTTTTGGGAGAGATGGTCTGCAGCCATTGGAGAGGGCAGTGATCCGTCTCAATGATAAACCTCGAGCCGGCTAGGTAGCATGACAATTTCTGAACGGCCCACACGAGACACGCACACTCTTTCTCGGTGGCGCTGTACGCCTGCTCACGACTGGTCAGCTTACGACTAGCATACAGGACGGGGTGTTCCACTTCTCCATTTTCTCGTTGGCACAGTACAACGCCCATGCCTCGCTCACTAGTATCGCACTGAACAACGAACCCTTTTGTGTAGTCTGGCGATCGTAGCACAGGCTGGCTTGTTAGGGCGCTCTTTAGGGCGCTAAACGCTCTTTCCTTTGTCTCGTCCCATACGACTGTTTGGGGCTCTGTTTTTCTTGGAGCATCCGTCAGGGGAGCCGCGTTATCAGAGTACCTGGGGATGTACCTTTGATAGTAGCCGGCGACACCTAAGAACGACCGAATATCGGTCTTCGTGCGCGGTTGCGGGAAGTCTCGCACAGCGGCCACCTTTATTTCAGAGGGGCGGCGACGACCCCGTCCAATCACGTGACCGAGGTAGACAACCTCGGCCTGTGCTAACTGGCACTTGGGAGCCTTGACTGTCAAGCCCGCATCGCGCAGGCGGGTTAGCACTGCCCGCAAGTGGGCCATATGCTCAGGCCAGGATGCGGAGAATATCGCTACGTCGTCTAGATACGGTAAAGCGAATTCTTGCTGTCCCCGCAACACTTTATCCATGAGGCTTGAAAAGCAGTATGGCGCGTTCTTCAAACCAAAACTCAGCACTTTAGGACGGAATGTTCCCATTGGTGAAATGAACGCCGCATACCTACTAGCCTTTTCTGTAAGTGGAACCTGCCAATAACCCCTGACAAGATCTAGGGTGGAAATAAACTGAGCGCTACTAACTTTCTCAAGGCGCTCCTCGATGCTAGGGATCGGATAAATTTGATCCTTAGTGATGGAATTAAGCCTGCGGTAGTCGACGCAAGGACGAGGTTCCTTGCCCGGTACCTCAACTAAAATCAAAGGGGAGGTATAATCACTCTCACCCGCCTCAATAACACCGAGCTGTAGCATTTTCTTTACCTCAGCCTCTGTAATATCGCTCTGGCGGGGTGACACCCGGTACGCCTTGGATCGTACTGACTCTGGGGAGGTAAGTTCTATGTCATGAGTAAGGACAGAAGTCCTACCAGGCCTCTCAGAGAACAGACCTTGAAACTCTTGTAAGAGCTGGTGTAGTTCGGTTTTCTGCTCGGGCGACAGCGATGCTTTACTGATTAAGTCACTAATGACTTGATCGGTGTCTTTCCTGTTCGTCACTGAGCCTAGTCCCGGAAGCTCGACCGGAAGCTCTTCGGGAACGTTTACCATCATGCACACCACTGCTTCCCATTGTTTATAGGGTTTGAGCAGATTACAGTGGTAAACTTGCTGTGCTTTCCGCTTTCCTGGCAGACTCACCACGTAGTTAACGTCCGACAGTTTTTGAACAAGCTGTGCTGGGCCCTCCCACTGCACGTCGAGTTTGTTCTTTAGCGACGTACGCAATATCATGACCTCATCGCCCACCTCAAAACGACGGGCCCTGGCTGTCCGATCATAATAAACCTTGGCCCTCTGCTGGGCCTTTGCCCTTGCTTCACCTGACAACTCCTGTGCCCTTCTTAAGCGTTCGAGGAGCCTAAGCACGTACTCCACCACGACTGGGTCGTCGCCCCTGCCTTCCCAAGATTCTCGAAGCATGCGAAGCGGAGATCGCAGCGAGCGACCGTACACCAGCTCAGCTGGCGAAAACCCCGTAGCCCCATGCGGCGCGGTCCTTAATGCAAACATCATCCCAGGCAGACACAGCTCCCAGTCAGTTTGTTGTTCAAAACACAATGCTCTCAACACGCGCTTCATGACGGAGTGGAGCTTCTCAACGGAATTCGACTGTGGGTGGTACACTGAGCTGTGTAACAGCTTTACCCCGCACCTTTCAAAAAAGGCTGTCGTCAAAGCGCTCGTGAACACTGTGCCCTGATCTGATTGGATTTCCGCAGGAAAACCAACTCGCGCAAATATGGACAGTAGTGCATTGACTATCTCAACTGAGCTGAGTTCTTTAAGCGGCACTGCTTCAGGGAACTTTGTCGCTGGGCAGATCACAGTCAAAATGTGTCTGTACCCCGTGGCTGTTACCGGCAGAGGTCCCACTGTATCAATAACGAGCCGTCTAAAAGGCTCCGTAATGTAAGGTACCAACTTCAACGGCGCCCTCGATTTGTCCCCTGGTTTGCCCACCCGCTGACAGGTGTCACATGTCCTCACAAAGTGGTCTGCGTCCCGAAAACACCCTGGCCAATAGTACTCTTGCAAGAGACGGTCCTTAGTTTTCTTAACTCCTAGGTGTCCGGACCACGAACCCCCATGCGACAAGCGCAACAGATCCTGACGGTAGCACTGAGGCACGATCAGCTGATCGAACTCCACACCCCTGCGGTCTAGATACTTCCGGTACAGGACCCCACCTCTTTCCACAAAGCGAGCATTTTTCTTGGCAATACCTTCCTTGACATTGCAGCGTATGTTTTCTAGGCTGCCATCCTTTTTTTGCTCCGCTATCAAAGCCGACCGGCTGACTTTTAGCAACCTATTAAGTCCGTCTGACGTAGGCGCGATGAGCAAATCTGCAGATAGCTCTTCTAACTTTCCCGTGTCGGGCATTTCCTCTCTAGTATCTGGTGCCTTTAACGCTACAGGCTCAATTTTATTCAGGTCGGGCGTGCTCTGAATATCAGCTTGCTGCACCTCTGACCCTTTCTCATTGTTCGACAACGTCGGCCCCGCAACTACCGCCTTTGCAGCGAGCTGCCGAACCTTCGATCTGGTTAAGGCCTGAACGCTAGCCTCACCAAACAAAAGCCCCTTCCCGCGTAGGAGGTGATCGGACCTGTTCGAAAATAGGTACGGGTACTGGTGGGGCAGCATAGATGACACTGCCGCCTCCGTCTCAAGTGCTCCGAAAGGTCCTTCAATAAGCACTTTTGCTACGGGCAGACACACGCTATGAGCTTCCTCGGCTTGCTTGATCTATGCGCACTCGCCCGTGAACATATCGGGTTCTACGTAAGAGGGGTGAACTACATCCATTGTAGCTGCGGAATCGCGAAGCACTCGGCACTCTTTCCCGTTCACGAGGAGGTCTCGCATGTAAGGCTCGAGAAGCTTCATGTTCTCGTCAGTGCTGCATAATGACAAAAACACGACTTTTGTTTTTGTTTCTGGACACTGCGCCGAAAAGTGACCCGGCTTCTGGCACGTATAACACACGCGCGCTTGCCTCGTCTCGAACCGCTTTCTGCGTTCGGCTTCGGTTGCCGCCGTCTCCTTACGTTCGGTCGGACTGCTTTCACTCGCATCCGAACTACGTGTGTCCCCCTTTGCTCTCATGGGCGTGAACTTCGGCCTCTCAAACTTGGAGCCAAATTCACCCTTTTGACCGTCCTTAGCTCCGCGAGCACGACGCGTCACAAACTCCTCGGCTAGCTCAGCTGCTTTAGCAACCGTACTAACGTCTGGCCTATCCAAGACCCAGTACCGCACGTTCTCAGGTAACCGACTATAAAACTGTTCCAGCCCGAAACACCGCAGAAGTTTCTCGTGGTCACCAAACGCTTTCTCTTCTTTGAGCCACTCCTGCATGTTTGACATTAGCCTGTAGGCAAACTCTGTATATGACTCACTTCTGCCTTTCTCATTTTCCCGAAACTTCCGACGGAACGCCTCCGCTGACAGCCTGTACTTTTTTAGCAGACTCGATTTCACTTTGTCGAAATCCTCTGCCTCCTCTCTCTTCAAGCGAGCGACTACGTCGGCCACCTCGCCGGGTAACAAAGTGAGCAAGCGCTGTGGCCACGTTTCCCGAGAGAACCCCTGCTTCTCGCACGTTCGCTCAAAGTTAACCAGGAACAAACCAATGTCCTCTCCAAGCTTAAACGGCCGCATCAGGTCAGTCATTTTGAACAATACTCGTTCTCCTGCACCGTGTGCCTGACTTCCATTACGAGCGCGTTCTATCTCTACCTCGAGACGCTTCATTTCCAAAGCGTGTTGACGGTCGCGCTCTTCCTTTTCTTTCTCTTTTTGTGCTTTTCGTTCGCGCTCATCTTTCTCTTTCTGTTCTTTAAGTTCGCGCTCCTGTTTCTCTTTTTGCTCTTTTCGTTCGCGCTCCTGTCTTTTTGCCGTCTCCCTCTCCTCAATGGTCTCAAGGCATTCCGACAGCTCGTCATCCTCAGCTTCTAACTCAAGAATAGCCCTTAGCAGTTCTGGTTTTCTGAGTTTGTCTGAGACATCCAGACCCAACTCTCTTGCAAGCTCCAGCAATTTCGGTTTGCGCAACGACTTCCAATCCATGGCTGCTCTGAATGCTGCTTTCTCTACTGCCTACTATTGTCTTGCCGCAAACTAACCCGGCAGCAACGACAACCACAATTACTAGCTCTGTTTCTGACACTAACAAAAGTCTGGCAAAACGCAGAAGAAGAAAGTCCCGCACTCACCAAACCTCGCAGCCAAGAATTCAGCGCAGTCGTTCCGCTGCAGGCAACCAGTCATCACACAGGGCTCGTTGCACTGCTCCCGAATGGTCGTTGTGCTGCTCAGCATATAGTCAACCGCATATCTTCGCTGCTGGCCTCCGTTGTCGCGATCTCACCGCTACCAGCCAGTTGTTGGAACTTCAGCGCTGACGCCCGTTGCTGCAATCGGACCGCTGGCACGAGTTGTTGCAACTGGGTCGCAAGCCCCAAGGGTAGCGTTGGCCTGGCGGGCTGGGGCACAACTGGAAGCATCCGAAGGTCCCGGCAAAGCATGAGTCGACTGGTAACAGAACAACTTGTTTATTCTAGCATCGCAAAAGAGCGGGCGGTCAGGTCGACCGAAGTGGAGAGACGGGAGAGCACGTAACTCAACGGATGAAATCGGAGCCTCTCTCTCGGCGTCCGGGAGCAGCTGCTCTTATACTCTCGGAGTCGAGGGCAAGAGGAAGGCCTCGTGAGGAGGCCACGTGACGGCGGGGCACGGACAGGCTGAGAGACACGTTGAGACGAGTGTAGTGACGCATCCGCCGGGCCGGCGCCGGTCAGACCTCCTCGCTTCACACTTGGGGAGCTCCTCTCCCCGGCTGCCGCGCTTTGACAAGCGTGGGCACCAACATGCACACACACACACACGCACACTTGAAGATACGTGGCACTGAAACATGCCTGGACGCGCGTGGCGGGGAGGCGTATCGGCGGCGCTGAACGGGCCAAAATATCCGCCGCTTTGGGCGAAGCCCCGGCGTCCGTTGCATCCGCGCCGGCTATACCGCACGTCGTAGGCGAAACGTAACACCATGCAGGCTGCTAAGAGACAGTGCCGCCACGATGGACGTTGTCTATCCGTCTTCGTGACGGTAGATGACTTCACTGGAGAAGTAGCATGGGTCAAACAGGTTGGAGAAGAACACAGCGTGTGTTTGCCCATGGCCAACGTCAAAATCAGTGGACCATTCGGGGAGGCAGTGACCGAGGCTGCAGTTTCCAAATTTCTGTCACTGCAGTACCCTTACATCTTCTCGAATCGTTCGACTCAGTTACTGTGTGACAAAGGGATCAAACTGGGAGAGGGCATAGTACAAGCATTGACCCGAGGCCAAGCTCGTAAGATCGCGGCGCTTTCGGCTGAAAATGCGCAAGCTCCTCCAGCGGAAGCTGAAAAGGGAATAACTTCAATACCCGAATCCGAGCTAGGCCCGAGGGACAAAAGAACAGTTGAGGAGAGCCTGCCAGCTGACCAGCTCAATGAGAGCGTAGCACTTGAGCGTCAAAGTTCTAGCCTGCAGGACGAGCAAGCTGACGCACTCGCAAGCGAGACAGGGTCATTAGTATCTCCGGTCTCAAAGAACTTTGATCAGCTCTTACGTGTGGATAGAGAATCACTGGTAGCCGAGCAAAAGAATGATGAAAGCGTAGCTAAATTACATCGCACAGCTAAAGAAGGCATTGCTAGGCGCAATGTGACGATACACGAGAGAAGGGGATTGTTGTATCGGCACACAGAGATCGAAAGGGTAGGATTTTAGATCAGTTAGTCGTACCTAGTAAGTAATGGGAGGACCTTTTGAGTCTCTGCCATGGAAATGGATGACCCGGCCACCTAGGCATAAACAAATCAAAGAAAAGATTGCTTATGGAATACTACTGGCCTGGCTGTTTCAAAGACGTACAAAACTTTGTAAGATCATGCGACGCCTGCCAGCGCTCGGGTAAACCAGGAGAGACATGGAAGGCTCCACTAAAGGTAGTGCCCTTAATAACAGAACCTTTCAGGCGACTTGTGATAGACACGGTAGGGCCTCAACCAAAAACAAAATCGGGTTACAGGATACTTGTTTACCATGCTGTGTCCGGCTACGAAATTTCCAGAAGCAATCCCTCTGAAGGAGCTCAGCTCCAGCGAAGTAGTAGACGCGCTTTTGAGAGTATTTGCACGAGTTGGATTTCCAGCCGAAATCCAAGCGGATCAAGGGTCAGTATTCACCAACGCACTGACTTCCACATTCTTGCAAAAGTACGGGGTAAAGTTAATACACAGTTCCGTCTATCACCCTCAGTCAAACAGTGTAGAGAGGTGGCATTCAGTGCTTAAGCGAGTTTTGCGTGCGCTCTGTTACGAGCACAAGGAGGACTGGGAGAACTGTATACCGGCAACTTTGTTTGCTTTGCGAACGGTTCCACATGAGGCTACAGGGTTCTGGCCAGCAGAACTAGCGTATGGGAGGACACTCCGTTCTCCACTGAGAATGTTAAGAGAGATGTGGGAAGAAAGAGGGGAGAGTCCAACAGTGGTTGAACACGTGCTAAATTTGCTGTAACGGCTAAACACAACCCAAGAACGTGTCGAAAAGAACATGGGAATAGCTCAAAAGAACGCCGAATTCTATTACGACAAGAATGCGAGGCTTCGTACGTTTAACCCCGGATACCAGGTAATGATCCTCAAACTTTCAAGAAAGAACAAGCTTGAAGTTCACTGGGACGGGCCCTTAAATTGTTGCACAAATTTTCATATACTAACTATGCGCTGAAAATGCCCGGTCGCATGAAGGAGGTGAGGATACATCACTGCAATTTGATGAAGCCCTATGTAGAGCGGAGCGGAGTCGTTACCTATACCATCAAAGAGCAGGATGGCACAAGTGCCAAGTTTAAGGAGTATGGGGCGACCTCCAACTCTGAAATCGGCCTAGAAGAAGTAGTAAAACATTCGGTAAGCTAGCACGCTCTTAGACCCGAGCAGCTAGATGTGCTAAAAGGGGTGTTAGGGGAATATCTCGACAGATTCAGCGATCGGCCAGGTAGAACCGAACTAATAACGCATAAAATAGAGCCGACATCAACCGAACCCTTAAGATCAAAGCCTTACAGGGTGTCTCCAAGACAGAGAGAAATTATGGAGACAGAGATACAGCGCATGCTAGAGTTGGTAGTTATTGAGCCCGCTGAGAGTGACTACACGTCACCGATAATACTAGTAGAAACCCCTAACAAGGACCCTCCTCCGTCTGTTGACTACAGGAAGTTAAATGCCATCACTAGGGATCAGCTGTACCCGATCCCAACATTGAGGAACGAATTGAAAGCGTTAGCGCTGCTAAATACATTTAACTATAGATCTCGTGCACGGCTACTGGCAACTTCCCCTTTCAGAAAGTGCCAGCCGCTATGGCGCATTCATCTCACCTGTAGGCACTTTTTGCCCTCTCGCAATCAGCTTCGGGCTGAAGAACGTCCCGTTTAGCTTCTCTAAATTAATGGATATTGTCCTAAAAGACTTGCAGGAGTTCGCCTTGCCATATCTTGATGATGTAGCAATTTTTTCGGACAGCTGGGAACAACACGTATCGCACCTCGAAAGGGTGTTCTCACGGTTGAGGGAAGACGGCTTAACGATGAAAGTGTAAATTTGGCTGTTCGCAGGTTACTTATCTGGGCCATGTTGTCGGCCAGGGCACGAGAGGGCCGGCCGAGCTGAAAATAGCTACGATTAGAGAATGTTCTCAGCCGTGCATGAAAACAGACCTTCGTTCATTTTTGGGACTTGTGGGGTACTATCAACGGAAGATTCCGAATTACTCGCAAATGGGAATTACATTAACGGACGCCCTCCGAAAGGGAGCACCGAGTAGCATACACTGGGATAAAGACAAAGAGAACGCTTTCCAAAGTTTGAAAACGCTATTGGTTTCTCGTCCTGTGCTTCGCGCGCCAGACTACAAAAGGGAATTCACAGTTCAATGCGACGCATGCGACAGAGGTATGGGTGTGGTACTTAGTCAGGTCGGCGACGATAACGAGGAGCATCCTATGCTCTATGCCAGCCGTAAACTAAATGTAAGAGAGAAAGCCTACAGCGCTTCACAGAAGGAATGTGCTTGTTTAGTTTGGGCCACCCAGAAGTTGTCGAGTTACTTGTACGGAGCGAAGTTCATCTTCGAGACGGACCACTGTCCTCTGACGTGGCTCAATCAAATGTCTCACAAAATGGCCGCTTGCTCCGATGGAGCCTCACTCTCCAAGAGGACAACTTCTCCGTTTGATATAAGAAGGGAAAGTTGCCTAGCAATGCGGATGGCTTGAGCAGGCTAATTTGAATTCTGCGTTTAAGGGTCCCGCCTAAATTTTAGGCTTATTATTGTTAATTTTGTTAAGCCAAGAAGATCCCCTCTCATTTAGCAGGATTCCCTCCATGATTGCAGAATTTGTCAGCCCGAAATTGCTTCAAAAATTGGCATAGCGAAATGCAGCATTTTTGTTTCTGCACTTATGTTTTCTTTGAAGCCTAGCGGCTCTAAAGTGAGAGCCAACGTACGTCATCTCGGCGCAGAGCCGTGTTGTGGGGTTCGTTTTGCAGTTGCCTGCCCTTGTTGGAAGTTTTGGGGCGGTGACATCATTACACAAGCGGTCGGTGCGAGCCAAGGCATCACCTCCTGGCCACCTGCCGTTCTCTTCCTGCCCAGTGGTTGTCAGTGCTGGACAGTCGAGATTTTCCGGGCCATGGAGGCGCTCTTAAGAACGGCCCAGCTGAGGTGCAAGTTTTGCCAGCCAGTTACGACACCGGCGTCAACTTTCCTGGAACGCCTCCGCAAACCTCTAGCCACGGCGTCACTAAGTCGACTGTGTGTGGAGAACAATGTGCGCGTCCTCGACTCTCCGTCGCTGGAGCCAAGAGTTGTGCGACGAAGCAGGCTTTGTGCCTGAACCCACCACCGCCAACCTGGTCTACTGTGAACGAAGGAGTCCTCGAGGGAACGTTGTTCGAGGTCCCTTCCCACGCGCCGCCCAAGACGCAAGAAAATGGGCAACCGGCCGCGCTGCGGGGGTCAGCTCTGGGAATAAAAGGCACCTCTCCTGATGTAAGCCCCGAGTTCTAGGAAGCCCGTCTGGCCTCGGTTGGGGACCGGGAACCTCGCGCAAAGAAGTGTGTGTGTGTGTGTGTGTATCCCGCCCGCAGATAGGCGACTCGTTTACGATGACTGGTCGAACGTTTCCCTCACATTGGGATCGGCGGGGAACCGAGTGTTTATAAACCGCTGTTGTGCGGCCGCTCAGTGTACTTTCTCTCGCAGTCAAGCTAGACTGATGAACTGCTACGTCCTTATGTAGATACTGTAAATAAACCCATATTCCTCGTTCTCGATGAGAAGCAGTCCTTCCCTTGAACAACGTCCTCAGCTTGGACAAGTTGGACGACGGCATGGGACAGCTACCATCTAATTCATGCGAGACTCCAATCTTACCAACTGGTTACGAATGGTGGGATTGAACGCCCCAATCCTAACACCGCAGGTACTGCCCTTTGTCGCCAACTTGTTGACCGCCGCTTCCGCCGATGGTGAGCCTGTCGCACGGGCAATCTCGCCGGCGTCCTTGGCGGTAGCTTCCACTGCCAGCGCGCCTTCCCGGCGTCGTCCAGCAAGGGGTCGATAAGCTCCAGGAGTCGCGTCTGCATGGCGGTTTTGTTGATACCGCAGACGAAACTGTCCCGGAGCAGCGACTCCAGCTGTTCACCGAAAACGCAGGCACTCGCTAACCCTCGTAGCACAGCAACGAATTGCCCGAGGGTCTCTCCTTCCCGGCGGCTCCAGTTGTTGAAGTGGAAACGCTCCATTAGTGTAGACGGTGCTGGGTTGAAATGCGAGCGCAGTAGGCGAGCAGCTCACCCAGCGTCTTAACGTGCGGCGTCGCTGGCTTGAGAGACGCGGGTCCTGCAGCTGGCGAGGAAAATGTCCCGCTGTTTGGCCTCGGGTGTGTCGTTTGCCCGTAAGAACACGTGGACTAGTTCCTCGTAAATTGGCCAGGCGTACTCATCTGCCTCGAACGGCTTGAGCCTTCCGTGCAGTGGCTTGGCGACAGCAACGGGGGCCGGTGTTTCGCCGCTGTGGGTACTCGTCGGTAGTGGGTACTCGTCGCCAGTGTCACGATCCACCCGGATTCGTGAACAAGGGAGGGCTCGAGGCACCCTCCCTCAGACAGACGCTCCGCAGCGTGGTGGCGACGATGGCGGACCGCTAGCAGCTGTGCTCGCCGGTGTTTATTTGTGCGTTGACCAATGTTTGCCTAAGTGAGCCTTGCAGGCCACCCAGCATGGCGGCCCAACGAAGATTATGCCCGAGGGGGCATCACATGCTTGTGACACGATCGTGCGATGGCTGTTAATGTTATTGGCGTTTTCATTTGGTTGCAATTCGCTGCTTGCATATTTGGACAAGATCAGTAGAGCGGAGATGTAGGCTGTATTTAGCATATCTAAGCCATATCTACGTATGGGTGGAATGCCCTGTCCGCATACAAGCACGCATACTTAAGCGGACAGGTAAGGACTGTGATGTGCAGTGTTATATGATACTATGCTTAACGAGCTTTAGTTGAGACTGACTCGAGAATTCCTTGCAATGACAGGCCCAAAGGGAACCCGTTCAGTAACATAACCACCGCTAGTGCGCTCTTAACCTTTCATTTAGCTTTATACCCTGCAGCATATTCGAAAAACTCTCTGCGTATTTTTTCCCACTATCAATTACTGCGATTATAAACGACCTACTTTCACTGGCGAGTGAATTTCCACTATAACGAAAAAACAACGCGGCCGTCTCTTTAGGAGACGCTGTAAGCGAGGAATTCTTTCCCGGCATTAAAGGGTGTAAAAGCTGTAAAAATAATATGTAGAGGTGATCACGATTAAGTAGACAACTTGCTCGAAATACCGCATCGTCAAAGAGCCCTCTTCAGGCCTTAGCCACAAACAGCGTTGCCCCCACACCACTCATTCAGGATTTACGGCTCGCCTCATCCTGGAGTATGTATCTGTGCATTCTGGACAAAACAATTCTTTCTCTTTGGGTTGCTAGAATGAGATGAAGGCTGTCAAGGAAACCGTTTGGTAATCTGAGAAAGACAAGTCTCTTTGCTAAAAAGTTCATTAAGCTCTCAGTTCATGATCATTACTACATGAACACACCATACGGAATGACCGAAATGAACACACCAAGTGCCTGACATTTTATGTGGGTGCTGTGACGTGCATGTTCTAAGTGTGTAGAAGCCTCTTATGAACAGTCAAAGCACTTTCGGTACCGGAAAACTGGAGGGCTACCACTTAGCAACCGCGAGAGCCCAGGAAATTCTTGGATTTCGTATTTGCACAAATACTTTGGCCCCTTCAGGCATTAATTTAGGACCTCAGATCAATTGCATGTACTATATCTCGGGCCATCAGCTTTCTTTGATTCACTACTCATTTCAGGTCACTTTTTTCAATCCAACCAGAAAGGTGAACACATATGAATTGTTTGGTGGGAATTTTCTTTCTCTCGTCATAACGTACTTAAGAAGAGCATGATCTGGGCTTCCACGAAGGAACGGTGATTTAGAATATTGATAATCCTAGCAGCCGGCACAGCGCGACGAAAACTCCTCACGCTGCACGCGATCCGTAAGGATGTTAACTTCTCGTTTTAACGTAACGACAAGTTAGCCTAAACATTTTCGCTTCACGATTGGTTGTTGTCTGGTGCAATTTGGTAGGACCGTTTTGTAAAGGTTCTTCATTGTTGTCTTTATCATGTGTTTTGAGTGTGTGCTTGGTTGCTTGCACGTTATTGTCGCGGCCTGGAACTTCCTTGCACAATTTGATCCAAAATGTTAAAGCTTATTAAGTATTAGGGAGCTCTATCAACTTAAATTTATTTTCATTTCATTGCATCATATCAGACGCGCATGCTTCACAATAAATGTGTTCCCCTTTTTGGTTACGTTTGCCGTGACCAGTTTCATCTGCTTTGTGTTTGTATTTCCTCTCATTGTTTTTTTCTCACCCATAACTGGAAGTTCTTTCTATCTTGTAGAGGTTTTCAGTAAGCGTGGTTTGGTTTTTTTTCCTGTTCTATGCCAAATCGCTCACCAGTACCTCATGTTGGTTATTGTTTCACTTCCAACCAATCCGACAATGGCTGTCAAAGGGCAGCTGTCAGTATTCCATGAATAAATTAATTCAGTGCTGAAGGCTGCGCAATCGCTTCGCGTTCTAAGGAAACAGGTTTGTAGTATTTCATTATTACTTGTGCTAAGCAAAAATATTCTTCTGCTCTCGACAAAGTTGTTTCAGTGTTTTATTTTGATTTCGCTTAAAGGCTGTCGTCGAGCAACACAGAAGAGTCGTATCACCACTCCAAAGGCATGCTTCTGATGCGGCTCAGCAAAAGAGGTTGCCTTGAACGAATATAAAGGCACGAAGGTAAAACGCCTCATCACACCCGTAACAAATATTTCCCTAATGGGCCTCATGTAGGCGGCGCAAGAAAATCTCTTCTCACTCAACGTCAAATCTGCCCCTGGTCCAGATGGTGTCACTAACAGGATGCTGAGGAATCTCGATGATGAGTCGATCGAATTCCTCACTTAAAGGATTAATGAAGTCTGGCGCAGTGGACAGGTCCCCACACAGTGGAAGGCGGCCTGCACGGTACTCATCCCCAAACCCAGTAAAGAACCAGGAATAGAGAATCTAAGACCAATTTCTTTGACGTCCTGTGTCGGTAAGGTTGCAGAGCATGCCCTGCTCAACCGGCTTAAGGTGCACATAGAGGCCAACGGCATGTACACCCACAATATGATTGGTTTCAGAGCCGGCATCTCGACACAGGTCGTCATGAAGCTGATAAAGCATCAGATCATCGACCGGAGCAAGGGAGATACCAGAGCCATCCTTAGATTAGACCTGCAGAAGGCGCTCGACAATATGTCACACGAGCTCATTCTCCAGTCTAATGCCGGCCTCGGGCTCGGGAAAAGGACCTACGACTTCGTCCGATCCTTCCTTAGCCAGAGAACTGCCAAGCTCAAGATCGAAGGATACCTTTCGCAAGAGATCACCTTCGGTTCGCGCGGCACGCCTCAGGGTTCAGTCATCTCGCCAACATTATTTAACATCGCAATTATCGGGCTTTCTAAGGAGCTCGCGAAGATTCAAGGAATGAACCATACCATCTACGCAGATGACATCACCATCTGGTGCGTCGGCGGGAGCGACGGCCAAGTTGAAGCCGCCATGCAGAGCGCCATCGATGCGATCGAGCGCTTCCTCCGCCCCACTGGGCTCAGATGTTCTCCATCGAAATCTGAGCTACTTCTCTACAAGGAAAGACCCAGAGGAGGTGGCCATCGCGATTGGAAACCGGCGTTCGAAAGCGAAATACGGCTTTTCCCTGGTGACGGGTCTCCGGTGCCCAGAGTGGACTCTCTCCGAATATTTGGGATGTATATCGAGTCTAACTGTTCTAATGGATGCGCACTCAGAAAGATCACCGCCAAGACGGAGAGTGCTCTCGGCCTCATTCGGAGGATCGCCAACAGGCACCGGGGAATCAAGGAAGACAATCTCACCCGCATTATACATGCTTTATACATGCATTATACATGCATTATACATGCTTACTCGGCGGCCATGCATAAGTGGCATGTTGCAGAGAGGAACAAGCTCAATTCACTAATCAGAAAGGTCTTTAAGCTTGCCCTCGGCTTACCTGCAAGTACCCACATAGAAAACCTGTTGAAGCTCGGAGTCCACAACACGCTCGAAGAGATTATCGAGGCATAAGAGCACTCCCAGCTGCTCAGGCTATCTGGCACCCTGACGGGCCGCAAAATACTCGACGAGATGGTCCTCAATCCTGTCGACCAGTGCCCTGACGCCGTGCGGATTACCAGCGACATCAGGTCTCAGCTGCACATCGCGCCCCTTCCCCGCAATATGCACCGCGCAAACAACGTCGGCAGACGTCGGGCCAGGGGTACAGCTCTACTCGTGCATGTCCGCAATAACCACATTGAGGCAAGCTTCGTGGATGCCGCGGCATATGTCTAACAAGAGGCATTTGCCGTCTCCATCGTAGACTCCAATTCAAGGCTCACTCGCTGCGCTACGGTACGCACTTCGAGGCCCGTGGTAGCCGAACAGGTTGCAATCGCGCTGGCTTTGCTCGATGGTCGCAGAGAGGCAATATATAGTGATTCCCAGGCAGCCATTAAGGCCTACCAAAGCGGTATGGTCTCCCCCCAGGCCCTCCGCATTCTCCAAAGCGCCAAAAGTATCTCTCCGCATTCTCTCATTTGGTTTCCCGCTCACTTGGGGTCGATTGAGGGCTCTCCCTCTAACCCTAACGAGGGCGCACACTAGGCCACGCGAGGACTGACTGACCGCGCCGCCTCAGCAGTCCCCCTGCCCCGTGGGGAACCCTTGTTTACGTTTAATGAAATCACCACACACTAATATCTTTCAAGACGCGTATTCCCCCTCCCGCACCCCGCCTTATGCAGGGCGCGGTCGGTTACCCTTCGAATTTTACAAGCCCGCGCGTACCCAAACGTCGCGGTTTTTCATGCCATATACCCTGAAAGATATCCCAGTGCGGACTGCCCTGCCTGTGGACTAAGGGCAACATTGCACCATGTGTTGTGGGAGTGTGAAGCCATCGGCTCCTCCTTCAGCGAGGACAGGTGGGCTCCGCTCTTGGGCAGCCCCGAACTCAACGACCAAACCCTGGCCGTTCAGAGTGCCCACGATCGGGCCGTCAAGCTCGGTTTGGCGTTCCCTACGTGGGACTAGCCGGCTGGCGCGCGGTCTCCCCTGCGTCTTCTCTTGACCGAAATAAAGTTACTTCACTCACTCACTCATCATAAAAAAAGGAATGGCTAAAATACGCCGAACGGGTCCGCGCATCGGCAACACGCAGCAGTTCCGCCGAGCGCCGTGCTATAGCATAACGACTGCTCGTAGCACCTCCACCACCGTCATTCGGAAACAGTCGTGGCTCCAGTCTGCGGACGGCAGATTACGCAATATTCTGTGGACCATACCAACAATGTGGATACATCCCGATGTCTTCCACAGCACGTACCCACTGAAGAGGCAAAGAACAAATGAACCGCCAGATAGTGGAAGCGTTTTAGACTAGAAAACTAAAAGGATTCATCAGCCAACCGTCAACATCACCCACAAGTCAGAACTTTTCGTGTCTATGTAGCACGCTGCGTTTAATGTCGACACATGAAAAATATTGCTTTGTGGCGTAGAGTAATATTTTCTTACTTTTTTCGTTCCGCGTTTAATATGATGGTATGTTTACGTTGTTCAAGCAACTTTCATAACAAACAAGGTGCGATTCTGCGCATGTTTTATGTGCTTGCTACCTGGTACACGTGTTTTGCTTAGCACATTATTGACGTGAATGATCAAGTGGACTGGACCTGGTCTTTTTGAAAACACATTGACAATGTAAAAAGTCGACTTGATAAGGGTATTTTCATAAAGGCGTGCTAGAAAGTGAAATGAATGACAGCAGACCCAAACTTGTTCGCCTAACAGATAACTCATTGGAGCTGGCTTTGAGCAAACGCCTCAGGTTTACTGCTTAACCAGTAGCGCGAAAGGAACCTTAGTGGTAGCAGGAACAGCAATCAAGTGACAACACTGATACTTTTAGCCCTTGTGGATATTTGCGTTTGCTCATGCGCAGTTATTATCGCCCGTAAGGTAACGATGACAACAACACAGACTGGTTGTTACTGTCAGTTGAGTTCTATTTAACATAGGAAGGAATGTGCATAAAGTTGATGTTAGCGTACCATTTGCCCTGTATTTATATACCATCATAAAAAAAAAACTAAAATATTTAGTCCTACAAATATAGAGATGGAAAAACGGACACATAGGCGAAGTACCATATTGATTTTGCCCTCTAAACACGCAGGTAAATGAAATGGGAATAACGCAGATTTTGAACGTGTTATTTTTCGCGCGTACGTGAACAAATTTATCTAAGACTCGTCTGAGCTCGTAGTTTAGAAACGAAAAGCTGGCAAGGCTAGTTACCAGCTAATCCCTCTAAACATCTCCATACAAAAGCTTTTTGTGGCTGTTTCCCTTCCTTATAGGTTTGGAAAGGGCGTGTTCTCTATCCTACAGGTGTGAGATGTGTGCGATTGTACAGCAGCGTGCAGATGGAGACCATTGGAATAACTTGCTCGCCACTAAAGATTGCAAGCCTTAACAACTTCGTGGTTTATTTGTACTCCAGGTTTTCGCGCTACAAGAGCTATGTAGTCGCCTGAAATAAATAGGATCACGAACGCTATTGACACGGAGGCCGCCCTCCTAGGGCATGTATATGACAGACTGTTCTCGACGTTTGTCATGAATTACGGTAACATATAATCACGAGTTACTGCATGTCTGCCGAATGCTCGTAAATGCAGATATATGCTAAATAGCAACAAAAGTTCACTACATATTGGACAAAAATTTCAAAGAACGCGGAGAGTAGACCTGCTATTCTAAGTCTCATTTCCAACTCGACGCAGTTCGCAATATGGTGGGTGGTACGCCCGCTGCTTGCCTCTTTGGCCTCCCCTGCTGCAACTGCCTTGCCGACCCTATACAGCTGCGGAAAATAAAAGCAAGTTTTCGCACCAAAATTAGGGTCCTAATAGGATTTCGACAAGACGAAGATGAAGATGATCTTTTTAAAAGTGTTATCTAAGCGATTTTAGGCGCGTCTAAGGAATGTTAGAGAAGATGTGTAGTCAAATTTTATCGTTTCCTGTTCAAATATGAGCTCAAGCAGCACACGAGGCGCCCGCGATGTTCTCGGAAAACTAAATATGTGACGTCTTTGTTATTTTGGGAACATAGCTGGCAGGCTAGGATTGTTAGTGTGCTAGCTATAAATTTCTCACGGAAACGTTTAAGAGCCAATGATAACAACCACCAATAGCGATTTCGATTGAAATATAATCAACAGTCGGGCTGAAGTGCGCAGTCTAGCATTTCATGAAACTTTAGGAGAAGAAATCTATACGTTATGTGCGGATAACCTTTGAAAGAAGTGAGTCATAGACGGAGAGTCATTTGTGAGCGTGTGATTTATTTCAGACAGCTTAACATTTTAATATAACGGCTGTGATTCCTCAAAGCCTAATAAGTCTGGCCTTTTTGTTGGATATTGATACGTGTACCTGTTTGAGAGGTTAATGTTTTGTTTCCTACGTAGTTAGCTAAATTAATATCCCACCAATTATCACCTTTCCATCTGTCAGCATGATGCGTCAGAAGAAATCAAATCGACGAGCAAGAAAGTATACATAGAGATGAATGTTCCATTACAACATGCACATATTGAAATAAGTACGACGGTGCCGCTCAACCGTAAAATCATTGCTTTGCAGTTTTAAATATTCTTTGTCTAGTCCTAGTCAAAACTAAAGGGCTGCACCATGTGTTTTCAAGCCTCTTTGGGAATCATATTGCTCTTCTTAAGCATATATGATCAAGTTTATGGCAGAGACAATCTTGGAAACTACGCAACTGAGGTAATTTAGTCATACTATTTCAATGTTTTAGTGCCAACCGTTTGTTATATTTTGATGCAGAAGTCATCGCGCTTCCACACTTTCCTCCATCGTGTGTTTATCTGGCTCTTGTAGTATTGCTCTAACGGTTAGGAACCATCGTTTTCACATTGTAAAGCCTAACATAGAATGAAGTTTAGATTTTTATGGTGTACAATATATCAGAAAAAGTGTGCCATTTTTATTGAGTCTAGACATATTAGAAGCAAAGCGAAATATTGATAACTTAATTAATGAAAGTAACTCCACTAGGGCTTAGTATTAGGCGAGATGGTATTGCATCCTAAAACTGGTACAGCGCTACACAGAAAGGAAGAAACAAGCCGAGCCGGCCAGATAAAGGAACAGAACGCTGACTTCCAGTTGGTTTATTGGCACGCTGCACATAAAGATATAGCTACAAGAAAGCATCAGGACATGTCACAACACTTCACAAAATGTGACAGTGCGACAGTGAATTTCTTTCTGCGGCTATGAATGGTGTAGCCTTCTATCGGTGTGATGTTTGCGAAGTGTTGTGGCGACATGTTCTGAAGCTTTCTTGCTGCTATATGTTTGGTGCAATTTGCCAATAATTCAGTTGGAAGTCAGCGCTCTGTTCCTTTATCTAGCCGGCTCGGCTTGTTTCTTCGTTTCTATGTTGCGCTGCACCAGTTTTAGAAAGTAACTCGTTATGCGATCCACAGAACTTCGTATGGTACTTACATCGAAGGTATCAACTTGCAGCAGAATGATCTGTAAGGTGAATTATTAGAAACGTGCACTGTTACGCTAGATAAACTCACGATGGTGAAGCACAGTGAGCGCTCCTCCAGTGTAGTAATGAAGAGCTAAAGCTATCATTAGTGATATACGTTGCTCGAATAGCAGATTGGGCTTGTTGGTTTTCCATCATCGTGTTAACCGCGCAAAACGTACACGGGACACAAGACGAGAAGACGACACAGCAAGCGCTGATTTTCAACAACGTTTATTCGAACGAAACATTGCGTCTTATACCTTTGCCCACACGTGTGAGAGACACGTCATTTCCCATCACGTGAAACGCGCATTTTTTCGGACTCAAGTCAATGATTGTACGTGCTAAAGCTCAAGTTTTTTTTTTTAGTAACAAAGATGGTGTGCTAACAAATTTTGCACGAAGTGTGGCAATCACGGCTGCCCCAACGATCTCCTGAACCGGCTGGTCATTGAGTTTTTTCAGCACTTCACAGCGTCTGAATTCTGCGGATCAAGCTTTAGATGGGCAATCCCTGACGTGTATGCCTAGGTTCCTGTTCGCCAGCTCGACGTTAGGCTTATGTTCTTTTAGTCTTGCTAAGACTGAAAGACTTAGACTAAGACTAAGCAGAAGCCTTCTCATGGTAGCCATGTTGTCAATTTTCATTATTCTGGCCAAATTAACAGCAGAAGCTAATGTAGTCACAAAGTGTCTTATAGGCAGAAAGTGTCTGATTTTAGCGTTTGCGTCAATACTCTGCTCGGCACGCACAAGTACCGCCACCACCGGCTAGTTTAAGGCAGAATAAAAGCAAGACGAAAACAATTCTGACCTGCCCTGCCTGCTGTATTCTTTCGCCTGCCTAGATCACCACCGCAGTTTGGTGAAACCAGACCTGATCCCTATCGAGACTTTATGTGGCACAGGCTGCCATGAACCCGACGGATGCTACAAATTCGGCGGGGCAGAACCCTCCCGAGCAGCGCGGTGTGCCCTTCTGTTGGGCTAGTGTCGTCACCTTCCCGCAGTACCGCTACCAGAATGCTTCGGTGTGGTTAATTGAAGCCCAGTCGTGATTTACCTACAGAATAGCAACTGCAGGACGTGAATCATTTGCCACTGAATGGTCCTGAAGACAGAGTTATATAGGGATAAGTTATTACAATTGGTCTAAATTTGCTTATCATCGATTATTTAAAAACGTGCGGCACTTTATACGCAATGCCTCATGACTTCGAGAATTCCAGAGAGCTGGAAGAAGACCAGCAATATACCAGTCCATAAGCAGGTAGACATTAAGGAATATAAAATTATAAGCCCATTACCTTGCTCACATTGTATCATATTCACCAATTTCCTCTAGAACTAGCACTACACTTCACTTGACTCATCAAAGGGAACAGGGTGAATTGAGGAAATGAGTATTCCACAAGGGATAACATCCATAGCATAAATCAAGCAATTGTGAAATCTGCGGAGTACACTTACCATATGTACTTGTAAATTGCAATATATGCAACAACGTCACTAGTTAAAACATAATTTATGAATTTTTGATAAATATGTAGTTATGCGCGTTGATTTCACGCCCATACAATGTCCGCCTGTTTGGGCAATTTCGATCAAAGATTTTAATAGGGCTATTTAAGAGACATGATGATTTATTGCATAATGTCCTCCCAGAAACACCCCATATATGGCTTTCTTAGATTAAAGAAAGAGGCATTTGACTTATTAGATACCAGCAATTATGGAGGTATTGCATAATCATGGACTACAAAATACATACAATAATACCTTGGGAAATATATCAATTGATTCCACAGCTACCTGTTTTCTCCACAAGTAGTAACATAGCCATCAAATAAGCGGTCGGGCGAGGATAGAAAATGTTACCAATGCTATTCACTGCATAGTTAGAAAAAGAATACTAGCAATTAGACTACCCGCCGTGGTTGCTCAGTGGCTATGGTGTTAGGCTGCTGAGCACGAGGTAGTGGGATTGAATCCCGGCCACGGCGGCCGCATTTCGGTGGGGGCGAAATGCGAGAACACCCGTGTACTTAGATTTAGGTGCACATTAAAGATCCCCAGGTGGTTGAAATTTCCCGATTCCTCCACTACGGCGTGCCTCATAATCAGAAAGTGGTTTTGGCACGTTAAACCCCATAATATAATTTAGCTATTAGACTCGGAAGGCTTAGGAGTGAAGATTAACGGCCATTATCTCAAGAACCTTCATTTTGCAGATGTCATTATCATTTGCACCTATTCACCAACACTGCTGAGTAACACTATAACACAGTCAGTAATACTATTCAGCAACACTGGCGATGAACTGCAACAAATCATTGAAGACCTTGACTGAGAAAGTGCAAGAGTAGTGGGGTTCAAGATTATTAAGTAGAAAACTAAGCTAACGTTCAATAGCCTGCCAAAGGAAAAATAATTGAGCATCTCCAACCAGCGTTTGAAGTCTGTTCAGGAGTACCTTTGTTTACCTAAACTGCTCACAGGTGACCCGGATAATGCGAAGGAAATTTACATGATAATTAAGACTGGTTGGAGTGCATACCCTAGGTATGAACGAATCGTGACTGCCCCCCCCCCAGCTTGTCACCTTCGCTGAAAAAAAAGTGCACAATCACTACATTATACCAGTACTAACACAAGGGGCAGAAACGTGGAGATTAAAGGAGACGCTCAAGAACAAACTAAAGACCGCGCAACGAGCCTTGGAACGAGAAATGTTAAGGTTAACGTTAAGACAGGAAGAAAGCAATGTCGATCACAGTGATCACCAATCGCAGCCCTCGTAGACAGTAGGAGATGAAATCGAGCTGCGCGCGTCATGCAATGTGCAGGACAGACAGCCTGTGGACTATTAGATTTACGGAATATGTGCCAAGTGAAGGGAATCACAGTCGAGGACGGTGGAAAACTAGGCGAAGTCGTGAAATTACGAAATTCGCAGGTGCAAGTAGGAATGAGCCAGCGCAAAATATGTGTTATTGGAGATCACTGCGACATGGCTTTTTGAAGTCGGCATAAAAATAGGCTAATGATAATGACAATGTTATCACACTGTGGTTGTTCGCAGTATCATTTCGAGGACCTTCTTTGCAGTGGCAAGCTTGGCCATGCCTTCGAGTCCGGGCGTGCATGGCTCGCCTATATATTGTTTCTAGGACGTCAGTCGAGGCCAGTTCCCACCTCCGACTAGACCAGCAAAGTTTAAGCCAGGAAACTCGTTCGCACTAGCAGCTCGCCTACTTCGACAATGTCAACGCGTCTTCCGATATAAACGGGTCCATACCCTAGTGGTATTTCTCAACATATGAGTACCACTTTGTATTTTATCGGTTGATTTTTATGGCAACGCATCCGGGTCAGGTAATTTTGAAGGTCACACACTGTCTACAAATGATAAGGGCAGGGACAAAATTCCGAGCCCTTCCACTATATGAAGATGGAAGACCAGCGAAACTGTATTACTCAATAGCTATATTAAGTTCCATATGTTGTAATGCCATATTGCTTGAATGAAGGCACAATCACATAGCTTTGTTTGTTTCGTTGCTTTCTTGCAATTTGTATTCCTCTTTTTTATTCTTTTCTAGTTGTCAGTTTTTACTTCTTCTTTCTTTTACTTTTACATATGCACTGACGTTGCGACACACATGACCTCTGTTATTAAGTTTGTCCGTCGCAAAACGCAATGAATGGCTCATGCTCCCGCCAACGCGGCCTCCCTATTACGACGACATGATGGTAGCATAACGGGTCCAGCTATGCAAGAAGACAACGACGAACACGCGAACAGTGGCAGTGCCACGTTTTACGTGGTATGGCGCCGAAAATTTTTAACAGTTATTCTTGAAAAAGTTGTACACGATGTTTTCTTTAAAAACATCTGTTCTTGTCCTTGTGCTTTGGGCCTCGTTGGTTCCCACGCGTGACAACCGTAATTCAAGGGCGCAATGCAGGTCCCCGATCCCACAAGTGCACGTGCCATTGAGCACTATCACCAGGAAAGGCCCATATGATGACTTCTTTTTCTAAGCATCTTGGACACATTTTTTCCAGATCTTAGCCGTAGACGGCTTCCCTTTAAGAACTACATTAGGGTTGTATCGGTTTTCAAGTGTTTCAGTTTATGTAAAACCTTATTGAGGTATGGTATCACAAGTACTTGTATTCTATTTTGGACGGGTCCATTCTTGTTTTATTTCTTCAAGCTTTAACTTGACAATTTTTTAAATTTGAAATGCTAAGTGATGAAAAACAAGGGAACATGGGAAACGAAAGAATAAAGAAAATGCGAACCTTGCTTGCGCCGAGTTGTTTATTGAGCGAAAGTATGTACTGGCCCGCATAAGAGCAAGGTTGCTGTGAACGATTTCAGTTTACAGTTTTACGCTAGGTAAATTTCATATTCCCTGTTTCCATTTTGCGTGTTTCCTTTCCTGTTTTGCATATGCATGAAAAATTAGGTTATGTAATTGAGACCAATGAGCTACCCAGTCCCGCTCAAAGGTAGCAATGCTTCGGCGGGCTCTCGATATAGTTAGAACATATTTTGTGTTCAAGTAAAGATGAATTATAGAAATCATTACAATCACTTTTTAAACATTCCCAAACATTTGCTTGCATGGCGACACTTCCTAAGTAAACATGAATCATGGTTATACCGATCTAGCGCAATTGGGCACGATGGCGCCATTTTTATATTGAGATACAAAGGATGTTCACATGCAGAAGAACTGCCTTCAGTCTTCGTTGACCAACGTGACCTTCCGAGGCCTGCCAAAGAGAGCAACGAGTTTGACGACATCATATGACACCGCCCTTCAGCAAGCAAGAAGCATAGCGTTTTATGTCATACTGTAACCTGAGTAGCTCTCAGAGGAGCTGGTTTTGGCCCCACATTATTTTTTATTTGTGCAGCTCTGCTTTACGCTGTAACACTGTAGGTCACTCGTGCTTTATTATTGGAATGTAATTACATGGACACACCAGAAGCAGTTACGTCTTCTTCACGGTGCTGTAATAAATGAAGACCCGTGCGTGCAGAATGAGCCACCCACGTACAGTATTTCGTAACCACACACTCTTACACTTTTCACACCCTTATGGGTGTAATACGAATGTAGTTATCTTATCACCTTTGTAAACACCCTTGCAACACCATTCTTTAGCGGAAAAGGATGTTCATTAAGAAAACACCAATGGAACACCTCAGTCTTTCTAATTTATACCCTAGTTTTACCGGAGTAAGTGAACATGGTTACAGTGCATGATAAATGAACATTTGCCATTTAGGTTCTGATATTGGCCATACATCAAATGCGCGCTACCTGCGCTTGAATCAGGTAGCTAGAATGCTTAGATCGGGGCATAGGCGGCAGCGCACTGACTTCGAACAGCCACCAAGAAAGAAGTTTCCCACCAAAGTTTATCTTGAATGGACGACACTAACGCGCCGGCTTCGCATAGCCAGATATCTGCAAAACGCTTCGAATGATCAACGGCAAAATCTTTAGAATGCTATCACTGAATACTTAAAGGTATGCAAGGAGTTAGCCTGGGAATGGTTAGGAGTAATAGCTAACGGTAAATAGCTCACTAACTTACGGTTTGCAGATGCATTGATATACTCAGCAACGCTTCAGACTATTTGCAGCAAACGTTTGAGGAACTTAGCAAAGGAAGTGTAAGAGTCTGATTGAAGGCTCGTATACAGAAGAGAAAAATAATGTTCCACAGCCTGGCGAGAGAACGAAATGTCATGATCGCCAGTCAGCCTCTAGAACCTGCGCAGAAACCCGTTTATCTAGGTTAATTACTCGCAGCGGCCTCTTATTAAAGAAATTTACAAAAATAAAAATTGGTTGGAGAGCTTACGGCCGGTTTACTAAATCATGACCATGGAACTTACGGCTAATCATTGCTTTCTACGGTTACTAATATATAGTGCAGAAACTTGGAGGTTACCAAAGAGGCTTGGGAAGACGTTGAGGACCGCGAAACGAGCGATGCAATGAAATATGTTAGGCGTGACGATAATTGACGGGAAAACAGCGATGTGGATTTCAGAGCGAATGGCGAAAGCTGATATTCTGGTTGACGTTAAGAGGAAGAAGTCGGGCTGGGCAGACCATCCACTGCGTACGGGCACAGAACCGCTTGTCTATTGGAGTTGCAGAATTGGTGCTAAGAGAAGAGAAGCACATTCGAGGACGGCAGAGAAGAAGGTGGGAGTGATGTAATTAGCAAACTTGAAGACACGTGGAACCAGTTAGCACAAGACAGGGGTAATTGGATATCGCTGGAGAAGCTTTCGTTCTGGCGATGTCCATTAAAATAGGCTGATAATGATGATGTGACGACATCCAGCATCGTGGTGTGTCATGCATGCGTGTCATGCACGTTCTGATAGCTCGATTGCGTGGGCTGAGGTGGGGGGGAGGGATTAGCCTCGCAGCCAAGAAAGGCACGTCGGGCACTTGTGACGCTTACTAACAGTAACTTTTTTGTTACTACAGCACTGACCCAGCTCCTTTCCCCTCCACGGTCAATTGGGACCTTCCTCACAAGAAAAATGTTTTGGCAGCGCCATTGTGGGGAAGGCGGCGTAAAGTTGGTCTAGATCACTCCCCCTAACTTGTCAACGGAAGCGGGGGAGGGGAGTGGCCGCCAGGCCGCAAACCTTAGGCAGCCCAATTACCGGCTTTATTTCCTTTTGGAGGTGAATACTGCACTAATGTCATTACACAGTAGGATTCATGGCGGTTCCAGGGCATTGCACAATAAAAAAACTGCACACAGCCATCACCAAGTCTTAGCTTCAGCAGGTCCTTGGGAGCTGGGCAAGAATCTCTTAAAAAGATAAGCTTCGCACCCCTCTTACATGCATTTTCAGCTCTGGATCACCAGCGACGGCACCTTTCCGATAAAAAAATCACACAGAAACTCCTCTGGGACTTGTATAAGTATGCGTAAGCGTTGTGACACTTGCTCATGTACACGCAGTCTGATGTCATTATCAATATTATGAGACTTAATCTAACGAGTATAAGCAACAGCGCGGTGGCGACACGAGCTGCTGTTTTCGGCGGCGCAAAGTGAATGAAACAAGCAACGTACTGCAGGTGGCGGTGCCAGTTGCGCTGATGACATTCCGTTCATTTCGAGCCGTTAACGCACTTTAGCTCTTCACTAATCCGCGTCAAACTATTATCAACCGTTCTCCGGCGGCGGCTGCTTGTGGTGCGACCGCGCGAACCGTACCTTGAAAGTGAACTGCGATCCGAACAGAGTAGTCCCACTGCTGAAAACTTCACGCGCTGTGTTCTAGCCGTTTATTCGCCTTGAAAACAGACTTGCCTGCACCTATCTTGAAAGTGGTCTGCGAAAAGTGTATAGGGCGGCATGTGCTGAGAGCTTCGTGAGCGCTGTGTTCTCGCCGCTTCCGTCGCGTTGAAGCGAGAGAGCTAGTACGAAGGTGAATTTACTCGCTTCTGCGGGTTCTATCTTGAAACATGTCGTACGGTAACGACTGACAGAGGGATGGTTTTTCCTGTTGGGTAAGTATAGAAATGCTTGCGTATTAAAAATCGCAGGGCCCGCGAATATCGCGATAAGAACCAACACCAATCTACTCCCCCGCCTCCCGCTTAGCGATGCCGTCTTGGTCACCTCCTCCCCACTACCGGGAAAAGGACACTACGCTTCTACCTCAGTTAAAGAATGACGAAACGCTAACAGCGACAAGGGCGGCGTTTCCTAACGCGTTGTTCCATGGCTTCCGAGAGTTGCACGCGAAGCTGGCGCGCACGAATCTCGGAGGCCATAATTGACCGCTTAATCGCACAAAAAGAAGAAGATAATGCCAATCGACCCAGTCAAAAAAGTTAAACAAATAACTGATTTTCACTATACTGTTTGGGGAAAAGAAATAAAAAATTACACAGCCGCAACACACCCCGCTACAGTCACCACCGCTGGCATAACGTCGGAACGAACAGCTGGCAACATTCATGTGTCCGCTATATTCCCGCTTTTACGCTACACCGCTTCTTCGTCTCCGCAGCGAGAGCCGACATCTTTTCGTGCCTATCGTTTTGTTTTTCTGCAAGCCAACGCACGCAGTTAATCAGTGGATGCACGGCTGCACGGCGTAGCATTGCGACCTGCGTCATTTTCTCGTGTTCGCACAATTGGTGTGAGACATGTCGCATGTGAAGTGCCTCGCGTCCAAGTGAAGCGGCCGTACGGGTGTAGGGCGGTGTGTTCCGTTCTCGGAAGCGTCGACGGGTTTCCGGCATGCGGCTTTCAGGTACGTGCAAATGCGTTTCACCCTCCTATTGAGGTCCGGAGCAAAGCGTGCAATATTTCATGTAAAAAATGCAGTGCCCTACATCATGGTGTGAATATTGAGCGGCAAACGAGAACTGTGGCACTTAGCGCACACTGCGGCTGCTAAGTCAGCGTGGAAATCGTTTTAGGTGGCCGTAATATATTACTGTCAGTCTAACCTGCGGCTTGTGGAACTTAGCCCATTGACATTTCTTGTGGCAGCGATAGGTGTGTAAATGCAAGCGGTAATAATTTTCGAAAGCAGACAGTTGTTTCGCTCGATGTTCGGTCGTGTCCATGACGTTATGATGGTGAGAAAGATAACTGGCTTGATGGTGCTCAGTTCCAACTTCAAGCGGCGTAACGTTGGGGCTGCATGTGTTTGTTTTCCGTGCCGCGAGTACCACTTCTATGCTTTTGTTGCAGAAGAGTGGTCGCTGCTACATGCCGCCTGGGCAGAATACAATAAAAGCAATTTGCTCACTTTCATACGTATGCAATGGTGACGTAACAAAATTTCCAGCTTTTTATTCGGAGCGTAAATATCCAGTATAGTTTAGTAGGGAACTCAAATTCTATCTTAGCTTAGCAGCTTTGAGGCAAGTGGAACTCGCTTCCCTTTTTGCATTGTTCGCACAAACCGCACCGCCCCTGGCAGATGCGTCATCGAAAATTTGACAGTAGTCTCGCTACGTGAGTAGTTTTATGGCCAAATATTTCCCGGTTAATTATCCTGTAATATATCCCGCCACTAGTTCATCTTATCTGTAAGCGATTGCTAGCCCCGACTACCGGACGATGCCAAACTTGTTGTCAGGTGTAGCAAAGGCGGGAAATTCAAATTGGCGCGGCTGCAAGTTCCTGTTCTTACGTTTCCTTGATTCAAAACCAATGCACGCAGTATCACGGATTTATTTTCATTTCTGCTATACTTGATCAATCTAATGGGACAACTGTATTTGCTCTTTAATGTTCTCGCTGTATTGTGTATTCAGGTTTGCTACCAGAAAATACTACAATATTTTTCATTATCCCGGTGAAACCGTGATTACGTGCAGCTGTACTTGGCGTCTCTGCGTGGAGCGCGTATCTACCCGCACGGTGACGTAGCCCTGCAGGTAGTTGATAATAATGTGGGCTGTTCGAAACGGCGTCACTTTGATTCCGGCTGCGGAGTCGAATCTCGGCAGAACAACGTGCGTGGCATTAATATGGGCAGGAGAGACTTTTCATTATCCAAGTTGCTGAATATTTCACGGACGATCGCGTACATAAAATTACACAACTGATAGCGAAATGAGATGTTTCTTTGATAGAGCTTGGACTCTACTTTTGGTGAGGATGTCGATCGACCTTGTGCCTGGTGACAGCACACCCTACATGGACAAAGTGCAGCCGGTCAGTTCAGTGGCCGCGAATGGGCGAGCAACACCAGAAAAATAAGCAGAGCAGGTTGGGGGAATTTTCACTTCGGAACACAATACTGACAGCTGCCTTCTTATATTTTTTTTAAGACGTAATGACATATTTACAAAAACAATCATTTCCCCTTGTGCAGCCTACATAGAATTTTTCGCTTCTTATACGAATCTGCAGAAAGCAGTCCTTCCGAACCCTCTTGCGTGCACAAATTAAGAGGAGTACACTTTCTGAGGAAATTGATGCACTCAAATGTGCATTCAGCACACACAGAGGTGCAAAATAACCAAAAATGTTAAAGCAGCAGAAAAAAAAAACAGGTTTCAAAAATGTTCTAACATCCTAACCTGCCTTGGCATACGCAACTGAACATAACAGCAACAGAGGTGCATGCAGAGAAGTGTTTGTAAATATTTGCGAGATAGGGACATTTTCTAATTAATCCTTCTTATTTACTAAGAGCTTCTTGGTGCCACGGCAGTGAAGTAAAAGCTCAAGATGATGCCCTGCTCCCAATAAAGCACCTTTAGATTTTAAAATTAAATTCGTGGGTTTTACATGCCAAAGTCACAACCTAATGTTTTGGCCACCTGTCTTTCTTTACCGTGCACCTGAATCTAAGTACATAAGCGTTATTGCATTTTACCTCCATTGCAGGGCAGCTACCATGGCACAGATTGAAGTTTTGATTAGCATGACTGAGCAGCATGGCACCATAGTAACTGGGCTATAGCACCAGGTCAGGCTGAGAAATATTGCTTAGACCTACCAACTTCTTGGCTCCAACTTCAGGCTGTCGACTCCATTAATAACGTGCGAAGCCTCAATTAGTCCAAACCAGCCTAAATTACATAACCAGCTCAAAACAAGCACCACATCTAGCAGGCTTTGGACATGCAAATGGAGTCAATTTATGTCGCCGAAATTGGAGGTGGCAGTCAGACTATTTCATGCATTTGGCCTAAACATTAATAGTCAATAATAATTCGATTTCTAAATTAGTCTTCTCAGTGTTTTTTCAGGCCTGAAAGAAGGAGCCAAATGGTGCTCAGGTGAACGAGCGGTTAGTTGCGCGGAATTTGCATGTATTCACTCACTTCTTTTAAGCTTGAATAAACGTTGTATTGCACCTATTGAGCAATAGAAAGCTCGATTTGGAATTTCTCAGGATGCTCTACAATGTTATCACTGACAATTTGCTCTGAATATAATATTTGAGCAGGTAAATAATCGTTAATAACTAATTACCTGATTAGGCGAAACGAAAAAATTGGTTTGACTTGCTCCAAGTGATGGCAAGCAACATCACCTTGATTCTGTCCAGCTACGTGGCACTTGTACATATTTAAAGCTTGCACAAGTCACACGGGCAACCTGGTACTTACAAGGCACATATAGAAGCGGCTAAGTTGGGTGAGCCAGCCATGTGCCGCAATTCATGAGAAAGAGCCGTGTTTCTTTGACTTAGGGGCGCGATAAGATTTACATGATCGACAACTTGTATCAGTGTGGTCTAGTCTTGCTCATTGATTAGGTGCTACGTAAGCAATTTTCCTGCACGTGTAAGCTCACGTGCTTCTTTCAAGTATATTGCCTCACGTTTCGAAAATAAACCATCCTCGCACTTCCTTCATTATGTCATCCGTTGCTGTGCTAAAGTTTCAACATGCAACTGCGGAAATGTTTATCTAGTTTTCATATTTCCTTGTTGTTTCGTGGCTATATATCTGAACAAGTTGTTTTCTTTTAACCTTGTTGCACACAGCATTGCTGTCTAGAGTGGGAATTGCTTTTTTTCAAATTGGCTATCTTACACCTTGCTTGGGCAATGTAAGGCCTACTAACTAACACGCGCTGCAATAGTGCCTTGTGTTGCATTCCAGCATCATGCAAAAGCTGTTTACTTACCAGATGAGAATATGTATATGTGCTGGAAGTAACAGAACTGGATGAAGCCAGCAGATAACGACGCCAAGGAAAGCATACAGGATGATGTTTTAAGTTTTTTTTTATATATGAAGTGTAGAAATGCTAAATTCAAAGGAAATGAAAGTGGACGAAAATACATCCAGCTGTGGGTGGGGAACCAACCCATAGCGTTCAAATTACGCATGAGATGTACTAATCACTCTGGTACTACGGCAGCGTTCAAGCGTCCAGAGTCTGAGGGACCATTGTGGACGGTTAAATTCTGCCTTGGTAGCGCGGTGGTTACTGCATCGCATGCCTAATGTAAAGATTGTAGGTTCATTGTGCACGTATGGCTGGTTGTTTATTCCGACAATTTTAATTTCACTTTATTTCTACTTTTCAATAGAATTTTACAAATAAGTTTCCATGTGCCTTTCCTTGCTTCTTCAAGCTGTGATTAAGTAAAATTGGGGCTCTCCGTTTCCTTTCTTCTCATTTGGAAGAACCGGAGCTTCATTTTAAAAATAATCAATTCACCTAGGACAACATCTCGATGTGGTCTAAGAAGAAAATCTAATCAGAGCATGTGTATTATTAGGTGAAGCTTTTGTTTGAATGATAATATAGCATGTGACCTAATTAATAAGCTTTGTGTGCAGAGATGTGACTAATAAATATGAGGGTTTTAAGAAGCACGTCTAACATGGTGTGATCATGTGTTTAAAAAAAGTTTCTTCTAGCATGATTTCGGGCATAACTGTTGCCCCTGAAAAACATTTGGCTCATCCGCATTGGCATTGTTTTTAGGAAGCACCACTATTGGGGCTTCCATTGAAGTAGCCTCATGGCACATGAAGCATCTCTTCTTGCTGAGTAAGGGAAATGTTATCTGCATATCTGAGCTGCATGTGTAATAACCTTGAATGCTGTTTAAAGGCTGCTAATAAGACAATTACTTCCCTATCCTTCCAGATATTGCTGAGATTGCTTCAGTAGTCTATGCTACTCGATCATAACCAATTTACCTGAGTGAACGTTCATCACAGCTTGTTTTTAAAGGCTTATGTAAAATACCACAACTGCCTACTAGACACGCGACCACACTAAAACTTCGAACTAATGACCCGTAAGATTTATGGGGCAACAAAAGTTAGTTAATTACTCCAGAACATTATGCCCGGCACTTCAGTTATTTCTGCACCTCCCTGGTGCAGAAGTGGCACCACACCTGCTGCGTAAACATGCACCATCTTTCTGCCAAGTACAGGGAATGCTGGGAACTTGCGCTGTACAAAGCCTGCACTAAGTAAAACGAATTGCAACATGCAGTTGCTGCCATGTTGAACTGGTGGAAGGAGTAGTGTAATGCAGCACTTCCTGAACTAGTTCAGAAAATGCAGATGAATCGAGTGGAGATTTTAAGTAACAGAAGTTGAGTGATTCTGCATTACATTCACAAAGTATACTTCAATATATCTTTACATTTATTTATTTGGTTATTACGAATCCCTTTTGTATTGTTGGACAAAGCTACACAATGCCAACATATTTTACCGCATTTACTGGTACTAGTCACTGCATGTGAAATAATACTGACAGCTTACAGCTCTGCAATGACTAATGACTCATACATCTTGGGAACACATTGGCTGCAATGTCTAAAGGTATGTTTGGTTAGAGGATGGCTTGCACCCAGATTCGCGAAACATTTGATGGCTTTTTTGTCGCATTCTTGTTACTACCATGTATTCAATATTCATTTAATTTTAAAGGACACTACAGGGATTGGAATACCAAATGGCAGTTGTATTTTGAGGGGACAAGGTGTCCAGCATACCCGTCACAAAACGTGTTCTATGGGCTACCTACCTTGCCTCTATAGGTAAACGGACACAAGATGCTCTGTGTACAATGTAATCGGTGTACTTGTCTGGAGTGCCTGAAAGTTATGCTATGGGCTATACTGGCACTGCCTGCTGATAGTGCATGATTCTAGAAAGCTTACAGCTAGTTCTGTCGTAGTTCTTTCGTAGAGTAGTTGTTTCGTATGTATAGGTTATTTTCGTACTTTATGATAAGATGCGGTGCTTTTCGAATGAAAACAAGCGATACTTTATAGTGACATTATTTATACAATTTGTTTTGTGCTTAACATTTATTTGAACAAGCCTGTGCCATTATTGGGTGCTTATGTCTTTGCATTAGTATGGTTTTACTCCTTAGCTTCATTTTTACTTTTAGAATGTGCCACGTTTATTGCATAACCATTTATCTTTAATGGAATATTACATATCTTTCAGGTGACATTTTGTCGCACATTTTACAATGATTCTGTTCAATTAGGTAACCATATACTAGTTGATTGTATATCTGTTAGATTACCTTACAATACATGTGGGATATTCAGTGCAAGCACAGGGTGAAGAATAAACTAAATAATTGGGTATAAGCAGGTCAATTTGAAGAAAATGTGCATGCTTATATATTAACAGAATGAACGTCTACGCATGCAGTTTTGGTTGTACATGCTGAAACATTATCCTAAGTGGAAGCGCTTTGTTGCACTTTGTGCTGTGGCTTTTAGTGCTACTTTTAAGTCATTATATATGTGAAGATAGTAGCAGAAACATTCCGTGGAAATAACACTTTGATGAATAGAGGTGTGAAAGTTGTGCTTAAAACAGGACAAAAACTGTCTACTTGGAAGGTAAATGTATGCATGTGTAGTACTGCACTGGCTACCGCCGCCAATCCATGCATTGCTTGTGCTCTATTGCATTCAATATGAACTACAACGAGCTGTGGTGGCTTTCCCTCGTGGTCGAGCTGGCGTTGCTGCGAAAAGTTTTGACCAAGAAAAGTGGAGGTTTTTTATTATTTCCGAAATGCATGTTACATCATGATTTGCTTGTGTGGTTTTTCCGTGGAGTAATCAGTCCTGGCGGGCCAATGAGCGGGGAATTCTGTGTCATTAGTGTAGCATGCTTTGCTGCTGCGCTCTGCATGCTGCCGGTAGTATGCTATCACTGCAGAGGAATATGAAGAAAAGCATGGAGTGCGTGCATTGCTGCGATTGTGAAACTTAATTTTTTTTTCTGAAAGGGCTGCACATAATTTATACCACATGATAGAACAGAAGCGCAATTTGGCGATGCCTCACATATTCTGACTCATGCAGAAGAAGATAATACCATAGTTAAGGCTAGGCAGCATTCACAACAGCTTTTCTGTACGCTAACTACATGGATGTAGTGAACGCTAAAATACTTGGAGCGATAACACCCTTTGGAAGGGTGTTGTCCATGCTACACCCATATTGAAAGAGTGGTGTCTGTCTTACACCCATATAGGAAGTGTGTTGTATTAGTTTTACACCCATGTATCAAAGGGTGCTTTTTTAACACCCAGAGGCAAGGTGTCGTCATTTTAACACCTTTTCCTTTGTTGGGTGTCAGTTAGCACCCTTTGCTTAGGGTGTTGCAATACACTCGAAAAGGATGCCACCCGTGGGAGAAGTCATTTACACTTTAAGGGTCTTAAAATTGTTACAGTGCAGGCTGTTCTGTGTGTCCGAGGAAGAGCATGCGGGCCTGGGTAGAGAAGAAATGGTTGTTCTAGTCTTAAAGGTGGTTCATAAAGTGCATTGCCGGGCTGAAGGAGAAAAAGTGCACGTTTTGTGCTCCAACCTGGCGGTTGCTGACCATTGTTAAGCACGCATGGCAAAGTGTGTACGTGTCCGGCGAGCTGCATGTTAGGAGGACGTTCGCTGAGGTTTCATCACGAAGACCGAGCATGCAAGCACGTGCTGAAATGCCTATCTGTTTCGTTCGTTGCCGTCTCTCAAGAAGTTGCCATTTTGACGATTTTACAACTAAATTTAGGAACCTTTCTGTCGGTTGGGCACAGATTTCCAAATATTTTAGCGATGACAAAAACGTCGGCGCCCGGTTAGTGACATTGGCGATAAGAAATTTACTCAAGATGGTGGATTAGAAGCCAATTTATTTGGTGAAGGCTGCAAGTAGGCGGCCGCAAGATGCTTCGCGTAGAGAAGGTCACGCTCTGAAAATTTTAGCACCCTTAAGGGTGTAAATGACCCGTCCCAAGGGTGACACCCTTTTTCGGGTGTATTGAAACCCCCCAAGCAAAAGGGTTTAAAGTAACACCTCACAAATGAAAGGTTGTTAAAATGACACTTTGCCTAGGGGTGTTCAACGAAAAGCACCCTTTAAGAGATGGGTGTAAAACAATGAATACCCTTCCTATGTGGGTGTAACACAGACACCACCCTTTCAATATGGGTGTAGCATAGACAACACCCTTCCAAAAGCGTGTTATCCATGCGAGTATTTTAGCGCTTACTACAGCCATGCTGGTAACGGAGACTAGCTTTTGTGAATGCTGCCTAGCCTTAGCTATGGTAAACATCTTGTTCAGTATGAACCAGAATGTGTGAGGCGTCGCCAAATTGTGCTTCTAGTCTATCATGTGGTAGCATATATAAAGTGCGACTTTCAGGCAAAAAATTTAAGTTTCACGATCGCAGCAACGCACGCACTCCATGCTTTTCGTCATCCTCCTCTTCAATGATAGCACACGGCCGGCAGGATGCCGAGTGCAATAACAAAGCGTGCTGTACTGAGCACACAGGATGTCTCGCTCCTTGGCGCACCAGTACTGATTACTCCATGGAAAAACCACACAAGCAAATCATGATGTAACATGCATTTCGGAAATAATTAAAACCTCCACTTTTCTTGGTCAGACATTTTGGCAGCAACACCAGCTCGACCAGGAGGGAAAGCCACCATAACTCGTTGTTGCAGCGCATATTGAATGCAATAGATCACAAGCAATGCATGGATTGGCGACGGTAACCAGAGCAGTACTACAGAAGCATACGTTTACCTTTTAAGCAGGCAGTTTTTTGCCCTGTTTTAAGCACAACTGCTATACAGCTATTCATCAACGCTGCCATTTATTTCCACGGGATGATTCTACTAGTACCGTCACATATATAATGACTTAAGGTAGCACTGAAAGCCAAAAAACAAAGTGAAACAAAGTGAAACAAAGCGCTTCCACTTTGATTAATCTTTCAACATGTAGAAACAAAACTGCATGTGTATCTGTGCATGCTGTTTAATATATAAGCATGCACATTTTCCTCAAATTTCTGTATGCTCCGTTTACTGCCAGTGACCTGCTTATACCCAATCAATTAGTTTATTTTTCACCCTGAGCTTGCACTGAATATGTCGCAGGCATTGTACGTTAAACTATCAGAATAACAATCAGCTAGTCTAAGGTTACCTAACTGAGCAGAATCATTGTAAAATTTGCGACAAGATGTCACAAGAAAAGTATTTATTATTTCAATAAAGAGAAATGGTTACAGAATAAACTTTGCACATTTGAAAACTGAAAAGAAGATAAGGGGTAAAATCATGCCAATACAAAAACATAAGCACCGAACATGGCACAGGCTTTTGCAATTAAATTTTTAGCAGGAAGGTGTTCTTAGATAAGCTCACCACGAACTATCATATGTTTTCATTCGAAAAGCACTGCATCTTATCATAAAGTACGACAATAACCTGCCACATAAGAAATAATAAGTCTGAGAGCGGCTATGTGAACAAAACATGACTAGTAATGACTAGTGAGCACTGCCCAAAGTTGAGCATGAAAACTAGTAATAGTAAAGAGATATACTTCGCTCAGCTGAAGTAACTGCAAAACATTGCAAATATCACAAAACAGCATAAAAACTGGGCCTGACAGAAGACTGACTATTAGTTATAGTTGCAATAAACACACTAAATCTACACATAAAAAGTCAATACGAAACTGCCAGAAACGGTCATGTCTCTGCAAGAGAGACCACTGAGGAACAAAAGGTATACCTTTTATAAGTCCATCTCATAGATTACTGGAGCTAATTAAAGTTCAGACACATGACCCCTTGTGTGTCACAAATGCACTCTTCTCAATACCTATGCATGATTACTAGCCTTGGTGAAAGAATGACTTGCACTAATGTTTTCAAGAAACACCGGTAAAAATGCTGCTTGTTCGCAACTTTCTGTTGTGACAGCACACTTGTGTGCAGTTATGAACGCAGTTGCTTATAGGGCTCAAACACCATGTTTTGGCTTCACAGGTACCGTCTACCGAACACCTGTTTCAAGATGGCTTACATCTCGGTGTGTGCAGCCACACTGATGGCACAGAATTATTTTTTCACCTTGCCAGTTGGCAAAGCTTCAGCGGCCGCAATCACCTGCGACTGCTCGTAAAGGTGCCATAAGGTCACGTAGAAAACTCAGATACCACGTAACAAAATTTTCAGAGTGCACTGTGCGAGTCGAGCTGTGTAATTTGTGGTTTAGTTCGGAAGCACTGTCACACTCACAACTGTTCATTGCAGCTCCTAAAGTTTCAACCCCATCGACAAAATAAATTAGGACAGTTCCTTCAGTGCAGTGGCAGATGCTCAGCTGCAAGTTTTCTAGAACCATGCATTATCAGTAAACAGTGCTACTACAGCCGGCAGCACATCTTTCAAGCACTCCAGACAAGTACATCGATTACATTGTACACAGAGCGCTTGGTCTTCATTTACCTATAGAGGCAAGGTAGCCCCTTGAACACATTTTTTGACAGGCATGCTGGACACATTTTCCCCTGAAATGCAAGTGCCATTTGGTATTTCAATGCATGTAGTGTGGTTTACATCTGAATGAATATTGAATACGTGGTAGTAACATGAAGATGACAAAAAAGCAATCAGCCATCAACTGCGTGGCAAATGTGGGTGCAAGTTATTCTCTTATCAAATATACCTGTAAGCATTGCGGCCAATGTGCTCCTAAGATATAAGAGGCACTCATTAGTCATTGCAGAGCTGTAAGCTGTCAGCATGATTTCATATGGAGTGACTAGTAATGAATGACGGTACTTTTAACCTCAAGTGAATATGCGCTTATTGTTTACCAAAGCTCTTTGTTACTCGGACATGACGATCCTAGGATGATTATGTTCTTGAGGCCTTTTCCCACTTTCAATCTTTTGAAACGGGTAAACTGTAGTCAGGAAAATAAAAATGTTACAACTGGCGTATGGTTAGCTTTGCGTCTTATTTCCTAGCAGCTCATGGAAACGAGCTACGGCAACAAATTCAAATGCTGTTACCTCATCAGACATTCAAATTTCTTAAACACTAAAGAAACCAGATAGTCAATGGAGTGAGCATCACCTAAATAAAGAAAGCCACTGACATAAAAGTTCTTGCACCGTTTTGTGCCAAGTAAAATGTTAGAAAAATAAATATGTTGAGATTCTACGGCTATCCGTGAAAAGTAAATAAAAAATTAATAAGTGTTCTTGAAGGGGTTCAGAAGCTTTACAAATGGGAGTCTTGTGATGTACACGCTGCTAGGTGAGCAGCATTTCTACTGAGACGAGAATGGTGCGGGCTTCGCATGGAAGTCTTTGCGAGACACTGTAGAGTAGTTCGCGGTCACGTGAAGGAGGTTGCTTGCATACGCAACGTCTGCGCCACCATATTTAATGCATGGAGTTACCAGGACTTTTTCTCCCGGCATTCTGGTAAAAAAGCATGGTTAAGTTGAGATATTTAAAAATTTCATGAAATTCCCTTAATACGCAAAATTTTTGTACTATGTGTCATTTATTATGAGGGTTCATAACAACAATAAATTTCATATATAAGCCTATAGAATTATCAGCTTGGTCAGTAGGTACAAACTCTTTTGAGGCAAGAAATCGAGTTTGACAAGGACAACCTCAACATTTTTGTTTGAAGAAGGAACACCTCAGATGACATGCAGTCCTGTTAGTGGGAAGTGCACGGTTCAAGAAAAAGAAATAAAACTGGCGCACCGATCCTGAAAAAAGAATGATAAGCACCTGCTACTCAAAAAGATGAATAATTGATAGGTTTATAGCACAAAGACATCTTTGGCCAAAAAGCGCCAAGTTTATACTGCAAAAGACAAACTTAGCGCATCTTTAGAAAGCAAATATATAGATATGACTGATGCCTCTCTCCACTGCCGTTGCTTTGCTCTAGCATGAAGTCATTTTAATACAGGCACACGTACATACACACGCTACACCAAAGTGTAACACATCCAGAATTAAGATTGTGCAGCAACGAAGTCACAACCTTTAACCCTTTAACCCTTGATCCTGAGCTGTACTAGTGACTGGAAGTAGTACCAATATCGCGAATGATGAGTCACACTCTTTCTCTACGATGTTATGCTGCTCTGACTGTGAAAGATGAGTTACTGTCGGCATTGAGGGAAAGCTGCGCTCAAGAGCAGGTTTTATTTTTGTGTTAATTTTAACCAGACACCTATGAAGTAATATATTTTTAGAATGAGAATGACATCGAAAAAATGAGTGCATAGCAAGTTTGGAAAATTTGGTACATTTTTCCGGAATTAGGTTGGGCTAAATGGTCAAGCGGCAACCTAGAAACAAGACAAGTTTTGACGTGATTGCTACCAGTGATGCTAGAAAATATGTTGGCATTCTGTAGTTTTGTCCAACAATGAAAAGGGATTCTTAATAAGTAAAGAAATAAATAGAAAGGTAGCATGAAGTATATTTCTTGAATGTAGTGCAGAATCACTCCACTTCTGCTACTATATAATCTCCATTCGATTCACCTGAACTTCCTCAACTAGTTCAGGAGGTGCTGCATTTCACTACTCGTTCCACCAATTCAACATGGAAACAACTGCATGTTGTGATTCGAGTTTCTTAATTGAGGCTTTGTATAGGGCGAGTTCACAGCATTCCCCATCACTTGGCAGAAAGGCAGTGCAGGTTTATGCAGCAGGTGTGGTGCCGCTTCTGCTCAAGCGAGGTGCAGAAATAACCGAAGTGCGTGGCATTTTGTTCTGCAGTAATAAACTAACTTTTGTTGTCCCATAAATCTTACTCGTCATTTATTCCAAGTTTTAGGGCAGTCACATGTCTAGTAGGCAATTGTGGTTTTTTGCATAAACATTGGAAAGCCAACTGTGATGAAAGTTCACTCTGGTAAATTGGTTATGATCGAGTACCATAGACTACTGAAGCAATCTCAGCAAACGCTGGAAGGCTAGTCAAGTAATTTTCTTATTAGCAGCCTTTAAACATCATATGAGCCTATGACACATGCACCTCAGATATGCAGATAAGATTTCCTTGACTCAGCAAGAAGCGATGCTTCATGTTGCACGAGGCTACTTCAATCAAATCAGTGTTGGTGCTCTCTAAGAACAATGCCAGTGCAGATGATAAAAATATTTTTCAGGGGCAACAGTTATGCCTGAAATCCCGTTAAAGTTTTTTTAAACGCGTGATCAGACCATGTAAGGAGTACTCCTTAAATTTCTCCCTGTTTATTAGACTGGTCATATCTCTGTACACAAAGGCTACTAATTAGGTCCCATGCTATATAATCATCTTAACAAAAACTTCACTTAGTAATACACATAGTGCGATAAGATTTCTTTGGGGCCACATTGAGATGCTGTAGTAGGTGAACTCATTATTTTTAAGATGAAGCTCCTGTTCCTCAAAACGAGAAGAAAGGGAACTGAGGTTCCCAATTTTTTTTAATCACAGATGGAAGAAGCCAGCGAAGGCATGTGGGAACTTATTTGTAATTTTCCATTGAAAATGTAGAAATGATAGAAGGAAATGAAAATGGTAAAAAAAACCAGCCATGGGTGGCAAATGAACCTACCTTTGCATTAGGCATGCAATGCACTAACCAATGTGCTACCAAGGCAGCATTCAACCGTCCACAATAACCCCTCAGATTGTCGGCGCTAGAATGCGGCCGTAGTACCGCAGTGGTTTGTGTATCACATGCATAATTTGAACGTTATGGGTTCGTTCCCCACCCAAAGGTGGATGTCTTTTTATCCACTTTCATTTTCCTTGAATTTATAATTTCTATACTTCATATAAAGAAACTTAAAACATATTCCTGTATGCTTTCCTTGGCCTCATTATCTGCTGGCTTCTTCCAGTTCTGTTAATTCCAACACATACATATTCTCATCTGGTAAGTAAATAGCTCTGCAATAAAACGGCGCTGCAATAAAACATTATTGCAGGGCCGTGTTATGTAGAAAGCCTTAGATTGCCTAAGCATGGTGTATAATGTCAATCTGAAAAAAAACTATTCCCACTGTAGACAGCACTGCTGTGTACTGCTGTGGGCAACAGGGTTTAAAGAAAACAACTTGTTTAGAAACAACGCCATCAAACGAGCAAATATGAAAAATAGATGAAAATTTGTGAAGTTGCACGTTGAAAATGTTGCAGAGCAACAGATGAAGTATTAATGAAGGAAGTGCGACGATAGTTTATTTTGGAAACACGAGGCAATATACTTAAAACATGCATATGAGCTTACATGCACAGAATTTTTTTTTTATGTAGCAGCTAAACCACGAACAGGCCTAGAACACACTGACAAAAGTGTCGAGCATGTAAATCTCATCGAGCCCTTAAGTCAAAAAAACATGGCTCTTTCATGATTCGCTACACATGGCTCGCTCACACAACTTAGCTTCTTCTATGTGTCCCTTGTAAGCACCAGGTGGCCCGTGTGACTTGTGCAAGCTTTAAATATGTACAAGTGCCAAGTATCTGGACAGAATCAAGGTAATGTCGCTTGCCATCGCTTGGAGCAAGTCAAACCAATTTTTTCGTTTCGCCTAGCTAGGTAATTAGTTATTAACGATTATTTACCTCCTCAAATATTCTATTCAGAACAAATTGTCAGTGAGAAATTTGTAGAGCATCCTGAGAAATTCCCAATCGAGCTTTATAGTGCTCAATAGGTGCAATACAATGTTTCTTTCAAACCTAAAGGAAGCGAGTGAATACATGCAAGTGCCGCGCAACTGAGCGCTCGTTCACCTGACCACCATACGGCTCCTTCTTTCAGGCCTGTAAAAACACTGAGAAGAATACCTTAGAAATTGAATTATGATTGACTATATATGTTTTAGGCCAAATGCATGAAATATTGTGACTGCCACCTCCAATTTAGGCGTCATGAATTTACTCCATTTTCATGTCCAAATACTGCTATACGTGGTGTGTGTTTTGAGCTGGCTATGTAATTTAGGTTGGTTTCGACTACTTGAAGCTTCGCACCCTAATAATGGAGTCGACAGCCTAAAAGAAAATTGGCACAGAAACAGTCGCTCTCAGTACTCCATACTCCTTTAACCTAGTGCAAAGTACTTGTTACCCAAGAAGTTGGTAGTTCTAAGCAGTATTTCTCATCCTGACTTTGTGTTATATCCCAGTTACTATGGTGTCATGCTACTCATTCATGCTTCAATCTAGGATATGGCAGCTGCCGTTCATTAGGGGTAAAATGCAATAACGCTTATGCACTTAGATTCAGGTGCGCACTAAAGAAGGCCAGGTTGCCATAACTTCAGGCTGTGACTTTGGCATGTAAAACCCTAGAATTTAATTTTAACACCTAAGGGTGCTTTATTGGCAGCAGGACATCATCTTGAGCTTTTACTGAACAGCCATGGCACCAAGAAGCTCCGACTAAATAAAAACAATTTCTTAGACAATGCCCCATATCTTGCAAACATTTACAAACACTTCTCTGCATGCACCTCTGTTGCTGTCATATTTAGATGCGTGTGCCAAGGCAGGCTAGGATGCTAGACCTTCCAAACCTGATTTTTCTTATGCTTTAATGTTTTTGGCTATTTTGAATTCTGTGTGCGCCGAATGCACACTTCAGTGCATAAATTTCCTCAGAAAGTGCACTTCTCGTTATTTATTTCTGCAAGCAAAATGGGTTGAGAACTGCTTTCTGAAGATCTGTATAACAAGCAGAAAAATATTCTATGTAGGCTGCACAAAGAGAAAAGATTGTTTGTGTAAATATTTCATTTATTTCTTTTAAAAAAAAGGCAGCTGTCAGTATTCTCTTCTAAAGTAAAAATTGCCTCTACTTGCTCTGCTTCATTTTCTGATGCTGATGATGCATTCGGGGGCACACAACTGACAGGCTGCACTTTGGCCATGTCGGGCGTGCTGTCACCAGGCACAAGGTCGATCGACATCCTCACCAAAAGTCGAGTCCAAACTGTATAAAAGAAACATCTCATCATCTTGCTATAAGTTTTGTCATTTGTGTGTTTCACACACGGCCGTCAATGAAATATTCCGTCACTTGGATACTGGAAAAAATTCTAGCACTTTCTCGCAGTCAAGCTGAATAAACAATATAGGCAGAAGGTTAACGAGCAAATACAGTTGTCACATTAGGTGGATCAAGTACAGAAGAAATGGAAATAAATCAGTGATATTCTGTGCGTTGGCTTTGAATGCAAAAGACGTAAAAAACAGGAACTTGCAGCCACGCCACTGAATTTCCCACGTTTGCTACACCTCACAACAAGTTTCGCATCTTCCGGTACTCGGGGATAGTAATCTATTAAAGATAAAAAAAACGAGTGCCGGCATAAATTACCAGGATACTTAACCGGGCAATATTTGCGTAAACCACGACTCACGTAGCCAAGCTACTGTCAAATACCCGATGACGGATCTGCCAGAGGCTTGGGCGAACAATTGATAAAGGCATGCGAGTTTCACTTGTCTCACGGCTACTAAAATAGAATTTGAATTTACTAGTAAACTATACTGGATATGATATTTACCCTCCGAATAAAACGCTGCAAATTTTGTTACGTCACATTGCATACGTACGAAAGTGAGCAAATTGCTTTTATTTCATTCTGCCCAGGCAGCATGTAGCAGCTACCTCTCGTGCAACAAAACATGAAAGTGGTACTCGCGGCACGGAAAACGAACACACACAGTCCCAACGTTACGCCCCTTGAAGTTGGCACTGAGCACCATCAAACCTGTTCGTTTTCTCGCCTTCATAACGCCATGAACAAGATCAAACATCGAACGAAACAACTGTCTCCACTCGAAAATTATAACCGCTTCTATCTACATACCTATCGCTGCCACAAGCAAAAGTCAATGGGCTAGCTGTCCGCAAGGCGCAGGTTAGACTGACAGCAATATATTACGGCAACGTAAAACAATTTCCACGCTGACTTAGCAGCCGCAGTGTGCGCTAAGTGCCGCAGTTCTCGATTGCCGCTCGAAATTCCCACCATGATCCGGGCACTGCATCTTTCACACGAAATATTGCACGCTTTGCTCCGGAGCTCAATAGGAGGGGGAAATGCATTTGCACGTACCTGAAATCTCCATGCCAAAAACCCGACGACACTTCCGAGAACGGGGCACACCACCATAGCACCCGTACGGCCGCTTTACTTGGCCGTGAGGCACTTTCTATCAAACATTTCACATGCGACATATCTCACACCGATTGTGCAGGCACGAGAAAGCGACGCCATGCAGCCATGTATGCAGCGCTGAGCTGCGTGCGCAGACTTGCAGAAAACAAAACGAGAGGCGCGAAAAGATGGCGGCTGTCGTTGCGGAGACTGAGCAGCGGTGTAGCGGAAAAGCGCGAATGAATGTTGCCAACTGTTGCTTCCGCGTTATGCCGGCGGTGGTGGCTTTAGTGGCATGTGTTGCGGCTGTCTAAATTTTTTTATTTATTTTCCACAAACAATATGGTTAAGATCAGTTCTTTGTTTACATTTATTTTACTGTGTCGCTCGGTATTATTCTTTGGTCTTTTTATTCTATTAATCGATCAAATATGGCCTGCCAGGTTCGCGCGCGCCAGCTTCGCGCGCAAATCTCGGAGGTCATGATATAGCGCTTTAGAAAACGCCGTTCTTGTCGCTGTTAGCATTTCATCATCGTTTCTTCAACTCAGATAGAGGCGTAGTGTCCCTTTTCTTGGAGGTGGGGAGGGGGCGACCAAGACGGCATCGCTGAGCGGGGGTGGGGGAGTAGGTTGGTGCTAGTTGTTATGGCGAAATCCGCGGGCCCTTCGATATTTTTTATTACGTAAACATTGCTATACTTACCCAACAAGAAAAACCATCCGTCCGTCAGTCCGTACCATACGATATCTTTCAAAGTAGAACCCGCAGGAGCGAGTGGATTCACCTTCGTGCTAGCTCACGAAGCTGTCAGCTTATGCCGCACTATGCAATTTTCGCAGATCACTTTCAAGATAAGTGTACGCCTGTCTGTTTTCAAAGTGAAGGAAATGGCGAGAACACAGGGCGCGAAGTTCTCACCAGTGGGCACACTCTGTCCTCATTGCAGTTCGCGTTCCAGATACGGTTCGCGCGGTCGTTCCATAAGTACCGCCGGCAGAGAACGGTTGATAATGGTTCGACGCGGATGAGTGAAGCGCTAAAGAGCCATGACGGCTGAAAATGAACGGAACGCCATCCGCGCACCTGGCAGCGCCACCTGCAGTACATTGCTTGTTTCATTCACTCTGCGCCGCCGACCACAGCAGCTCTTGTCGCCGCAGCGCTGTCGCTTATACTCGTCGGATCAAGTGTCATAACATTGATAACGACATTGGACTGTGTGTAGATGAGCAAGTATCACAATGCTTACGCATACTTAGACAACTCCCAGAGGAGTTTCTGTGTGATTTTTTTTTATCGGAAAGGTGCAGTCCGTGGTGATCCAGAGCTGACAATGCATGTGAGAGGGGTGCGAAGCTTTTTTTTATGCGACTCTTGCCCAGCTCCTAAAGACCTGCTCAAGCTCAGACTTGCTGATGGCTGTATGTAGTTTTTTCTTATTGTCGCGTGCCCTCGAACCACCATGAATCCTACTGTGTAATGACATTAGGGCAGTATTCATGTCCAAAAGGAAATGCAGGCGGTGATTGGGCTGCCTAAAGTTTGCGGCCCGGCGGCAGCTCCCCTCCCCCGCTTCCGTTGTCAAGTTAGGGGGAGGGGTCTAGGGCAACCTTACACCGCCCTCCCCACAGTGGCGTAGCCAGAAAATTTTTCGTGTAAGGGGTGGGGTCTCAATTGAACTTGAAGGGGGAAGGAGCTGGGCCAGTGCCATATTAGCAAACATTTTACTGTTAGTTAGCGTTACAAGTGCCCGGTGTACCCCACTTGGCTACGCCGCTATTCCTTCCTTCCACGCAATCGTGCTATCAGAACGTGCATGACACGCAAGCATGACATAACATGAATGACACTCCACGAAGCTGGCATGGATGTCGTGACATCACCATCATCAGCCCACTTTGATTAGCATCGCAGGTCAAAAGCTTCTCCAGCGATATCCAATACCCCTGTCTTGCGCTAACTAGTTCCACCTGTCTTCAAATTTTCTAATTCCATCACGCCCACCTAATTATCTGCCTTCCTCGACTGTGCTTCCCATCCCCTTGCACCCATTCTGTAACTCCAACAGACCAGTGGCTCTCTCCCTTCTGCATTACATGGTCCGCCCAGCATGACTTCTTCCTCTTAAATGTCAACCAGAATATCAGCTATCCCCGTTCGCTCTCTTTCCTTCTTCATGACTTTTGGAGAAAGCTATACTACATGGAGAATTGAGGCGGTTCAAGTGGGAGCAACGTGGCCACTGTGTAAATGTCAAGCATAAATTATTACGGCACCGCTAACAAGCGCGAACAGGCTTCGAGGAATTTAGTTATGCTTTTACTAGTTCCGGAAGCGGGAAACATTGCAGACCAAGGACAGACGAATTGTGATTTCACGCTTGGAAGGCAAATTCCTGGTCGTTATTTGCAGTTTCTTTTTGCATTTCCAACTGCACTGGATCTGCATTGTGCAATGCGAACGTAAATACCGAATTTTTGTGGTCATCATACGCTGTTTTATAAATATATTGCTAACTTTAGTTTGCTATACCCTGCTGATGTACAAAAGATTACACTGTAAATTGTTCGTCGGCATCCACAATATACATTAATGCCAGAGATCTCCGTACGTGAGTTAACCATCCAACCGTTTTGCAGTGGGGCAGAGTCCAAGCTGCACTACCAGCTTCAAACTCGAAGCAGCCGAGTATGCTTTAAAGATTGGCAGCCGTAAATTCGGAGGCACATTGTTGTCGATGAAATATTCAAGGCTGTTGGAAACTGAAGCAAGAAAAATCTGAAAGCTATCAACAAGACACACCGCGTCGAATCAATTGCAAAGTTGCAGAACGAGACTCACCGAATTTTAAAATACCACGGAGTCCCGGTTCCAAATTTCAAGGCGAGCAGCCGATGAACGATGTGATTTACGCACCCAAGAATTATCATGCCCTGACACCACCACCATCGATTAAAAAACCGATGGGGAAACTACTGTGCGTGTGATGCCCTGTCGTGTCGTGTCGAGAAAGATTTCTGATGACATTGGAATCATAAGGTTCAGAAACTTGCATTTCAATTTTGCTTGAAGTCATCAATGACTACCTATTTTTGGCGAACATACTAACGTTGCCATCTCCACAAGTGCGTATTCGTCGTGCAAAGATATATGTAAGCTGTTTCTTGATCATAAAATAATAGTCGACCCGTTGCGTAGCTTCTGTCAATGTTTGATTCGTTGGTAGCTCGTTTTTTGACGCAATGTGCCCAGCTGAATACGCTTAGTGGTAGCAGTGTAAGAAATATTGATTTGTTTACTTCACCTGCATATCGAAAAAAATTATGAAATAAAGATATGCATGCATTATGAGAGTGACAACCATATATAGCCTATATACGGTATAAGAAGTTAAGTTCCATGGACCACATTACAGTATATTTTGAATGGAAATTAGGCAGCAGATAGACAACATATACGATGGGGAACTCGGTCCTAATTATCCAGCAGTGCAAAGAACGGGTACATACAGAACAACACGACATAAGCGACTTGTCTTCTAATTCAAAGATGTAAGGTACAGACATTACAAGTATATAAAAACTTCATTAGCACTCACACGGACGAAAAACATCGAAAATAGTCTACAATAGATAGGAAGTCCGGGAATTAGAAGTTACCAGTTGTCTACTTTTTATTGATCTAGGGAGTTCTATAGCTTGAATCATATACCATTGAGGATGAGACTGGGCTTATCGATATTAGTTCTCCATTCATGTAAAATATAGAGCACCTTATAAATAATCCAGAGATATACCTATTTTTTTTTACTTCAAGTTTTCGCCTACCCGGAAAATATGTTCCGTAATATCTACAGAGTTGCGTGGAAGTCCAGAAAAAGTAAGGAGTGCTGGTTTATTTCTGAGGGCAACTCGAATCTTCTTTACAGCTTCTTGCTTCAGCTAAGGAGTACTTCCTCTTTCGGAGAAGCACCAACGCGAGCACTACATTTACAACTAGCCACCGTTGCGTGCAACTGTCCTACATCGTTTTTGATAACACATCAGACTTGGTGACCTTGGATGCCCGTGAAGACGAAAAACACGATTGGTAAGACTACATATTTATTTTAATGCAAAATGCGATCGACAGAACAATAGATTCAGAATATTTCCTTAAGCTCCAACACATCACACTTCCTGTTCACTTGCAATAGAAAACAGTCATGTTGTCCCGCCACATCTCTCGACTTGCAGAAAAGCGCCATGAATGATGCGTCATGTCGAAGACAGCACAAAACAAAGCCAGGCCCAAGACAGCATATCTAAAGACATTAGGCGCGACTGCTGATGCTTTCACCTGTGTTCTGTGGGAACTCCAACAGCTTTTGGCTGCTGTAAGCGAAGCAAAGGGTTTGTGCCTGAGCTGGTAATAGGCTAGGCGTCTTTTTACTGCAATCTTTCACTAAACCAGCGAATAAATATAATCCCCAATAAAAAGCATTGGGCAACGTGGACCTCGCTTTCCATGTCGATGTCTCGTGTTTGTTTGTTTAGTGCGAAACGGTTGGACTCCCCCATTTAAAAAGAAAACTATCGTAGAACTCAGAGAGTGACGGACGATGGTAATTCGAATAGCAACCCATGAACATAGCTGCAGACCATGTTCCTGAAGTCACGTTTATTCAATACGTAGTGGCAAATGTGAGACGGTCCTTGCTTGAGCTGTATGCCACATAATCCGATAGCGTGCCACTTTTCTATGGCATTCGCTTGCCAAGGTCGCCAATAGGGATAAAGGCAAGACGACGACTGTGTGACGCCGATGCAGTGACGACGGAAGGAAGAAGAAACGACACCGATCGAAGGACAAACGCGTATAACGACGACGGCATGAGGAGAATGACATGACGATTATCAAAATGTGACGGTGGTGTAACGACGAGAACTTCACGACAACCACATGAGGACAATCAAATGACGAGCGTGGTGTGACGACGACAGTATGACGACAACTGGAAAAAGTTTGAATGACGAGTATTACATGACCAAGACAGCACGACGACGACGGTATGACAACAGATGCACGATAGAAAGTGTGTGACGACGACGCAATGAAGACGATAGCATGACAACGTTCCCATAACCACGACCGAATAAAAGCAGGATGACAACAGAATGACGAACAATGAATGACATTGGCGGATCGACGAAGCTGGTGTGACTACGAAGGCATGATGACAATGGGATGATTACACGCAAGCAATGACGATAGTGAAACAACGACCTGACGACTACCACATGATAACAACGGTATGACGACGACCGCACGCGAGAGTCAGATTTAGCAGTTAAAATGATGGCGATGAAACGACCACGATGGCATCCGGACGGCGGTATGACAACGAATGCATGACAACGACTTTATAACGACGATGCAGTGACGACGATGGCATCGCAACGGCATGTGAAAAATGAATTGGCGAGTGTATGATGACAATGGCGTCACAAGTGCTGCATCACGAAACCAGTATGACGACAATTCCGTGACGACGACGTCATGACAATAATCGGTGACGACGCCAGAGTGACGATGGCAAGGCCACGACGGCATTATCATGGACGGACAATGATAGCGACTGTCCGATTATGACGTCATGATAAGCGCGACATATTCATGGTTGAATGACGACATTATGATTACAATAGAACGACGATTAAAGATTGATTTCGATGGTAAATGAAGGCACTATGTCGACGACGGCATGAAGACAATGGGACGACGTTACTTGAGGGGATGACAATCAAAAAAACGACAGCATGAATTGGCGTTCAAATTACTTTTGTGTTTCAGTGCACATAACGACGTTTTGTTAAGAAAGTAAGTCGAACGCCAATGCATTTCTCCGCAAAGTCAGGGAATTATTATCTCGACACTGGTGTCATCCTGAGAATTCATTCTAAGTGGATCCACTTCCGAACTCCACCGCTAGAATTTTTAAAGTGAAATATGGGCATTAATTTAATTAGTTAACTTAATTGATTATTTAGTGCCTTCAACCTTATTATTTAGGCGATCATGTTTTGTTCTTCAGAAGAGACGAATTTTGGGCGAGTAAGTGATGCATGTTTGTCTACCACGAAATGAAACAGCCGGGACCGAAAAGAATTGCGCGCTTGTCCCGTCTAGCTGGCTTGCCTTTTTTTTGGGGGGGGGAGGGGGGCGAATATTCTGCTTCACCTTAGTCACATGTTTTTGTTTGTGCGTGGGTGTTTGTGTGTGTGTGTTGCTGCCTGTTTTCCTAAATGCTTTTGAAATGTCATCGGTTTAATCGTCTAAGCGTCATCGGTCTAATCAGACGGGTAGCTAACAGAAGGAGAGGCCTGAGCGAAGAGAATCTGATAAGGCTAGTCCACGCTTTCTTGTTATGCCATTTCACGTACGTAGCGGCCATGCACGTCTGGAAGAGGGCCGAGCGAGACAAGCTAAATGCCATGATAAGGAGGGGGATCAAGAGCGCGCTCGGACTACCAAACTACACACGCACCGACCGACTCCTGCAGTTGGGTATTCATAATACCCTGGAAGAAATTGCAGAAGCACAAGAAAGGGCACAGATTCTCAGGCTCTCCGGCACCAGGGCAGGCAGACGACTCCTAACAGAGATGGGCGTCCCCCCGGCCACTGTCGAAGACGCCTATCAGGGCCTTCCGAAAGAGCAGAAAGATAGAATCATCATATCGCCCGCCCCGCGCAATATGCATTCCGAACGCAACGTAGAAAGAAGGAAGGCTAGGGCGGTGGCGCTCCTACGCCGCGCGACAGAACTCCCAGGCGGCAGCTGCTTCGTTGACGCGGCCCAGTATGGCAACAGCAACAATTTCACGGTAGTGTCGATCAACCACAGGGGTTCGGCCGTTAACGCCGCTTCGGTACGAAGCACGTCGTCGCGTGCGGCCGAGCAAGTGGCCATTGCCTTGGCCCTCTTGGACGACAAACATGCCAATATCTTCAGCGACTCCAGGGCAGCCATCCGCTCCTTCAGCGTTGGCGCTGTGTGTAAGGAAGCCTGTCGCATTCTCGACGGCAAAAGCATCGCCACCCACACTCTCACGTGGTTCCCCGCTCACATGGGATCCTTCATGGGAGGCCCCACCAACCTCAACGAGCTGGCCCACTCCAAGGCGCGAGGTCTCACTTTCCGCGACCATGGAGAACTCCAACGCCTGCCCGCAGTGGTGGAGAACAGAGATCAACCGACCACATACAATGAAATTGCGCAGCACTTCTATCTCGGCAGGAGAGACTTTCCCCTTCCATACAAGACGTTAAATAGAGCGCAGGCATTGACCCTCAGATTATTGCAAACAGGCTCGTATCCCAGCCCGGCTTTATTCCACAAGATTTATCCCGACACCTATGCCACTAGTTCTTGCAGGCACTGCAATGACATCGCTAGCCTAGACCACATGCTCTGGCGTTGCCCCTCGTTACGAGGCACAGAACGAATCAATGAAGACAAGTGGCTCTCCGCTATCAAGAGCCCCGATGCCGGGGCGCAGCTATGGGCTGTCCAGAGGGCCCACGATGCGGCGGTCGGGCATGGCCTGACTGTCCCAACGTGGGAGCGTCCCGCAGCGCGCTGAGTCGCGTACCTCAGGACCTTTTTTAAAGTTTTGCATCCATCCATCCATCCATTTGAAATGTACAGAGATGAGCAGCCTTCTCAGAACGCGCCGCCACTGGCTCTGCCGAGCAAGGCAGCGCCGTCTAGCGTTAGCGGCTGGGTTCGATATAGAAGTGCACTACGCATGCGCGACAAAATGAGCCGCAGCACCTTGATTTGGTCGAAACTGGCTCATGCTGAATAACGTAGATATAGCGCAACAAATCTATGGAAAGGAAACACCAAAATGCCTGCTCATCGCTTCCTTGTCCCAGTTCCCACCTTATGCGTTCGCTTCCCGTCGCAAGGGCCGCGCTGCATGCCTGTGTGGCGTTATTATGGCTTTGCTACAGCGGCCAGCGCAGCGCCTTGCTGCCGTTCTGAGCTGAGAAGTTCCGTACAGATATAAAAGGCGCCATGCGTCGCTGTGACACGCAGCGCAAACACAAACAGACAACACGGCCGGTGAGCGTCGTGCGCGTAGAAAAACGCGCGGTCACCCGCTATCACTTGCGCTTGCTTGCCCAAAACACGGCGGCATGGCGCTGCACTGGACGCCGTGGCAATGTGATATAATCATAAAAGTGCGCATAATCAAAGCGCGCGCTGCGTATTGCCTAAGGCAGCACGTGAGCACCTCGGCTCCGCGACAGCTTCGACGGAGGGAGAGAACGGATACACCACAAACAGCCAACGCGATCAACGGCGATTAGAAACCTCTACAAGATGAGCGAAAGAGTGGAGAGAGAGACCGCGCATGCCTAAGGCGCTTTACGCGTGCCTAAACGCCCTCGCAGACCTCGACACAACTGGAGGACAGTGAGAGAGAGAAAGAGAAAGAGAGACAGCCTGAGCGTGCGCCGCCTATATCCGTGGCTGCGGCTGAAAACGCGAGAAATGTCTAGAAGATTCCCAGGCTTTGTTCGTGCTATAGCAGCATGACTCCCCCAGAAACTTCGCGAAACGCCCTGTCGAGAATACCCTGTATGAGTGTTGAGGGTATGCCGACGAGCGTGCGTTCTATGAACATTGCATGCATTCGATTAGTCAGAGACCTTTATGATGTCACTGTGTCTTAAGATATTTAGCCTGCCTCACACAAAAGAGGCGTGTGATGAACTTTTTATTCACATACTTAGAATACTTTGTTCAACTCGACAAACTGTAGTTCTACTTTGTCATCCTAATGTAGCTTTGATGCAGCGAATTCTGTCACCTCATTGTAGGACGGTGCATACACTGAATGAATTTACCATAGCACGCCATTGCCCATGAGTCAGAAAAGTAAGTGCCCAGTCTAAGGCGTAAGCTTTTAGCGGATCATAAGTGTCCGGGCGCAGTCGTGGTGGACCCAGGAAAGCGGTGATCACCGGCGAAGGAGCAAGGAGAGGATGCGCCATGCCAGTAGCGCTGTGCGAGTGGGCGCGTGGGAGAGCGCGGACATGCGCGTGGGGGTGCGCGCACATCGGCGACAAACCTTGCAGCCATATGGCTGTGAATGCATCTCATGCTGACGGGAACGGCGGCGTCCATTCGCAGAACAGTTCAGACCACAGCAACAGAGGCAGTCATAAATAGGCTATCGCCTATCGCACTTTAGCTCAGCAAAGTGCCCATAAATTTTTCTTTAATTATTCCTTTTTTGTGTGCCTCTCTCTTTCTCTCCACAATTCCCTTCCCCACGCAGAGTAGCATGTCAGCGATGTCTATACGCCGGCTAAAATCTCCGTCTTTCATTAAAGCGTTCTCCCTCTCTCTCTCTGCCACTCTCGCAAAATGCCGGCGGAGGCGATAAAAGCACCGTGATGGAATGTGAGGCGATCAGAACGCACCGGTGAACAGACGTGACGCTTAGACCGACCATCTGCAGAATAAGGGAATTCCCCGACAAGCAAGCCGACGGGTTCCTGAAGCGTCTGCATTTCCGGAAGCAGTTCGTTCTTGGAGATTTGCCTAGACCTATGCCGAGGACGTCTGGCTCAAGACGAAGAAGGTTGAATACGAGTGGACACTTGGCGTTCCTATTGATTCTGTAATGTACATGTGCTTAATAACTCTTAGTGCTTAGTGCTTAAACACTTAGTGCTTGTGAATTATTTTCCAGTTGAGTTATTACCCACCTGAATTGCATTGTGATGTGCCTTGCCGAAGTGTGCACGTGTGAATGTAAGTGCCATATTTGAAGTATAGATTTTGTTGAGTTTCGACAACTCTGGGCTCTGACTGGGTCTTTCGACCACAACCGGCGTTTGCTGGCGCTGCACAAGGCCTCTCATTAATTGTCTGTGCTTTCGTGGGGTTATTTTCGGAAGCTGTTATGTCGGCTTTGGAATTTGGCCCGGCGTTGGCACCTCGTTCATGCGGTATGTGACACGTATTAACGCCAAATAGAGGAGCAGCGCGGCCTTCGCGGCGAGAAGCGAACGCACAAGATGGGAACTGGAACACGTATGCGATGAGCAAGCACCCGGCTCATTTTGCCGCGCATGCGCGGCGGACAGCTATCCGAAACGAAGCAGCTAAGGTTAGATGGCGCTGCCTTTGCTCCGCAGAGTCCCGATGGTGCGTTATAGACAAGCCTACTCACATTTGTGCCGTGCGAAGCGCCATTTTCTAGAAATATGTAAGGCAAGCGCCAAAAATGAACTCAAAGTTATAGTTTGTTGTCATCCATTTATCTTAAATTATGGTAAAAATTACGAAAGCAACAATATCCAACTGCTACAATAAACGGTTGTTACTGTTGAAATTCGGATTTTTCAAATGTAGTAAATGCTTGAAATATTCTTGCAGTAACGTTCCTAAATAACCTTTTTACAGGGAAACTAAGTTGTATAACGCTACAGTAACTTCAACGCAGATGAACATTATTCGTTACAGTCCATTTGTAACCGAAGACCCCGAAGGTAAAGTTTTTTGAGATTTTCCTCAGTGTATGCCTGACACGCCTTGGCTGGCTGCTTTCAATATAAAATATATACATACAATAGATCTCTATGGTAATGCTAGATTTCCAAGAAAGTCAAGGGACGAGTAATGCTATAGAACGTTCTAACATGCTGATGCATGTTAGATGCTGCCAATGAGCTCTGGAATGTGTCCATCTTAATTTTTATTTGGTTCACCGGACTACTTTTACGCGGCTAAATACAGGCCTTGCAGATAAAGAGATGAGCCTGCGCGGCACACTCAGCACAGTCACAGTGGAAGCTGGATCAGCGGCCCTGTAAGAGCTCCATTTCCTGCAGCACGCACTAGAGGCTGTTCGCGGCAAGGTCTCTTTGCGTAGCTTTCACGAGAACAAACTGAACTGTCCACCCAGCGTCGACGGCGAGCTGCGGCTGGTGGTCTCTCTCCAAAGCGGTCTGCTTAGCTCGACGTAGCCTGTTTGAAGCCGCGCGTGTAGCTGTACGATTCGCTTCTTCATCAGTGGTTCGTACCTTGTGAGGACGCGTCACAGCGTGTAACAAACGGTAAACACAGTCATCGAGACTATGATGCGCACAGGTCACATCCCTTGACGCGTATGATCACCTACATATGATCACACCTGGTGCAATACAACCCGAGTGCAATGTACAGCTCGCACGCATCGACGCGGCGCCCATCTGACGTAGCGTGACATGTGGCACGATACGGCGCTGCTGCTAATGCTGCTGCTGATGATGATATATTAGTACCCCCTTTAAAAGGGGTGTGACAAATTGTCACCTAGCCTGCTTCATTTAATCAGCTATGCTACACATGTTTTTAATTCCACCATTCTTGTATACTTCTTTTTAATCTTGTTTTAGAGCGCAGCACTTAACCAACTGTTCCTGCGTTGAGCGTTGGCGTCGTAACCGAGCGAACGAGCAGAGCGAAGGATGAAAGAGCGAACGCGTAGGGCAGGGGGATTGAATAGCGAAGAGCGCGCGATGAGGAGGCTAAAGTGAAACCATGAAGCGGAAAACGAAGGAGAAGAATATGACGAAAGCGTGAGAGGAAAAGCGTATTGCCGCTTTGCAGTGACGATGTCTACAAGATGGCGCCAATGTAGCGCGTCGTTTGTTCACCGCTGTCATGAGGCGAGCAGATCCAACGATCCTACATACGCGCATGCATAGTCCGACGTAACGTGAGCACGCCTGCCAAACACACACGCTACGTCACGTTGGCCAGAACAACAGCATATACATTTCTACACACTGGCGCAGCCGAGGTAATCGGATGCACTCAACGCTTTCCAACGTGCCCGACGTCGAGATGGCTCTTGTTCCATACGCGCGTTGGTCTCGCCGACTACGCCGACGCACATTACATTTAACGAAGAAAAAGCGTGCCCACGCTGCTTCACCGAGGTCGTGGGAAGCCGTTCAGTGCGGTGTGCGGGTAGGAGGTCGTTCAGCGCAAGCTCTGAAAAGGCAAGCCGACGGTGCGGGTGTCGAAGTATAGATAGGAAGGAATTTCAGCTGGCGCAGCACAAGCGGCGTAGCGTGCACTGCCACAAGCGACACTTGCCTACGAGCCGAAAACATCGGACTTTAAACGCGCCTTATATGAGAACAAAGCGCTTCACTTGCGGAGGTGTGTTTTGAGCGCCTGCTATGAATCGCACCCACGTGTCACTCACGTGATATCGCTCGCGATCTCCGTAACGAAGCGTTATAGCATAGAGTAATATAGCAGACGTAAAGAGCGGACACGCCCATAGGCGGCGGCGGCCGACTTTGTCTCTATGCGCACCTCGCGGAAACGGCGAAACGCGCCAGCCTTCAAGATGGTCGCGCACGCCACCGAACCTCTGATGCCATAATTTCAGTTTCATTTCTTTTCCTTTTTTTTTTTCTGGTGACCCATACCGTTGCTTAAATCGAGTGATTTCATGCAGGCGCTTGTGCCGCTGTTTATATGTTTTGATGACGTAACGAAGAACACGGTGTTTCACTTCACGCAACTTTCATTTCAATTAATATTGCCTGTTTCAAGCTGCAACTTGGCGCAACAATCATGCCAGCTGTTGAGGAAGTAGAACTTTATTGTTTATAATATTGTACGTAGAGTAACTCATGCTAAAAGGTGTATCGTAAATAAATGTACCATGTTCCGTAAATATCAATCAATTTGCTTGCTGCACAGTCCAGAACACGACACTAGCAGACAACAATTTATTGCAGAAAGATTGTAAGAGGCAGATACATGAAAACGGAAAGAAACTGAGAAATTCAAGTAATACGGGAGTCACACGGCGCACTTTTAAATGCGATCAAGTCCAATTCGATCTGAATTTCTCGGTTGCGATTGCTTCTTTTGGTCAAGCTGCGCGATGGAGCCACTAGCAGTCAAGACTTTTGATCCGGGTCGGAATTGATCGCAATCGAAAGTGGTCGTGTGGCACCGGTATAATGGAGATTAGTGGAAATTAATGGTATGATGGCAATAACATTGTACAAGCAAAAGCACATAAGACGTGTTGCAACTATCCAGATAACGAAAAAAAAAAATAACTGCACGTACACGCCAGCTATAATTTGCTCTAAATAGGATTGTTTTAGAAGAAAAAAAAATATGGCGCTTTTCCTTGTACTTCTGCGGAGGGTGAATTAGGGTAGCAAAATTATGTGAATGGTTGCGTGCCAAAATAAAATGACTGCAAAAATAATTTAGCACGCACCAACATACTCAACTCGAATGTGTAAGCCAGTGCGCCCGTCAGTAAACAGCTGCAGTTAAGCACTTTGTGTTGGGGGTCTTCACCTGCTGCCTTCGAAGCCTTGCAATCGTCTTCTGTTACTTCGACTTTTGCCCTTGAGTACGCATGATGTTGTTTGGCTGTGCAGTGTATCTTCAGGAACTAGTGGAGATTCATGCAATACGTAGAATGACAGACAGAAGGTAAGCAATACTGGAGGCTTCAAATCTTTAGAATGGAGATGCGGCGTTCCTTCATGTAATGTGTATATTTTTTAGCTTAAGGTCAAGGAAGCATTGTTATAAATGCTAAGGGACAAGGAACTTTCTACGGTAACGACTCCATACACAATTAAAACATGAAAACACGTATCTTCAACCAAATGCAGAACAACTAAAAACGCTCGAGCGCACATAGCCAGCTACAGAGTTTGAGAGAGAGCACGTTATTGCCGTACTGCTAATATTGCACGTCTACCGCTTTAGAAATAGCTACATTTCTTTTGCAAAAGTAGAGCACCATACTTTTTCAGCAGTCGCTGCGCGTAACATAAAGCTATCTGCCCCCAACGGCATGTGTTCATAGGCCGCATTTCTTAACGAACCATTTTATTTTATTTTCTAACTTCACCATTGTATCGAACGTGCCTCGCAGCTCGGACGCTGCCGCGTCGCTGTTGTTGCTAGCATCACGCCTCATTGCTGCGTATAACAACAAAAAGTGCGAAATGAAATTCAGCGTAGCAGACGGGCAGCAGCTGTTCATGGCTGGAAGGCCGTCGTCACTCGATCATGCGGCTAACAGTGACATAACGGAATGCGAAGAAAATAAGCAGTTAACAATGTGCAAAGGAACGAAGCAGACTGGCAGAAGAACCCAACAACGATCCTCAGGGGCATTTTACTGAAAGCGCGCTGTGGCGCGGCCTCACTAGGTTTCACACCTGTGGCGTCGTGCCCAGGTGCCGAATGTTCTAACGGTTCGGAAGGGAACCGGTTCACTTGGCCTCATCTGATTGGTCAAAATTTTGCTTGCGTCAGAGGTCGTCAGAGACAACGGGGCGGCACCGCTAATTATGGCGACGTCACACATCTGTCAATCATTTCCAAAGTGAACCCGTCTTTGGCTAAGAGCGGAACCGGCGAAGGGGTAGTCCGCTTTGGGCTCCTTTGCTATGACTTGGCTGTTGACTCGCGGCCTTGGCCACGCGCAGCAGGTCGCGCGACCCCGGAGGCACGCGCGCGTCGCGCGCGCGTGCGTTGGTTGCTTTGGAGGCTATTACTTGCCTTCGTCGTCTGCTTGGCGTTGCTCTTTCGGTTACGACGACGGCTGGAGGTGCGATACGCGTTCGAATAAATGACGCATAAAGAGTAGCACCACCCTTGCCGGCTTTCTAAGTAGACTTTTTGCCAGTTACGCTATCAAATGGAGGAGATTCGGGTGCAAGCGTACCAGTGGTCATTCCTCGCAGAGGATATTGCGTGCTGCGGTTCATCCCCACTGGCGTGCCGCTCCCAGAGGTCATTCGGACGTGACGCATTCGTCAGAATGGCCTAGATCTGTGCTGCCGACACTGTCCACAAAGTTGCTCTCGCAATTGCTGTGTTCGCCGGCAGAATGCCGATGCCAAGGAAACATTTGCATAGTGAGACCTAATTCCCAGTGCTATCGCCAGCATGAATATCTCGCAGATCGCCGTTCAGTAATCAAAAGGGTTCAACATAGGCTGGTTCAGCGCTTCTTTTGTTCCGTTGATTAAACTATACAGTCAGGACGGGAAGATATTGTGGAGATCTCTTATTTGGCTTCCCTTTTTTCTGTAGTTCGGAAGTGCCGCACTTTGTTCCTCAATTTCACGGCACAGCGCGCACCGTCAGCAGCACGCTCTTCGATTTCACTTCGGGCAGGCTATGCAGGGCCGGTATATTGTGATGTTCGATTTCAAGTTCCGTTGCTCCTATTACGCGACGCGCCGTGGGGCAGATCGCAGGGATAGCGGCAGCGCGGTGGCGAGCAAGTCATCTCCGAGCCCATGACCAAGGGCCAAAAAAGAAGGAAAGCTGACATAATCGGCTAGTAATGGTGGCCCTAAGAACCAGTACACGGTTTTCTCGCGCTCGCTAGTAGTGGCAGTGCGTTCCTGTTGCGTATCGTGCAAGCTCCTGGTAGCAGACGACATAGCGCTGCGCTCTGCCAACTCATTTACGCTTACGATACCACCTGCCGGCTGAGAATGAACAAGAATGACATTAATAAATTACGTCTGCGTTGCATAATCACCCGGCACTACAAGTTTATAGTTTAGAACTTGCCGTATAATATTTAATTTATATTTTATATGTATTTGGCAAGCAGAAACATTCGGCAGTTCCTCGATTAGCTCGTCTTATAATGACGTACACTTCAGAGGTGGCACCCTCTCACCCTCTCATCTATTGGTAGCGTCCTCCCCTTCTTCCACCACCGGCTTGGGAGTGGCACATTTAGGGACGTAAGCGGCGAACCGAACGGTTCGTATTCGGAACCGTTATAAGATTCGGCCCCAATGGTTGTGTTGACTGTCAAGCTGCTAGCCGCAAGCCGCATCGGCATTTTTCTTGTATGTGCTCTGCCACCTAGCGGAGTCGGCAAAGCTCGATAGCACGGCCGCGAAACGCCTCGAGTGTCCGCTCTTATCGTTGACTATGTTACTCTATGGTTATAGCTCATTGAGCTTACGGGCCAGCGAGCCCAGCGGGCTCGCGGAGACGCCAGAGCGCATATTCGGTATTGGCGGCCAGCTTGTTTACGGAACGGGCCGCTCGCGCGCTGCTCTCGTCTCCCGAGCGCAGCGCGACTTCAAACACGACAGTGGCTCGTCTGCAGTCGAAAAAGCGCCACAGGTGTTTCACCCCTAAAGATGAGCTCACTGTCCTTCGAGAGGTTTGAGCAACGAGGCCATTTGGCGGCAATGAGAAGTGGATGACTGCGATCGAGTGGCTGAAGCGAGCGTACTGATCTTTTCGCAGTAACTCCAACCGTGTGCAACAGGAGATGCAGCAAACCGCTCCGCTCTAACTACGCTCTACCGAGCGAGGGATCTGTGAACTGAAACTATCATTCGTGCCCCGCTCCGATGCCGTCTTCGTTCGTCCGCTGGACCCGTTGGCCCGTAAACGCGCTAAGCTACAACTACAACCCGCTAAGCTACAGCGAGGCATTCGCACCACACTTCGTTTGGAACGTGCCGCAAGAGACAGATTATCCACGCCAGCGAATGTGTCGCGAAATGAAAACAAGCCTGGAGCTGCGCACTAACTTCGCAACATGGAGTATTGTAAACATCGGTGAAATATTAGTTCTCAAAATTTACCTTGTACTGGCACCTATGCAACTGCTACATGGCGTGCAACCTGTTGGAATAATATACAACTGTAATGCAAAGTGAGCACGAGCATGTTTATGAGGCTACGTGGCGAGCGTCTCACATTGCGTGACCCATCGCGCGCTAGGACGGGTGGATTGGGCATGTTTATGCAGCCACTAGCGAGTGCTAGCGTGGCGCGGCGATAGAGGCGACGACTCCCGCGCATAGTACTTTGGTTCGCTCCCGGCGCAAACTGGATGTTTTTTTTCTAACTACCACGGACACCGGCAGTGCCAGACTACATCGCCAACCAAGACGGCTATTGCAATGATCCCATAACACCTTTCAATATAAAAATTACACACCAAGTCTTGGCAATCGATTCCTTAGCTGTCGTGTATGGCATTGTCCCGGAAAACATCTATACCGAGCTTAGATTTGTTCTCAATGGAGTAATGTCAAGTGTGACGAAGCTTTGAAGTATCATTATTATTAATATTTCTAGAATAATTTTTCAAGGCACATTCGATGGTATGTTTAGGCGTTATACAATGTGGGTAGTAAGCTTTTCCTGTATCGTCGAATAACTAAGCAAGGCACCTTGCTAATATTACGTTAATTAGGGGCTCCTTACAGGTGATGCCTGCCCAAGCGCAAAGTGTATATGTTGCTCACGGCCTTTTGGTTAGATACTGTGGGCAATAATTTCGGGGAAATATACTTAGGTGTGTTTTACACGCGACCATTTTGTTTATAAACTGCCGTTATTGGAGTAAAATACCACCAAGATTTAAACTAGCGGAAACGAGGAAACGTTATAGCCTATGTGCTCGCGAAGACAGATGTGTGTGAATGGGTGACAGCGTTTGCGATTGACGTGATGCTTGCGAGTCATCTTAAAGTGATTTAATTACGGGTAAATAATATTCGTGTTTCCACAGCTCGAATGAAACAATTAGCCGCGATTGCCAGGGATTATGGTGTGACGCTGCTAAGCAGGAGATCGTGAGATCAAATCCCGGCCGCCGAGGCCTAATTTCGGTGGTGGTGAAATGCGAAGAAACACCCGTGTCCCATACATTGAGGAGACGCTGAAGATTCCAGGATGATCAAAATTAATGCCGAGTCCCCCACTACGGCGTACCTCATAGTAAAATCGTAATTTTGGCTCGTAAAACCCAAGAATACATTCATTCGAATGAAAGAGCTTCGGTGAAATTTGGGCTGTGATACTGTGAGGGGACACAAGTTTGCAGGCACCTTAGTCTTTATTTTTTTCACTCGGTAAAACAATCGGAAACCTGTGAAGCTTAACAACAGAGTCTAGATGCAGCGAACAGTTCTTAGTTCTTTTACCTATAAAAATCACCGTGCACTGTTTTCCAAGTGACGATCACCGGTGGCGGGAATAGAATGTGTAAAAAGTTTCATTTGTCTGCTGTTCTTGAGGGCTGTTGCGCTAGACACTTGTTGCCTAAATTCTCTGCGCACCACATCACGTTGGGAACCTTACCCAAGTCCTTAATCAGCAGAAAGAGAGGTTACACCAATGACAATGGTTATTAGTGAAACAAGGATGGTATGGTGATGATGCAAAGATAAGGAATATAGAGCATAGATTTTTGGGCAACAAATTTTTATCGGTTTTTCTGGTTAGGTAACATGAGATGTTGATCTGAAAAGTCCATAATAGGCGCTGAAGGCAGGTACATATAAGGAGTTTCGTAACATTTGCCACGTCGTTTTAAAGCAGGTGATCATAACAATAATTGTTTACTTCATTTAGATCAGTTAGAACAATGCTGTAATCTTCGTTATTTCTCAAAGAATCTCAAAGCGCTGAAAATGTGCGTTAGTACGACATACATTATATACAATCTAGTGCCAAACACTTCTAAAAAAATTTAGCGCGCTGGAAGCTCCAAGGAATTTTCGAACGCGAAGCATGATTCTGCATTTGAGTTTACGCTAGTCTAGGATACACTCTAAAAACTAGGAAGGGTATCGCAGGAGTGAAGCTGCCGGTTCACTCTTCAAAGCGTCGTTTTACTCTCGCAAAATGTCGAGGAGAGTGAAATGCATTGTTCACTCTGTCACCAAGGAGAGAGTGAAATGTGCTTTTCACTCTCCCCTTCAGAGAGAGAGAGTGAAAAGACTCTTGCGACAATAGAAAAGAGAGACTCTTGCGGCAATAGAAAACAAAACGTAGCGTAATCTTCTGCTTCAACTGTAGGTGGCTGGCCCCTAACATGGCAATGTATCATTCATGCACGCTGAGCAAAGAACACATCGTTTTGCTTCTAAGAGAACAGGCCGCCGCAGTTCAAAGGAACGCGTAGCGAGCGCTCTACTTTTTCACTCGGAGTTGCTCCACCGCGCGCGCGCGCGCTCAAGATCGCGGAACAACACAGCACCGAAAGGTGATCCCTCCGCCGAGCAGCACAGCAGCAGCAAAGGCCAGCCAAGGGAGATCGTATGTCAGCCATCTCGCGTCGCCACGAAAACACGACAGTCATTCGTCATGCCTTGGATATAACAGCAAATCCTCCACGGTAAGTGAATTCTAACTTAGGTGCACATTCTCCGTATATGTCATGCTATCGCCAGGAAGTCGTCGCTGCGCTTAGCCGACGCGATTGACAAAGGCCTAGGCATACGCGCTGTGTCTCTCGATGTCAATCGAAAAAGCCAGTCGTCGCGATAACTGCATGTGATTTTATCACTTTGCCGTTGTCCGTAAGAGCTTTAAAGATCGCAAACGCTGCCTGAACTATGGTATGTTCAATAAGACGCCAGGCGAGAGGACGCTTAAAATGCTTCGCTCACCAGCCTGTGATTCCGAGCCTATGCGGAGCGTGATTAGCGTGCGTTTTGTGTGTTTGAATTTATTCAGTTTGGCAGTATACTGTGTACGGAACGCTGTTGAACTAAGGAATCACATAACAGAAGGCGTGATTTTGCTGGCAGCATGCTTTTTTTTATAAATAAACCGCGCGCTTGACGGTGTCTCGCGCAGGGGGAATCTGCGACCACTGAAGTTACGTGCAGCACCAGTGCTAGTTAGAAACTTTGCCGCAGGCATTCAGCTGCATGCTGCAAGAGGTCAGTTGGGCGCGTTATCTTGAACTTACTGAAAACGCATGAGGAATCCATGTTTTATGCTGAAAAAAGTATAAACCCCATATAAGCGATCTTGCGCGCGGCAGCTACAAGCGACGCGACGGAGATGGCTGTCGCGTTCGCTCGTCGCCTACAAGTCGTACTCCGTGCGAGCGACGATTTTGAGTGACGCCACCCCGGTGTTGCCGGCATGAGGGCTGCAGTCACGCGTGACGCGTGCTTTAGTAATTTACGTTGATGTATTTTACTATAAAAAGTAGCATAAAATATTTCTGGAGGTCTTGCAGTACGTTCTTATCCTTGCACGTATAAAAATTGAATCATTTGCTCGTTCCGCGCGACAATCGGTAGTATTTGAGCGATGTATGTACACCCAGTTCCGGCTTAGCGCTATTGGCTAGTCGCTCATAGCACTTCTGGGCGACGAGCGACGATTTCTAGATTTCCAGAACCGAGCCATCTGTTCAAGCGACGGCCCGTTTTGTCGCTCGAAGCCGTCGCTCGTCGCCGTCGCGCACTAAATCGCTCTCACAGTGTTTATCCCTAAGACTGAACTGTTTTTGCTCATGTTGAAATGGTGTGATTATAGGTCTGGTTTTGTCTCCTGTTGCGGTTTTCGTGCACGGTGCCAAACTGAAAGGATGCTTATGTCTACGAACTCGGTGAATTGTCGAGCAGCTAGTTACGCATCGGCATCGAATATAACGGCTGCTGTGTGGAATTACAATTGCAGGGGCGCTTTGCATGCGCTTATTGTTTTGGACATGCCTGTGCATTTGCTAATATGAGTTGGCGTGTCAGAGTTATGTCATATGAACAGCTAAATCAGCCTTCCTCTGGGGGTTACAAGCGTAATGTGTGCATTTTGCTATAGCATGGCAGATCAAGATGTGTTTATCGCTTGAATATTTTTAGTAGAGAAATAAAATATCAAAATAAAATGTTGCTTTAATTCCGTGTTACCACTGTGTCGTACGCAGAACAATAGGTTGGTGTAATAAACTAATAACTGCGGTTTAACTGCAACTTTTACATGCCTACAAGAATCTAAAATGCTAGATTTCAAACTGCAGCAGTAGTCTGGTCTGTCAAAAATGAACTCCACTGCGCACCTCATGCATGAAAATAAGTTCATGCCTTTTAGTAAGCTTAGATGCAGGCCGCAGTGAACTTGTTAGTATTGAAATGTGGGTAAGCTTGCCATAACAAGCCTTGTTGCCCTTTTTTATAGGCACATCCATATATCCATTGAGCTGAAGGACAATATTTTCATCCCTACTGAGCATCATGTTTGCAGCTATAATCCTCAAATTATGGCTTCAGCAGTGGCACAACCAGGGATGGTGCGGGGGGGGGGGGGGGGGGCACACTGTGCACGTGCTTAGGATGTGTCACAAGTGGTGTTTGCGATACACCAGACTCATGACAGAACTATGACGTCTGAAAATGACCAATATTCTATTCATTAGCAGGAGTATTCTAACATTCATGAAAAACAAGGATGAACTGTGGTTTATTTGTTTTTTTGCTTAAATCTAAAAATTGAAGTTAGTTTAGCAGTTGACTGTTGCAGTCATTTGGATGTTTTGCATGCATTTCACTAGGAAGACTAAGAGCTAAGACTTTTTTATTGCCATGGCCTTGACTGTCTTGATGTTGTTTTGCACCACGCCCTTGTGTTGACTTTTGCATACGATATTTTTCAGGCACCCGCTTTATATAACGCAAGAAGGCAGCTGCAAGGACACGAGGATGTGAAAGAGCCAGTGCAGCGCGACTTCACGTAGTGCAGAGGAGCCAATGCCAAAAAATCAAAATACATTGGCATGTTATTTGGACAAGAAAACTAGTATGTGGGTATATTGGGTGTACCATTTGACCAAATGTCAACAAAATCAAGATACAGTATGTTACACGAAGATGAAAATTCTCACGTGCTCCAGGCAGTCATCTTAACATGGTATATTTATGTAATGTCTCTGATTGGAAAGTCAAATCAAGTATGCTTTCTGGAGACAAACACATAGCAGCAAGCGTCATTGAAAAGTTAAAAATGTGTTTTAAGAAAGCTGATTAGTTCTGAGAAGTGACTGCGTTTTGTCTTGCCTCTCAACAGATATATCCATGTGATAAAAAAATAGTGGTACAATGAAATTGCATATTTGCTTAGCGACATGATACATACTTGCAATGAGCACGGTGCCTGTGTTTACTATAAAAAGCAACAGCCCATGCTTGGTTAGGTTAGGCCCACTACAACATGCAGGCATGGGTGATTGGCGCTTTTTTTATTTCTGTGTCGTGAGGTTTATTGACGTGCGTATAGGTGCAGTGGCACGCAGTATGGCTAGTACAAAAAAGGGGGGGGGGCAGATATATGTAGCTCACTGTACATGACACAGGGCAAAGGAAATCCGTGTTCAGCAACTATGTTAAATGCCATGTACGTAAATTTTACAACGCTACTCGTTCGAAGCGCGCACAGGTGCATATTGAAGAAAAGTTTCCAGGGTAGATAATTTAGTTCGTAATTTACACTAATTTTGCTTAACCACGAGGCATAATAATTTGAATATACTGCACGGAAAAACCTAGAGCGAATTAAATTGTGTGTCAGCTTCGTGTGTATACATATAGTCTTTCCTATGCATTAGGTTTTTTGCGTAATGCATTAACAGTTGACAGCCTATCTTATGATGTGTACTCTGTTTACATTACAGTTGTTTATTAGTTTACTCGTTTGTTTTGCGACTGATGAAATGCCGGCATATATATATTTTCAACATTTGACATAACCCTGTATGTTTTGCAGGGACAACCCAGGACGTGCATTTCTCAGCACCCAGTCAACTGCTAAAAGTGACTCAAACACAGGCCACCAGTAAGTGGACATCAGTTGCAATTTCACATTATGCAGTTGGTGGCTGCCTTGTACGGAGGCTTTTTTTTTTAATGAGATGGTGATGTCGTTCTAACGTACACTTTGACCACAAAGGTGCGATCATGTCTCACAGAGGCATATATGGTTGCTATTCTCTGCCAGGGACGTGTTCTCGTGTTCGTGAAGCATTTGTGTTTGGCAGTATTGTCGGCCAATGAGTCGGATATAAACACTAACTCGCCACTGCCGGCAAGTAGTTGCGAGAAACGCATTATGACGCTGTGAAGTTATTTCATTAATTCGAAGGAAAGTTTTGCAGCAGGAAAAAAGGTTGCTATTCCAGGTAAACATGTCTTTTTCTCACAGGTTATTTAGCCAAACTGTGGGTGCATGAAATTCGTGACTTATGAATAGATTTTAATTTATTCTTTAGTGATGCTTCTAAAAGAGACTAGAAATAGTATGTGACTACCTCTGCAATCAGCAGACCATAGATTTACAGTCATAAGTGGCAGTTCCATGCAGTCTCGCACTTTATATAACCTTTCCTTTCAGCAACATTGGAACTGGTGGCTGCGTTTTCAGAAGGAGAAGTGCACTTGGCACTGTATATGTATGTGTGAATTCGGTTTTCTTTGTATGTGTCGGCTCACTGACAAACAGTGCAAAAATCTGTTGTACCATGAGCCTGATGACGCCTTCTGCTGCTAGAAATGCGGCACTTCGTATCTTATAGTACTGCATGACATTTAAATCAAAGCTACCACATAAAATGATCAAGAAAACTAACCGCTGTTATAGCTGTTTAACTCAAAGAACGCTTGTCCTTTATGGGCTGTGTTAATCTGAGCTCTCCACCGATGTTTCAGTAGTATTATCCCTTAGTGAGTGAGAGATTGGGGGCAAATAATCGTGTTAGTGTTTAAGTGGTGTCCTAATTATGTGCATTTGTTCCAACAAAGTTGTCTAGATTACTTTATTGTGTAGTGTAAAGCTTATGAAACCATCAGCAACTAGTGAGTTGCTAACACGCATATGGATTTGTCACTATACAGGTGGAACTCGGCTGTACCACTGCAGTGCTGCGGAAATTGCCTTCACCAGCGGCTTTGCAACAGCTGTTTCGCAGCATGTCGGTATGTGTTAATTTATAATTATGTTGGGATGGGCTAGTATTATGGACCACTGCTACTCTGTATTGTGACAGATCCATATGATAAGGGATGTTATGGGCACAGCGAAAACCTTTGAATGTTTTACTATGGTACATAAACAGGCTCTCCTTTTCGTCACTGGAGCAGGAGAGAAGGGCATGCAGGCACTCCTGTATGTACATATGTTTCAAAACATGAGAGAGACATACACACACACACACACACACACACACACACACACACACACACACACACACACACACACACACACACACAATTAAACTAAAGGCAGGGACGTTCCATCTTTCATCTTGAATTGAATTGTGCAGCGCAAAAATACAACACAGACCACAGAGAAGCACACATGTTAACAGGTTTGATACACACGTTAGTTCAACAGATTTGATACTTCAAGTGTGCTATTTTACACAAGGGGGAAGGGAAAGGGGAGAAAATCTGAAAAAAAAGTGGAGTGGAAAAAAAGGAATCGTGCCAAAAAGCATGAGAAGCATCGCGCAGCCAGGATCACCAGCAGGACATCTAAAAAGCACTCTGATAAAATTACATACAGGACAACCTTACGTATAGTTTGTTTCAATCAACTCAGATCACATGCAGCCATTACTGCAATCAAGTTGTTTCCTTATGTCATATGAGGGAATGATGTGGGCCCAAAAAACTGTTTAGAGCTGAAGGATTATGTTCCATTCTAGCCTCATTGCCTGCTTTTTTATCGTATTGTTATCAGCTGCTTATGTTAGGGACAAAAAGTAAGAGTACGAACTGTTTCCCGATTCGCCATTCCACACAACATGTCTTTGTGACTATATGTACATGCAGATGATCCATAGTTGAAAAATATTCAGTACAGTAGAATCTCATTACAAGATGCACTTGGTTGTAAGAGACATCTGAATATGGTTTGGTTGGTTTTCCGATGTTTGCCACGTTAACAATACTGTATACAAGAGACACCTTTGTTACTAAGGATGACTTTTTAAGTATTCACTACTTCGAAGGGACACAACCCAGACACATTCACTTTGTGCACCTTGTGTGCTCCGAAGGGCGTAAAGATCACGCAATCCTTACACAAGTCAATCGCGCATGTCTCTTTTAGCATGAACCAGAAAAGGAGGGAAACGAGGACAGTGCAGGGCAGAAAGTGTCGGCAGTTGAAGCTGACGAGCATCTAAGAGCACCTCAAAGGTACTGCGAGCAACAAGGCTTGCAAAGTGAAGTGTTTAAATTCCAGAAGTTGGGAAGGAAGCTAACACAATCTACAGTCACTAAAAAGCTGTGAATGTCTTCTTTAAAGGGCCCCTAAACCACCGAGGTTGAAATTTAGTTGCGGTGTTGCAGTTCTACACAATAAGGCAATGAACAGGTAGCCACGAGAATTTTTCGAAACGGTGCAGTAATAGTGGAGCTACGTGTGTTTGATTATCGAAAAGTAGTCCCCACTCATTTTACTCTTTCATCTGGTACACGCCATATGGACAGTATCGTCTTTTCCTTGCCTAGTACACCTCCAAATGTTACGGGACAGGCCAACACCAACGAGCTCTGTTGCTGTTGCGCTGGCCCGTCGTCCTGCGAGGGGTGGCGCTAATCCAACGGAACTGTATGGTGACTCGTGTTGAAGAGCCTCATAGGGAGACCCTTCTGTTGGCGTTTCTGTTCTTTGCCCCCATTGGCTGCCCACAATGGCATCGCGCGCAACACGACGAGGAAGAAGGAGTGTGTGTATTTGCTTGCAGGCCTTGCCGGCAGTCGTACACTTTCGTTCGACCAATCGACAGCACCGGAAACTGGTGACATCATCAGAGACAGCCTGGTGACGTCAGGACAAACTGGGGGGTGCAGGATAGGTCCAGAGAGGCGCACGGGGTCATTTTCTTCATATTGTGGTGCACCGGCAGTGCTACGCACTCTGGCATTTGGCTTCGTCGATCGTGACGGCATTCTGATTTCGATACGCGTGTTTACTTGAAATGTTCAAAAAATGTCGAGAAGTGGTTTAGGGGCCCTTTAAGCCACCCTGAGCATTTATTCCTTCAGATATATCAAAACATACTTTAGTGATGATGCATAATAAAGTGATCTAGTCTGGCTCCTCAGTGTCTCAAAATTTTTGGTTTCGAGAGACATGTTTCCCGTGCCTCTTGAATATCTTCTGATGAGGCTTTACTGTAATATACACAAACAATTGTGTAACTCCTCCTGCAAGTATTATTCATTAAGCCCGGTCACTTATGTGCAAAGCTTGTGATTAAGTCTTGATGTCCGTACTTTTTAGAGCTATGTTTATTAATTCATGCTGTTCTTATTGGTTCTTTGATGCAGGAGACAATGCCTACGAAATTATTGGCCCTGATCATGAGAGCCCTCAAGGGGCAAACATCTCTGTTGCAGAAGTGAGCCCGATACCACTTGGAAGTTACCATGACAGATGACACGGCAGCAATAGATACAGAGACTGCCATGTCTACTGCAGCTGCAACAGTGTACGAGGCAAGCAGCAGTGCGTCAGCATCAGCAGCAGTGTCAGAAGGAACCACACCAGGCCTGGTAGAGCAACATGTGTGCTATCACTGACTTTTTTTTGTAGTGGATACAACTCATTTGCTCAACGTACAAAAGCTTTTCACCACGACTGTGAGCCAGTGTTATTGTGCAGCAAGTGCAAGACTAAGTTAGGTGTTATAACACAGTACAAGCATCACTTTAATATATGCAAATGCAAACATATTACAGTTGTTGCCTCCCCAGCCAGCCCACATAGTGACAACAATGTGGAACACATGGTGGGACACACCTCTCCCCCATTACAATATAGTAGAGACTGTCAGTGTTGTTGCTAGATTGACTGGTCTTTGTAGGCAACTAGAAGGACAACACAGGTGTCATAAGATTGTTGTTGATGTTGTTGAAGAGGTAAAAAAGAAGTTTGATGCAGCTGAAGTGCCAACTGATATTGAGCAAATCAAAAGCAACCACCTGAGAAAGCAACACTATCGAAATTTGGGTATCTATGTGCCGCCAACTCTGGTAAGAATGGCATAGGACAGAAGTGTGATGAAAATCACACAGACACTGCTGTTGCATCACTGGCCACAGTGAGCAGCGACTTGTAGGGCAAGAGAGTCAACTGAAACTAACATTATGATATCATGCTCCCATGTGACCACTTTTAAGTTATTTTGCAAGATACAGCTCAACCTCCAGAAACGAGACTGCAACTTGTCTGTAAAAAAGCTTTCACAAAAAATTATTCATAACACTATTAACATAGCAGTATCTTTTTTTTTGTGTGTTGGTTCGAGGTTCCCGGCTGTCCATTAATGCAAAAATTGAGGAAAAAAAGAACATGTGTCGTACTTACACCTTTTTAACAAGTACGAGGGGGACAGAACTTTTCTAGTCATGCATCTTCATCATACTATCAAGTTTTTAAATGCCTTTTATAATTATTATTACCAGTTATATCTGAGGGCATTGTATGCATGTAGCAGGTGTAAAATCGGGTCAGTTGGATCAGATGCCTTATCTGCAAGCGAGCCCTATATTCAGGAAATTTGAATTAAAATAGTTACGTTAGAGACGCAGTCTTTCAGCACTTTATTGCCTGTGGTTTAAGCATTGCTCAATACTTTTGTGGGTGGCAATTTCAACCGGCACAGCACTGCGCTTTGCCACAGTCACATTTGTCTTCCAAGCGGTGTTTACCATTTGTGTTGATCTGTTTGTGTATGCATAGAGCAAGTTTTAAATTTATATTTTTCTGCATTCTTGTGCTTGCACTAAGCTTGTATAAGGCAGTTACAAAATGTGCGTCACTATAACAAACTGTTCTGTTGAGCTTACACTTGCAAATAATCGTGTTCAGATGGCCGCACTTCTATGCGGGTGCACCGCTAGCTTTGTGTATGTTCTCATGTTTGTATAAAGCTTATATAAGCTAGTTAGAAAATGTATGTCACTAAGCATTGTGATATTCTTTAAAGAACTGCTTGGTTGGTTTTACACTTGTGAATTAGTATTGAGGCGGTGGTATTCCCATGTATGCCCACTGCTAGCTTTCTGTGTCCTCACGTGTTTGTATTAAGTTTCTACAAGGGAGTTACAGCATGTACATCACTAAGCGCTGTGATATTTTTTAAAGAACTGCTTTGTTGGTTTTACACCTGTGAGTAATAGTACTCGGGTGGCACTAGTCATGTGTAGGTACACAGGGACCATTTGTATACATTATGCTCATGTAAAGCAGTTACAAAGTGTATGTCACTAATTACTGTGATATTTGTTGAATTGCTGTGATGGTTTTACACATGTGAATAATAGTGGTCAGGACACAGTACTTGCGGTGTATAGTTGAATTTATACACTGCCAAGACATGGGCTGTATACGTACCAAAAGAAATGTATGTCATTATATTGTTGTGATTATTACTGTTTGGATTTTATTAAACTAATAAAATTGTTTCTTGTATCTATTGAGGTATGGCAATTTGTCATGCAACCAAACTGAGGACCTGAACTTGTGCATACAAGTTCAGCTAATAAAAGAGTATACTGCTCATATTCTGCTAAACCAGTTTAACAAATCTTGTACTACAATGCTGGAAAAATGACAGAGCTGACTCGGATGTACAGAAAAAGTTCTGCACTGGCTGAAGGACTGCCCCACAATGGAGTTCGTAATGTTGCGTTTATTGGAGTAGAACAGAAAGTGCACTTCTATTAAAAATGCGACAGTCGGTGCAGAAACATAAGGCAGACGAGCGGATGTGGCACATTTTTTTCAGGGCCCTCCATGCCTACTACTGCATTTCTAGTCTTACTGTGCTCTGCGTATAAGCCCCTGTTCAGCCAAGGTTTTTACTCCATGACAGTTGTTCTACTGGGTTTGTAGCAATATTGAAGAAAAAAATTCAATGGTTTTCAAGGACTTTCGAGGCCCCGACACAGTAACTTCAAGGACCTCGTGCAATGTGTGTAGTAGTTTGGACAGGCAATAACTTGTTCAAGAACACGGTTAACTTTAATGCAAACAAAAGAAAACAAAACAAATCGCATTTCAGTGATTTCAAACATTTGAAAGACTGCTAATTTGCCTTTCACCGCCCACCACTAAACGCACACAAGGAAGCATTTCAAGAAAGCGCTCAAATTTTTTCTGCAATAGCACAATTAACTACTTGGACCTGCAACATTTGCAGTTTTTGAATACTGTTTGGTTTGGTTTGACAGTGTACGTGATGTCATCTGTTGCCTCAGCTTTTTTCACCATCAAATAAGCAATAGTCATTTCTAATTTCTTTTTATTGTGTCTGTCGCTCTCAATTTACTCTTCACGGCTTCTCTTCGAATGCCTGAACTGTTGAGCTTCCTGCTTCTGCTCCTCCAAGCACATTTGTCGCCGGTTCCATGTGCATAAAACTGGTATCTGCAGCTCCTTTGTAATTTCAACTTTAAGGATGTCGCTTTCCTTCTATACCTCCAGAGACAATTTTCTGTGACATGCGAAAGAGTGTCACAGAAGGGAAAAAAAGCGCTTGGCAATGTCTGCTAAGTCTAGCCAAGTGTACAGGACTTTGCAGTACTTCTAAAAATTCAAGGGTTGTCAACGCCTTGAAAATGGCATTTTAGAAATAAAGGATTTTCAAGGATCGCTACAAAGCCTGGATTCTAGCACCTAAATTTTACAAGCTTATTTTGGCATGGAGTTAGGAAATTCATGCTTTCTAGCTAACGCTGCACTATCTCTGTACAGTGAAGCCACGAGAGCGCAACTATTTTGGAGTAAAGAAAAATACTGAAAGCTTTTAATACCACTCTTCTTTTTTTCTATGGAGCTTCGTATTGCCTAGTTAAGTTTACGAATGTGCCTGGTTTTGGCGGGCGTTTCTTCGACATTTTCTGGAAGAAGCAGATGTCTCGCCCCCGTATTCAGAAATGTATCTTAATACAAAGCTCATGCTTGACTTGATATAAACGACGCCTGGTGCGAACGTCCCCCAAGACGCTCACTGCCTTTCTTTTGGTGCGTTCACGACTTGCGTCGTTTAGATCAAGTCAAGCATGGGCTTCAATTTATGATGCATTTCTGCATATGGGGGTAAGCGTGCACAATTCCGGGCAACGCACTGTGCCATTGACACTGAGAGAAAACGGGGAAAACAGAGTTAACCACTTATGCTCCTAAACTTTCGCGTACCTGTGGTGTGCGTGAATCGTGGAAGAAGAAACAGCGCAAACACAAGGACGAAAAAAAGCATCAACCACACCAGCGCTTCGTGGTGTGGCATGTTTTTGCGTCGTCCTTGTGTTGCGCTGTTTCTTCTAAAATGCTCAACCAACTAGCCGGCAAGTCCATCCTGTGCATATATAAATTGAACACACGCATGAGTGTAGATGGTCTTCGAAGCTTTTAGAACGAGCGCTGCCACAGGATACGAGCAGTGCACGCGTAACAAGTGGACACATTAGTCATTTAAACATGCGTGCCAATGCATTTGACGCGGCTATCGGCATAAGCAGTCTCCAAATGCTGGAATGCATGCGCTTCAAAACGCTAACGATCCGCTGCTAATGCAGGACAACAGCTCACAGCGGACTGAACCAAACTAATGCACTTGAAAAGAACGCCTACACGGCAGCGTGAGGCACGTCGAAATGCCTGGTACTGGCGTCGCAGTTGCTCACCAGTATACGCGTGAATTAAATTCACATACGTGGATGGTTGGCGCAATACTTTGTATCCGCGTATTTTGGAGAACATGGACTGGAGAAGCACTCGATCATGAGCTGAACGGCACATTTGTTATTTTCCTGCGGTGACGACAAGCCGTGAATAGTTCTCACGTTGTCGTCTACGTTGTCTTCCTTCGTTAGTCGTAGCAAGGAATGGAAATGATGCAAACGCACACGTATTTCAGTACACAACAGCACAGCACACTGCAGAGAAACCCCACCCACCACAGCAGATTCATCAAATACGTTTGTTATATATATAACCTCTAAAAGAACACGACTGGGCGTGGCGGCGCAGTGGTGTAATGGTTATGATGTGTGTTTTGAATTCTACAAATGTGAGTGTACGCGGGTTCGAATCCACATGATGTATAGAGCATTGTGATTCTTGATAAGTATGTGAACCCCTTGGCAATTGTATTCTAATTAGATTGTGTGAGTCCTGATTGTGAAATTTGCGAAGATATTTGCAGATTAAGCGTTAATTGGTTTTTTTTCTCCTCAGGGGCGTTCGTGACGCATACGCATAGGCCGCTTCAGAGCAGTCACGCCTCACGGTAGTCGGCAAATAGCCAGGAAAAAATGACTTTAAAATCCTGCATAACTTTGCTCACGCCTATTCTGAAGGCCGCTTGGAATCGGACCTGTGTCTCTGAGGAGCCGCCTAGCGAACAGTATATCAGCGGCCCTAATTTGATCTGATTTCCTGCCTGCATGCGTGACCAGGACTTGGCTAAGAGGGTATTGGGAAGAGTACTAGCACTCTGTTCTGAAGGAGTACAAGCACTCTGTTTGGGGGAGTAGAAGTACTCGGTCTGGCGGTGTACTATTAACCCTGTGGGGAGAGTATTAGCACTCTGCGGAAGAGTACTAGCACTCCCTGTGGGAAGAGTATTATCACTCTGCGGAAGAGTACTAGCAATCCCTTGCGGTGGAGTAACAAAACTCTGTCAGGAGGAGTTGACCTACTCTCTCTCAAAGAGGGTCGATCTACTCTCGAAAAGAGAGTGAAATATGGGACAAGCAGCTACTCCCTCAAAGAGAGTGCCCGGCACTCCCTTAGTTTTTAGAGTGTAAGGGTGCTATGACGTAAAACAATTCCAAACTTTTCTATTCCAATTCTGCAATCAGCCCTCCGCCATCAGTCAAAAACTTTTTGGGACCACCCCCACTTCACTTGTCTGTCACGCGACGTCACGAAAACCGCAATAGTTCGCCATTTGATATGACGTGTACACACTGATTATGCATGATTTGACCAAAAATGGAAAGTATTTATTTCTGATTCGATGCTTTTTTGCCATTAGCCCTCGGCTATTGTTGAAAAGTTGTTGGGCTGCACCCACTTCACCTGCGTCTCACACCACGTTACAAAACCGCAAGAACTATCCGCGTCAAAGCGACATGTAGGCGTTACAGGTACAGGAACAAAACTGAATTTTCTTCTGAATAGCCGCCGGCTGCCCCGTTCCGAAAGGATTAGAAGATGGCTTCGGCCGATCGCTCAGGCACTGGCTGCTCGCACCTGTAGGAGAGCATGGGTTAATTTGCGTGTAATAAAGCTTTTTGCATCGCCGTGTAACGTTTTCGAGCACTTTCGGCACGTTTACGACCACGTTTTGCCAACTCTTGTTTGCTGAGGATCTGTTTTAGCATCATTCTTAAGCTTCCGTTGGTTGCCGCTGCGCTTGTCGACGAGCCACCGCAAGCTAAGTAAGGGAAAGCGGACCAATCACAGACGCCGGCACCACCCTCTTCATCCGGTTATCGATTTTCAGTGCAGTGGCTCGGCCCTATCGAATCCCTCACCACTTGAGCGTGCTCTTCGCCTCTTGCCAGGCAATTAGATAAGACAAGCCGCTCAGTGTAAACAATGTCATTTGGTTTCCAAGCAAACAAAAGTGACCTCCTATGAACGAGGAAAGCGTTTGATTGCACTGTTCAGATAACCCTGTGAGTGACTGCCCGATCCTTGCGTCAGAGGTAACGCAAATTTGACGTCAGGAGATGGGAATAAAAACATATTGGAAGAGTTTTATGTTATACGGCACCCAATGTTATATTTGGTTATTCACTTTCGCAATCCAAAGATTAGGGCTAACAGTAAAATATCCCAGGTCAGCATTATAGATGGTCGACATAACAACGCTGATGGCATCCATGTATCTAGAAGCGTGTTTTATATGAGCTCGGCTCATCACTGTATAACCTGCCAGCTTGTTTCGCATCCTACACCAGGGGTCTGCGCGTCCATACTGGTTGCTTTGTCGTGTAGCTGAGCATTGGTGGTGGTACGCAAGCTGATGATTGTTTTGGTGTTTAGTAAAGTGGTGATAAGAATTCAAATGGCTGAGGTGTTCTACAGAGATTTATTTATACAGTACGAGTGGCACCCCCGACGATAATGACAGAGAGAATAGTCCAGAGGAATTTGAAATCCCACAAGTAACGCCGGAAGAAGTAAAGAAAGCCTTGGGAGCTATGGAAAGGCGGAAGGCAGCTAGGGAGGATCAGGTAACAGCAGATTTGTTGAAGGATGTTGGGCAGATTGCTCTGGAAAAACTTGCCACCCTGTATACGCAATGCCTCATGACTTCGAGCGTACCGGAATCTTGGAAAAACGGTAACATAATCCTAATCCATAGGAAAGTGGACGCCAAAGACTTGAAAAATTATAGACCGATCAGCTTACTGTCCGTTGCCTACAAAGTATTTACTAAGGTAATTTCAAATAGAATCAGGAACAGCTTAGACATCCGTCAACCAAAGGACCAGGCAGGATTCCGTAAAGGCTACTCGACAATACACCACAATCACACTATAAACCAGGTGATAAAGAAATGTGCGGAATATAACCAACCCTTATATATAGCTTTCATTGATTACGAGAAAGCGTTTGATTCAGTCGAAACCTCAGCAGTCCTGGAGGCATTGCGCAATCAGGGTGTAGACGAGCCGTATGTAAAAATACTGAAAGATATATATAGCGGCTCCACAGCCACCGTTGTCCTCCATAAAAAAAGCAACAAAATCCCAATAACGAAAGGCGTCAGACAGTGAGATACGATCTCTCCAATGCGCGTTTACAGGAGGTATTCAGAGACCTGGATTGGGAAGAATTGGGGATAAGAGTTAATGGAGAATACCTTAGTTACTTGAGATTAGCTGATGACATTGCCTTGCTTAGTAACTCAGGGGGCCAACTGCAATGCATGCTCACTGACCTGGAGAGGCAAAGCCAAAGGGTGGGTCTAAAAATTAATCTGCCGAAAACTAAATTAATGTTTAACAGTCTCGGAACAGAACAGCAGTTTACGATAGGTAGCGAGGCACTGGAAGTGGTAAGGGAATACATCTACTTAGGCCAGATAGTGACTGCAGATCCGGATCATGAGACTGAAATAATCGGAAGAATAAGAATAGGCTGGGGTGCGTCTGGCAGGCATTCTCAGATCATGAACAGTAGGTTGCCATTATCCCTCAAGAGAAAAGTATATAACAGCTGTCTCTTACCAGTACTCACGTACGGGGCTAGAACCTGGAGGTTTACGAAAAGGGTTCTACATGAATTGAGGACGACGCAACGAGGTATGGAAAGAAGAATGATAGGTGTAACGTTAAGGGATAAAAAAAGAGCAGATTGGATGAGGGAACAAACGCGAGGTAATGATATCTTAGTTGAAATCAAGAAAAAGAAATGAACATGGGCAGGAAATGTAATGAGGAGGGAAGACAACCGATGGTCATTAAGGGTTACGGACTGGATTCCAAGCGAAGGGAAGCGTAGCTGGGGGCGGCAGAAAGTTAGGTGGGCGGATGAGATTAAGAATTTCGCAGCGACAACATGACCACAATTAGTACATGACTGGGGTAGTTGGAGAAGTATGGGAGAGGCCTTTGCCCTGCAGTGGGCGTAACCAGCCTGATGATGATGATCAGCATACAGGCAACAAAAAATATTGGGAGCAAGTTTTAACAAGTTAGTTCTGCGTCAACATATCTCGTACTTTTCTCTCAATATCTATGTGAATCGGCAGCAAATTGTATGAAAGATATTTGGACACAGATATCACGTCTTGATGTACACAGCAATCGCATGAGCCTTTGGAGTAGATGGTAGATTGGCACCGTATAAGTACAGCATATCACATCAAAGATACCGAAGTGGTCAAAATTATCCTGGAGTCCAACACTACGGCGTGCTCATAATTAGATGGTGGCTTTGCACGTAAAGCCCCAGAGGTGATTTTGTATGGAAAACATAAGCAGTTGTCATTGCCCTCTCTTCTAATTTCTCGCTAGCCAAAAATGATTAGGTTACTTTTTATGTTTTCAAATCACAGTGCGAAGCAACAAGAGAAGCAGGTTGAACAAACATTATTCAGGTGCCACTGAGCCGGCAACGAACTCCAACAAAGATTCATTTAGTTGATTTTTTAATACTGTAAATTTAATAAAACGTACACCTAATATGTACCCGCGTCGGCAGGCATACTTGCAGGATGTACTTATATTTACATGTTTGTTTCTTGAACGCGCAGTGACCGTATACTACAGAATCCTTCACTACTTCAAAAACAACTGTTACATTGCTCAAATGATACAAAACGAAAGTGAAGCAACTTTGGAATATGGAATAAAGCGCAGTGAGTACATTTTTATTTGTACGGGAAGACGTTGATGAAACCTGCAAACACGCTGCTGTGTCTTCCTAACAGTTTTTATTTCTCAATGCTGCGGTGATACATTTTACGCTAATAAAAACTATGTTGAAGGAAGCAGAATGCTGACTAGAGTGTTCAAGAATGTGGTTGATTTCGGAATTTGCTAAAGCAAAACCGTATATTTGAAAAATGAACTAAGCGCGGCGAGCGAATAGGTTTGAGAGGGAAGCGCCTTCTGGGCATCTATAGGTTGTGTTTAGTGCAGTTGCCCAGATCGATTGTGCTCTTATCCTTTAAAAAGGCCAAGGCTTACTTTTGTTTGGCTGCCTTTAAAATGAGGGGTAGAAATATCGCATGTTAACCGGAGGATACCTCCCTATGGCTACCCTGTAAAGAGGGATGTGGTAAGCGAAAGGGCACATGAAAGATGAGCAAAAATGGAAGCAAGAATGAACAGTATAAAGCTGTCTCTGCATGCACAGTCAGCAAATCTGTGAAGACACCACATAGTCATACATAGACACCAAGAATTGAAGGATGTCGAACTTGTTCATAAAATTCAGCTAGATTTGAAGCATGAGTTTCTCTGATGAGCCTACATCTGCCAAGGTTTTTATCGGCGACAGAACGCTTCACTCCACGTTATGCACTGCCGTCGGACATGAAATGCCCAGATATGGTGCTCTGAACATCGGCATATCCCGCCATATTATCGAACTCACCATCTTGTCAACTGTGATTGGCCCGAAGGGCCGCAACGGCCTCTCTGATAGGTGCAAACTGGCGAAATAACGGTGCAATGTGGCTGAATTCGCCGAGATACCGCATAGAACCCTAGGGGCACAAATCTATTGTCATGTCGTTGACGTTGATATATTGGCGCCTGTTACTCGTTTTGTGTTGCACATCTGTCATGACAGTTATTTGCATATTTTAAACAATGAACCTCTTAACACTGCAAGATTACTCAGGTCACACAGAGTACGAACCACTTGCGCTCGAGTTGATGCGTGATGCTGCGATCTGCCCTCCACGTAATGTTGCATGTCTCGGAAGCCGGAAGGCGGCTGCGCAAATACACATAGAAATCCCAAAGTGGGAGTGAGGAGATCCAGTACCTAGTCCTTCAACCTGTAATTCAGCATTCCGAATCTGTAGCATGATTTGTATTCTAGACAAACTCCATGTGTTATTCTTCTGTATCTTTCTACCTGCACGTGCATTACGAACGGCTAGTGTATTATCGCGCTGAGACATTTTATGACACTACCGGAATACTAATGCTGTAGCGCTCGGGGACAAGATATTGCGGAATTACGCCGTCTCAAAAGAAATGAAATGTTAGTCACGTACTTCGCTTTCTGCAGCAATATTAGAAGGAAATATGCTCTACATATGGACGGGCTAAGATAATGAGACACTTGTCAGTAAATAATCTTATTTTGACATAGTGCGTAAAAAGACTATCTAACTAACATTATTTGTTTTGGGGTATTCAACACGAGTCCCTCATTTCTCTCTTGTACTTGCTAACATCCAACACTCGGCACAAAGAAAGTTGTATGCAATTATTTAATTGGAGATCAATGCTCTTCTTTTTGCTTCAGGTTGTGAGTTTTGGGTGATGAAAGATGACATTATCTCACCCAGTCCAGGTCACATATTTAAGAAGGCAAAGATGTGCAAGTTTGCATTTGATCATCTTTGTTACACTGCCGTGCCAGTTTATTGGCATAAGCAATGCAGGAAGCGGGAGAAGTGAACATTCTATAAACAGATGCTCTAATTATACCGGTCATCTGATTACTTGAATGTAAAAGAAGGAAGAGTAACAATAAAAGCCGAAAATTTTCCATACGTGTGTTGTTCTTGTTTGCAAAAAGTTCTGAACCTTTATTACGCGTTACAGTCTTTTGATGCAGAAAGCATGAGACGAACGTCCTAATGGTCACAGTGGTAAGGTAAGAGAGAGAAAGAGATAGCAAAGAAAGGAAAGGCAGGGAGATCAACCAGACGAGCGTCCGGTTTGCTATCCTACACTAGAGGAAGGGAAAGGGGGAACAGAAAGAAAGAAGCGGAATGGAAGGAACACAGTGTGTGCACGCAGCAAAGCGCCTGAAAATCAAGCAACTCCAAGCAAGTGCTCCGCCGATACATTATGCTGCCGTCATTCTGTGTCTGAAGCTAATCGTGGTGCTTCCCCATAGCCGGTGATGCACATTGAAGTCACCAGTGAACACTAAGGAGCCCGTGGCCGTTAGCAGTACGTTCCAGTGCGTGGCAGTACATTGTTAAGATAAACCCCAGCCTTTTTGACTTCACTGCGAATGGAAGGATGCGGGCGAGGCATGATGTTTATTCAAGAGTTGCAAGTACTGAATTGAGAGCATTCAGCATTTACATTGCACTTCGCGCTGACGGCGTGTGCGGGTTAGTCAAGAGCATTCGAAAATTATTCATCAGAGACCGGAGAATCACAACCAATTGCAGGGCTTCTTCGAACAATTTGTGAGGAACCCATGCTGTGGACACTACAGCAGTGCGCAACTTGACGTGGCTCCGGCTCTGGCTGTGGCACCGGCTTTGGCATCGGCTCCGACTGTGGCATCGGTTGTGCCACAGAATGTCACATCGGCTGATGCTGCGGCAGCGGCTTCGGTTGTGACTTCCGCTGTTCTTCTGGCTTTGCCTGTTGCTTTAGTAGTGCGGACTAATTTGTATTGTTCTCCGCCATGACCTTTGTAGATTCAGATTGAATTGTGCCAGGGGTAGGGGGCAGAGAAGGAGGTATTGTCGGATGGAGCGTGCTATTCACAGAGGCATCATGGTTCTTTGAAGTCCGAGAAAGTCAGGAGTGTCGCTTTCTAACCGCCGCAACAGCTTCCCGATGAGACGAATGGTATCTCGCCTTCTGCTTCAAGATCGCCTTCTCCTTCTTCAGTTTGGGGCAGTCCTTCGAGGAAGCTTCATGAGACCCAAGGCAATTGGTGCATTTGAGAACAGTGGCAAATTGGTAAAGTGAATTTTCAAAGAAATCCAGGGCTTGACGGAATCCCGTCTGCCCTGGGAACATTACTGTAAATAAAGGATACGGCACCGACGAAAGTACAGTACATTCAGATGTACTGTACACAACATTAGTCATATTGCAACTAGAATACGCCGCCATCATCTGGAACCCGCATGAAGGATACCTTGCCCGGAAACTCAAATCATAGCGGAATACGGCCGCTAGGTTGATAACAAGGAAGTACTCTCGCTACTCCAGCATTACTGATATTGAATCGCGTCTATATTTATGTTGACTGGAAACGCGAATACTTTTTGCCCTGTTATCTCACTTTCACCGGCTTTGGGCGCAATTCTGGACATTCCGCCATTTTCTTTGAGGCGTGACATAGCCGCGACGCATTCAAAATGGCGCTGATGGCCCCGTTTTACTTTCGTAACGTGACGCAAACGACGTTCTGCTTGAGAAACTGAAATGAAGGCACCGAACCTAACGTTCGTCGTAAAGCAAAACAGTTTTCCTCCTGATTAAAAAATAAAGCAGCTATCTCACATCCAACGAATTACTCCGTCGAAAACGCTTCTCGCTTCAGTCGTCTGCTGCGTAGAAGCCGTTGTCTGCTTCATTAACTATGATGCGTGCACCCGGCAAACGGAATGAGTCATCGTACGTTGGCACCAACGCGCTTGTTTTCTACCTTGAGGCAACATACATGACCCACCAGTGGTGATGAGCGCACGTTCTCGGCCACGTTATCGCTATCTCGCGAAACACAAGTGGCTCAGCCATACTCGGCCGGCAGCGAAACGGCCGAATATCACCGATAGCGTTGCACGCGTCAGAGGTATACGCTTGCGCGACGCCAACGCCGGCGCTGCCATCTCTTGTTCAGTTCGCTGGTTAGTTGCACCGCGGGAGAAAACTCCAAGGCGCCGCTTTACGTACATTCCTTTTCATAAATTAAAAAGGCACCGTTGTCATAACTTTTGATTGAGCGAAAAGTAATTAATCTTCATTACAATACAAACGCAGCAGTGAAAAGTGGACAACGTTGCAGAACGTTTCCTATGGTCAACCAATATTATTTCATATAAATGCGTTCTTTTAAAAAATGATGGCCCGAAACACAAATGCCAACACCACCCGAGAGCGATGCAAATACAATGAGCACGCGTTATGAACAAAAGATTGTAATGGCGCCAAACGAGGGGGAAAATCTGGCGATACGTATTCTCTCCCGGCCGCCGTTGCATATGGCTGCTCATTAGCACAATTCGGGCGGATCGTCACAACAGAAATTATGGCACAAAATCTCTGCAATGGTGGCCCAGCGCAACGTCACGCAAGGTCAAATTGGCGCTTACGAAACGGCCTTTCCTGGGACGCTCCCCACAGCATATTCCTTCAGCCAATCAGCAGGCTGGCATGGCGGCTATGTTGGATCGCCACCACATATTCCCGAAATTGCAGAAGCATTGCACTGGCTTCTGTACGCTACCGCTCACTTTCTTTTTAAAGCGCTAAGACGTAATATAGCTGCCAAGGACCAAATAATTGTATTAGTTGATAATGATAAAATTTGTAGCTCTGCGTCCCGTTTCGTCATCTTGATTAAAACGCAAAATTGCGTTTTACAAAACTTCCGTTTCCCGGCACAAATTACAAGGCACGTGAGCTTTCCACAATAAATCAGAGAATCAACATGGTGGATAATGGCGGCCGTGCAGCCGCTATGTGTGTCGATAATAGCGCCCTTTATTGGAATCCTGCGCCATTCACAAAATCGCATATCCAACCGGTCCATCACATCTTTCCACGATTAGACCACAGCTTAAAGCACAACTAAAGATCCCTCGTACCAAGCTTATGCGTTATTCGCCATTTTTTCTTGCCATTTACAATTGCAATAAGCTACCTGCAGAATTTGTTTCTGTCAACAACCACGACGCTTTTGTGAGCAAACTAAAGTGCTTATTCCGTGCCGACTGTTATAAGTGTACTGTACCGACTGCTTAGAATTGTATTATTCTCTATAGTTGTCACTAAATTGTAGTTCTGCTTTTTCTAGCATGTTCTTAGTGTTTGTAGTGTATTTTTCGGTATGGTATAATTAAGGTATATTCTCCGCAAACGGCGCTCGTATTGCTTCTATATTTTATTTATTTATTCACCGTGATTTCTTATGTAATGGTATCGAACCCCCTATGTAACGCCTTTGGAAGGGCCTTTAGGTTACACAGATAAAAAAAAAAACATGCTTCGGATACCGCTGGGGCGCTTTGTTCACAAGGACACCAAACGGCGAATGACGTCAATTTAAGTAGGCGTTATCATGTGTCGTAGGGTAACATGGCCAATCACATTGATAAATCCAAGCTGTCGCTTCATTCATTTTAGCCATTAGCATTCTAATAGTTTATTTTTGAAGTCTTCTAACCCTAGTGCAACACCAGTATCACAAATCGGTTTTTACTGTCATGTGTTCAATTTATGCAGATGTGCCAGTGACTATCTCTGTATCCTTTGTTATGGCGCACTGAAACAAAATATTCTACCTGAATATTTAAAAACAGCATATTTATGGTTTAGAGTTCGTTTTATCTCCTTATTATTGCGACACTTGCTTTGGATGTATTTGCGGCGGTCGACATGTTTGCTCAGTTCGTCTCTCACCGAATAAAGCGGGCTGGTGCGGCAGAGGGACTAATAGTGAGCTGGTTCAATCACAGAAGTAGTTTACCGAAAAATAGACCAATAAGAGAGATGATACATTATCAGCTGCACTGAATCCTGAGATGGGGTAGTAATCAATTGCCATTTCCCGCAGATACTTTAACAACAAGGCTGATAGCGGATTCTGTGTACATGGCGCTTCCATTGGTCGCGTACAAGTCCTTTCCAACGCTTGCCGTGTTGCTGGACGGGCATGTATTGGCGATTATGCAAAACGTGTTGCAGAAAACGAGGATTTACATGGCGTCAGGGCGAAGCTTAACGACAAAAACCTTTTTTGATGAAACCGAGTGAACCGCTCCTTGCGCGGACACTAAAATAAAATATCGTGGAAAGCATCGTGTGTCCCTTTGCGTAGCATTTACTTCAATACGTTTTAATACAGCTTCGATTAACGTGAGTTGGAACAAATTTGTTGTATATACCGCAGCTTGCGTTTTTCGGAAGATTTCCGCGGTATCGTGAAATTCTTTGAGATGCTACTCTTATTCATTTTAGGTCTGGATAATATGCTGCTGTAAGAGAAACATAGCCAAATAAACCATAAATGGCTCAGCAAATTGATAGGTATGGCCGGTGCAGGAAATTTGTAAGTTCGTATAGACCTGTGTAAACTGATGCGCTCCAATTTTTCTCCCTGTCTGTCTGTATCTGCATGCCTTTCTCATTCCCTCTCCCCTTACCTCTTCTGCAGTGCAGGGTTGCACAGTGGATATTATCTTTCCAGCGATTTCCTTGTCCTTGGATTCTCATTTATCTCAATCTGCGATGATTCTCTGATATTCGCTGAACCGCGTCGTTTACACTTGGGCAGCGGGTGCACGTGTAGCAATACGCGATACTTATTTTGCCGCCCGATGGACTTTCCGAGACTGTGTCCCGATGCGCAATGCTGGCAAGATATCCTTTACCCGTGAATTTCTTAACGGCGTCCATTTGACATGGATTTTTTGGATATCGGATATGCGTAGGACATCACTTTTTTGTTCATTTCCTTGCGTTATACAAATACGGCTGTCTTCAGCAAACCACATATGCACTGGGTGCAGTAGAAATTTCAGCGTACACCTAATTATTCTAGGTCATCCGCCAAACACGGTGGCGTGAAGAAAGTGCTGAAGCCCGGAAACAGCGTGAAGTATCCCAAGAATGCTAACTAACAAAAAACATTTAAGATTTCGGCAGTGCTGAGCATAAGCGAATCCGAGTCCTTTATACTCAGGCTACATTCCCTGAATTTCTATTTATACACGCGCCACGCGCGGGCTGCGTGGTAGTGCCGCCACCAGATGGCACAGCGTGTCCAAAGAAGCCGGGCTTCATACCCACCTCGTACATGAGGGGTTACAACGGTGGTACTACTTTATGTAAGTATATTGTTTCAATGGTAATTAAATTCACGTCGGCAACCATCGTTAGATGGGTTCCACCGGATATTTTTTCCATGAAAAGTCTTGGCCCTCATTGGGTAAGCAATGTAAATACATCTCTGTTAATATCTGATGTAAAAGGGTCAACGGTCCATACCCATAAAAGGCTGTATTTCACCCATCTTACGATCTACTTACACCAGTAGCTATACGTAGGCTTGGCTTCACCTATAATTACAGAAAGAATGGCAGTACAGGAGTGATAACGTCTGGCTACTGGTTAGTACATTCTCTTTATTCAAAAATAAATCCATGAAGGTACCTTTCTTAAAGTTCTCACGAAGTACTTGCTGCTACAGGCGTATCATTAGGCATTCAATTCAAGTGGGAGGGCTCAAATAGGTTTGGTTTTTAAATGTCGATGACGCAGCAACGGTACTTATAGTGCGGTATTTTCTACCGAAGGTATGTATTCCTTTCGAGCATAAATGAACACTCAGGCTAGTAGTAGTTAAAACACCGTAGGAACATTAGTGCGTATAAAATAATTTCCGCTGGTTGCTTCACGGCTATAAGCCGAATTCCAGAGCTGCGCTGCAGACAAGACAAGTAGTGATGTGTGTGTCTTGTCTGCCTTTGTTCCCTTGTCTGCTGCGTAACAATAAATTTCGGCATGCTTAGCCGCCCCGCACTTATGAGTGGTATTATTTTTTGCGACCATAACTCATTCTCAATTCTGCGCAATCAAAAGAATTCGGAACCAAACTTCAGTGTCATTTTCCCTTCAACTTCAATGTCACTCTTCAAAAACAAAAAAAGGAGGACCAGTGCCTAAAGCTAGTGGCAACAGCTAGACCTGGCTGCCGCGCATATGAAGGATCGGGAGCTTAGCACCTTGCCTGCCTACAACCATTGATCAAAACACAATCAGATTTAAATGAAACAAGCGTACAACGTTTTACATTTGTATAGCATCGCTTGTAATACTTCTATGTATATTCAGCAAATATTTACAGTATTTGGCACGCATAATATACTGCAGAACTAATAAATTCATCAGCGATTCAGCTAATGGTATTAAAACAGTTGCAACAAAGCACAAGCTATGGTCTTAGTAATATATGTATTTATATTATCAAAAACAAAGGAATTCTATTCTTGAACCTCACAGCTGATTTCAACTCCTCAGGGCCAAGCACATTCAGCACAGAAAGAGACACGTTCTGGCTTAATTATTGGCAGTTGCTATATGATCTACGTGCGGGAACATACCACCTTCCTTTAAGTGTTACCCGTCTAACCGCCTTTCATCTTTCAAATTTGCAACACATGTAACACAATTGATATCACCCGGTCTTATAAATGAAAATATAATAGTATAATGTAAGGACGGAAAGCGTGCTATATTAAAAAAATCCAGCAGCGATTAGCGGTAAAAGTGAGATGAAGGCGTCACCATTACGTCAAACCGCATTGAGCTTCCGGCTCAATGATTTAAACCGCGCTCACCGCATGCAATGGGTTGTTTAGCAGCTCGCTCGATGCTTCTGCTGCCTCTTCAAGGAGTGATGTCCAGATCAGGAACCGTCAGTTGCCGTGCATATATGTTTCTACCAGGAGGCCTGCTTCCGGCACTTCACAAGCATACGCTTTCCTTTTTCCACTTTGATATTCCTAATGTTAAGGCATTAAAACAAACTAACTGGATAAATGCAGGGGTCATTAGCTATATAATGAACTACCCATTTTTGAAGGAAATGCGGTTTTTTGAGCTAGGTGATGCCCTGGTAGCATAAAATAGGAGCGCCATATTGAAGACGGTCTGAAATTAAAGAATGGTTGTGCTATAGACTCTTTTATCGAGGGCGTCGAGATACTGCGATCACAATACCATCTATAGTCCGGCGCCATGCCGGTATGTGAAAGCACCTGGTGGGGCTCAGAACAAGCGTAGTGTTCACGACGAGTGGCAATACTTGCATTTTCCTGAGAGTTATCAACGAACTTTTGCAACTGTGAAACTCTTTAGCGTGTCGTTGCTAAACTTTCAACTTCGATATAACCGCAAAATCGAACAGGGATGGGCCTAGAGGCGCCGCCACAGCTCTGCCCTCTATCGTAGTAAGAGGCGAGTCAAATATGAACATTGTCGATGCGTAACATGCGTGCCGTTGTTGTTATTGTATGTGTAGCGTTGAACTTGATTAAGGTGTAGCTCAGGTGACAACTATCGGACTTCTTTTCTTGCGCCATAAGCTGTGCTGCACCAGCGTACATCGCAATCCAGCTGCCTAGCGATGCACAGACGAAACACGTTTTCTTAGCTTGCGTGCTCCTAATATTAAGGCAAATATCATTCTTTGCCTACTTCAGCCATTTCGAGTTTATCCATCTATATATTTATCTCGCCTCTTGCGCCAACCCACCAGCCAAAGTTGCGTACTTGCTTGGGCGACTAAGTATCTGCTTCTGGACGTGATGCCGCCGTGGCCCTTGTATCGTCATCATTCCAGCCTCGTAATCTTACTCTCGTCAGGTAGTCGTAGTCACGCCTTCAACCCCAGCAAAGCGGTACGCATGCATCAAGCTTTACAAAATAATGAACTATAAGATATCTCAAACGGAAGGGCCGTTAACGTAACGTAACGATGAAGGAACTTATACCAGTGACCGCGAATATAGCGCAATCAATCAGACGCTCACGACGCGCTGAGAGAACATGCGCACTCTTAGGTCTCGAGTGGTGCTTCTACAATGCCACCTCGCCCACTACAGAGGTTTGAAAACGACAAAGTACTATCTGCAAAAGCAACAATACAGTCGCGTTAATATACAGGGTGTCGCCGCGAAATTTAGCCAGAGTTTAAACATGAGCGAATGCGACATAGGTGCACAGAATAAAACGATGTATTGCCGTCGCTTGGAGGTGCTAAGATTATTTTTTTTCCTTCTACCTAAGCAGTTAATTAGACTTATTTATTTATTCATTTTATCGGATAATATAATTCCATGAAAAGTGTCAATGAGAAAATTGTAGAGAAACATGAGACACTCTATGTACATTTTTGTTACTTAATACGTGCTAAATAAAAGCATATTCTCCGGGCGTGTAAGAATCCCGTGAATACACGCAATGCGCTTCGAGCGGCCAGTCTAGCGGAAACTTTCTATGCTTTTAATATAATTAATATAGACTAATTTTCTAATTAGGTGAAAACGATGTCTTTTCGGCACACCGCACCATCACATGTCGTCAGCATGTCAAATCTTTTTATAGCTGCCCCCCCCCCCTTCCCGCCATGTCATTTTGTATATAAGCGTGTTCTTCAACAGTATTAAACAAGTTGGTAGCTTGCGCCACGTGCGTTCGCGTTTTTTTCCTAATATTCGCGCATTAGTTCCTCCAGTTTAACATCAACCCCAATGGAGGCATTAATTTTCAACATGTCAAGAATTCCACACAGTGGTCTTCAGAGACCTAGTTTCTATTTGTTCCAATGCAACGAGCTTCGAATTCGCGGTATTAATTTTGATACGTTGGGCGTTTTGGAGCTAATCTAAAGGAAGCACACAGTTTGCGTCTGACATCTTCACCACGAGTGCGTCTTAATTGTCGTCGACACCCAGTTAAATTCGTCGTCCTCAGCTTGTGCAAAAGCAGCAAGTCCACAACGCAGACAACTGTTATGCAAGTGGCATTTCCCCCTTCCTAAAGCATCGTATCCATGCTTCAAATGCAAAAGCAATACAAAAAATAGAGAACATATACACGGCAACACAGATCCAGTTTGCGAAGAGGAAAATGTCACACAAGCGAGATGAAGGCGAGTGGAAATGAGAATGGCCACGCCAACGTGAATGGCAGGGTTTTATCCTGAAAAAGATGGACGATGTCCGTCGGCTCCACACGACGAGATCGCGTAGCCGTGTCTCCAGAAAGAACATTATAGTCGACCTCGCTGATGCAACTCAGGACTCTGTAGGGGCCGAAGTAGCAGCGCAGTCAATTTTCTGACTGGCCGTATTGGCTAGCAGGGGTCCATACCTAAACTAGATCACTGCGTTGGTAGATAACCTCGCGATGGCCAACGGTACACCCCTGGGAGTCTATCCATTGATGATTGTGGATGTCATGGATCTCCTCCGGAGAACGCTCTGCCCGAAAGAATGGACTAGGCGACAGGTGTACCCACACAGACGCACATTTGTTACAACCTACGCGACACAAACACTAGCACACAAACCAAGCAAAACTAACACAAAATACAAAGGCTATCAGTACACACCACCCGGTAACACTGCTACTAGCGTCCTCCTGTTAGGGGTTGGCGTTCGTGCTCATGTTTGGTTCGGTGCGGATGTAGCGTGGTATGGGTCCCGCAGTCGGTGTCGGAGTGGCGTTCGACGTTCTAGGGCTGGCGTCGCTGGCGGCGTCGTTGGCAGCGTCGTACACGCTCCCGGTCCAAACGCCCGTGGAGGTGTTGCCGATGATGGTGGCGTTGGGGCACCATCCGGAGTAGTGGCAACAGCGCTGGAGATACCCCTGGCCGTAGCAGGTGGTAGCGTCCTCCGTGGACTACTCGGAACGGGCTCAGGAACGGCAGGAAGTCTGCGGTGCGAAGCCCTAGAACGCGAGCTCACCGGAGCAGTAGCCGTAGCCGGCGTCGCTCTCTTCCAGCCGAACCGTCCCTGACAGGCCGAGCCTCCGCTGCTTTGTTCTTCCCCCCCGTGCCTCGCTCTTCCTCGCCCTTTTATAGCCTTGATGTTAGTCCACGTAATCCTTCTCTTCGTCTTCTTCTCTTCTCCCCCAATCATTGCTTTCCATCTCACCGGATACTTCTTGTTCTCTTCTCCACCAATCATCTGTTGTCACCTCACTGAGTACTTCTTCTTTATCTTCTTTCGTCTTCGGTTAATCCACGTCATTCTTAACGCCACCCTCGTCGTCTTCTTGAAACCTTTCTTCGTTTGCAATTTTATTTTATCTTCCATCTTATATGTGACAAGGGCCCCCTCTCTCAAGAGTTTTCTCTGAAAAACTGCTCACGTCGTCCTCCTCTTCAAGCCCTCCAGCCAACCGACTATCTTCTGTGGCGATTCTGGACCCATCACACAACTCAACACACCGAAGATGACGAGCACACACCAAAAGCACACCACTAACACATTCCACCAAAGTGCGTTTTCTGAACCCCAACAAATCACTGCCGTTGTCCATACGGTGTCCTTAATAAACATGTTAATGTCCACAACCAAACTGCGTTTTTGGAACACTGCCGTTGTCCACGGGGTGTCCTTAATAAACATGTTAATCTCCACAACACACTCCTTTGTATAATCACGTACCAAACCACAACAACACCAACAACACAATACGTCCCTGAAATACATAGCATAGCAGCAAAAAAGAACATCCCAGAGATACCTAGAGCTGTTCAGTTGGCTCTACTCGTGAAGTCCGCTCCAACGTTAACTCTGTCTTTATTCCACCTGAAATGAGTATTCTTGTGAGGCCAAACTGGACTTACTGGACTCCTTACTTCACTTGTCTTTGCTATGCTTTTCCTTGCTTCCGTGCTTATCGTTGTGTTTCTCCTTGCTTTGTTTCTTTTCTTTACTTTGCTTATCCTTGTTGTCTTTCTCCTTGCTCCTCTTTTCCTTGCTGTGCCTCTTGGAGGCCCTCTCCTTGCTCGACTTCTCCTTACTGCCTTTGTCCGCCTTCTCCGTGTTTCCTTTGCCCACCTTCTCCTAGCTGGACTTAGCCTTGCCGGCCTTCTCTTTGCTTCTGGATCTCGAGCTGCCTTCCTTAGAAGAGCCTTTCTTGTCCTTCTTGGACTTGCGCTCACCTCCCCTTTTAGTGCTCTTGCTGCTTTTGCTGCTTAGCCAGGGACAGAAACCCTTCTTTGTCTTCTTCTCTTTGCTATCCTTGCCTTTGCTTTTCTTGTCTTTGCTCTTGCTCTTCTTGTCTTCGGACTTCTCCTTACGCTCTTTCTTTCTTTCTAAACGTTGCGTTGCTCTGGCTGTCGCTTGAGCTCTTGTCTCCATTGCTGACGAGAAACTGACTGCCCCACCACCCGCCTGAGCTGTCGTGGGCATTTCCTCCTTTGGGTTTTCTTCAATGACGAGCATCCTCCACTCGGGATCGGGGTCCTCGACACTTCTTGCACCCGTAATGTTTCCCAAAATGAGATCGTAGATGGGCTGCTCTACGCATTTTGCCACTACCTGTCCAGTATACTATGGCCTGCACACTAGAATCCTGGCTTCAGGAAGGTACCTTACTGTGCTATCTAGAAGAGTGAGGGCCGACGTTTCCCCTGTAAGTTCCTCGTCCTTCACCAGCCTTCTCCGAACCAAGACTGTGTTGGCTCCGCTGTCTCTAAGCACCAATACAGGACGGTCCCCTATTTGCCCAACCACAACCGTCATAGCTGCTTTTGACTTGGGTGCTCCATTCAGCGCCACATTTGCCAGCGTTTGCTCTCTTTTCAGCTGTGGATCTTCAGTTGGTGAGACAAGTTCTGCCCGAGAGTCGACAACGAATGCAGCTTGGTCTTGCCCCAGAGCTATCCGCTCGAATCGTTGCAGATACGCGTCCGCATCATCTCTTTTGTCATCAAAAGGGTCCGTCAACTTTCTTGGACAAACTCTGGCCGGTCTAGGAGATTCGGTACCCGCTAAAGAACGCTGATCATCGTCCGTGATCACCTCGCTGCCTCCTGCGATATGCGCCTGTTTCCACAAAGGGAACTCCTTCACGTGTTATATCCTTCTTTTCTCCCGTTCTTCTGCCTCGCGAGCTCCTCTAGCCTATCGCTCTTCTGCCTCGCGAGCTCTTCTAGCCTCTCGCTCTTCTGCCTCGCGAGCGTCTGCGCATGCTTGAGCCCTTTCCTCTCTCTGCCTTTTGGCTTTTTCTTTCTTCTCGTTACAGAGACGCATCGCCTCTTTCTTGCTTAACCCTAGCTTGAGCGCAAGTTCTAGCGTTTTTGCCAAATCCATACTTTCTGCCGTCAAAAGAGCGGAAAGATCCGAGACAAAGCAACAAGAAACAAGAAAATGAATCCTGGCAGGCTTGCCACTTATCTTTGTCACGGATCTCCTCCGGAGAACACTCTGACCGAATGAATGGACTAGGCGACAGGTGTACCCACACAGACGCACATTTGTTACAACCTACGCTACACAAACACTAGCACACAAACCAAACAAAACTAACACAAAATACAAAGACTATCAGTACACACCACCCGGTAACACTGCTACTAGCGTTCTCCTGTTAGGGGTTGGCGTTCGTGCTCATGGTTGGTTCGGTGCGGATGTAGCAAGGTATGGGTCCCGTAGTCGGTGTCGCAGTGGCGTTCGACGTTCTAGGGCTGGCGTCGCTGGCGGCGTCGTTGGCTGCGTCGTACACGCTCCCGGTCCAAACGCCCGTGGAGGTGTTGCCGATGATGTTGGCGTTGGGGCACCATCCGGAAGAGTGCCCACGAAACACAGAACCTCTTAAAAACTTCTTGAAACGGCTACAAACGGCTATAGACGTCTTGGTCTATGACAAGACTGAAAATAGAATTTATTCTAAACATAACCTCCGCACTTGGAATATGCTAGTATATATTCTATCTGCGGCAAAACCCACTACTGGTGTCACTAGAGTGTGTTTTGGTAAACACATTCAGAATGTCTAACGCAAGAACTTTTCTAGATCTTTTTGTCTAAAAGTGCATAAAATGCCAAACGACGTGTTAAAAGTGCGGTTACCGTCGGCCGTCGGCGTTAGCGAATAAAAGACGCCACAGACAAATCGAACTCGTTGGAAGCAACATAAGTTAATTGGCTTTGATATTAAATAATTTCACATCAGAACTTCAACAATCAAGGGCGTGTTATTGTTTTCCATACGGGGCGCGCACACGACGCCAGGAAGCCATTCTATGCTCGCGCAGCAGGTATACTGATAGCAGCAGGAGCGAAACGCCGGCGTTGCACAGCGGTGTCACAGAGCCACCGCGCTGCGATCACTTCGGCGACACAATCCAAATTTGTCGGACATCTCATTCTGTGCTGGAAACACTGGGAGGCAGGAAGCTTGAAAAAACGGCCACTGCCGCCCCCAATGTCGCGGTCGTGGGTTCGTTATGCCACTTGTGCGTCATTCTAAGCCGTTCTGTACATTTATACTGGATATTAATTGGAGTCATTTAGCTGTGCTGATTCTGCTTGATGTGTGTTTTGCATCAGTGCTTCGTGACATCGGCTGTAATGCGTGTTTTCGCCGACGGCTTACTACCACAATGGCGTGATCTGCGTTCGCCGCCTTCGTGTCTCGGTGCGTCTTTGTATACGTCGCACGTTCGGACAACACTTTTTCCGGTAAATGAAATACATTGCACTTCGTTTTTCGTCAACAATGTGAATATTTTTAGGTGTTACCCGCGACAATTCTTGATATATGGGCTCTTCTGCCCTGCGAGTTTTCGTCATTACTTTTATACGAGGGTTCTTCTTGTGTTTAGCGGTTCAGCACTACCGCGCTCCACGACTTTCGCAACACCAGTCAGAACTTTGCCCTGCTTGTTAGTCTTTGTGGTTAACGTAGCACGAACCAACCGAAAGGAGTGCATTCGAAGACGACGCGCTGGCTGTAATGCTGAACCAGACTGAACTCGCCCTATTTTGTGTCCTTTTGTTCTTGCGTGTGCGCGCGCGTGCGTCAGTGACTATGCAGTTTGTAGCGTTCCCACTTTATAGCAAAACAAAAATATTACTGCAATGTTTACTTCATCTATACAATTCCAAATTAAATCGTCTGCTGATGTACTAATTTCACTTGTGTTCTAAATAAGCAGCAAAACCATTAACCTAGTAGGTGCTTCATCTGGGAGTGAAAACACGACAGCTTGGCATTTATTAATGAATGACTGTGACTGGGTCACCTTACTGGTAATTGCAAATCTGCCTTTCAACTGACTTGATGCTATCTTATTTTGTTCCTTTCACTCTATAGACGGCTGGACATCCTTCTTGTACCTTGGCGCTAGCTGGATGACGGGACCTCATCATGATCAGTGTAAGCCAATGTACTGTACCCTCTCTGGTCCTCCCAGTGCTTTTTATATGGGTTAAGGCCAGGTAGCGCTTCGTGGTAAAATAGCTAGTTGGTGTCTCACAAACGGGCATTTTTTTTTTTGCACTGGTGCATTATAAACTGCCACTATTATAACCAATTTCTCAGTGCCAGTGTACATACGCAGTTCTAGTAATAATTAGTTTCCCTAAGCCTTACAAAATGTACCTGTAGGTAGTCATTGCTATGTAAGAACTCAAAAATTAAATCTGCTGTGTCATACAAGTATACCATACATAAGTAAAAATTTGCTACAACAGTGTACATTACACCTTGCTTCCCTAATGCACAAATGTATTCAAGCCAGTATTTGATTAGTTTGGTATTCTAAATGTTTTCTGTGTGATTTAGTTTCTTTACGGGAATTTACTGTACAGCATCAGCAAGCAGCCTAATTTAAGATTTATGTGTGCTGTAAAAGGTGTGCTTTGCCGCTAGAATTGATAAAACATGGGCCGAGGCTTCCATACAAGGACAAACTCCAATTTCGCTCTACCACCATCAGCACTTGGCTGGCGCTTGCAAAATGCCAGACTGTGCCAGACTGTTTTTAACCTTATTGTGAGGAGATCACAAAGTGATGCGTGGAGGCGCCTGCGTCTGAGATGTAGATTGCGCTGCAACATATGTGCATGTAGAACAGGCATGATGCTGAGGGTTCCAGCAGTTTGCTGAGGTGCTTTTAAAATTTTTTCATAACTGCAATTTTACCTGTGCTGTTTTTTGATCACCATTTCAATAATATCATTGGAGGTGTTATCAGAATTTAGCAATCTATTTGCCCTAGCCCATTAGCCTGCCATATTTGCCTTTTCACTAGGTGGGAAATTATTCAGCATGGACCATTACTTGAATACACCTTTTTGTGTGCAGTGGCTTCTCAATTGCGAGTCAACATAGATTCTCAGAATTACCTGAGGCTATAGATGCACTGATGAATTTGCTACCTATATGAATAACTTTGCACTTTCTTGCGCAAACAGCATGTTAACACTTCCAAGACAGTGGGCAATGTTATCGTTTGATCACATCATGAGATACTTTCAATTTTGTATGACGCATCATCTAAAGTGTTGCATCATTTGTGTGAGGTATTGCCCTAATCCAATTAGGGTCACATGAAAATATATGGAACAATACTTTATCACCAGTCCACCTTTGCACGCTACCTGCTTACTGTGTACTGTGTCATGTTTAAGTTTGAAAGAAAGGCAACAGCTAGGCAGCGCGAAATGCCAAAATTGCTTTTAGTTCAACAATTTAAAACGCTATTTAACTTTTTAATTAAGTTAGTACATCATTTACCTGCAGAGTGAATTACTGTTTTAAACTGATTATATTTTGCAGGAAGCTTCTCAGAATTGTGTGACAGGTTGATAAGTGGCTTTTTAGCCACAAAACACCATAAAATAATTTAAAGGCTGACTCTGCTATGCAACTTAATGACTATATGCCAGGAACAAGGTCTCCGAGTTGTGGCGCTGGCTGACACTCCCAGGGTTCTACTAGAACACATAAATACCCAGGAAAGTGGATGGGAAAACGACGCCGCTGTAGCTCAATTGGTAGAGCATAGCACGCGAAATGCGAAGTTTGTGGGTTCGGTTACCACCTGTAGCAAGGTGTTTTTTCATCCACTTTAGTTTTCATTCATTTATAATTTCTTTATTTCATTTATTAAGCACAAGTAATTTCCCCTATGTTGTCCTTGGTGTCAGTGTTTGTTGGCTTCTTATGATAGGAAATATACTAGTCATTTTAAACATCATCGCATACATACCTTAAGATACCCGTAATTTAAGAGAAAGGAGTGCTTAAATTTATTTTTATTGTGAGCCAAACTTCTTACTTAGCACATATTACTAATTGAAGTTCCAATTTCAATATTCCCATTTCCTCCCTCATCTTTTTTTCCCTCTTCTGTGCAGGTATTGCTTGCCTATGTCTGCAAGAACCGTCACGCGTGGCCTGTGACAGCAAGCTTTTGTGGGCAGCAAGTGCTCTCCTACGAAGGCTGGCCTACTCTGGCAGCGGCGGCAATCATCTTCAAGATTTATCCATGATCACCTTTGCTGCTATTTGTCACTCTTGTTGATTACACTTTCTGCATCTTTTCTAATTTATTAGGTAATAAAGTATGAGTATGGGACATGGTGTGAAGTTTATGTCTTGCTGCATTTTCGCGTGCAATCATCTTTTATGCATGAAAAGCTCATCATACAGTTTATGAAAAAAAATAACAGCATATTATGATTTATCTTTCAGTTCTGGTAACATGCAATGTACAAGGAATTCACTAATGGATGGTATGCCGAAGAACGGGCCATTATTTCTGCGTGATGCTGTGCAAGCAAGTGGCGTTACTTACAAGAGGCACCCACAAAGTAAGTTACAATTTACTTTTAAATGAAGCATGGACATCAGAAAAAATATATTTATATTGCTAGTTAGAGTGGTTCGCAGAGTGTTTTTCCAGATGTGTACTATCCATTATTTTTTAAATCATTGCAGCACAGTGTTCTGTTTCGTATACTGGTGTAAGGCTATTGTGCCCCCTGTAGCTGAAACCAGAATGTAATTTTTGCCTGAACTGCAGCATCACTGACAAAATTTTTTCTTTGCTAGAAGCTATTTCAATTTGGTGGAGACCCAGCAGGGCGAAGTTTTGTCAATATGACGTGTTTCACGCAGAGATGTTCTTGTTTAGATCAAAGGGTGAACATCGGAATGATATCAGCGTACAATACAGATCTTGTTTTATTTGCAAAATAATTCTGACAGGCGGCATTCAATTGATTGGTCTAATTAAAAAGCACTAATTGACCAATGAGACTGTACTACACCATTCCCATGGTACAGATCTGGAAAAACTACCTGTGCATCACTCTATCCGACAACATAAACTTCTTTGCTGATGTCCATGCCTCGTTTGAAATAAATTGTAACTGTGGGCAAACGTCGTGCTACTGTAACAGCTGCCGCAAAAATTTGAGGGAATGTCTAATAAAAGTCTTCAGTTGTTCTTGTCAAGCTGTCCATTAGCCAACTTTTAGCGTAACGTTAGCAGGGCTTACTGAAGTACTTCTAGACATCCATGGCTACAAAATATCTTGATCAAGACAGCTACTAGGCTTTTGAATTAGCCGTTCAAGACATCTTTTAGACATCAAATAGCTGCTTGCGTGTTTCGTGGGTGGCAACAGCGCTGGAGATACCCCTGGCCGTAGCAGGTGGTAGCGTCCTCCGTGGACTACCCGGAACGGGCTCAGGAACGGCAGGAAGTCTGCGGTGCGAAGCCGTAGAACGCGAGCTCACCGGAGCAGTAGCCGGCGTCGCTCTCTTCCAGCCGAACCGTCCCTGACCAAAGCCACCTAGAAAAAAAGGAAGGCCTCCGCACGCCGGTGTGACGTAACACTAGTCCGATGAGCCGGACAGTCCACGCCGTCGGCGTCTCCGCGCCTAGGTTCTTTGCGCTTGCAGGGTGAATCTTTGCGCGTCGCGGATACTATGGCACGGGAAAATTAGTGCTGTCCTTAAAGTGCCAGCACCTTATAAATGCATATGCTTCGGTTCGAAAGCAAGACACGTATAGCTGACGCAAAAAATAAGGGGGAGCCGCTGGTTCACCGCAGTCAACACCACCATAGAAAGCAACATTATTTCATACCTTCCTTAGATTGCTTGCCTGGCGACATTTCATTTTTGCGTGTATCGCAACACGACCTGCCTTATTGTGCTTGTAATGTTTGGTCGGGACTAAGACAAGCAAACTGCATGCAGCTTAGTCACTTTAACCTTAGACGGAAAGAAAGAGGAAAACTGCATATTGAAGACACAGAATATACTTTATTCACAAATGATAAGAACTGCATTCAGAAACAAACATTTTAAATCTTCCATATACAATTATCATTCTCACTCTTGCATTGCGTAAAACAGTCCTCGCTGGACACACGAATATCGAGGTTCATTTTATTGTTAAAATTTTATTATTATAGGGTCGCGCACAACTAATTCTCAATAGAATAAGCTTCCGTCTTTGTTGTACCATTTCTTCTGGTTATTTTATTTCCACCCGCCTTGTTTGCAGGCCTTATTGGTCTTCATAAAATACTGATATAATGGTGAAAAGTAAGTAAAAAGCGAGAGGCCTACTTTCAGTCCTAAAGGAAAACATGCAATTAATGGATTGCGGTAGCATGGAGAGTTCGAATCATAAACAGGTAGCACAATGCACTCAAATAACATTTGAATTGGCCAAAATGCAGGGTTTAAATTTTGATAATGTAGGCAAATAAGTCCTAGCTACGCCACAGGTTTCTTTTTACAAGGGTTCTGTCAACACAAACATACGTAGATGTTAAACAAAACAGAGCTTCATGAATAAAAAATAAATAATGAGAAACATCTCAGGCCTTACAGATACAAGGACGTGTACAAGTCCTCATTGTATCTGAGTAATATGAGCAGGTTGCTACAGAAAGTATCGGAAGACAATTTATTTATTTATTTATTTGTTTGTTTATTATTGCAAACCTGAATTGAAGGCCTTGAGTAGGAGTGGATTAGAGCTTCGGTACAAATGCAGTTGAACAACAAAGTGCGCACATACATACCAAGGCAGCTGATGAAATGCGATTGGTTGGTCAAGTACGGCACTGTATACAATACTACAATTTCAGTTGACAAATATTCCGTACATCAACACGTGTTCAGGCAAAGCAGTGCTCAACACTTCGCAATGTGAAAATAAAATGTTTTTGTTTTAAGGCGTTTGACATGGCTACAGTTACGATAAGACACTGTCATTTCATGTTTTGAAATCTCGCCTCGGGGGAAGCACGCGCCGGTGCCAGGGCGTCAACTGTTCGCCGCAGGCGCCAGGTTTAGTCTGAGCACTCTGCCGGTATAGGTCGCATGAAAGGAGCTGTGAAGAACCGTGTGCAACCATTCTTAGCAAAGTTTTCGCTCGTATAACAAGGTTCAAACCACGTTGAACCCCCAGCCAGTTTTTTCTCGGACATTTTTGCAACACTTGCTGCCACTTCAACTCGAGCTGCAGGCCTGTCATAAAAGCTAAGAAATGCATTTCGGTTAACAGGAACTGAAGGTCCTCTGCCACGTAGTTAGCAATAAAAGTGTTCGATCAGACCCTGTAAGCAATACGGCTTGCTGCCGCATTTCCACCACCAGCCGACAAACGTGGCGTGCACGTGTGTGTGTAGTGATTTTAAGATGAAAGGAAGAGAAAAGTGCAGTGCCGTAACTGTCTCTCAAGGGAGGGCACCTCAACAGCACTGCACGGGGTAAGGGGAGTGGGGAGAAAAAGATGAGAGAGAGAATGAAAGAGAGCGGAAAAAAAACAAGAAGGTTAAAGAAGAAGCAAAGCGGGGCTTACAGCCGCGCTCTCAGCTGAGTCTCGTCACAAAAGCCAAGGAGGGCAGCAAGCGCTCTCTTGGCGATGGAGGCGGGGGCTGCGGGAAATAGGAGATCACCCTCCGTGCTGCACGGTAGTCCGACTCGGCGATATGAACCACAGAGCGCGGTGCGCTCAACGTCGAAGGATAGGCAACGCAGGAGAAGGTGTTCCAGTATCTCATCCTCGCCGCATTCCGTACACGCAGGGCTGCCTGTTCCGTGCAGTCTGTGCGATCGGGCGGCCGTGCTGTAGCAGCCGACGCGCAGCCGCAGGAGAAAGGAGCGATCCCAGAGGGAGAGGCCGGCGCGGGGGAGGAGGCGAGGGGACGTCCCCGCAGCAACACGTGAGTCAGGGTGATGCGCGCGGAGGGTGCGCAGTATGGCCGTCTTGGCCACGTCGAAGCGAGTGACGGAGATGGCGAGGGGGAAGCGAGCCGCGAGAGCTTGCTTCGCAAGGGCGTCGGCTGCTTCGTTTCCGGGCAGGCCAATGTGCGCGGGGACCCACTGCAAAACCAAGTCGCAGCCCTGATTTACGACGTGGCGCAGTTTCGTTTCCACGCGCTGCACAAGTGGGACACCGGCATAGTCTTTCCGCAGCATGCAGAGAGCCGCGCGCGAGTCACTCAGGATCGCAGCAGACGAGACACCGCACTGGTGAAGAAGGTCAGCCGCAAGGTCGATGGCCGCGAGTTCGGCGACTGTCGATGAGGCAGGGAAATGGAGACGGCACTGCCGGGACGCAGAAATGTCCGGTGCCGTGCACGCAGCAGCAGCGGAGCCGTCACTGGAGACAGAGCCGTCAGTGTAGACTAGGAGGCGGTCGCGTAGGTGTTCGTGAAGCAGTGCAGCCGTCTCCTGCTGCATGGCACATAGTGCTGTTCGGCGCTTGCTCGTGACGCCCGGGACGCTAATGTTAACGTCAAGCAACAGGGAAGCGTGCGGCGATGGCGGCAAGGGAAGGAGTTGCGGCAGAGGCGCGATGCGGGCGCTGAAGTCGGTGGCATGCTGACCCATGCCCGAGCCCCCGAGGGTGTGGAGGCGGCACACGAGAGACTGGCCCTGTGGCGACCGTTGCAGGCGCTCGATGTGGTGAAGCGCCTGTTTCCTCGCACGAAGTGAGGGCGGCCAGTTTCCCGCTTCGGCGAAAGTTGCCCCCACTTGCGAGAAGCGGGGAAGCGCGTACATCTGGCGAACTGCAGTGCGGTGTTCCCCGTCAACGGCCCTCCAGTTGGCTGCGCTGGCGTTGGTGAGCGGGAGTGCGTAGAGCGCTCGCGAAGTAGCGATCGAGTTATAAACTCGGAGCGCAAGATGCGGTGTGCAGCCGCGGCCACGGGCGAGCAGGGAGCGTGCGGCGCCTGCAACTTTCCTGGCGTCCCTGCAGAGCTGTGTGGTTGCCGCATTAAAGTTCAGGCGGCAGTCGATGTGAAGGCCCAGGTAGCGAACTTTTCTCTGCCACGGGAGGGGGACTCCGCGCAGCGAGAGCGTGGGCACTTCGGAGCGAGCACGGCTAGCACGGGGGTGGATCATTAGCGCCTCGGTTTTAGACGCCGAGAGCTGAAGCCCCACGCTGGTGAGGTATTCGTCCACGGCGTTGATAGCAGACTGCAGTGATTGCCGCACTTGGTAGCCATAGTCCGTGGGCCCGGAAGCGAAAAGAGCGATGTCGTCGGCGTAAATCGCCGCGCGGACTTCGAAGGCTGTCAGCTTCGGGATGAAATCGGGGAGCCTTGCAAGCGCCAAGTTGAATAGAAAGGGGCTAAGAACACTGCCCTGAGGAACACCAGCGGTCACGCTGCGGGGGGTGCTGAGCGCGTTGCCAACACGCACTCTGAGTGTTCGGTCGCTAAGAAAGGCCGACACATAGTCCAGTAGGCGGCCGGTGATGCGCAGTTCGCGAAGCGCTTGGATGATGGTGCCGTGCGGGAGGCCGTCAAACGCGCGTTCGACATCGAGCAGCACCAGGTATGCGGCTTCGTGGCGGCTTGCAGCGTGCTCGAGAGTGGCGACAACGTCCGCGATGGAATCAGCTGTCGAGCGGAGTCGGCGGAAGCCACTCTGTTCCGGGGCAAGAGCGTCGAGGGCGGAGGCGATCCATTCGAGTCGGTTCAAAGCCATCGACTCCATCGTTTTGCCGGGTACCGAGGTCAGCGATACTAGGCGATAGGAGCTGATGTTCGAGGCTGGTTTGCCGCGCTTCAGAATGGGAACGACGATCGCCTCCTTCCAGTTGGCGGGGATGATGCCGCTGCGCCAGACGGAGTTGAAAACCTCGAGAAGTGAGGGAAGTTGAGCTGCGTCGATGTTCCTGAGCACTTGATGAGTAACGCCGTCTGAACCGGGAGCGGAGCGGCGTTTGTGCTTGTTCAAGACGATGCGCAACTCGCTGATCGTGAACTCAGCAGAACACAACACTTCTACATGCTCCATAATTGCGCTCGTTGGGAAATAGCGCATAGGAGCGAGGCGTTCGACCATGTTGTGCGGCGGAAGTTCGACGGCGGCTGTGACAGGGCACACAGACGGCGGGGCGAACGTGTCCGCGAACAGTTCGGCCAACTGCTCGGCACTCAAGCCCTGAGCCACTGCGATGGAGAGTGCAGGGCGGCGGGGGATCTTGGGACTGAGCAGGGCGGCGAGGATGCGCCAGGGGCGGGCTTTATCGCGAGTGTCCTCCAAAGAGAGGCAGAGACTTTGCCAGCTCTGATTGCGGCGCTGCCTGGCATGACGACGGCACGCGGCGTCAAGGCGGTTGTAAAGAGTCAGTGCTCCACCTTGTCGCTTTTGATGGCGCGGCGTTCGGCGCGTCGACGTACCGCGCGTAAGTTCAAAAGTCTCATGTCGGGCGCCGGCGTTCCAGCGGGCACCGTACATGACTTGGTCGCGGCGGCAACGCAGCTTGAGATGTGCGAAAGGAAGTCAGTGTTGACAGGAGGAGGCGTGGCACACAGCGTCCTGAAGAGAGACCAGTCCGTGATGCGGTAGGTGCGGATCTGGTCGCGGCAGAGGCCGAGAGGGTCAAGCGAGATCGGATAATGATCCGATCCTTGCGTGTCAGGGCTGCGTACCCACTCGTAATGGCACCGTTCGCTCACCAACGATAAGTCTATGACACTCCCGCGCACATTCTGACGCACGAAAGTGGGACTGCCGGAGTTGATGATCAGCAGACCAGAGGAGTTGATAGAGTTCAGCAGGTTCCTGCCGTTAGGCTCACAGCGGCTGCTGCCCCATGCCGTGTGGTGAGAGTTAAAGTCGCCGCACACAACACAGTCACCGTCGATGCGCGCGGTGAGGCTCTCCACGAAAGAGGTATCCCATCGCTGCACGGGCTGGACGTACACGCTGGAGACACAAGTGTCGACCCCCCCAACGCGCACAGTCACAGCCACGCACTCCACGGAGGTGGGAACGATGTCGGACACAGAGACGGCGGCTTGACCAAGGCGCGCACGCACATAAACAGACGCTCGAGAGCGGCCGGGTGGGTGGAGTGGATCGCGGCACGGAACGTCGGCACAAGACTGAAGTTCGCACGTGACGGCACTGTGGTAGGCGACGAAGCCTGGAAGGTTGCACTCCCCGTCGCGTACGTGTCTCCTGCAACGCGAGCACATCGTACTCGTGCAGGAGAAAAAGCTGGCAAAGCTCCGGGTGCCGGCGGCGCATCGAGCGGACATTCCACTGCAGTATGCGCGGCCGACGTTTCGCTGCTCGGCTAGCCATGACGAGGCAGGGACTGCTGTGCGGCCAGGGCCGCGGTGCACATCTGTCGCACCGTGTCGTCCATGTGCGGGTGGTCTCCATGAGCGCCCGCAGAGCTGCGGCGAGCGCCGCGATCAGGGCGTCCCTCGGGTCGCCAACAGGGGCAACTGCGGGAGGCGGCGTGGTTTCCGGCGCGGCGGGATTGACGCTGCGGCCACGTAAAGCATCGCTGAAGGACACGCCAGCTTGTACCGTCGCTGAAGGGCGGGGCACGTTCTGCTGATGCTGACGATGCTCAGGTTGCGCGGCGCGAGCTTTGGCCAGCTCGAGCGCCTTCTTCCGAGTCATGGGCTGCTCGGAGGAGGCTAGCAGGATGGCTGCTTTCCTTTCGAGCTGCCAGTGTGGGCAGCGCGGCTCGGTTGCTGCATGGCGGCCTTTGCAGTTTATGCACGCGGGGTGCTGCGCGGCGCAGTCGCTTGTCGCGTGACCACCTCCGCAGCGGAGGCAACGGGCGTCGTAGGAGCAAGTGGCGCCGGCATGGCCGTACACACCGCAGCGGTCGCACTGGAGTGGGCGTGGCAGACGAGGTCGCACGAGCCGTCGTTGCTTGAAGAGAAGTACATACGTCCGTGGGGACGACGTTGCCGGCAAAGGAGACGCTCACGTTTGCGCCGTTGCGGGAACAGGAGAGAACGGGAACGGGAGCCTCTATGTTGTCCCTCAGTGTGTCGTTGTCAAAGGAGCTGTCAACGCCGAAAAGGACGCCGACGCAAGAGTGCTCGCCGAGAGCTTTCGCCTTCACTGGTATGTCCGCGATGGCCCGTACATCCAGCAAGCGGGACAGGTCCGCACCGGGCACAGAGTCTGCCGCAACCACGTTACGGCGAAAGTTGACTCGCACGCGTTTGACGCCATCAATGCGGCAAAGTTGGGCGGCGATAAGGTCACTAGACAGCTTCAAAAAGTTGCTTTTTGCGGCCGATGGGACGGAAGAGCACAGTGTCGGCGGCATTGTCAGGGGAGGCATGTGCGTTTTGCGACGCATCCGTGATGAGCTCGGCAAACTGGCGGAAGCGTCGCTTCCTTTTTTGGCCGGGCTTCGTAGGGGCTGAACGCTCAGAGAGCACTGCGGCGGCGTTTTCGTCTGCGGCAGCTGGCGTCTGTGACAGTTGGGGTGCAACGACGGGGAGTGGTTCATTAGAGACGACGGCTGTTACACGGGTGGCAGGGCCGGATGGAAGTTGGAGCTCGGAGACGGCGCAGGGGGGAACGCTCGGCGGCTGCTTGCGTGGCCCGGCAGGTTCGTCATCCTCGCTCTCGCGGGCGCGTTTCCGAGAACTGGTCAAGTCCATTTCTTCGTCGTCCGAGAGGGGAAGCGGCACCTCAGCGTGGGTTTCCTGCACGCAAGGGCCGTTCTCGGATGGCGCCGAAGTTGCCGCTGGGGCTGCCGGTGCGGTCGTAGGCACGGGGGGAACTGCAGGGATCTTCAACGAGGGGGCCCGTACACGTAGCCACTCGCCCAGCATGCGAGTGGCGCGACGCTCGAGGTCCTCCCTTGCCCGGAGCTCATCGAGGGTCGCGGGGCCGAGTGTCAACCGGCTCAAGCTGGCATGGCGTCGATGGCGGACGCGTGGCGGCGGCTCGCCGGGTGGCCGAAACTCCATATTGTGCTGCCGAGGCCTCTTCTCGCGTGCGGGAAGAAAGCCGAAAGCAGCGAAAAGCGCGGCGACATGCTCCTAAGCGGGCGCAAACATGTGCGACGCCGAAACACGTGGTGGCAATCGAGGCGAAGTCGTCAGAGCGAGGAGCAACGTGACCTTCTCCGATCGCAGCTCAGACGCGACTCGGTGGCGCGCACCGCTTCTTAGGCCTCTACTGATACTACAGACGTTTTGTGGTGAATTTTCTCAAGAACGCAGAACTCCTGGCTTGTTCAATAAAGGAGGATATACCGTGTGTTTGCGGTCAGGAGCAGATAGACGCCTCCTCCAAGTTCAGTGGCATCTCTGGAAACCGATCTTGGACACTGATGACTATGCAGACACTGAACTGCACACAGATGCTGCCAACTGCGGCCTCGATGCAGTGATCGTGCACTGGCAAGATGGCGTTCAGCGTGCTATCGCTTACGCTAGCTGCACCTTAACATCTTCAGAAACGAACTACTCTCCTAGTAAAAAAACATGCTTTGCTGGCGTCTCATAGATAGCTAAGCTCCGGCCAAATTTATACGGCTTTCTGTTCAGAGGGCTTGCCGGCTTTCGTACTCTTTGTTCGCTAGGAAACATCAAAGACTCTTCAGGACGTGTGGCCACGAGGAGCCTTCTTCTTCAAGAATTTGGCATAAAAATCGTTTACAGATCTGGCTGCAGGCACACTGATTTTGAATGTCTTTCGCGCGCTCGACTTGCAACGGTGTGAAATGGTACCGGTAACTACAGTCGTTTCCTATCCGCTCCCAATGTGTCCGACTTGGCTCTGCAACCACAAGACGATATAGAGCTAGGGCAACTTATCCGCTTCTTTGAAAGCCGCAGTTTGCATCTTCTACGAATAATCGCACGCTCACTATCTGCATTTTGTCTGCGCAGCAATGTGTCGTACAAAAAACTTCTGCCCAGTAGCGCATGGACATCTTGTCATTCCGTCCACTAAGCGTGCCGATATTCTTTGCACCTGCCACAATATACTCTGTTCGGGCAATGTAGTATTTCCGCGTACCTTGGCCTGAATCCGCCAGCGCTGCCCCTATCCTAAGCGCGTCCAGGATTTCAAGCATTACGTAAAAGCGTGATGCAATAGCCAGCGCCAAAAGGCTCCACATCAGCGCCAATACGATTTCTTGAAGCCTGTTACACTGCCAACACAACCATTTCAATAGATCGGCATAGACATGTTCGGGCCCCTCCCTACGTTTTCTGCTGGCAACTGCTATAGTGTGGTTGCGATTGATTATTTGACGCGATACTGTGAAACAAGAGCCCTTCATCGAGCCACTGTCAGTGACGCCATGTACTTTCTTCATCCACAACATCGTCCTCCGGCGTGGGGCACCAGCAGTAGTCATAAGGGATCATGGTGCAGTTTTTAAAGAACAGGTGATGGAAGGCGTCATGACGCTTAGTAGAACAGCTCAAGACAGAACCACTGCATAGTATGCTCAGATCAACGGCGTTACGAAAAGGTTAAATAACCTAATCGCTGGCATCTTTCCATGGATGTCGACAGCGACGACAATAACTTCAACGTTAACTTACGTTACATTCGCTCTTCAAGAAACTACTGGGTTCACTCCTTTCCAGTTGCTCCACCACCTTGAGGAAACGACCATGTCGGACGCCTTACCCGACCAATACGACATTACCATTGACTGGCAGGAATTTACCCGGCTCGCAGACACGGCTCACAAGCTTGCACACGAGCGAATACACTGCCACATATAAGAGGGAAGATAAAATTGTAAATGAAGAAAGGTTTCAAGAAGAAGACGAGGATGTCGTTAAGAATGATGGGGATTAACCGAAGACGAAAGAAGATAAAGAAGAAGTACTCAGTGAGGCGACAAGAGATGATTGGTAGAGAAGAGAAGAAGAAGTATCCGGTGAGATGGAAAGCTATGATTGGTAGAGAAGAGAAGACGAAGAGAAGGATTACGTGGACTAACATCAAGGCTATAAAAGGGCGAGGATAGGTGAGGCACGGGGGGGAACAAAGCAGCGGAGGCTCGGCGGGTCAGGGCAAAGCCACCTAGAAAAAAATGCAAGGCCTCCGCATCACCTCCTCTCCCCTGTCAATACGTCACGAGAGTCGGATGGTAGCGGTGGATGGGGGAGCGCTGCGTTTCTAGAACGCGGCGCGCGTTCTGAAAACAAAATTTCTCCGTGGCTGCAACGCTAGAGCGGCAGCGCGAGGAGCATTTGCTTGGTGGCTTTGTTGGGGCATGCTGCACCGTAAACGCGATTGCTTTTTTTCAATTATGCGTGGTTCGTCGTACACGGAAGTGCAACGATGCCTGGCTGTTGTTGCGCACCAAACTGCAAGTCCAATTATGACGGAGGACAAAGTGTCCGAGTGCACAAGTTCCCATCTGACCGAGCCACTCGGGAAGCATGGACGAGAGCAGTTCCTCGGAAGGACTTCTCGCCAACGAAGTACACAGTGGTAAGTATTTCTTCTCTCTATTGTTATTCTGGGTTTCCAGACGAATAGGTTTCGTCAGCATAGTGCGCAATGCATTCGTGCACGCGTGCACAATAGATGGGTATCTGCACCTGTCCACGCGTTTGTAAATTCAACGTTTTCGTCGAGCTTCATACCTGTAACAGCTTGTTTTTTTTTGTTATTTCAGCTCTGTGAAAAGCATTTCTTGCCATCGGATTACTTGAAGACGACATCTTACACGGACGTCAAGACAGGAAAAGTGGTCGAAGTTGCCATGAAAAACATCTGTCTGAAGAAAACTGCAGTTCCGAGCTTGTTTCCCAATTGCCCTGCCTATTTATCGCGTCCGCAAGTGTGCGTTCGAGAAGCGCCGGCTACCAAAAGGGCGCGCTTGGAAGCCACATATTTGCAAAAAGCAATAATGCTTTCTCAGCAAACCCAAGCAGAAGAGGACGCCAAAAATCTGGTTGGTAGCTTTGCGGACTTGCTGAAGGCCTTGCCAAGCTTTCAGTGTTCGGACTTCTGGACAGTTTTGAACAAGGGCTCCAAGGTTTCCTTTTGGACTTGTCACTTCAATCTGCTTCTGCAGTCCGTACTTCGGTGATCGTGTCGACAGACCTGCGCGTCGAAGTATTTTTTGGTGAAACGGGTGTGAGGAAGTGTGGTGATGTTTTAGTTCCTGAAAAGCTGTGCGACTTGAGAGATTTGAAAAGTGTGTTACACATGATCGAACAGACACGTAAGGATATCATTTCTAACATTTTCTAACATTTTCTAACTAGTGACTGGCATCATTTTTCCGCAAACTTACTAAAACGTTCATGACGTATCATCAACTTTGACCTTAAGAAAATTGCCTGAAATGGCTATCTAGAACGCGGTTGACTATGCAAAAGCTGCAAGTAGGCCGCCGAAAAAGGAGGTACGGCGCGTAGCCTCTGATCATTATGAAGCAACGGTGCTCTCTATTCAGCGAGGCCGTACGCTGCACTTAACTGCACCGGAGAGACCAGACTTTTAAGCAAACCCTATTAGAATGACAGAACTCCAGGTAATGCTACTGTTTGTACAGCAGTGCATACGTCGGATTAGTGTACATTCGCAAACATATGACACAATGAATTATCTGCGCTGATTGCTCTAAATCTTGTCGACTGATTTAGAATGCATATGGAGTATAATAAGACAGATGGACTCTGAAGAAGGCTCAGATGGAGAATAATAAGAGAGATGGACTCTAAGAAATGCTGACATATAGGTGCCGCTGGACTCTTTCGCCAGCATACAAAGGCAGAGCTTTCCTCTCTCATAGCTTTCGTACAAAGCCATAAGTCGCGGAACATTCAGGTGGATAAAATAGCAGCACCATTGCATGTGAGCTGTATAAAACCCCGATAATTATACCAACCGCACTGACAAGACCGAACATACCCTGCGGAAGTTAGTTGTTCTTCGATGAATTCCAAAAAAATAGAATGCTTTCCATGGGCAGCTTAGACATTATGTTATTGTGGAAGAAAAAAGAGCGTTGTTGCGTTTCAATGCAAACTACACTGGACCAGTATCCGGAAGATGTTAACGTAAACACAAAATTGGAATGCTTGTCATCCGTTATTTTGTAAATATAGGAGTAAATTTCCTTCACTGGACCATAAACGCGCTATCCTACACACTTTGGTAATTTCACTCTTAATTCTTCATCTGCACGTACACTATAGATGAATGTGCGGTCCGCTACACGACGTCAGTCTATATGACAGTGCTTCAAGTCACATGTGTTTTTTTTTTTTTAATGCACGGCAGGCTTTTAGGGACAAGCATAGCGAGATTGGCGCAAAACATAGCGAAAGAAAGCTACTCATTTGTCTCTGTTTAGTGATACACTCGAAAAACGTTGCCAACACTTTTGCCGCTGAGTGTGTGCATGAGCTGGCGTACTCTGAGTTTTTCGTGACACGGCGCAGTGGAACTGGCCGATGTGTCGGCAGTAAGAAACGAGCGTTTTGGAACAAGAACGCTCGTTTCTTGAGGCGGGCCTTCCTCGTGACGCCAGCGCTGAGCCTGTTTATGCTCACTTTATCGTGTAATATCTGTGCATGATTTTCCGCGCGCAAGGCGCCGGGCTTTGTTACTTGGGAAAAGTATATGTTCGGCCACATATACAGCCCATGAAAGTACAAACCCAACTTCATGTACTTGCCACAATCAACCAACATTAGGAAGTTTCCGCTACCTTTCTGACATTTTTCGATCAAGGGATTTTTAACGAGTGAACAATGTACAGTTCTCTCTGTACTTGTTGGCATAAGGAACGCACCCCCTGATTATCACTAGGCAAACATATTTTCCCCCGCATATTATTATTATTAATTTTATCGTTTCTTTTTAAATGTATGTAGTAGTAAAGTTGAAAAATTTTCTGGGTCCATAGTCGTCTGCGCTAGTGACGGAAGCATTTAAAAAAATAAATTACAAAGGACTCCTACCAAAAACATAAACAAGAAAAATTAACAGGATATGTAACTAAACTACATAATATTGTGTATGGCCGCATATCACATCATAAAGGGAAGCACGCAGTGAATACAATTAAAGAAAGGAAAGTGTAGATTTGGTAACAGATCATACAAGACACAACATTCATACGGTGTATAGAGAGACAAAAAGTATTGGAAGCATCACACTCGAGATACATATTGTTCTGAAAAGATATATGTATTTATGTATTTTCGAAGTTTAGTGTTATTTTCGATGAGAGTTGGAGGCCTGTTTCATTATTTAGCTCCAACAAGTGCTAACTTACAGCGCCCATGTGCATTGTTGGGTTTTGTTAAATTGAAATTGTAAAAAAAATTCTTACCTAGTGACGTGCTTTGCTGATACCATAATTAATAGAAGGTAAGGCGTCTTGGATGCAACCAGGCCTCTGAATATTTCGGCAGTTTTATAAACCCGTGCTAAATCAAAAGGATGGATGTTTAGTTCAGTAAAAAGGGGCACAGAACACGTGTTTATTGTGCTTATGTGAACATGCGCCTATTCTTATAGCTCTTCGGTGAACACTACATACTATGGCGGTATATTGCATGTATTTAAAGCCCAGTAATTCATTGTAGTAACGTCAGATGGCGCTGACAGAGATTAAGGTATATTATACGAAGTAATTCTTGCTGAAAATGCTGCCGGCCCATAATTAGCGTATAGGAGCCCAAGGTAAATTTTTACGCAGCTCAGCTACATGCTGATGTCGATGCGGTGAAGAATCCAGAGTTATGCCGATGTACAGTCTCGCCCACTCTTAGGGTGAACACGGCTCACCGTGGCCACGCTCCACGGGGCGCCAGTGCGTCCGGCGCGGCGGCGCATGGAAGACAAGCGGGGCAGGCGCACACGGACCCGGGAGTGGTGCTTCGCGTCGTCTGCTACAGCGCTGGAGCGCGCCGCCTCTTGCTTTGCTGTAAAGTACACTTCGCTAGACCCAGGTGACTGAGTGGCCGAGGCGGCATTGCGGGAAGGCATTTTCCAGCTGGTTCCGTCTACAGCTTGTGAACAGCCTGCTTAATCAATATTCATAAACAGAAACAAGTTTCTCACCACATAAATCACTTAGCATGTTTTTTATAAGTGATGGGGGTAAAAATACAGTCGTTTTTTCGCGCTCTTTATTAGGCTGGGGCGTAGAGGCGACGCTTGATAGTTGTGTCAGGGACGTCACCCAGACTGAGGCTGTTCTTAATTTCTCGAACGGTGGAGGTCGGGTTTACAGCAGCCGCCGCAACAATGGTCACTCTTTTCCGGGCTTTACGGGGATAATCCGCAATTCATCCATCCTTCTTGTAAGCCTGGACGATTCTACGTACAGTTTTCAGTGGCCTTTTTGTCATCTCCGATACAACGCGTTGATTATTGTTTTGTAGGCACAGATCTACAATGCGTCGTCTTTCTCTTTCCAGTACCCGCGACATGGCTTGTTTCCAAAGTGCATCGGGGAAATGAAATTATCCTGCACTTTTACAGCGTTTTTATCGCCGAAGTGCAATGGCAACCAGCAACCGAACAAAATGCAATTCATCATGTAAGTCGACGGAAATGCGTTTAATGGAAACACCTCTCGTGTCTTTCGATTCGGCGAGTCATCCGAGAATCTTTAACTCCTGAGCGGCCAGTCACTCAGTTGAGTAGTCGTTGGCTGCACCGCATCATCATATTAAGCTAAGATGGGGTAGCATGACCTAAGCAAAAAAAAAAAGGGGGGGGGGCTTGGCGGTTGATCGGGCTGACGCCCATGGTCAGTTAAAGAGTAGACTGGCCCGACCACATCAATCTGGCTTGTGCCAGGCTTAGCTTTTACAAATGGTGAGCCCATTTGCCGACCACCAGCATGCTTGGGCAGACGACACTGGGCCGGCCTCATGACCGCCGGTTTGAATATCGTGGCCGCGTTCGTCCAACACACGGACCGGCCACTTCCCTACGATGGCAACAGCATCGCTTGGTCAAAAATTTTTTACGTCATGTACGTCAAACAGCAAGCTGACGAGCCCACTATGGTCACTCTGACATCGCTGCAGTTCTGCTAAGCAGACTTACAGGTTCTTATTGATATTTTTTAGCTGACATCGGAGCACAAGTGTTGCGCAGATATGCAGGCGCATAATAGTGTGAGCAAGACAACAAGCTCACTCTCAGCAAATTACAAAAACTCCTACTCGAAAGTGCTGCACGCATAGTTCCATCTCAAATCTCGAAAACTGCAGCTTTCCCTGCTGCAACATTTGTAATTTTACTTGCGGTTACCTACCGCAAGAAATGCTTCAATGAGTTTTGCGGTGAGTGCATCTAAGAAGCCCACGTAAATGTTAGGTTCCCTTAAGGTACACAGGGACGCACTGGTCCCAGGGAATAACGTATAAGCTATCATGGCATGGCATTGCAAGAACTTTATTTTGGTCCAGAGAAACTAGGGCCCAAGGGCAAAAGCCTCGGTGGCATGTCGGTGGCTCGCCCACCTAGGCACCGGTAGGCCGAAGGATTTCCCGATGTCATGAGCTCTCCGGACGGCCAGGAGTTGATCTTGGAGGACTTCGCTGGATATGCGCCGACTCCAGTACTCCTCACTGTTCTGATCCGAAGCCCTTTGGTTGGGGCACAGCCAGAACATATGATAAAATAGACACGGAGTGTGTCCACAAGCTTTTACATTCCGGGGCAAAATCCTGGTCAATGTTGTTAAGCACAAAAGGTGTGGGATAACATTTAGTTTCAATTATTCTTAATGTGACTGCCTGAGCTCGGTTGAGCTTCTGATGGGGCGGATCAAAAACTTCCTGCCGCCCCTATAGTGTGAGGTGATCTCGTGGAAAGTACTAAGTGGGTCTTTCTGGGAGCCGCAGTCAACCTGGGCAGTTCCTGATCCGATGCGCGGCATGTGAGATCTCGCACAGCAGAGTGAGCTTGCTCGTTAGAATTGCAGCCATTGGGGCTGACGGAGTGGCCGTGATGAGCTGGAAACCAGACTAGGTGTGAGCTATTCAGTTGCTCAAAATTATAAGTATTAAGACTGTGTATAAGTAACTTGTGTGCTTCCATTAAGACGAAGCCGGCTGAGTAGTTCCTAATAGCTGTACGGTAATCGGAGAAAATCGTGGGGCTTCTCATTGTAATTGCAAGTGCTATGCTTGCTTCTTCGGCCGCATGAATTGAGCTCGTTCTTAGTGACGCCACGCTTATTAATTTACCGTTCTCATCGACGACAGCAATAGCATAGGGGTTGCCCGATGCATAACTTGTTGCATCGACAAAAAGAGCTGAGCTTTGTTGGTGCAGTTTACCCAGAATGCATTTGGCCCAGGCCTCCCTTCTGCCCTTGTGGACAGGATGAATATTTCTAGGTAGGGGGTCCACAAGTAATTGTGTCTCCACCTCCTTGGGTATATTGAATAGAGAGATGTCTCCTCGAGGCAGTATTCCGACTTCATCAAGAATTTTGCACCCTGGCTTAGTGTTTGAGAGTCTTGCAATTTGTGACATCGAATGCGCCTCAATGAGCTCACCTATAGTCTTATGAAATCCTAACTTATTGAGGAGTTCGGTACTCGGTCCGTGCAGGAGTCCCAGAGCCCTTTTGAGTCCGGAGCGTATAAGTGTGTTTAGCTTAGCCTTCTCTCCTTTCCCCCAGTTCAGGTGTAATGCAATGTACGTGACATGACTGCTGAAGAATACCTGATATGCTCTGATGAAATTGTCCTCCTTGAGGCCTGCATTTTAATTTGGAACGCTGCCCAGGAGCCTTAAAGTACTGTTGGCCTGCCCTGTCAGACGGTTTAGGGCCGTAGCATTACAGCTGCTTGCGTCAATGAGAAGACCCAGAATTTTAATTGTCTACTCTGGGTAAGACCCGTCCTGTGTTGTCTGTGATTTTAATTGGCCGAGTTTCTAAATGCGCAACATTCGTAACACCCTGTCTCTCCTGTCTAAAAAGCAGCAGTTCAGATTTACTAGGTGATAGCCTGAGTCTGGTGCCCTTAAGGAAGGATTCTGTGGTGTCTACGGCTGCCTCTAGTGTCTGCTGTGGTGCTGCGAGTGACCCACTGGGGATCCGCCCCGTGACATCGGCAGCGTATATGACGTGCACCAAGCTCGGCATTTTTGACAGTTCCTCCGGGAGCCTTTGTATGGCAATGCTAAAGAGGAGTGGGGACAATACCGAACTTTGTCAAGTGCCGCTATTGCCTAAATTGTATGGACCACCTGTGACCATGCCGAGTTTGACCGAGCTGTCCGATCAGCTAGAAAGGACCTCACATAAATGTAAAGATTGCTTCCCTGGTTCAAGGTTGATATTTCATGTAGGATATGTTTATGTGCCACAGTAGCAAATGCTTTGATAAGATCCAGACCTAGGAGGCCCTTTACGTCCCTACTAGGGTCGTCAATAACAGCATGTTTGAACATGAGCATGGCGTCCTCTGTGGATAATGCTTTCCGAAAGCCTATGAGATTGTGCATGAAGAGCTCCTGGTTTTCTATGTGTTCTATTATCCTGTTATCAATAGCATGTTCGGCTACGTTGCCAAAACATGATGTAAGTGATATGGGCCTGAGGGTCTCCTTTGTTAGTGGTTTGCCGGGTTTTGGTATAAACGTCCCCTTGGCCTACCTCCATTCCGGTGGGACTGCGCCGGATCTCCTGTGACTTAGTTTTTACCGTGATTATGTCTATGACATCATCGTACAGGTTTCGCAAAAGCTTATTTGAGATGCCATCCGAGCCCGGGGCACATCTGACACTTAAATTAAAGAGTGCGTGTTTTATCTCAGCTGCAATTAAGTCACTGTCCAAGAATGGTTGCGATATTCCGGAGTAAGGTTCACTTATTTCTTCTTTGTTCTCATATTCAATTTTATGTGGCAGGTACATGTGTGCGAGGTCGTTTGCTACCTCTCTTGCTGTCCGCCCTATAGTTACCTGCTTATTTACGAGTATGTTTTTACGAGTATTTACGAGCTTCGTCCCATTGTTGACGTGAGAGTTGAGCCCCGTAGGTTTCAATATCACGATTAACTTGGGCTATCTTGGTTCATAGTCTTCTATCAAGTCTGTGACTGTTCCATCTGGTTAGAAGGAAATTCTTCGCTTCCAGCATGCGAGCTAGCTTGGAATCCATTTTTGGGACTTCGATTTCTGTTGAGACTGCTTTAGTAGCTTTCTTAATCGTTCACTTCAGTGCATCTAAAAGCTTCTCATAAGATTCGCCATCTATGCTGGTTTCCTTGCGCAACTGACGAAAAAGAACCCAGTCCACGTACTCATATTTTCTTAGTAGTGGTGGCATCGTCTGTAAGATGGCCTCAATTATCTAATGATAACTTCCTAAATTCTCCTGCTGATTGTCCCACGAGCCTTCAATTCCCCGAAGGAATGTTAGATCCGGGGTTGTATCTCTGGTAGTTGAGGCACCAGTTCTCCTGGGGAAGTTCGCGTCTGTAATAAGAGCAAATTTTAACTAACTGGCCGAGGTTGCTAAATTATTACCCTTGACGCTCTGATGACCATAGCCCATTCTTTGTTGGGAGCGTTGAAGTCCCCAGCCACTACGAGTGCGGCTGTGTCTGCCATATTGTAAATGCGGCCCAAGAGGGTCTTAAAATCCCTTTTCCTATCTGCCGGAGAGCTATAAACGTTCGCTATAAACACGTTAGCTGCTTTCTTGTTCTTCAGGATGAGTTCGATCATCGGTGCGTCTAGACCAACCTCGTGCATGGGAAGCTGGTGAGTTTCATAGGAAGTGCGCTTTCTAACGAAAGTCGCTATTCCTCGAACCCCTGGAATGATCAAAGTTTCGGAACTGTCACACGGTAGAGAGGTATCCTCTTTAGCTAGTGTTTCTTGTAAGAGAATAACGTGCGGCTTAACTTTGGACGATCTAATGAGCTGCTGCAGGGGAGCCTTGCGCCTTCGCAACCTCGCACAATTCCACTGCCAGATTTTAATATTATTGCTCTCGTTTGCAGCCATTATGATACCATTGGTTGACTACTCAAACATCTAGAGTCTGCGCTCGGGCTAACGTTTGTGCCTCCTTCGATTGCCGATGTAGCCGCTGCGTTTGCCTTTGCCTTAACCTTATGCCTTTCTAGTTGACACACTCTAGCATCTAGATTAGTGATGAGCTCCATGATTTTTGCCAGAGACCTGTCCATTGTTGTTAACCTTGCGGCTATTCGGACTTTTTTGGGTTTGGGGGGGGGGGTGCCTCACCTTCTCACATCTCCTCTGCCTAAGCGCTTTCTAAATCTTCCTCCAACGTTTCATTAATTGGGAACAGGGTGGGGGCTTTACGTTTGGGTTTGCCGGCCAAGGGTTTTGGAGCTGTAGTCTCCATCTAACTACGGGATGTTTCGGACCCTTCTTTAAAGGATTTGAAAGATTCGCTGAGCTCAGACAGTTCTTGCCTCAATTTCCGCATTTCGGATTCTAATGCCAATATTCGGGTATTCGACTCACGTTCCGGCTGTGCCCTACCATTAATACTCCTACACCTTGCCTTTGTCGGTTGTCTTGGTTTCCCAGAGCCTCCGTTCTTGAATCGGCCGGCCCAGGTTGTTCTTGGGGTCGCGTGTGAACGGGACTTCGATCTTGCCCCAGGCCCTCGGGGTGGCGAGTCGACACCAGAAGATTATCCGAATCTGGGTTGTCCTCTGGATCGAGAACGCCCCCTGGAGCGGGAGTGCCCTCGTGAGCTGAAGCGTCCTCTCGTGCGAGAGCGCAAGTTGGCGTCGTTTTCTTGCATCATCGATTTGCGGTGGGAATCGTCGCTATCGTCAATGCCGTCCGTCACCTGTGTATAGCGCTCTTGCTGTCGTTGGCGCCTTCGACGCCTTTGTCTCACGATATAAGGCATCTCGAACCTTCGACTGCCCTTTCGGACGCCAGTTGGGTGAGCGCCACCGCAAATGGCACACTTGGGATCACATTGATGATCTTCAGGTGGGGAAGTGATTCCACAGCCCCGACAATTTTTAACACTTGCCGGATTGCGACTCACATCGGATCTACGTCCGAGTTCACCACAGCTGTAGCACACATCCATCTGTCGTCAGTAGAGATTACAGGGCATGAGTACGTTACCGCAAATAACCTGGTTTGGCACTCTTCTTCCCTCTAAAAGTACCACCACCGCTGTAGTTTGCTTGATCGGATGTACCTCGACGAGGCGCGGATTTCGATGATTGACGAAAAGGGTTTTCAGTTCCGCGTCGCTAATGTCCATATCGATACCGCGAACAACACCCTTGCATGTATCTTCCCCTGCTGCGGTGTAGGCCGCCACTTCGAAGAGTCCATCCTTCGTATAGGTCTTGGGTACCTTGGCGTAAGCTCTCGCGTTTTCTTCCCGCAGAGTAGACACCATCAAAATATTTTAACAGCCGTTCGTGCAGTACGTGTCCCCCGTCCTGTCTTCCGGCGCTAAGGCTACCGCCACGGCAACGCTCTGGAGAGATGCACCAGGCTGAACTTTTTAACGTCGAGGCCACTGCGTGGGCGGACAATTATCTTCATAAGATCCCTCGGTAGGATCGGGATCCTAGAAACGGTAATGACGCACTTAAGCACGTTCTGCGAGGTGGCCGTGCGGCAACTGCCTTTCCCGGCATGGTAGGTATTCTTTATAGCCATGGATTCTCCGCCAGCGGCTAATACGCGTCTCCTTCAGCGAGTGATGGCTGTCATCCATCCGATATCTTCCTCTGAGGTGATATCCCTGCCTTCAACAGCTAAGCTGGAAACCATGCCTACACTCCGTCGTCCGCGTGAGGCCTCGGCCTCCTGCGCTAGTTAGGGGCTAGCACCTCTTCGACGTGGCACGCAGAACACAGTTTGCAAAGTGGCGAAAAATGGACCCACCGGCAAAAAATGGGCATCCACGTAATCCACGAGATAGGACGCGTCGATCGACACCAGGTTTTCAAGGATGGCACAAAAATTTCGGCACAAAAGCACTGATCGAAGCGGGAGCCGATGTTTGCACGACCACACTAGTCGGATTCTTCTTCTTCCCTATAAGCTACCAGAAATATATTTTTGTAGAGTGTTTCATTATTGTCTCCTGGGCCCAAATAATAAAAAAGTACAATACATCAATGATGTCTCCACCTACTGGCTTATGTACGTGAGGGCTCCAAAAAAACAGCCATTAAGCCTGAGAAACCCCGTTCATGAGAAGCCAACAAAGACACCAAGTACAACATAGGGGAAATTACTTGCATTTACTAATTGAATAAGGAAATTATAAATGAATCACGATGAAAGTGGCTGAAAAAAACAACTTGCCGCCGGTGGGGAACCATTCCACGTCTTCGCATTACGTGAGTGATTACGTAATGCGAAGACGTGGGATCGTTCCCCACCTGCGGCGAGTTGTTTTTTCATCCACTTTCATTGCCATTAATTCATCATTTCTTTAATTCAGTTAGTAAGTATAAGTAATTTCTACTATGTTGTCCTTGGTGTTTTTGTTTGTTGGCTTCTCATGATAAGATTATTAAAAATTGGGCCCCTCGGTCAACCCGCTTTCCTCTTGTGACGAAACCCAAGAAACACTTGAATGACTGAGCAAGCCCAAGAGAAATTCAGGAATTCACAAATTCAGACTAATTTGTCTATATGTTTCTTCTAAACTGTTTTATGCACTTTTTATTCGACAACAGATAAAAAAGATTGGCTGCCTCATTTTCTCAACAAAATGGGCACAGTGGAATTAGCCACACAAGCCTTTTGTTGAATAAAGGTTAAGGGAGGAATTTTTGCCCAACGGACACAGCCAGTTTCGATACTCTGCAAAATTAGTTGTTGTTCTCATCTAGCTGTCGAAATGTCGAATCTAGCTGTCGAATCTAGCTGCCGAAATGCATGCTAACGCAGGAGGTAAAGTCGAGCAATTCTTTAACATCCCCGCGCGAGCGACGACTGGCCGGTCCGGGAGCCCTTCTAACGGCGTCAAGCGTCGAGATCAGCAAGAGTAGAGCATGCGCACAAAGTTCGCTTGAAGCGCAAGTTTTATCTGCTAGGCTCCTCTCGCAGGTATGACAGCGACCGCGTCGCGACTAACACAGTGGGAGCTTCCCCGTTTATCGCGGACTGCAAGTGCTCGTGAACACGCACGCGTCTTTTTCATAACATATGCCGCTGTAGTCCAGATGCACGGCATGATAAAGAAGAAAGCGAACAAAAAGATTTATTACAGTTGCAATGCTGCTTTGCAGGTTTTCTTATTTGCGCATTATTTTACTGTGCGTGCGAACTAGAGCAGCACAGGTTACACAAAAAAGAAAAAAAGAAGAACGAAGCGGGAAGGGGGCGCAAACCAGGGGCACACGCTCCTGCTATCTTCAATAAGTCAGGAATCTTGCGCCGAATCAACCATGCCAGGGGTTGTGTTCTAGTGGTAAGAAGAGCCGAGCAGAGCAAACTTTCGCTCCGAGAGAACTTGGTGCGCATGCGCTACTTTTGCTGATCTCGTTGCTTCACGCCGTTAGAAGGCGCTGAACGGTTGGTCAGTAGACACTCGCGCGGTCGTCGTAAAGAATCGGTCGGCTGTATGCATAGAAGTAGGCTTCTAAGGCCCGCCCTTGCCAGGCCATCTGCTGTTTCACTCATTAATGATGTCTTTGTCCAATAACCAAGAGAAGTTTTGCAATTCCATTTCCGAAGGCAAGAAGCCCGACTATACGCAAATTGACTCGAGTGGCCGGTCGCGCCGCAATTTCGCGTTATTCTAGGGCTGTTTCCATGCTAAAAAACACGTTGATGTAGCACGTACTGAGCAACAGAAAGCTGTATAGGGGAGTTTTTCTTGTTGCTCTACGATTTTCTCTTTGTCACTTTTCATCTACTTACAATATTTGAGAAGTTTATTAATTATTAGGTCTATTTATCTAATTAGGTGGAATAAAATAAGTAATTTTAGTAGAACAATTAAGGGGTAAAACATTACCTTGGTGCTGTCTAGCTACGTGGCATTTGCTTATATTTAAATCTATGTTCGTGATAGGTCGGACACGCTGTATAGTGATTGGTCGAATGTAGGCGGCATAATCATTGATAGCAATTCTTCGTACAGAGTTTTGCGCCACAGGGACTACATGTACTCGGTTGAAACCAAACTCTGATGAAACGAACCGCGAAGTGAGCCTCACGCATGAACACCCCAAACAAAAATTCACCGACGATTACGATACACCCTAATGCGTAATTTGAGCGCAGCTTTGTACGTGTTCGCATTTCGCGATTTAATGGCTGGTATGTACAATCTGTTTCGTGCGGCACGTTGCAAACGAAGCGAAATGTGGCGCGACTGCCTCGTTAATCTGGAGATCGCGAGAGCCAAAGCGTTGGTGAGGCGTGGTTACGCTTCACAGTAGCCGCCGCAGACGGATTTTCTAGACGACGCGCGCGAGTCAGGCGCCATCTCGTAGCATCGTCGCCGCACTACGCTTTTCTTCTCACGTTTTCGCCATACCCACCTCTTTCGCATTCCTTTTCACATCTTTCATCAGCCCACTGGGCTGCTCCTTCACTATTTCACCATTCGGCGTGCTCGGTCGCCTAGTTACGGCGACGCTGACGCTCGCCACTGGAACGGGCGCCTAGAAGCTGAGTTCTAAAGCGCGAAGAAATATTTGAACAACGAAATTAGGGAACAGATTTAAGTGTAACCTGCATAATTGACCGAGTAACATGATGTGACGTATCAAGAAAAAAAGAAGCGAGACGCTATTTGCCCCATAGCGAGCTAGACCAAGGCTAGCCCACCCGCACTATGAGACCGAAAAATGTTGCTCAACCTCATGCCCTCAAATGTTCAAGACCATACGAAAGCAGCAAACATTATGTGACAACGTTGGGTGTAAAGCCTCGCGTAATGAAATGAAATGAAATATGTAGCAAACTTTCCCTAGCAAATCCATATTGAAAGCTTCAGTTCAACCAAAAATAAAAAGTCAGCAGAGAAGAAACATTTGAGCATTAGTTTTCAGGGACCAAATTGTTCTTTTCAGCACAACACACTTAATGCATATGCGTGTAGCGACACGTCAAGATGCTTTGGCAGAACATAAAAGCACTCAATTCCTGTGAACTGCTCCAGCTTGTAACACCATAAGCCGAATCACAAGCCTCAACATTTATAAGAGCTCATCCGGGCTCTTGACACACTGCCTAATTACTCTATTGTACATACGACGTTTTCAGCACAGCACTTGTCCACGCAGAACAACGTTAGATTTTCTGCGTAAGCTAACACTTTAACTTCAATGTCCAATTATCGGAAGACATATATGAAACTCCAGTGAATTGTGCTTGAGCCTAGCGGTTCCATACGAAGGGCGAGGAGTAGTGCGGACACTGTTACCTTGGTTTACGGAGGAGCCTATATAAATGGGTTGAGTAAGATTGCAGTAAATAATTCGCTCCACAACTTGCGCGGAGAAGTGAACAAATTTTAAAGACTTCACAAATGGCACGATTCGGAAATACTATCGTATTTCAGCTGACGCTCACGACAAACGATACACGGAGAACACGGACAATCTGGTCCCTAGGTGCCGACTACAATGGGGGCTCCGGGGCTCGAGTCCCCTCCAGAATTTCCCGGTGCGGAGAAAGGGGCTCAGCCCCCCCCCCCCCCCCCCCCCCGGCAATGCCGAAGCGCACTGCCGCCTCCACAAACACACACACACACACACACACACACACACACACACACACACACACACACACACACACCGAAAGTGCCATTACCAGAGATTTGTCACCTATGTCATTTGAGTTTCCTTCTGACTTTCCTCGGCCTTTTGACTTGAAATTTTACTGGGGCCAATAGCTTACTGCACCATTGTTGGCGCCGACGTGCAGAGCTTTTAATTCATACTTTCGCTTTATGTCTGCAAATCTACAGGGAAGCTGTGAACAGCGCGAAATTTTTCCGGATCTGGTTGTACACCAGGTGCCTCAACGAGGTGTCCATACACGGTAATCTCACGATGCCCGAATGGACATTTGCTGGAGTTCAGTTGGAGCCCGGCTTTTAGGGAACGTAAGAATTGCAGCGAGTCGGGTAAGATGGCTGCCGAACGCGGGAGAAAAAACAATAAGGTCGTCAAGACAGGTGGTTCATTTGTAGCCTCGCTGAAGAGAGTGCACCATACGTTCAAATATCGCAGATGCATCGCAGATGTCAAAGGGCATGACTTTGAGCTGATAAAAACCATCAGTCATATTGAAGGCCATCTTCTCGCGGTCCATTTCATCAACTGAAATCTGCCAGTAGCCGGAACGAAGATCAATGGACGATAAATATTTAGCTCCGTGCAAGCACTCCAACGCGTCATTGACACGTGGTAGTGGCCAGACGTCTTTTCGTGTGATTTTGTTTAAGTGGCGATAATGGACACAAAAACGCCAGGTACTATAAGCCAGCCCTTGGGTTTCGCCCAAAGGCTGGCTCGTGGTTCGATGACCCCTTTGAGGAGCATTTTGTCCACTTCTGATTCGATGACTCTACGTTCAGCGTGCGAGACACGATAGGGACGCCGAGGAATAGGATTCATGTCTACAGTGTTTATACGGTGGTGAACCATAAATGATTGGCCTAAAGGCATGTCGCCGAAATCAAAGATGTCACTGTACGATTCGCAAGAGACGTATGTCCGTGGCGTGTGCAGAGGTGAGGTCACTTGCTATCATTTTCCCGAACTCATCCGTTAAGGAACCACAGCTGTGAGCTAAATTGGTGCTAATAAACCATTCTCGGCATTCAGACTCTCAATGTCAAATTTAGAAGTACTAGAAATGGTGGCCAAGAACATGCCGGTCGGCAGCACTTGATGACACAGGCTGAAATTCAGAAGTGGAAGAACGACGTCGTTTTTAGTGACCGTAACAAGCGTATGCGGAACAGCAATGTTCCGGTTTATAAGCGCGTCCACGACGGAGCGAAGCACTTATTCACCGTCAGTAACCTGTGGCCGTGCGGTCAAAGCAACGTAAGTGACTGTCTCGGGTTACAGACGCACATCTTGAAGCGAGCACAAGCGCGGTGGGGGATACTCAGCGCATCGGCGAGCTGAAGCAGTTCCAACTGAAGAACGCCGGTTGCGCATTTCATGAGACCAGAATCATTGGATAAAAACTACAATCCAAGAATAATGTCGTGAGGGCACTTCTCGATCACAGCAAAGGGAACAGAAATAGGGCGTTCGGCTGTACTGAAACGCGCTGTACACATTCAAGCACGCCGCCTTCCGCCATACGAAGCACTTGAGCTAAGTTGAGGACCTTCTATAAAGATTTACATAGGCTAGCACTCATCACAGACACGTGGACTCCAGTGTCGAGTACTTGGACAGGTGGCCCGTCTATTTTAACATCAATTGCATTTCCATTTCTGAGCACAGAGAGAAGATTTGCGACTGTAGTAGGCAATGCAGCACCACCTCCGAGGGCTGCATTCTTTAGTTTTTCGACAGTGTGCGGCCGAAAACCACAGGGCACGAAAGGCGACGTGTTTGCGGTGAGCGAGACTGGTATCCGCGCGGCGATGGCAGTCGCTCACCATGGCCGCGCGAATACCAGTCTACCGCGTGTTCCTAGCAGTGTTGTCGGCGCTGTTAGAATCGTCGGTGGGCGAAACATTACGGACATTGCCATATTAACGGCTCAAGGTGGTTGGCGTGAGAGGTGTTCAGGGCCACGAGTTGCGACACTACCGGGCGACATCACCAATGCGGCGATAGGTGAAACATAGCGCCTGGTCGTCCGCACTTTCTCCACTCAGTCGGGTTGCGATAACGCAGACAGAAGCATCGGGGTGGAGCGAAAATAATAGAATGGCGTTCGTTGGCTCTGGGCACGGAGTGGCTCTGGGGTTGGCGACGCCACATATAAAATATAGACCGATATTCTCAAGTTCCTGGCAAACTATCGCTTGTACGAGGGGAACTGAAAAAAGGAGTAGCATCAGGGCTACGCGAACATAAAGCTTCGGGCACCATCGCATCCAGTTCTCGCATCCTCTGATGGCGACGCATGCTGCTATGTAGGCTTATCTGCACACGTTGGTGTTGCGGCAGTATTGGGAAATCTGGCGAATGGTTGCAGGAGGCGTCGGCTTTTGGCCTGCTGGAATTGTCTGTACTCTTTTGAGATAGCATCAACTGTAGAGCAGCTCTTGCACATGATAAGATTAAAGGCGTCGTCACCAATTCCCTTCAGCACGTGCCCGACCTTCTCAGCTTCTGTCATGTCGTGATCTGCTTTACGGCTAAGCGCCAGCAGCTCCTGGATGTACGAGACAGGACTCCGTGGGCGATTGGGCACGGGAGGCCATTTAGTGCTTTGCGGCAATTTTACGGCCGGCTAATTTGCAAAACAAGTCTGTTAACTTCTCTTATCATTTGTCCCAGCTGGCTAGCTCCTCTGCGTAGTTTTCGTACGCAACCTTTTCCGTGCCTCTTAGGTTGAGCAACAGGTTAGCTCGCATAAGCGTAGGGACCCATCTGTGGATTCCTCTCGCGCGTTCGTACATAGCCACCCAATCTTAACGACGGCGCCATCATTCCCTGAGAACTGACAGATAGGCAAGGAACTTCAATGAGGTCCTGAGGGACTAGTTGGCAGAGACCCGTTGAGCTCCCCTTCTCGCCGCTGGCTGCTCTTGTGTCGGGATCGGGAGACCAAGCCTCTTGGCTATTTCACAGGCCCCCTGGACGGCCGTTGACAGGATGTTGAGTTCGGTACTTGAGATGGCCTCGTCCCAGTCCTGTTCGCTGGTGAGTGTCGTATCTCGCTATGCAGGACACTGCCAGAGCATATGAGCTAGAGTGCTAAACTCCTCCCCACCATCCAGGCACTGCGGATCAGTTTCTGTGTTAATCCTGCTTAGGAAACCTCGCGAGGGATATGACCTCGTCTGAAGCATACTAAGCGTGATCGCTTGAGATCTACATAGTTGTGGGTGTGGAGGTGGGGAGCGCCTACTTTCCTTTTTATAGTGGGAGACCATCTCATGGAAGGTTAGTCATGGGTCGCTGCGGCCGATTTCGTCCGGATCCAATGAAGCCCCATCTCCGTCGCGGCGCGTCCGTTCTCACGCACGGCAGTGAGCAATCTCATTGGGGTTCGTGCAGCCCGGCAGCACGTCGTCACCCGTGTGAGCGGGGAATCACGTAATGTAATGCGCTAGGTCAGAATTTGTTTTGGACTTACTTTTCAGAATTGCCGTAGCCTGTCTCGCAACCATTCCTGAGGCAAAAGCCCTGACGGCCGCGCGGGAGTCAGTGTAGATATACGGCCTTCAACAATCCTGCATTGCCAGCGCAACCACCAGCTACTCTGGTAAGTGGGCTGCGAGACCGCCTATCGGGGCCGCAGATAGGAGCTCGCCCTTTCCGCTGACCGCCGTAACCGCGAATTTACCGGACCGCCTATATTGAGCTGCGTGTACGAACAATTATGTGCCAACCGTTTTCTTTAATATCGCGCGGGCACGAGCTGCTCGCCAGCACGCACTGTGCTGTGGGTGAACGTTTCTAGGGAAGGCACCGACGCTGTAGATCCCTGTTAAGTTCTCGTCCAGCTGAACCGTCTCACTCAGATTATATCGCAGCCGCAAGCCCGCCGCGCCCAAGAGGCACGTGCACGCGCTGGAGCCCGAGAGCCTCGTGTTCTGCGCCGACCATTGCGCCTCTATTAGTTCGTGGGTGGTGTTGTGAACGCCGAGCTGCAATAGCCTGTCCGTGCTCGCCGTGACCGGAATACCCAGTACCTTTCTCACGCTTTTTCGCATTAGCGCGTCAATCTTGCTTTTTCCCTCTTAGTCCACTGCAGGGCCGAGGCCAGATAGTTCATGTGGTTCATAAGAAAAGCGTCATGTGCCCTAAGAAGGCTGCCCTCACTTAACCTTCTTATTGGACAGTCTCATGATTATACTGAGAATACTCTCGGTTTTGGTAGTCAGATGCACTATGGGTTTGGCATTACAGCCCCTGGCATCGAGAAACAGTCCTAGAACTCTGATCGAGTTTACCCTTGGGATCTTCTGTCAGTTGCTCGTGTACACATTTATGGGGATCTTCTCGAGCGACATGAACCCCCGAACTCCCGGCGTTGGCGGTCTGTACGACATGAGCTCTGACTTGGCCGGGGAGAGTCGGAGACGCGTGCGCCTCAGGAAGAAATCGGTCACGTCCCAGGCCTCCTGGATCGCCTGTTCCATGGGCACCTCCGAGCCTCCCGGGCACGCGATCGTAATATTGTCGGCGTAAAGCGCGTGTCCATCATTTGGTACGGTGACCAGCCGCTTCGAGAGCCCGTGCACTGCAATGATAAAGAGAAGGGGAGAGAACACCGCCCCTTGTGGTGTGCCTCTGTTACCTAGCCCGAAGGGTTATGATTTGGTCTGCCCCACTTTGACGACTACCGTCCTGTTCCTCAGGAAGGACTCCACGGACGCGAAAAATCTACCTCCCAAGTTCAACGTCGAAATCTCGTTTAAGATGAAGTCGGGCGACACGGTCTCAAATGCTTTGGAGAAGTCCAGTGCCACAATACCCCTGACTTCCCTGGTCCTGTTGTCAATAAGCTGAGTCTTAAGCAGTAGCATGACGTCCTGCGTGGAAAGCGATGGTCTAAACGCTACCATATTGTATGGGAACGACCTCGCGCGCTCTATGTGTTTCGAGAACCTGTTGTGTGTGTGTATCACGTGCTCCGCAACCTTACCTATACACGACGTCCGCGAAATGGGCCTGAAGTTACCCAGGCGTCTTAGCTTTCAAGGCTAAGTAATCGGTATCACCGTCGCCTGCTTCCTCGAGCCCGGAACATTAACTCCCTCCTATACCTTGTTGATTTCCTTCGCAATTGCACGAATGGACCGGTCGTCCAGGTTCCTCAGGAGCCGGTTCGTTATGCCATCTGGCCCTGGGACCGAGCTGCCATTGAGATTGTGGGGGACTTCCCTGACCACCACCTCCGAAAACGTGTCATCGAGCTTTGGGGCTTCCTCCCCCTCGTATTGAGTGCATTCTTGTGGTTCATCCTTAACTAACAAAACGTATTTCTGCGCTGGATCTCGGAGAAATGACGTATCGGAATGACTCCCGCCTTTTTTTTTTGCTTATGTACTAGTCTATCTATGGCCAGCCTCTGATTACCTTTGATCTGTTTATCATCGAGCAGGTGCTTAAGAAGGCTTCATTTTCTTCCCGTGCGCATTCACCCTTCTGCTGCCGAGCAGGCTTCGCTCCACTGTTGTCTGTTGAACTCCATGCAGTGTTCCTCTACGCTGCGATTAAGCTCCGCAATCTTCCTTCTAAGTCTACGGATTAGCCTTTGCACTTTCCACCTCTCCAACGCAGACCTCTTGGCCTCCAAGAGATGTGCAAGGCGCGCGTCCACCCTGAAGGTCTCGAGGTCTGTGGATATTTTGTAGGTGGCCCTTTCAACGTCTCCCTTGACCTGCGCGAGCAGCTCTTCTAGTGTGCCGTACTCCGACTAATCCTCACCCCGTATCTTTCGGAAGAGTACCTAATCGACGTATTTGTATATCCTAAGCGGGGCCAACCTGATCCTCATCGATAACGCTACGATGTGATGGTCTCTTCATAGATTTTTTTGCATGTTAGTCTAGGCTGCTTCAATGTTTCTAACAAAAGCCAGATCTGGCGTCGTGTCCCTCGAGACCGAGGTGCCTATCCTCGTCGGAAAGCGCGGGTCCGGCATTAGGGTCAACGCGCAGTCTTCCGCCGTCCTGACTAAGTTAACTCCCTTCGCCGTTTGCCCATCATACCCCCAGGCCATGTGCGAAGCATTGAAGTCCCCCGCCACTATCAGGGGCCTGTCACCCGCTATGGTGACTGCCCTGTTTAGGAGTCCGCGAAAACTCTGTTTATGATCTGTGACATGACTGTATGCATTGGGGATGAATACGCTCTGTTTGATTCTGCCACTAGCGATTGTCTCAACCAGTTGCACCTCCAATCTAGCAATGGCATCAGCTTTCCTATTGTGATCTCGCGTTCCTGGAAGGAAATCGCCTTCTGAACCATCGTGATTACAGCTCTGCAATTGTCTCCTCTCGTCGAGCCGACGCGGTAACCCGGGAAGGTCGCTTGCTTGTAAAGTGTCTCCTGTAGGAACAGGACGTGCGGTTTGTTCGCTTGTGCTTTTACAAACTGCTGTACCGCGGCACAAGGCCGCTGAAAGCTGGTGCAGTTCCAATGCCATATTTACTAAAATAATCTCCGATAGAATAAGGCCAACAGTGGACTTTAGTCAACCAAGGGAACAGGCTGGCTTCAGGAATGGATACGCTACAATGGATCGCATCCATGTCAATAATAAGGTTATCGAGAAATCCGCAGAGTACAATAAGCCTCTCTATATGTGTTTCATAGATTACGAAAAAGCATTTGATTCAGTAAAAATACCAACAGCCATACAGGCATGGCGTAACCAAGGAGCACAGACCGCTTAAGTAAACACCTTGAAAATTATCTACAGAGATCCTACAGCAACCTTAATTCTTCACAAGAAAAGTAGGAAGATACCTATGAAGAAAGGGGTCAGACAAGGAGACACAATCTCTCCAGCGCTATTCACTTCGTGCTTGGAAGAAGTATTCGACCTATTAAACTGGGAGGCTTTAGGAGTAAGGATCGACGTCGGATACCTTAGCAACATTCGGTTTGCTGATGACATTGTTTTATTCAGTAACACTGCAGACGAGTTACAACAAATGATTCAGGAGCTTAACAAGGAGAGTGGGGTTTAAGATTAATATGCAGAAGACAAAGATAACGATGAATAACCGGGCAAGGGAACAAGAGTTCAGGATCACCAGTCAGCCTCCGGAGTCTGTGAACTAGTACGTGTACCTAGATCAGCTATAAAAACGAAACCCTAACCATGAGAAGGAAATTCACAGAAGAATAAAAAAATGGGTTGGATCGCATACGCAAGACATCGTCAGCTGCTGACTGGAAGCTTACCGTTATCATTGAAAAGGAAGGTATACAATAAGTGTATCTTACCGGTGCTGACATATAGGGCAGAGACTTGGAGACTGACAAAGAAGCTTCAGCACAAATTAGGAACGATGGAATGAAGAATGCTAGGCATAACTGTTGGCATAAGAGACAGAAATAGACCGGCTTGCGTCAGAGAGAAAACGGGTATAGACGATATTGTAATTAACATTAAGGGGAAAAAATGGCCTGGGCCGGTCATATAATGTAAAGATTAGATAACCGTTGGACCATTGGACCATTAGGGTGACAAACTGGGTACCAAGAGATCGCAAGCGTAGTAGAGGACGGCAGAAGACTAGGTGGTGCGACGATATTAGGAGATCTGCCGGTGCTGGTTGGAATCAGATGGCGCATTACAGAAATAATTGGAGATCGCAAGAAAATGCCTTCGTCCTGCAGTGGACATAAAATAGGCTGATCATGATGATGCTGTAGGATGTGGATGTGAAAATTCCTACGCTCGACCAAAATTATAGTTGTACTTGGCAACTTATAATTGCCAAAAGCTCTAACCTATAGCTGAAAATTTTATATGAGTAACTTAGGCACATAAACAATTAAGCCAGAAGCAACCTAGATTCTTAAGCTCGCCAATTGGTCCGTTTCCAGGCCTTGACTTCTCCTCCTCAACCGCTAAATTTATTATTTTCCTCCATACTTCTACGCATATATTCACCATACGAGCCCTTTCCCCTTGTAAACCTGCCCCTTACCGCTTTACTGCAGGATACCTCCTATATTATTCTTCAATTTTTTTTCGTTTTTTTATCAAGCACCACCAATCCGTTCCAAAGTTCCTCCACCACGCAACGTCGCGCTACCTCCATACACCACCACGATATCTCTTCAATAAATTTTGCAGTTGGCTGTGTCCTGCATTGCTGCCCTCAAAGATTTAGCTATGAGTACTATTGTTGATGTCTCTTGCTTTGATTGTGGCTTGAGTGTTGGTTCTAATGATGACTGTATCGTACGCAGTGAATGTCGTAGAGATTATCACATAGGACCCTACTCTGGCATAAGCGAAAGAACTGATGCAGCAAAAAAGCAATGGCGTTGTACTATGTGCAGGGGAGTAAGAGCAAAAAAAGTTGTGGATTACTAGAATGTTTTCGCCATTACGGAATTATTGGACACAGTTAAAATCCGAAAGACACTGTTGCTGCTAACGAGGCCAGCGTGCAAATGTTGTCTCACAAGTACGACGGTGTACTTGCTGCCATTAAGGAGCAGGATACCAAATTGTCAAATGTGAAGCAGAAAGCTGACTCAGCAGAAACAAGTTCGAGCACAAAAGAAATTGAAGATATAAAAAATACCTTAATAAACTTCAACGACATAATAGGAAGCTCAACCTAGAGTTTCATTGAATCCGTAAGATTATCCGTAAAAATCCGTAACACAGTTGGTGCATCAATTCAGAGGCCAGCCCTATGGGGCTCTTGCATTGCCCAGGGGGCGCTGCGAAAAAAGTGCTAAAAAGCGCCCTCTGTCCTAAAATGGGTCGTACCGAGCTCGGTCGTCTGCTTCGGAAAGCACGTTTACAATATGGAATCGCCACTTTCGGTTGTGTTGTATCACGGCCTGCAGCGGATATCGGGCGCCGAAGATTTTTTCAGGAGTGGCACGCTGCGTAAAGGCAAGAAATTATGCAGTGCCGAATACGTGTATGCCGTTCAAGAATAAAGCGGCGAAGTTTTAGCGCGGTGTCAATCGCAAGTGAAGCGAGTCGCGTACGAAGTGGAACTTCAGGTAAGGTTTGCACGCTGCTAGATTCAGGCGCACAAACGCGAGGAAATGCTTGCTATAAATGAATCCACAGCAGCGATAAGCAGACATCATGTGTACGGAACTGCTCGAGCACACGACGGTACGCGCCGCGACGGCAGCGGTCCTTCAGCAAGCCGCGATGTACGAACTGCTCGAGCGCACGATCGTACGCGCCGCGACGGCAGCGGTCTTTCGACATGCCGCGAAACGGCGGGTCTCCTGCAATCTTTGTTGACTGCATGCCGCTAAACAAGTAGTTATGCCTGCGTTGTAGTAGCGGCCATCTGTCCCTTTTAGTAACTGGTAATAACTGATGCAATGCATATGAGCTCGCACGTACGTGCGAATCGCGCTGCAGCGCGAGCTCGTGCGCTGCTCGCTTGATGTAGCTTCTAATGACAACGCTCGAAAATCGATCTGCTGTAATCAATACTATCTTGCTGCGCTGCCTCAACATGCTGGCTTGAGGTCAAGTATGAGCACATTTAACTCTCTAACCTGTGCTGCTCGTAGTGGGGTAGTGAATTGTCACCGAATGAGCCCGGCCATTTGTGGTCATTTGCACACACCTGGGCACTTCACCACTTGGCACCGATCGAATTGTTAATTGTCGCTGTGGCCGGGTTTCGAATCGTGAATCACCAGCCATGCCTGCTGCTATAAGTCGGTCTGCCATCGGGACTGTAGGTGCAAAAGACTGAATTTTAGAACGCAGATCTACAATCAAGCAAGCTTCAAGACAGGTGAAGCAGTCAGCATGGCGCGACGTTTCGCTTACCCAGCGCGACGAACTGCAGTTATACAGCGCGCCCGACGCTCCGCTTCGTGAGGCCTTGAAGGGAAACGATAGAATCGGATGTTGGGATTCAGGCCTTCTTGTTCATGGCAGCCCACGACGCAGCAGTATCGGCGGTGACGCTTTTTCGATGCTGAGCTCGGTCCCTCCGGATCGGCGTCGCCGATTCCTTCTGCTTCCAGCATTACGTCCCACGGCACACGGAGAGTCCGCTTTCGTTAAACTATAGGCTGCGACTAGCTTGCAGCGTGGTCGACGTGGTCTGTGCGAAGTGACGAGCCTTTTCGCGCTCGCAACAGGGCAGAAAAAAGTGAGAATCGACGCAAAACTCGGCCTAGAAACGTGCTTCGCCACAGCCAGGGCTCAATACGACCCAAGCTGGTACGACCCAGATGTCGTTTCCCGCGCCGCCACTAGGCGCCGCTACTATACCTCAAACTCCAGCGCAAGACGCCCATCAGGGAGTGATTTTATGACAACGCACCGTCTATCATCTAGGCCGGACAAGATAGCGGTCATCAGTGTACGGCTCTCGCGGCAATACCGTATTTACTCGATTCTAAGCACCCCTTTTTTTTCACGATCGCGATGTCCAAAGTGAGGGGGGGTGCTTAGATTCGAAAAATCTAGAATGACGCCCCCCCCCCCCCTCCCTATTTTCGCTGCGACATCACGACGAGACGAGTGCGAGAAATAAAATTTTATTTTGCAAATATCCAAAAGAAAAATCGGTGCAGACAGTGAACCAACCGCTTGTGTCGGATGCTCAGTTACTATCACTGCCACTCGAGTTCGTCGCACCGCTTAAACCGCCGCTCTCGGTGTCCCACAGCAGGCCGTCTTCCGTTCCGTCGAAGTGGTTTGTGATCGCGCACTTCTTAAATTATTTGACCACAACGTCCACTTGAACCCGCTTCCAAGCATCCGAAAGCCACTTTGCGATGGTTGGTGGGGACGCTTTCTGCAGCTTTCGCCGTACAGCCGTACAGTCCGGTTGTACGGCGTACTCGCGCCGCGGACGCCGTGCCACCTCGGGACTCGGACTATCCGACGGCTCCGGCTCGATGACACAGTGAGCAAGCGCGCTTGGCAGCCTTGGCTACGCGCTCCTCCTAACAAATAGGGGGGCGCTTAGATTCGCATGCAAACCTTTTTCCGAATTTTTCCGCGGAAATAGAGGGGGGTGCTTAGAACCGGGGGGTGCTTAGAATCGCGAAAATACGGGTAAGTTTGGTAGACCTGTCGGCATGGCCGTAAAAAGCTAAGGGATGCTAAACCCGACGTGATAATTCAGCCGAACTTGACCAAGCAAACTTTAACCCTGTTGTGGGAGGCAAAGCAATGGGCGCGAGAAAGTGACATTCGCTTTGTATGGTGTCCGAATGGTAAACATCTGATGAGTCGCAAGGTTGCTTCTGTCATTCTCGTGAAGAGTAAGGAAGTTTTCCCAAGCACAGCTTGAGGTTCGGGTCACGTTTATACCCATCTTCGTTTCATGAACCGTGTTCGTTTTACCAACAGGATTGCATAAACAATTGCCTAAACATTTTTCAGTTAAAGTCCCAATTCACAAGAGACAAATATTTGCCTCTAGATTCCTTATTTTCACAGCTTTATTTTCAGTTGGACATAGTGATGCTAACCGAAACGTGGTACATAAATGATGACAAGCCATTTTCTCTGCCTGGTTATAATGCTTATTGTGTAAATCGTTCGTACAGTTCCTACAGTCTGGTGGTGTCTGCTTGCTTGTCAAATAAACTTGTCACTGTGAGCTCCTAACAGAATTTTGCTCTTCAGAACCTGATTGTGAGATGATGGCAGTTCTCCGAAACAATTACGTCATCTCAGCCGTGTATAGCCTCCCCGCCCCCGTCGGGGAATATGTCAAAATTGATGACTCATTTAGAAAATTTTTTCAACATTCGGTGATGAAGAGATATATAAGTGTATGTGGCGGCGATATTATATTGACATGTTATTTAACGAAACTTCTAAAGATGAGCTAACGTGTTTTTTATACCTTTGGATAACTCAACACAATTAACACAATTAACAATTATTTCATCCACAATAATTGCTGTCTTTGTCAGGAACGTTAACTCTGAGGAAGTTGGGAAGTAATCATTTCATGTGATATCAGCGATCACCTATCTATATTTCAGATTACTAGGCAAGAGTTAAAAAATGAACGACTATCTATGTAAATGCCTTATATAACATCTCCTAAACATGATAATTTTCTTAAATAACTAAACCACTTTTTATAGAATGACGTTCTAACAGAAGACAACGCAAACTTTATAGTCCATACATTTATTGAAGAATTCAAACAAATATGTGTTCGTAATTTTCCTCGAATTAGCCACTGCCGATCTAAAAAAGTTAGGATGCCATGGATCACGCGATACCTGTTGCACAAAATTAAGGAAAAGAATGTAATGTACAATACATTTTTACCTTGTCGCGACCCACATTTATTTAGCGCCTTTAAAAACTTTCGCAACCACCTAAACAAAGTTATCCAAAGACGTAATTTTTCCTACAACGTCTAATAATGCGACGTCATACATCAAGGACAAATGTCCACGTACTATGTTTCTAAACCCTGCTTCTGAAAACGTGGTATATCAGAAAATCTTGCCGCTTAAATATAGTAACCGCTCTGATTATTATAATTTTCAAAGCAAACCAATTAAATACGTTGCTGGCGTAATCGCACAACCAGTTTCTGTCTATTTAACCTTTGTATGTCAAGAGCAACTTATCCCTCAATATTTCAGACGGCTAAAGTGTGCATTTTGTACAAAAAAGGACATAAAAGTAACTTAGCAAACTACAGGCCGATATCGATTTTGCAGACATTTTCTAAAACAATAAGAACATTTTCTCATTCACCGCTAGCCGCATGCATAATACCAATAAACTATTATGTGATGCACAATATGGCTTTAGGAAAAATCGATCTACTGAACTTGCATGTATTGACCAGAAATAGTTTATTCTAAATTTCATAGCATCTAAACCGTTGGTGCATGGTATAATCTTCGATATCAGCAAGGCTTTCGATTCTCTGAATAGACACTTGCTTTTACAAAAGCTAGATTTATACAGTATACGGGGTGTCGCCTTAGACATTTCTAGGCCATGTCTAAACGAAACGAAACAATATGAATGTATAAATAATTTTCCTTTGACGATTAAATCAAACTCTTTGGGTGTTACTCAGGGCAGCATATTAGGACCCTTTCAATTTATACATAAATGATATTGTAAACCTACATTGTTTATCAATATTGATCGCTTATCCTGATAATAGGAAAGTATTCTTGCACATGAAGACATTCACCAGGTAATTTAAAAAGAGGATATTATATATTACACAAGTTATACGACTGGACTTGCTCCAATGTGCTAGTACTTAACGCAGCAAGAACGAAGGTTGTTATTTTTCGAGCAAGAGGCAAGCGGGTGCATGTAATCTCTTTATGTCTCAATAACACTCCAGATTGTCGATCACGTTAAAAGGTTAGGTATCGTATCTTCAAAGAACATGTTATGGGACACACAAGTAGAGCAGGTGGTAACAAAAACGGCACATATACTTCGTATATTGTATGGCAATCATTATATACTTCCGTTTAAAACAAGGCCTATTATCTCTCATTCATTGTTTCTACCCTACGCTCATTACTGTTTCCTAGTATGGGGTGACACAACGCAAACAAACATTGATAAGCTTACAAGACTTCCAAATAGATTTCTTAAAATTGTTGCTAAAAGGAGCCTAATCATTTTGTTAGTTCTTTACAAGCAAAATATTAAATTATAGGTATGCAGAATCTTCATGATTACAACAGTTGTGAGGTGGTAAAACTAACTTAAACAAAGAACATTAATTTATGAAGTGGCCAATCTAAAGTCCACTGCAAATAAATATGGCACAGGCCAGCATGATCGCTGGTTGGTGCCTCGATCACGCATTACGTATGGCGACCACATGCTATGCAATGTTATTCCAAAGATGTTAACATATCTTATTGGCATTGATCTGAACATATAAGACATGACTTCAACAGAGGTTCTAGCGTTGTTTTTATAACCTTACTGCTAAGTTATAGCAGTCATTCATTAAAAGTGTGATGATCAACATGCGTGCATATTTTACCTTCTATTCCTTTAATTATTGAGCAATAACTATTGCATCCTGATAAACTTTGTTTTGCAATAATTCTGAATGATTGTTGCAATAATTATCCCACCTCGGTGCTTAATGTCTTATGTTCACTATTAGATGTCCCTGCTTTGCGGCCCTTGGTCGCTAGTGGGAGCTAGTCAAGCTGATTTTGTGCAGCTTTTACTACCGGTATGCTTCCTGTACAACAGATGATAATAAAGATTCAATTCAATTTAATGTTGCCAACTCCGAGCTGCTAAAGTCAATGTCCCACTCCCCTTCACCTCCCCCCCCCCCCTTCCTTTCTCCGAGACTCCCATGTCGCCATCTTAACGCCGTCAGAAAAATTCCTCCCGTCACACTGATGCCAGGCTGCTCAGTTCATTCTTTCAATTCATGTCATTTTGCTGCTGCCACGCTGACTGGCTCACTGGGTCTTCGAAAACCACAGACGCACGCCGCCTTCGACACGTATAGTTTCCCTGCAGTTCTCTGAAAGCTTGCCATCCTTTCCTGCTCCCAACAAGCTCTCCGTGCCGCATTCTGTCCTTTTTTTTCCTTCTGCCTTCCCGCTCTCCTGCTCTTTTGCCCTTGTCCTATTAACGATGTCGAAGAACCTTCAAACAACGTTCATTTTCTTTAAATCCGTGGCCGGCAAAGATCGCACGCGACGTCACACTACTAACGTGTTTAAGCTAAGCTACCGGTACTGACAAGGTCGCCTTTGAGAATGACAGACCCATCTTTGGAAACGGTGACCAGCCTTTCGGAGGTGCCTTATCCCTGTTACTTTTACGCCGTAGCGCGTTACTCCATTCGTCGTCCCCCTTCTTGCTTTTCTATTTTGTGTAAAACTAGAAATACATACTTCAAGTTCATCTAAGGAAGGCTCCGAAAAGTGCTTGAGGAAAAGTGTAGACAACTATGAAATTTAATCGGGAGGTGTGTGATTTGCAGGAAAGTGAAACCGCGCATTGCGAAATGTGTACAAGCGAATGGGAAATAGCGTAATTACTGAAATTACCGTGGCAGGAGGCGTTTTTGATGACAAAACTTTTAAATATGCAGAAGGAATGACAGGGATTGACGCGACTGCTTTGCGTGGCTCCGAATTAACTGCAAAATTGAACTAACTACCAGTGACATAGTACTTGAAAGTAGAAATGGTCAGATATAGATGCGATGGATTTGCCTGAATGAATTTGGTATGAGAGAAGTGGTGTTGCAAGAAGAGGGGGTGCAGAATATATGAATGAAGATAATGTACATAAACGCCACGTAAGGCATGAAAATAGGAATAGGGGGGTTGGATGAAAAAAAAAATGAAGGTGAAGTTTTTTTTTTATTTCTGTACTAGCGAATACCGGCGCAGTAAAATCAGTAAAGCATAAAACAATTGTCCGCGTCTTGGCAGCCGGTAGCAGCACGCCACGCAAATGCACCCCCTTATCCGGAAATGCTAACGAGCACTTTCAGAATCGAGTCAGTCGTGCTTATAAATCAGAATTCTAAATTTCGAACGTGAATTATCCTCCAGGGAAACTGGATGTATTTTTCTGGCTACATAACAGCTGAGCTGTTCGATTAACAAAGCAGTTTATATTTCTGGCGGGACGCGAACCATGACCGACTAGTCTATCCTTGTCCTGAATCATTTTAACACACTTCTTCTACCAGCCATCTAGCATTGGAACAGAAGGAAGCTATAAAGTTATATGGTCTAAAAAAAAAAGTAAATCCCGTACATCACTCTCGGCAGGGAGGTTAGAGACAGTTATCCTGCACAGATATATATGTGAATTTAGTGTGACGCCTGCCACTGAAAGACATTTTGAGAGAGCACGTAAAAGTGTTGATCATCTCTCTAGCCTATATTCCTTTCGGAGTACTGAATCAGACCCTCTATTTGCGTTATCGTACTTTCTGGTATCCAAAATGGTACAAAGTGGCACAAATTTTGCATAGCGGATCAATGTTCCTCTTTTTACTTCAGAATGTGAGCTTTGGGTAAAGAAAAACGACACTACCTCGGCCGATGCCGACGATTATTTCATAGATTTGTTCACACAGTTGGCCTAACATTATCAAACCTGAAGAAAGCATCCTCGACGTCACAACGACTGAACAATCAGTTCAGCTACACCCGAATTTATGGCAACACGCACGCTTTTAATCTTTCAGCTTTGCCCGTGCGGTCCGCTTATGGAACGCACTGCCAGATACCATTGCATGCCAAACTAAACACACTGCATTTCGCAATCTACTAACCAATCAATATGCCGTTTCAACCGTCTAAACGTGTCATGTCTTTTGTAATTTTCTTACATTTTTTCTGCAATGTTAAAGAATTTCAGTGCTCCCATTTTTTTTTACTATACTTACTACTGTATAACATGCAAAAACGTTTACGATGTTATTATGCTATTATGTTATTGGTTACCATTTATTGTTATTGCTCTACATATTGTATTTGCTAACGTATTAATTTTCCATGTTCTGTTGCTGATGTTTATTTCTTTCCCGACTCCATACTAATATGTTACCGTATTTCCCCCCTTACACTATGCCTTCTCGAAGGCCTGTAAGGTACATGTAAATAAATAAATAAATAAAATATAAAAGAGAAGGCAAAAAAGTGCAAGTATTTGTTCCGTCATTTTTGTTACACAGGCATGCAAATTTATGACCACGAGCGCTGCAACGAGCCCCAGACGAAGTAGTATATGAAGACTTGGTCTAATCATACCGGCAGTCTGATTACTTGATTATGAAAGAAATAAAGGCAACATTAGATGTGGCAATCTTTCTACACATTTCCTTGGTTTGTTTCTAGAAATCCCTCCTGAGAAGAAAAAGAGCCGAGCATCAAACCTTGGTAACTAATTTATTATGTCTGCTTTTGTGCAGCTAGTTTTGGTTTTCTTTACCAGGATATAACTGTGTTGTGACATCCTATCGTAAAAAGTGGACACGTGGAAGTACGACATTGCCTCGTTTTTACACTGCTTGTGGTTCGATCGGTCAGCTGTAGCGCGGCTAATTGTTGTGACGGCCGACGCAGCAGCACACCCAACAAATGAACAAGTTGGAGCTTGCGTCATGGCGTCGCAATGTCCGGCACCAACCTGACCCCTTTCTGCGTCATGATATCAAGACCCAGTAGAAACGAAACAGAAATTGACCGTGAAATGCTACTTTAATAAGATGTTTAGGGTGCTCTAAACCTGTCAGTATATTTTCTGGAATGTATACGTCGCGTACCTACACATCAAAGGAAAAGAATGAACTTGCAAAAATGTGCCAGCACCCCTTTAAGGGTCATCCTGACCGGACACATTACAGATTGAAAAGAGCATAGTGTTGGCGCATTGCAAAAGTTGGCCAATGAGAAATAGCCACTACAAGCAAAGAGACGAGAAAGCAGAAGTGTCACACTCCTGAATTTGAAAGGGGACGTGCCAATACAGTACAGCTGCACGGACTCTGTGATGGGCGGCGAGGTTTGATGCTGTCGGGCTGCGGGCTTGAGTTCAAGGACGGACTGTTCCCTACGAGTGCTGTAAACAGACACCCTGCTTTTACAGTCGTAGCAACAATGACCTGTGGCACAGACGAGAAATCCTTATGAAATTTATGCGAGTGTATACCCTACAACTTACACCCCATTTCACATTCCAATGTGGTATAAGAGGAAGACGAAAAAAACTATTTTCTGGTGGAGGATGCATACCCCAGAGTAGAAGAAACAACTGTACCCTAACCATTGCTGTTTCCGATGTCTGTGCACTAGCAGTTACATCTAATATGGCAGTTACAATTGTTTTTCCACAAGTACTGCAACCTGCTGCCAGTTTACCAGTACACAGCTGTAATACATTTAGCGCAAGTTAACGCTCTGTAATGAATTTATCTCACATGACACAATTGGAACGCAATGTTCTGCAAATAAGTGAAGCGCAATGTGCCATCCCGTACAATGAAACACCTTTGAAGAATCTGAATTACAACGTGGGCCGTGACGAGGTAAAGAGTGTGTTCTATGTAAAGTAGGGCACCTGTATAGCTTAAAGATGTGGAGAATGCATTTAGTATCAGCTGTGAAGGTTTCTAATTTTAAATGAACAGGGTAAAAATTTCTATGCAGCTTTGCAAAATGCAAACCCTACCTTTCTGTCGTTTAAAGGTAATTACACATAGGGCCACAACGTGTACATTATGGGCTTCGTTCCCAAACAATCAAAGTGAATAGCACCACCCTAAGTCTTATATGCCTTCTGTCTTACATTTGCTGTCAAAAATTGTTAGTGTCGGATGTTGCGATCGGCAGAGAAACTGAAACGCAGGACATATTTTATTCCGCTGAAAGAATGGCATCATGCCAATGATTCTTGTATTTGGTACTATATTTATTTGTATTTAGTTCAGTTGGAATGTGTGTGCATTGTCAGCGATATCGCTTGATATGTTTATATTAACTGTTTTCCCAATTTAGGCAAATTCGTATTTGCAAATAACCTTGTGTGACACCAAGAACTTGCTTAGGAGTATTTCTAACATTTGTAAGATATGAGGCTACTGAATGCATATCTAAGCCTGGCGTACACGCTGCCCTCTCATTTCATCAGCAAGTTTCTGGAACTCATCCACAAGGTTTCTTATGATGAATGCAATGTTGCTTGAACGGGAGAAACAGGGAATTTAAACAGGTGAATTATGCAGCATAAGAACGACATCAGCAAGAAGCAAGCATCAAGAAGCACTGTCACTCGATGTGCCTATAGTAATAAATACAAGACTTATTTGGGTTGATTTAAAATTCTGGCACTGGAACGAAATGTCTTTTAGTCTATATATAAACTCTTTGATTATTCATTGCACCACCGCTACCTTCACCAGAAACATTCATAATCATTATCATATCTATACCACATATTCCTGGCCAATATTGAAGGCTTCGTAAGCTGCTTTTTTTACTGCTAATTCTCTGCAGGAAAGATGTGTCTATATGGAGATCGTATTATATACTTACTGCCCGTTTTTTGATGAATGATAAGCAAAAAACTTCACACCAAAAATGCATTTAGCTTGAGCAAGTTCAATGTTTGAAGCTGTTGATTCTTTTTCCCTTTGCCATCTTTGACCCACCTGGTTAGCTAAGTAGACAGAAAAGCTGCAGGAGAAAGGTGGGGGTGCCAAATTAGACTTGGGCCCCAGGGAACCTTTTCACGGTCACTGGAGGAACTACCTGTGGCCTCGGCATCTTCCTTGAGAGCCATGGCCATTCTAAGGAACCTTGTCTCCACAGGCTGCATAAAGAATGGCAATGTTCTGAGCTAAGTCCTTTCTTAAAAGAGCTCATTTAAGTCGTATTCGTGGCTTTGCACCACAAAATTGCCACGTGACTGGCAACTCAAGACACTTGTATTCGCAGGCTTATTCCCTGGAAAAACACTTATGTAGCACACAATGAGTAACAGAAAAGTGTTGCGGGAGGCTCTCATATTGCTCTACAACTTTTCATTTACACTTATTATTTAAATCTTTGAGATATTTATTAACGAATTAATAATTATTAAGTAATAAGGCAGAATGCAAAAAATTAAACAGGGTGTCTCCAAGCGATGGCAAAAAACATTACGTTCGTTCTGTCTAGTTACATCGCATTTATATATTTCTAAATCTTGGCGCACGATAGTTAGGACACCCTGTAGATGAAAAAAATATTACAATCTTTATAATCATCTCTTGCGTGTTATTGGTGGCTATGGCTGCTTCAAGGTATTTTTTCAGTAAGGTACAAGCAGTTTTGAAGTAAAATTGTTTTGCATCAAGGGCGTGTAATCTAGAAAATCAAGCAAAAGTCAAGTTGTGTTCACTATTCAGATATTTAACTTAGAAGCTGCAGGGAAAGGAAACAGGACACAACACCTAATAAACACTGCAAAATTTGAGCATCTCAACTGAACAAGAAACAAGGTTTTGAAAATGCAGAAAAAAGCTACCAGCTTACGTCGAGTACACCCTTGCTATGCACTCCAAGTGAAGTTGTTACCGCAATACTTGGGCACCATATGAACGTAACAATCAACAACCTTGAGCAGAATATTAACACCACTAAATGAACTGGCCTTTGAAGATTCTTGATCTGAAATCCTCAACAACTCGTTCTGGCGTTTAATCTGTCGAGCTCAGTCTGCATTCTCAAAAGCTGGCTCTCGGTCATAATTTCTCTAAACGCAACATTAGCTTAAGTCTCAAAATAGGATTAACCTGTAGATAAAGTGAATAATGCATGGTAAACATCATGCATTTTTACATGTTAACCAGAGGGTTTAGTCATGCAGCCATGAAACTATGTGATGCAAACACATGATATATTGAAGCTGGTTTTGTGAAGTGTTCCATGCTTCCAAGGCTTCTTATCCAGTTGTGACAGCTGCCTCCAGTAGTTAAATGAGCGATGAGAATAAAAAAAGAACTTCAACATGCTAACAATACGTTGGCCATTTGTAAGTAACCAGCAGTCTTTTTGGGCTCCCAGGTTGCCTGGTGCAAATCTACTATGCCACAGTACTTGCCTTACCCAGTACCAGCCACTTTAGAATGCAATGTGTTCAGAGCCCTTTCCCTCTGTTTTTCTGTGATGGAAACAGTTTACCATGTGTTCAGTAGGCGTCGAGAAAGGGGACAGAAAACACTGTACACCACCGATTTCTAGTATGTTTTGCTGGATGCAGCACACCCCACCGGATGCAGGTGAAGTCAGTGGAAATGAGGTGCCATGCAGTGGCTTGTCCTGGAAGAAGGGCGTATGGTGGACTAACTAGTGCGTGCTATTAAATAACATTGCTGCCGCAAGAATTTTTCTTTGTGGGTTTTCACATTTTAGAAGGTGTCTCTGCATGTCCGGTAAGCATTTTTACGTCAATCTGAACCCGTATACGATAGTGTTCTCTTGCATAAGGTTTTTTCTCATTTACCAGTGCTTCCATTGCACGCCAGTTATGTTAACGACACTGTGGACATTGCAATGTAAAAATTCTGGGCACCTCCAAACACTGCTTGAGTAGTTTATGGCACATCAGCCAGGCATGTTACGGGAAGAAATGCCACACACCCGTGCAGACGAATTGCTGCTGCAAAGTTGCGAAGCGCTAACTTCCGGGACAAGGTTGGCTTCAGTCGAGTGTGCTCGATGTCCTGTCCAGCCCCTGTAGTAGAAATCAGTGGTGTGGAACTTTTTATACTGGCTTTCTTTTCTGGTCGGAACCTTGGCAACAGCTTCCGCCATACTTTTTTGAACCTGCAACATGTGCAGAGAAAGTCACATCACTGTGCGTTGATTGAATGGCTTTATTTTTCTACACATTCTATCAAATCATTAAAAAATACAGTTCGCACATTTTTACTACTGTATCTAGACAGTCTAGTTGCTAGACATGCAAAACGTTACCATCCATCTGACAGAATGCAACAATAGATACATACACTGGAAAGCTACACTAAAATTTAAATTTATGTGACACCGTATGAGAATACAGTATGCTTACCGTATGCTCTAGCCCAGTGTCAAGTAAAAGTTAATTGTCTATCGTTTATGGCGTATTTCTGCTTAATCCTGGTCATCAAACTGTACAATCAATGTTCCAAGTTTGCACATTGTTGGCTTTTGATTGCCCATGTGATCCGTTTCCTACTTACACATGCCGTAATCCCATTGTAATAAGAAAAAAGAGTTAGAAAAAGAAATTCCGTGATAATCTTCCACATTTGCTGAGGGCAGTAGCATTGGCCAATAGAATGTGGTTGAAGCTACATAAATATTCAGTTCTGACACACCCTAATTGCTCAGCAAGTAATAAAGAGGTACGCTGTGCGCGTCTGCAAGACCAATAAAATCTGACTGATGCCGAGGCTGATGCTTGGTACTGTTCGACAGTTCGGCTTTGTTTTTCTGATATACAGAACTCTTTAGGTACCAGTAGTTTACTCTGCGATAAAATGAAGCTTGGAGCACTGGTCATTTGCGCATAAATAATGCGACCGCAAATATAACACAAGGATAGGAATATGGGTATCTTAAGAAAAGTACATACACATTATGATTATAATGTGATGTGCTGCCGCAATGAAACAGAAAGCAATGCATAGAAGTGGACGGCACTTCCATGCCACCAAGGTTCTTGGAAAGACAGTACTTCAGAAGTGCCCGCAACACAGTCAAACAAGGTAAAGCCGCATTTCCTTGTGTTCAACACAATGCGTTGGTGGGCTAGTTGGTGCAAATTCATAAATTCTTTGTTTAGTGCAAAACAACGGACACAAGAAAGACGACCAGCACAAGGCGCTACCCTCAACTGACATCACTTTATTGCGTCACTCCTTTATAGATAGCAGCATCTAGAAGAACAAGCGCAGTCAGCACCATGTACAGGAACCACCAACATCCGATCACAAGAGGGCACTCATGCGACGGAATCCAAAAAACCGTATTGAGCACTGCGCAAGGTTAAAGAAGGCACACTTATGCACTGTGACCCCAATGACTGTACGAAGTAAGCTTCCCATAACTCTCAGGCGGTGGTATCACAGCACTTTTTCAAAATCGTATTATCATGAAACATGGCCTTGCACTTCCATATTTTACAATTTTGAGCCAAAAAGGAACCTGTGCCTGTTGGTATGGGTCGCTCATGTTCGCCATGTTTCGCGATACTACGATTTTGAAAAAGAGCCGTGATACCACCATCTGAGAGTTCTCGGAAGCTTTCTTCATACAGTCATTGGGTTCACAGTGCATTAGTGTGCCTTCTTTACCCTTGTACAGTGCTCAATATGGTTTTGGGGATTCTGTCGCATGAGTGCGCTCTTGTGATCGGGTGTTGGTGGTTCCTGCACATGGTGCTCCCAGCGCATGTTCTTCTAGATTCTGCTGTCTATAAAGGAGTGACGCAATAAAGTGATGTCAGTTGGGAGTAGCGCCTTGTCCTGTCATCTTTCTTGTGTCCGTTGTTTTGCGCTAAGAAAGTAATTATGTATTTCTTGTGTGTTTGAAGACAGCTCCACACGCAGTAGCGACTCCAGTATTGCTGCCCAGTGGTTTAGCTCGCCGCAGTTTGAAGTGCCACAAGATATAAGGAGAGAAAACTGCATTATAGTCTTGTTGCAAACAAGAATACAGCGTGAAGTGCATTCTGAGGCCAGAAACTATAGAAAAAAATTTCGTTACGCACCACTGTGTAGGGTTTTATAGCAAATACATTTAGTGCAAATATCACACTATGATGGTAAACAACGGTGGTAATCTGTAATAATATAAAAGGGTGCCTTAATGTTACAACAAAAGTTGACATTAATTAATAATAGCCTTGTAAATTTTAGCATGCAGGGCACCACTTGGTTAAACAACAGTGATGTAATGTCTATGCGTACAAGTATTACCCATGCATTTCTGCCATTGTCCAAATGGCAGGAATGAATGGGTAGTACTTGTATAGATAGATATTACATCACTATTGTTTAACCAAGTGGTTAAACTATGTCTGCATCATACAAGATTAGAACTAAAGCATAAATTATATATAGTCACCCTACCCGTAACACCTCATTTCAACTTCACAGTAAGTAGACGTCTGTTGATGCCGACCTCCCCCAATGCTAAACCGTGCTACATGCTCTACAGAGAAATTATAGTGGTATCACTTAACTCTCAAGCTATTCAGGACTGCAGCATTGTAGAAGACAATTAAAAATATCCCATTTCATGTATAACAGCCTGAATTGCTTGCACATCTTAGCAAGTGCAAATTAAGATAACTTCTCCTTGTTTAGCATTTTTCCCTGCTAAACGGCAATCCAATGACATCAATATATTAACATATTAACTCAAAGAACTTAATTTGGCTAATAGATTAACATCTTCACATACTGCCACAGCTGCCCTCTGTCATATGCGTTGCAATAATAAAGCAGTGCTTGGCCACCATCACTCCAATATCACTAACAGTGATCACCTACAGTTAAATAGATGGTCATGATTCATGTAGCAAATAGTTAAGAGAAATAAAATCCACTCACTTTGAGAGCTACAATACTGCGATAACTTGAGAGAGACGGACCCATTGCAGGCACCAGACTTCTTCTCAGCTCCAGCAGAACAACAGCAACTTACATTTCAGTAAAAGAAAAGGAAAAACTAGTAATGATAAGTTACCTTGTTTTTTGCTGAATATTAATACAATCTGACATTCATGCATATCTACTCTACGCTTTAGTAATACAACTGAATTATTCGTAAAATAGAGTCTGTGATGGTACCATTCGCTTCTCTTGTATGTCCAAATTTTTTTGCACTGATACACCGTTTACTGCTTGCTGCACCAGGGAAACACAAGAGAGCAGTCAGAGCCAAGAACGTTTTTTTTCGTCACTACAATTAAAACGTGCACCAAAGCAAGAAACTAACGATCACAGGTAGTGAGCCACTGCTATTGCCTCACACGTTTATTTCTGTATTCTAACAGCAATACTTGTATCGGATACAGTATGCTCTCAAGCCAATACAAGCGTCAATACAAGTGCGCAACTGAACGCAGCTTTGTTCTACGCTTTTAACGCGAGTGAGCAAGAGGTTGGAAGCGCCACACGGAAATTGCAATCGAGCTGATCGCTCTACCACTGTAATCGATCTGAAAAAATAGGGGGATCCTTTTCCCTATTCATGCGTCACTTGTCCCCTAAGACGTTGCATAGTTGTCTGTTGAAACAATATTTCTGTTCGCGACACCGGCTTACCACAGACTATTTTAACACCTACGTTATGCAAGCCAAATATGATTAAAATGGGCTTACCTCATGAGCAAGTTACGAGCACGCGTAGGCTGTTGAACACCCGTTGAGAGCAAGAAGGCTGTCGCGTGTCCAAGCGCGTACGCGCACCCAAACCCAGGACAACTTCTTCGATGCCGCAGCGTGCAGTGTTTTGTACACGAAGTGAAATACATTCAGCGCAAATATTCCCGCGCGATGACAGCAAATGATGAGTGCAGAAGCGTTCACCACACGGCGACGAATACGGAACTTTGGCAGTTCGAACGTGCCGAGACCCAAGCAGCGTAACCATCCATCGTTTCTGTTCTTTGATCGCGATGAGTCAACCTCTCTTCCTTGGGAGCTTGCTCCACTCTTGTGTACAAATCAAGATATCTTTACGGGAAATTAGCAACTTTTACAACACAACACGATAAATGCCGGCTGGCTACACATCTGCAGGTTCGTCCACCACTCCTAACGGAAGCGCAGCGCGCGCTGCCCCCTGGTGCCGCACTCAGTGAGCGCAGAGAACAGAACAGAATCGGTTTTGTTTTCGCATTTGTGCTCTAGTTACTGAAACTGCAAAATAATTGCTTGACAAATAATTGAATTCTAAAAGAGGAGAATGCTTTCTCTCCCACAAGTAAGTGCATCTTATACAAAGGGAGAGAGAATGCAGGAAGCAGAAAGGCAGGGAGATCAACCAAACCGTTTGCTACTGGGGATAGCAAACCCCTGTGCTGCAATGAAGTACAAAGCAGTGCACTGCGATGCGTCAGAAAGCTCTAATATAGTGATAATTTGGGCTGGTTGGTGCATGTAATGAACGGGTAAATAATGAGTTGTGTCATAATATTTACCCATGTATAAATCACGTGGAACTTATGGTGTTGCATTCTGGGTCAAAAATAAATAAAGCTTGAATCGTTACATGTCGGCACTGGGCATTCTTTCTATCCGTCTTTTTCTTTCTTTTTGACAGTGCACACAGTACTAGCACGGTACTAGGTACTTAAACTTCAGTGACCTTCCAGTAGTTTGCACACATGTCGGTGCATGTTCGCGTTCTGTATTCTGCCGTACAAGAACGAGCGCGCTTACCGGTCTTGTTTCAAGATGAATCGCCTAATGTTTGCGATTACATCTTACCGCAAGAATTAACACATGAACAGTGAAGATTATGCGTAATCGGTGTCTCAATAAATGGGCAATGAATGGGCAGTTATTGACACACGAGATATTGTGTAAATATTATGGGAATGAGTTAAACCACTTACATTGCAGTTCAGCAAAGCCCTTTCACACTTTGGTTAATTGCTTGCCACATTCGAAAATTTCATCCGGCCGTTGTACTTAGATTTATAGGCCTCCAGTCGTCTTGGAGACCATTTGTTGCTAAATGTAAACGCAGTTACTGTCATTATACCACTCGCTGTGTTTCGGTACTGATTTATAGGGCGAACAATTTTCGGCGTAGAGAACCAATGTCATTCGCAGTGCACCACCACCTGAGTGCCGCAAGCTTGTTTACGTATACACGTATGCCCAAGGCTCTTCGTTCACTTAAATATATATGCTGTATTATTAACTACAAAGCGCCTAATTTGAGAACATTGCAAGAACACGCATATATTTGCGCAAATGATCAGCGTTACAAGGCCCATATGCGCGGCAAAGTGCGACCGGAATAGAAGATGCGTATATATATTTATACGATCTGTTATTGCAGCTTTTGGTAGAAGGCTAGCTCTCACATTTTGTACGTATCTTCATAACGCCTACAGTTTGCGTGTTCAATAAAATATGGTTAGCTGAAACTTTGTGAGTACGAACGCTCATTCGGACAGCTTGAATTTTCTTGCAATAATACGATGCTCGCTTAAGAAAAATACGGAATCCTGTCTGTTTCGTGCAAAACAGTCTATAGCCGCTATATGATTACAGTGAAATGTCCGTAAAGCTTAAGACGGAGAGCACTTTCCGTATATTAACGGCAGATTTTGCCGTATATTTGAAATATGATATACTTTCTGTATTTTTACCTGCAATTCTCCGTATAACGACTGAAATCCTCCGTATAATGACGGAAATTTTTTACAGTGTGCCATACAAAAGGAGTGAAAAAGGCAGCCAAATGTTAACCGCCGAATTGCTGTCAAGTTTCAAAATTGATTTGGTGGCGCTTTAGGAATGTGGTTGAGGAGGGGTGGTGTAGGCGGGGGAGGGAGATATGTTGCTTAATATCTGGAGGAGCTGCCCCCCCCTCTCTGGGTACGTGCCTGTATAACGAGGACGCGTTCACAGCGATGACGTCACGACGAGAGTCGCATGATGAAGCTGGAGTGATGATGATGCAGCTGCCAAAACCACATCGCGATTACGTTACAACTAATTCATCAGGACTGTATGACACCGAGGGAGTGCCTACGACGGCAGGATGAGAGTGGAGTGACAATTGTGGCATAATGGTGATGCAACAACTACGATGGCACCATGACTTGCGTGACCATCACGGTATCACGACCACACCTTGGGGCCCAAGCTATATTAGACGCTTAGCCCTATCCTCCTATCCGATGCGGAAAGCAACGACTTCGTAAATTAGACTGCATGTCACGAGCGCGAAGGTACCACTGAGGCTACGAGGAAACTATAGAGCACCTTCTTTGTCATCGTCCCCGATACAGCGCACACAGGCGGCTATTCGCGACACCGCTGGTGAGGCCTGACGATCGGCCATTCTGGAAGCAGGTAGTCATGAAACGCCAACCTATATAGACGTAACACTATAAGGCACGGAATGAACTCCGAAAATTTTTACGTTCCAGTGGCCTATTGGAGAGACTGTAACCCTCATGGACGTTTACGACCTTCGTTACACTATTTTTTGTTTCTTTGCTTTCTCTCCACTGTTATTTCTGTCTTTCATTTCCACTTACCGTTCCCTCAGTGCAGGGTAGCAAACCAGAATCTTGTCCAGTAAGGCTACGCGCTTTTTTAATCCGTTTATCTTTCTATATTAGTCAGCTTAGGCCACTGTGTCGGCGTAGAAGGTGCAACAACGACCGCATGGCAAGTGCCGAATGGCAAAGTCGGAATGACCACGGTGGCACGCCGGCCATGAGATGACGTCAATGGTATTCCAATGGCTATGCGAGGACGATGGTGTGACGACGACAGCTTGGCTAGATTCGTTTGACGACGATTGAACAGCCATGATGGCATCACAATAACGGCATGACAACGAATGCACGAAGACAGTGCAATTGCAGCCAGTATGTGTTGACGACTGTTTGACGAAAGTTGGCTGATGAAGCTCAAGTGACCAATTCAATTACCACAACGACATCACGAGGACGATCTGACAATGAACGCATGACTGCTGTTTGATGACGATGGTGTGAAGAGAGTAGGATGACAAAGCTGAAATGGCGACCGTGCAACAACCAGAAAGCATCATGAGCACGAGAACACATGTACTTAAGCCACTGGGGCGGCGTAGATGAGGTGACGTAGACGGCACGTTGAGAAACAAAATATTGCATTCGAGCCACGACGACGCAATGCGCATCACGACTGTACGGGCACGTGCAGGTATCTCCTTGTTCAAGCTGGTAGACCTATTGAGATACTGGGGGGAGGGGGTGACAGGCTAGATAGACAAATAGAATGTGGCTTCAACAAATACTGAGCTGAGAGCTGTTTTCCTACATGGTAGCAACCCACGCGGTGCATCTGTGGTGACAGTGACTGTGGCATTCCAATGAAGGGCAGTCATCTGGGACGCTCTACTAGATCGATAATTGGGTGCAATAACCAACGCTATCACCACCGCCTGCACGGCATCACAGAGTTGTGACAGCGATACCCAGCTGTGGATGCTACAAAGGTCACTCTGGACAGTAGCTTCGTGGATATTGCGGCTTCAGCACACTGTGCTAAGACTGTCTTTATAATGTGTTGGTGAGCGTAGATTACCTGTGTCCAATTCAGATAAATTTGTTTTGCCGCATATAGCCAAAGTACAGACTATAGAAACCAGTAAAACTCCTTGATCGACTATGACAGTAGATATTTCCACCTACCGCGTTCCCACATGTTATTTCCACCAGACGTCACGTAGGAAACACGAAGGGCTCCCCTACATGCAGGAGTTCGACGACTTAATGTGCGCTGTGCAGATGGACAGAATATTGTCACGTTTTACAGCGCAAGCCATTATGGGCTCATTCTAGTAGGCGCTTTGGTTGGGGATAGTGTCCGCCGTCGCAACGTCCGATGTTCCTCGCAGCTATCGTCCAGAATGAGCGAAAATGCGCCCAGTGTCCGCCAGCATTGAACCCGGGTCCGCAAAGCCGGAGTCAACAACTGAGCCACCAGCACTTGCTAGCTGGTAGGGCGAAAATGCAGTTTACACGAGTCCTAGCGTGACAAGAGAAACGCTTTGCGAGATGCGCGCCCTATTGAAATATGGAATATTTGCCATTTGAAATTATGACATTGTATTGATTACCGTACTTCACACACCAATCGCATTTCATCAGTTCAGTGTATATGTATGCGTGCTCTTTTTTGTTAAAGTGCATTTGTACAGAAACTGTAAACCATTCCTTTTTAAGGCATAAAATTAGGATTAGCAATACGCAATAAGTGAATAAAATAAATTAACTTTCAATACTTTCTGTAGCAACCTGCTCATATTATTATTATTATTCTATTGCTCTTCATGCTATTGATCAAACAAGCGTCACCTGCGATTTGAAGACTAGAGATATTTCTTGAAGCGTTGACACAGGAAAGCGAAAGGATGTCTCGTTCTAAATTTCATAGATTTTGAGAGCTTCAAATGTAATCTGTTTTCAATCACATCTGCTCTTTACAATAACCTCTACAGGCCCATGTACCGTCGGATAGGAGGAAAATGCACAAAAAAAGGAGGATGTCGTACTTCTCCTAGAAATTTCAAGCGAAAATCTTGACCCTTATCTAAGGTGACAAGTGGGCGTTGACTCAGAGCATACATAGAAGCGCGTACCAAGCAGTTATGACATAGAATGTGAGCCTGAACTTTAGCAGTTTCCTACAAGATCTTATTCCTGGAAATCGCGCTTGTGACTTGTACGTCATTCACTAATTTCTGCCCAGCGTCAGTCCCCGACGGGCTGTCGCGACGATCAGTAATAAACGTGAAGTGCCTTGCTTTTCATATGTCACAACGCGAATGGGCATCGTATCTGATGAATCAGAGCTTGAACCGCCTACTCCGTACCGAGAAACGAGCCAGAACTTGACATTTCGCTCAGCTTCCCACCTTTTTATTACCATGAAGACATTGCTGCTTCTGGATAATGAGCAAGGACAGTTTACGCTGAACTGTAATGTCGATGTCTCTTGCTCATCTTCACGTGACGTGTTGACTGGTGCTGGCTAAAGGCGGAAGCAGAAGTAAAAGACACGCAAGATATGCCCCACGCACAATTTCTACAATTCTAAGAGCATTGTATTATGTTTGTCTAAGCACCGAACGTGCTTTGAAGCATGGCGAACAAAAAATCCTGATTTTTCGCGACGTTTAAAGCCACCGTTCTTATCATTGAGACGGTGATGGCAGCCATTAGCAACTGCAGCGTTATGGGGCGCTATAACATAAAGCTATTCCAAATTTTTCTATTCCAATTCAGCAATCAGCCCCCCGCGATCGGTCAAAAACTTTTTTGGACCACCCCCACTTCACCTGTCTGTCACGCGACGTCACGTAAACCCCGATAGCTCCCCATCTGATATGACGTGCACACACTGATTATGCATGATTTGACCGAAAAAAGAAAAAAATTGTTGTTTCTGATTCGACGCCTTTTCTCCGTTAGCCCTCGGCTATTGGTCAAAAATTTTCGGACTGCATCCACTTCACCTGCCTGCACGCGACGTCACAAAACCGCAAAAACTCGGCGCGTCAAAGTGACGTGTACGCATTAAAAATATATTATGCAACGGGGGTGTTCGCCTAGCAGCACTAGTTCTAGGTTGCAGCGGTAGGCTTAAACAGGTCAGTGCTAGATCGAAACGGGGAAGCAAGCACTCCTCGTCGTCTTCTTCTCATTCACTAGCACCATGCCTACTGCCCAGTGCCTTCAGTACAATTAATATGCCGAACAAAACTGAATTTTCTTCTGAATAGCCTCAGGCTCTGAAAGGAATAAAGGATGGCTGCCACAGATCACTCAGGCGCAGGATACTCGCACCTGCCGGAGAGCATGGGTTTATTTGCGTATAATAAAGCTTCTTCCGTGGCCGTGTAAAGTTTTCTAGCACTTTCGGCACGCTTACGACCTCGTTCTGCCAGCTCTTCTTTGCTAAGGATCCGTTTTATCGTCATTCATAAGCTTCCGTTGCATGCCGCCGCGATTTCGACCAACCACCGCAAGCTAAATAAGGGAAAGCGGACCAACCGCAGAAGCCGGCACCACCTTCTTCATCTGGTTATCGACTTTCAGTGCAGTGGCTCGGCCCTGTCGAACCCCTCTCCACTTGGGCTCGCTGCTCGCCGTTTGTCAGCCAATTAGATAAGGCAAGCCGCTCAGTGTAGGCACTCTTATTCGTTTTTAAAGCAAACAAAAGTGACCTCCTTTGAACGACGAGAGCGTTTGATTGATCTGTTCAGAAAACCCTGCGGATGATCGCCCGGTGCTTGAGTCAGCGGCTACGCAAGTTTGACGTCAGGAGATTGGAATAAAAACATATTAGAATAGTTTTACATTATAGGGCCCATGGTTACAGTAATTTATGTTGCTGAACCCGTTGATTTATCTCTTTTCCCGGTCTCCGCGCTTACCAAGTTTACCTACCTTCAAATTAAAGTTGACCTAAATGCCGAAATTGGAGGGTAACCAGAATTGTTTATTCTGTGGCGGCCTCCCTAAAACAACTTTTTGGCCGCAGAACCAACTCGTACGGCCAACATTGTAAATGAAAGAGTCTCTGTCGAGGTGGCAGCAATTAACAGCCCTTACCCATCGTCTATCTCCAGTCGAATTGAAGTTGAAGTTTATTTAACACATAAGGACACTGATTTACGTAAGGAGTGGGGATGACAGGATAAAAGCTGCATAACGGCATTCGATCACTAATATCGCACACAATGCAGTGATTTAGTGGTAAGATTTTTCTAGTAGCGTGCACCGATTGAAGCAAGTATGTAAAATATAGCGCCAAATATTGAGCACCCGTTGTCACCTCATAATATTGAGCTGGTTTGTGCCGAAATGGTATCCTTCATAATCTTGTTTTCGCTCATGTTTGGTTCAGGTTCACACAGGTTTAAAAGATATCGGTTAGTCCTTGGAGCCAGTTGCATCGAAAATTGAGGTTCAATACCGTCTTCCGTTCTGGTTCAGTTATATACATGGCGCTTTACTGCGCTGAAAGCATGTACTAGTTTTTTTCTCGTGTAGGGAAGTCTCCCTGTCCTGTTTAGTAAAAGGCTATTCGTGTCAGTCTTAAAGAACGCAAGCTTCGGTACCACGTCCACAAGTTGTAGTTATCATGGCAGCTCATGGAAAATGGCGTTGAGCACTTTCCTCTTGCTCTGTCCTGAATTCTTTCTGAAAGGTTCAACCTTTCTGGGCTACTTCAAAATCGTCATATCTGCTGTTTCTTCTACAAAATCCCGGTAAGCTCCGGAAAATCATACTTGCGTCGACGCTGCTGGATTTTTTTTCGGGGGGAGGGCAAAAGTGAAGCACGATCTCCGTGGGTAACCAATTTTCTACAATAATTGACAATGCGCTCAACGCTTCGTGAGTGTCCTCAAGAGCACCAAGGCTTAGACTCTTCTCAACATTGACGGCAACTTTCTTCTAATGCGTTGCTTGAGTAAATCTATAGCAATTTCGTGATTGCCAATGATCAGTGAAATGCCAAGTATGCAATCTTCTGCCTTGTGAAGCAGGTAGCTATTAAACATTTAAACTTGTCTACGTTGGAAACCTGCTCATTATTGTGCATAGAACACTCGTACTGATCCAAAAAGGAATGCGAGCCTTGAACATTTCCCATCGAATCTGCTGATCTCCAATTTCTGAAGCTCGATAGAATCTATAGGTCCGCTGTTTCTTTCATGAACAGCGGCTTAACTGTTTAGGCCAAGCTTTTGAATGCTGCCAACTGCCTTCGCAATTCTTCTATGCATCTGTTAATACATCCTCAAACCTACAGCTGTCAATGGTTTTCTATTCTCCCTCAAGTTCCCCATCGTGTACCAACTGGTGGACGTGCTATCTGATTCTAGTAGCGCTGCTTCTTTCATGAGGAGAGCATTTACGTTATCTTGCCGCTGAGATACCTTCGTAGAGGTCAGCGAGAGCCGCGAGGTGAAGTTGGCCACTAATTTTGTCACTCCAGCCCGTAGTGCACTCTGCTTCTTTTCTTGGTGGCACATTACTTGTTGGGCTCAAAGCGGAATCAACAGGTATCTCAGAGCCTAGACCAAAGTGCTACTTCAAATGATTGGCAGTCATGGTCGAAATTGCCAGCTCAATGCTTCACTAGACGTAGCTGCTGTTATACTTGTGAGGGCAGCTTTCATGGCGGTTCCTCCTGGTGAGGTCGCGTGGTGTGCGGTTGGGTTTTCAGCAGCACCACATTTCTGGTTGACTGACCTTACGTCGAAGATCCCCGTACAGAATGTATGTGTTTTTTTTTTTTTCGAAAGAACAAGAAGAGAAGAACGAAAGGCATGCGCCAGGTTCTGAGAAATTATATTTGTTTTCGCGTTTGTACATATTAAAAAAAGCGGGCGTGGTCAGTGTGTGACAATAAAATCATTCCGTTCTTGTAATAGCAGCTCTTCGCGGCAGCATCAGTTATGGCCAATCACTCAAGTTGTGTTAATGCGCAATTCTGTTTATGCATCAACAATTTTTCTTGTTGGTGAGCCACAAGGTTTTCCTTTTGATTGCGACTTGGTGAATCTCCGGGTGCATGTTTCTGGAGATTGGGGGCATTAAGAGATGCTTCCTTATTTTCCTTGGGATGTCTCACCGTAGTCCGTGTTGTGCTTCCCAGATTATTGCGGTGTCGTCTAGGATGCATCTCCCCGTATAACTCTGTGTCAGCCTTTCATACTGCGCCACTTACTGGGCCTCAATAAGTTTGTCTAGTTTATTGTGCTCGCCGAGCTCGAGAACTTCTCCTTTGACGTATTTGCTGGAAGTCCCAAGTCTAGCTTCTACGACCTTCTTATAATGCATTCTACCTTGGCTTTCTGCACAGCGTAGAACTTGAGGTAAGAGACCACATATACAATATGAGTAATTACGAATATTTCTATTATTCCGATGATATTGTGTTCTTTCATGCCATAGTTCGGGTTGGATGTCCGCTCTATTAGTCTGATTGTTTGTTGAACACAGTTGTCCAGAAGTGTAATGGTTTCTCCATTATGACCATTTTTGGATATGTAGAGTCCCCGTATTCTCATGCTAGCCACTATTGGTATCCTGATGCCTTCTACTGTGACAACAATAACCAGCCTTTTCTTAATGCTTTTTCAACCGCTGCATGTGGGTCTATAAAGCAGAAGTTCTGATTTTTGCGAGAAACATATTAGTTCCTTGTCTCTGAAGCAGTCTTCGATCATGTTTACTGCTGTTTGGAGGATTTCTTCTGCATGTCCATCGCTTCCAGACGCCACCCAGAGAGTGATGTCGTCCGCGTACTGGTTGTGTCTGGGTAACTCTTTTTTTTGCGAGTCTCGCAGGAAAACCGATCATTGCCACGTTCTATAGAAAGGGAGATAAGGGGTACTCCGATTACCTAGTGTGGTCGCCTCCGACTTGGTTTCTACAATGGAAATCTATGCCGTACGATCCCTCAAGAAGTCTTTGACCTAAGCGCATGTTTACATCCTACATCTAGCTATTGGAGATTTTGTAGCATTGCCTTGTGCGTTACAGGGTCAAATGCCTTAGTTAGATCGAGACCTAGTATCGCCTTGATGTCTAGTTTTTTCACCCGCATCTATGATCTTATATTTTACTTTGAGCATAATATCCTGTGTTGATAACTTGGGTCGAAATCCAACCATGGTATGTGGGTAAAGACCACCATCATTCGTGTATCTCGTCAGGCGCGTGAGAACCACATGTTCCATGAGCTTACCGACGCAGGATGTTAGCGATATGGGCCTTAAGTTCGTCAGGTGTGCTTTCTTTCGAAACTTCGGTATAAAAATGATGTAGGCTGATTTTCATTGACTAGGAATGCCACCTTGCTTCCAGCAGTTATTCATGTAGTCCGTGAAAGCTCGGATGGATTCATCGTCGATGTTCCTGAATGTTTTGTTGCTTATCACATCAAGTCCTGGTGCAGCGTGGTAATCTCGTGTCTGACTTCTGCCTCCGAAATTCGGTATCGAGATCAGGATTCTCCTTACCCAGGTAATCCGGGAGTCGCCTCTATCCGCATCTTCAATGCACATCCTTCGGACCTCTCGACAGAGATCTTCTGTACAGTCGTAGTTGTGTATAACATTCTGTAGATAGTGTCTTTGTACGATTGCTTGCTTTCGGAGTCCAAGAGGCATCGGAAAATGTTCCGCGTCTAGCTTGCAATTCTCTTGCTTAATTTCCGATTATGTTTTTGCTTTTCTGACCTTTTGAGCGTACTAGCTTTCGCTTCACACGTGCGCAACAATCTGCTATCTCCTCTATCCCTGCCTCCTCTGGAACACTTTCGGTAGCTCGATTAACGATTCCTCGTACATTCTCTGCCGATTTCTCGGTGTCCGATATAATGTCTTCAACATCGTCCTGTGGGATTTTGCGGAAAGAGTCCCGTTCTACAAGTTTCAGTTCTCTACCCCTACTTTTCCTTGGGCTTGCTTGTACCGTTGTGACGACGTAGTAGTGGTCACTACCTAAGCTTTCTAGCATGTTTTTCCATTGAAAATTTGTTATATCCTTCCTAAATGTGAGGTCTGGTGTCGTGTCGTTGTTTACGCTGTTTCCTATTCTGGTTGGTGCCTTAGGATCTGTTATGAGCGTTTGTCCTTCGTGCTGAGCGTCTGCCCAAAGGCTTCGGCGCCTAATTTTCTCTATGTTGTACCCCAAGGCACGCGTGGCGCGTTAAAATTGCCGACCACGAAGCGCCTGCTTTTCCGCTACGCTCAAAGCTTTGCGGAAGAGTGGAACGAATGCGGGCTTGTGTCGGGGTGGAGTGTATATGTTATGTATAGACATTCCTCTTCTTTAAAGGAGGGGATTATTTCAATCAGGATGTGGTCTATGCCGCGCATACCGGTATCGTGCTCGACAGCTGATAGGTTTCTCTGTATCAGCCTCGTGGCGCTTACCTTCTCGCCGGAAGCACTGTAAGATTTATACCCCGATAATTCTGCCATTCCCCCGGTCTCCAGCAGGGCGATGCCAACCTGCGTCTCCTTGCTTGTTACGAACTGCTACAGGTTTCCTCGCTTGCGACAATACCCGCGGCGATTCCATTGCGAAATCGCGTATTGGTTACGCGGCCCCATGTTGATTTACCTGTTCTTTCCCGGTGGCCTTGCAATTTTGTACTGCATTCGGCCTGCTATACGCTTTGCGTTTAACCGGTTGTGCGTCTACCGCCCGAATATCCTTTGGCGTGCTTTCTAGTGCCGTCACTCAATTCTCTAATTCATCGAAACGTTGTTTATTCTCTATATACAGGTTTGTCATTTGTTGCTGTAACCCATCGAGCATTTCTTTAAACGTTGACATAACGTCGCTCATTATAAAACCGCCCTTTTCCTCAACCCTTTCTTGCGCGCTCCTTTTGCGTGGTGGTGCTGCTCCGTTCGCTTGTGTAAGAACGGGTGTTCGAGCTCGACTAGGCGTCGGCGTCCTACTGGCGGAGCGTATGTTGTTATTCTTTCTTTGTTGCTGTAGCTTTGGGCTTTCTGCCCTAAGCTGCTTGATCTCTTCTTGAAGCGTTGCATTCTTTCGGAGAATCTGTTCTAACATATTTCTAATCTGTGCTATTTCCTGTTCTAGGGTGGACTCCTTAGCTTTAGGCTATTGAGTAGCAGTGCCGGAGACGGCGCTTGCCCAGCTCACCTGTGATTTTCGCCCCTCTCCCCCTCGATTAGTTCTCCCACCCTACCTTGACCTTGATCTCGTCCACGATCTGGCCCTGGACCTGGACTGTCCGCAACTGGCTTCCCCGAGCTGTCTCGGGAAGAAACCGGACCGTCTCTTGCGTAGTTTTTCCTGGTTGTTTTCTCTTTGCAGGTTGATGGCTGCTTGCTCGCTATCGTCGTGTGGTTATTGTTGTTGTTGCTCCCTCTAGCTTTTTTGTTGTTGCGGTAGTAGTACTCCTCATTTTGGGCATCGTATTCCCTCCTCCGTAGCTCCCAGCGGCGTCCCCTGACCAGGAATGGTACCTTGTATCTTGCCGTGCACTTCTTTTCTGTCGTGATGTGGTCTTTGCCGCAGAATTGGCGGATTTGTGAACCTGCTGTGGATTCTTGCACCCAGCCCGCGGCTAAACTTGTATTCAGGGTTGGGGCGCCCGTCAGCCCTGTGCCCTGTTCTTCCACATGCATAGCATATGTCTATCTCTTTTCTATACCAGGAGCATTGTATAAGCACCGCTCCATACGTCAGAAATCTTGGGAAGGGAAAACCTTCAAATAATGCGATAAGGTTGGGTATAACGTAAGACTATTCCAAACGTTTCCATTCCAATTCTCCTATGAGCCCTCCGCGATTAGTGAAAAACGTTTTTCGACCACGCCCACTTCACCTGTCTGTCACGCGACGTCACGAAAACCGCGATACCTCCCCATCTGATGTGTGTACGCACTGATTATGCACGATTTGACAGAAAAAAGAAAAACAGTTATTTCTGATTCGACCCTTTTTCGCTGTTAGCCCTCGGCTATTGGTAAAAAGTTTTCGGGCTACATTCACTTTACCTGCCTGTCACGCGACGTCACAAAACCGCACAAACTCACCGCGTCAAAGTGACGTCTACGCGATAAAGATGCATTAATATGCCGAACAAAACTGAATTTTCTTCGTAATAGCCGCAGCTGCCCCGTTCCGAAAGGAATAAAAGATGGCTGCCGCCGATCGCTGAGACGCTGGCTACGCGCACCTGCCGGAGAGCATGGATGTATTTGTGTATAGTCAATCTTCTTGCGTGGCCGTATAACGTTTTCGAGCCCATTCGGCACGTTTACCACCTCATTCTGCCAACTCTTCTTTGCTGAGGGTCAGTTTCAGCGTCGTTCTTAAGCTTCCGTTGCATGCCGCCGTAATTTTCGACCAGCCACCACAAGCTAAGTAAGGCAAAGCCGACCAATCGCAGACGCCGGCGCCACCCTCTTCATCAGGTTATCGATTTTCAGTGCACTGGCTCTGCCCCAGTGAATCCCTCTTCACTTGAGCGTTCCCCTTGCCTCTTGTCAGCCAATTAGATACGACAAGCCGCTCAGTGCAGGCAATGTTATTCGTTTTCCAAGCAAACAAAAGTGACCTCCTATGAACGAGGACAGCGTTTGATTAGTCTGTACAGACAACCCTGCGGGTGACCGCCCGGTGCTTGCGTCGGTGGTTACACAAATTTGACGTCAGGGGATTGGAATAGAAACATATTGGAATAGTTTTACGTTATAGGGTCCCTTGTCTGTGTTACCCATTCTCTTTGCGTGCAGGACCCCAGGATTGTACGGCGTGACAAGACTAGTAACGATGTCCTCCAGACTCTCCTCCTTGGATATTCCTCTGATGAGACTTTGGATGTGTTATGAGGAGCTACTCTGTAAGCGCTCACTTCAAATTCTTTTCCACAAAAGCGGAGCTTATTGATAGCTCTATATTTCCTGGCGCGCTACTCGGAAAGCGTGCTGAGCACCACTATATTTCGCTTGCTATTTATACATATGCGGTCTTTATCGGCTTTCTCTCGACCGACCTCGGCAGCGTTGCGTACGGAGCAGTAAATGCAATCCAGCTTGTAGTCCGACATGTTAAGTCCGCCATGTGGTAGCATGATAACTCTGTAGCCTTCTTTGGGTAAGTTAGGCTGCCTACTTGCTTTGATGATTTCTCGCAGCTTGCATTCGTACTTCCATTTGTTTCCATTTGTTCAATTCCGCTGCATAGCTTCTTCGCGCCTCCTCACACCAGCCTGATTGTTTTCCGAACCCCTCCGGTTGCATTTCTTCGCATTCCACGCTTACGAGTTCCATCATGGCAGGAGGCCTGGGTATCTCCGTCGGCGCAATAGGCCGAGGTCGCTCAGTCACCGCCGCGGCGCCGACGTTCGAGGCGTCGAGAAGTTCACGGTAGGCGTAGATCTTCTGCCAGCGTAGCGGGAGAAAAGAACGATTGACGGCCAGAAAATGGATCTAGCTGGTCGAGAATGCTATCTCTGGGGTAAGTGTCACTTGTTATATTAATTTTAATGAACTTCTCCACAAAATACCATTTTCCGCTTAGAAGCATAAGAAAACTGCGGAGCCGATGCGACATGCATTCGCAATCCATGGCTTGTTCTTCCCCCGTGCACTGTGAGGTAGACAATTTTGTGTATTGCTCGCTTACGGGGTATGAGACATTTGGTTAAGGGGGCATGAGCCTTTCACTGCCTTATCTGACGAACAGATTTCTCTTTTGGTAGGCGTAGAAATGCTTACGAGTTTAATAAGAGCCAGCAATGCGAGAATTTCGGTGTGTTGCTATCGTCACTCATGCTATATGAAAGTATCCCCCACAATTATATGATCATTGGCCGCTAAGGCGACTGTATCATTAGGCCCACTTTCATTTACTTTTAATAATTACATAGTTCAGAGTGAAGGGTGGAAGAAGAAGAAGCCGGAGGGAGCGGATGCACATCACGTCGTTTCCGTATTTCACGAATGTTCTTGTAGCGCAGATCGCCAAAAACCCACCCGCTATTGCACGCCAACGGACTCAGCTCGTTCCCAGGAACAAGTGGATACCGAAAATCAGGTGGGATTCCCATTTTTCAAGCCTCTACGACAATATTTTGGCCGGACCTCGTGGCGGGAGAGCCGCGAGGCCACGCGCCGGAGCCGGCTTCGTCAACAATTGCCGATCATTTTCTCAATGAGGGAAGTCACCGTAGAGGGGCGCAACATATCCCAAGAAGAAATGAATACAAGCAAGGGATGGAAGGAGGTGAGACACAGAAGATCAGACCGGCGAACCTCCCGACATCGCGAGAGCACCTTGTCGCCGACGCGGCTCGACAAGCGCAACAATAACCCATGGAAAGGCAGGCTAGAGCAAATACGCAAGGCAAGCAGAATGCCACATTTGCCAAGAGGGGATTACAAGATTGCCATCAGACCGCGTGGAGGACTCAAAATATCCGAGCACGGTATAGTTCCCCTCACAGCTGCGGTACAATATGCGGCAGGCATTCCTCGAGACGAAAGGGAGGAGGACATTGTCTGCCCCAACAATTATCAAAATATCCTCATCGTCAGTACATTGGATGAAGAGCGTGCAAAGAAATATCAGGAAGTGGCACGTATCAAGATTCAAGACACGTTTTACGAGACCAATGCTTACGAGACAGCGCCTGACATGACGGCCAAAGGATTCATCAGAGGAATCCCACTCGACGAGGGCCCAAGAGACATCACAGCAGCTGTGGTTACGAGTAAAAACCCAACGGCGATAGCAGCAAAGAGACTCAGTAATACTACCACAGTGATTGTGCTCTTTGAAGGACACAAAGTGCTCACGTACGTTCGATACAGGGCAGCGCTACTCCCTTGCTCCCTGTACAGGAAACAAGTGGATTTCTGTCACCAATGCAACAGACTTGGACACAGAGGAGATGTATGTCCCAACCCTGACAACAAGATTTGTGCGGGATGTGGAACTTCGAACCCAGATAAAGACCACAGGTGCCAACCTAAATGTCAGTTATGCGGCGAGGACCATCCGACCGCCGACAAGACGTGCAAAGCCAAATGCAAAACGCCCTTCATCGTTAAACAAAGACAATGGCACAGACTGCAACGAGAACGACAAGAAGAACATGAAGACGCTATCTCAAGAGAAGACAGAGCAGAGTCTCGCGGAACGCCTGGCCTCCTAAACACCAGGGAACGACGCTCCAGTTCGAGAACAAGGTCTCCATCCACCACCAGAGCCTTATCCCGGTCCGGCTCCAGGACACCGGGGACACGATCCAGATCCAGGTCCAGAACTAGGCCATCCTCCTCAGCAAACCAGACTAACACGGTGAGCTGGGCAGACGTGGTCGATGGCGTGCGCCCGGGGGCTGGCGGGGAGACTGCCATTAATAACGAGATCAAGCAACTAAAACACGAGAACGCGCAGTTGAGGATTTTGCTAGCACGTATGAGCGATGAAATCAAAATTCTCAAGGAAGAAAAAAACCAAATAAATCAGGTAACTCCCGTTCCACGCGCGAGCACGAAAGAGCCATCTGAAATCCCGGACAATAAGATGGACGAAGGGGACGACCCCCCTCCACTCAAACGCAAGGCCCAAGCCATCAGTGATAAACAAGATAACGCAGTGGTAGATAAAGCATTAGCCGATATTCAAACGACCCTAGCAGAAATACAACAGTCAAATCAAAAGCGGGACGAAATGATGAATCAAACGGCTAAGGCAATAGCAGCAATTATGAGTAGATTAGACATCCTAGAGGCAAACCAGTCACCAGGTAATGGACTCCCCTCCATTGCGTCAGAAGCACCACAATCCTTACCCACTTCACAACCACATAATTATATAAGACCAGCTTTTCTCCAACCTCCCGTCTCCCTCCCATGGTCGCACCCGAAATGAGGCGCGCTAAAAAAGGGTTCAGGATATGGCAGCGGAATTGTAGAAGTTACCAAAACAAAAAGTCAGTTTCGCAGCAGTATTTAAAAGACAAGGATACACCCGACGTCATAATTCTGCAGGAAACACACGGGATTGCAAAGCTAGCAGGATACAGATCTCTTGGCCATGCCGAAGGGGACACCGGGGCATTAGCTACGCTGGTAAAAAGAAACATAACTTGCGTGCAGCACAACACAGGCATAACGTACATTGACACTATTCTATTGGAACTTATCCCACAAGAAAAGACAGGACGTAGCTTATTTATTCTCAACATTTATAGCAACCCCATGCTACATAAACACAAATTCAAGAACCTATTCTAGAAAACACTCAGACTTGCTGGAGAAAATCCGGTAGTTATAGGAGGAGACTTTAATGCCCCACACACCACGTGGGGATACTTATATACCAGAGCAAAAGGAAGGGACTTATGGAACGACTCGCAAGAATTAGGCCTCACGCTCGTCACAGACCCCGCCACTCCAACCAGAGTAGGCACGGCGCTAAACAGGGACACAACCCCAGACTTAACCTTTACCAAGAATATTGAAAAGGCGACGTGGCACAACACACTGGAAGATTTGGGTAGTGACCACCGCGTATTGGAGTTACACGTCAGAGAAGGGCCGAATAGACCCAAGGAACGACAGATCAAATTAGTAGACTGGGAACTATTTCGTAGAACGCGAGAGACGAAACAGCAACGATCAATCGCAGACATAGAACAATGGACTAAGGAGCTCAGTGATGACGTCAAAGCTGCCACAAAAATAGCACCACCTGAATCTAACTTGGATAAATGCAACAGCAGACTTCTCCACATGTGGGAAGCTAAGCAGTGGCTTCAGAATAGACTTAGTGGTCAGAAGCATAACAGAAACTTAAGAAAGCGCATAGCACTCCTCAACAAAAAAATAGAAGAACATGCTAAGCAATTGACCAAACAACAATGGGACGAGATATGTAATTCCATGGACGGACAATTAAACACCGGCAAAACCTGGCACATGCTCAGGTTCCTGCTTGATCATGACAATAACAAGAAAAATCACATGCAAGCCATTAATAAGTTAATACACGCATATGAGGGCACAGAAGAGGAATTTCTATATGAATTACAGCAGAAATACTTAAAACAGGCATGCTCTTGCATCTATCCTAGCTACAACGGGAATACAAACGCAAAATTAGACAAGGAACTCACGGAGGCAGAAATCCGCGCGGCCCTGCAAAAGTTAAACACCAAATCCGCCCCAGGTCCGGACGGTATAACCAACAAGACTCTCAGAAACCTCGATGATGAATCGATAGCCAAACTAACAGAATACATAAACGAGTGTTGGGTAAAGGGAGAAGTGCCAGCTGAATGGAAGAAAGCGACGATAACGCTTATTCCAAAACCTGGCAAAAAGCTTGAGATCGACAACCTCAGACCAATCTCCCTAACATCCTGCGTCGGAAAATTATTGGAACATGTAATTTTAAACAGAGAAGACAACTTCTTAGAGGATAATAACATATACCCAGATACAGTGATAGGATTTCGCAAAAATCTTTCGACACAAGATGCGATGCTCCAACTTAAGCATCACATAATCGATTATAAAACGCGCTCGACAAGGGCCATCTTGGGCCTCGATCTTAAAAAAGCTTTCGATAATGCCTACCACGCAACCATATTGGAAAACATCGAACGAACAGGACTCGGGCAACGGACGTATAACTACATCAAGAGCTTCTTATCAGATTGGAAAGCAGTCATCTCCGTCGGAGGGCTCAAGTCGCCCGAGATCGACATAGGGGGGGGCCGGCACGCGCAAGGCGCTGTCATCTCGCCGATGCTGTTTAATCCCGTCTTGATGGGGCTCCCCGAAAAATTAAATGACATAGAGTCCCTGAATCACACAATCTACGCGGACGATATTACTATCTGGACCTGTGATGGCAGCGACGGATCAATAGAACAACGACTCCAGACTGCAATTAATACAGTAGAAGAACACCTCATAGGAACAGGCCTCACATGCTCTGCAGAGAAATCTGAACTTCTATTGTACCGCCCCACACTTAGAGGCAGGCCTCCCAAAGGATACGACAGAAACAAGGCTGATGAGGAAATCAAGCTACACACCAAGAACGGGCGAAGTATCCCAATAGTCAACCAGCTCAAAGAGCTGGGTCTGGTAATCGAGAACAAAGGCACAAATAGGGAAACCGTAAAGAAGTTAGACACAAAGGTAACAAACGCCATGAGATTAATAAAACGAATTACTAACAAGCACCAAGGTATGAAGGAAGAAAGTATCATACGGCTGATACAATCATTCGTAATCAGTCAGATCACATACATAGCAGCCTTCCACAATTGGTTTGCAGCTGAAAAGCGTAAAATAACAACATGATAAAAAAAAGCATACAAACTAGCACTAGGGATTCCCATCAGTACGAGCACGGATCTCTTGCTAAAGTTAGGACTCCACAACACACTGGACGAACTCATAGAAGCACAACAAACATCTCAAGCAGAGCGACTAACCAAAGCCAAAACGGGACGGCATATACTAAGCAAACTAGGAATGAATTACCACAATCTATACGGGGAAAAGAGGACGATAACGAGAGAAATTCGTGACAAACTCCTAGTACCAAATATACCCAAGAACATGCATCCAGGTTACAACGACGGCAGACGCAAGAGTAGAGCAAAAATTATCCGAAGCTTTGGGTCAGACGAGTGAGCAACCTTCGTAGACGCGGCTGAATACCCAGACAGCAAGAGCTATGTAGCTGTAATCGTAGATCACACCCCAAAACCCCTTACAAGCGTATCAGTTAATACCAAACATTCCGAGACTCCAGAGGAGATAGCCATTGTACTAGCATTGGTCTCCACTAATGCTCAGTACGTCATTAGCGATTCTCAAGCGGCCATTAGAAATTATGCAAAAGGTAGGATCTCTCCTGAGGCATGGCACATCATCGGAGTCAATGAAGCAAAGTTCTCCAATGCAGAGAAGAACGGCAGGCAATTGCTCTGCTTCCCAGCGCATACGACTCCAGACATTCCCGCAATCAGCCTCAACGAGGTAGCACACCGCGAAGCTCGAGGTCTTACTCGCCGAGCTGAGCAAAGAGTGACTTCCATCGGTCAGGAGAACGCGGAGGAGGAAATCTGGAGAGAAAAAGGTATATTAACAAGATTTAGCGATATTACCAAATTCTATCAAAATCGGAGGCGAGTATTACGCTAAACACTCACACTCACACTAAACTGAACAGAACTGAGTCCGTTAGTTGAAGGCGACTACAAACAGAAACTTATACGAGTCCCGTGCAACTAAAAACCCCGATATATATTTCTACCCCGATATATACGAGAGCGATATGGGCAAGCTATGCAATTCTGTTAGAGCCACCCTTCAACACATGTTGTGGGGATGTGAAATATACCAAAATAACATGGCAGTCTCCCCAGAAAATCTACGGGCGCGGTGGTCGGCCGTGCTGCTCAGCTCAGAACTCCAAGACCAACTTTGGGCCGTCCAGCGAGCCAAGGAAGCCGCACGGGAGCAGCAGCTCCCAGTGGCCATCTAGGCGGCCCCAGGCCCGGGCCTCCCAATCACTGGATTCCAAATAAAGTTATCACTTCACATCAGGTGAAGTTGTAAAAGTTGTGAAATTCCCGTCTGCTTTCAATACATGGGCTCCTGCAGGACGGAAACGGACAGCCCCATGTTTGTTGGCTAGGATAAAGCTCTAGTCTTTTCAAGTTTCAATGCGCTAATTAACTAAGTATGCTCAATAGCAAGTTACAAACAAACGCGTTTTGTTTCGTGCACTCCTTTTGACTGCACCTTGGTCTTTCGTGTTTTATTTTGCGGACTTGTTTGGCTTTGCTGCCCAACCACGTTCACACCATGGAATGGGGGCGAATTTGGGAGCACAACGATATCTTTGCTGGCATTCCATATTCACAGAGTGAATTGGTCCCCAATTTTTGTTGTTGTTGTAGTTGCAGTCCTGTATGTGAAGTAGTCTTTAGCGGGAGAAAAACGGTCATCGTGCGTCAAAAACGGTCAAGTACGTGCGTTCAAGGAAATCGTCCAGATGCTGCATACGAAACGCAAAAGCGAAAACCAAAAGCACATTTAGCAAGGAAATATAACGAAGCAACAAAAAAAATAAAGGCGTTAGTGTTCGCAGAATGGCTTAAAGGGACATTAAAGCGAAACAAGAAATCGGTTTAGACTAATGAAGCGTTCTTTGAGAAACCTGCAGCCAGTCATTTCAAAAAAAGGGTTTGATTATTAAATGAGAAAATGATAGTCCAAGTATCAGTATTTGAATTTCGCGCCGAAACCCCAGCGCCGGTACGTCAGCGTGACATCAGGGATTCCAAAGTATGTTTTCGCATTTGGGTCGCGTTGGCTGAATAAAGGTTCGCGAAACATGCCAGGTTTAATATTTGGTTCCTTTAGAACACAATGTTGTCAATCTGTACCGCTATATATAATTAGTAGGCCCTAGAAGATGCGATCAAAATCCAAGACGTCACAGCCACCAGGTGCAGGAACATAAGTAGGCGTCGCCACCCGTATTTCGTGCTTGCGCTTTTCCTGGCTTACCAAACGTCTTATCCCTTTAATAGTGTTTTTTTTTTGTGTTGTAGAAAGGTAATTTACTGATGCAGAAGAAATCATTTTTCACTTTAGTGTCCCTTTAAGATGTTCTACGTCGATGAATTCAGGTCCTCCGCGGCGCTACTGTGTTCACGTCATCCCGCCCGGCGCAACCTCGTGATGCAGTACGCCAATAACTCGGATGATCTTGTGTGGTTCGAAATATCACACGTAATCAAAAGCGTCATATGCGGGCGACCTTTTAAGTAGTTGAGATACATATGTGGAGGCTGTGAATGCGACGGCTGTGATTCTGCGAGGCACAATAAGTATGCGCTTCTCGTTAGTATTTTCGTCCTCGTGCGCTGCATTAAATTTTGATCCAGTCACTCCCTATTTTACCTTTTGTCACCCTCATACGTCAGAAATAAAGAAGCCAATGAACAATGACTATGCATGAAGGAGAAGATTCTATTGAAATATTTAAGTACGCTTGAGCTGCTCAGGTGCAAAATCTTTTTGCGCAGTTCTAAATATTGTTTGCGGAAATCCAGAGAAAAAGAAGAGCATGATCTGTACGTCGTCTTTTAGAGCCTCCCTAGGAATCTTATTGCTCTTTTTAGGTTGCTATTATAACGTCTGTGGCCGCAAGAAGTTTGGAAACTACGCAGAGGAGGTAATACAGATACGATTTTTTCATAGTTTTGTACCAAGCATCTTTATTTCTCGGGACAAAATTCTTCCTGCTTCCGCACTTTCTTCTCTCCTGTGATAATATTCCGACTTCTATACAGCGTTACCCTAACAGCTAGTGACGATCGTGTTTACATATAAGTGCTGAAAATTCTACACAGTTTTAACTGTCATGAGGTACTCAATATCCTAACACGTAAATAATTGATATTGAATCGACGCATTTTCGATGCAACATAAGATGTTGGAAAAGGTTGTCAGAAAAATAACCATGGCACATGTAATTTATGTCATCCGCAGAACTTGAGCTACCACTTTTATCGAAACCATAAGTTGGCCGAAAATTGGGCTGCAAAGCGCAATATTGCAATGGCACGTTGTCACATTAACTATACTTTCTATAGTGAAACACGCTGGACCGCTTTTCGAGTAGAATAATGGAGGGTTAACGCGGCCCTTAGTGTTGTATGTAGCATAAGTTTGCTATGTACCAAGATAATGTTGAAGTGTTTCGTATTTCTAAGGGAATAATTCGTCTCGCGTGTGATGAGTGTTCGATGCGCACCTAAGGGTCTTCGAACATTCTAAACTCTCGAAAAACCAACTGAATATTGTCCTGTTTGATTGGGTCGTCCAGTTGAAGGCATTATTCGACTTGGAACTCAAAATGAAATAGTGAGTCGCTTTATAGCGATTAGCATTATTAGGATAATTCAGCCACTTTTTGTGGTGCGCCTGCCTGTCGGTCTGTCTATCTGCCCATCTCTTCGTCTAGCCGTCTTTCCGCCAACTTTGTAGTGCATCGGGTTGCTTTGCTGTGGGCAGTGCGTTAAAAACCGACCCTCAGACCATCTTAGAACAAATGGCAGGTCACACTGGTTATGCGCCGTTTTTTATGAACCTCTATGACATCAACATCGGTAAGCTATGTGACACTTAGTGTGTGCTGCGTTTTAATGAACAAAATATTTCTTCTCATCTATCTAATGCCCAGGTGGAATCAAACCCATCTAATACATATCCAGGCAAATTTCTCATAATGTATATTCACGCAAGTGCCGCGCGAAATTTGCGGCCGCACCACCGATGACTCAATGTGTCCAGAGAGAAGCACGAGAAGGAAGCGCGGTAGCACACAGGGATCATGCATGACGCGTCTCAGTGTTGGCAAAACACTGTGCCACGACCTCACTTCTTTGCTAATCGCACTGTCGTCGAATTTCATTGTGGCGAGGGTCCTGCGGCAATTTTGTCAGATATATTACGCCATTGACTGCAGACAATTAAGCACGAAATTGGAGCGAAAGTTAGGCATTTTTCATTCTATCCATAGCGTACGTACTGCATAATGAAGACCACAATGCGTCAGTTATTCGGCCACAATGTTCCAGCTAGACACGATCACTCGAAAGAAAACGTTGTTTAGACGTAACATTCGGCATTGCATATCGCATAGCATATGTCTTGCATATGTCCTGTCTTCGTATAAAACGTAATACATTTTATTGCAACAGAGTCTATAGGAGAGTAACGCCATCTTTCAGGACAGTCGTAATTACATATCTGGGAACGGCGCTTTTTCTCTTTACAGATGACGGTTTATACAGATAATCATTGCTCAACAATCAGATTTATAAACTTTGTAGGATAGTGCATGACCACGTCATATCCTAAGAGCTGCGTACTTGGCAACAGTGTGCCTCCCAGCTCCTAATGGTCCGTTACAGTTGTTAATGAAGCGTTCGTAGTGTTATTAAATTAAGCAGTTTCTTAGCAGACACAGCCTGTTCTTATGAATACGAGGATCTGAAATCTGTTTGATCATAATGATCAGTGGGTTGTACAGCATTCGCAATCTCTTGAAAAATACTGACACGTGTACTTGTTTACCTTCATCGGCTGACGTACCTCGTTTCACCGCCTAAAAAATGTTATCGCACAGAGCAGTATATCACACGGAGTTATCGCACAGCGCAGGACCGCGCTTGCATATATCGGAAGTTTCTCGAAAGTTAACGTTGGTTCTGTCGGCGATCTCTTATCACCGAACATTGCGTAACCTGATTCCATCGCGCAACGCGAATGATGTAGAACTTTCTGGAAAAGACGCGGGTTCCAGCGATTACTCTGGAACCTTCGATGATTGATGTATAAAAGCTGACGCGCTTGATCCGCTGATCAGATTTTAGACGATCCTGGACTGTGTTCGCCGCTATCGTTGTTCTTCAAGTGTAGCCTGCTTTTGAGGGTACAAGTTCGCCCAATAAAACGCTAGTTTCGTGAACCACAGTTTTACTGCCTTCTTCACCGTCAGTGCTATTTGATATCTGGTGCAGATGCTTTACGTTCATGTACCAAACTCCCCCAAAAAGCCGCGATCCAAGCCCGAACGAAACCCCACCACCAAACCAACGGCGCCCAAGACTAACGAGCTATCCGCAGACTGCAAGGACTGCCCCCGGTGCGCGGACTTCTGTCTGGTACGACCAGGTAGACCGTGGCCAGCTCGACAGCCGCAATGACAGCCCCAGCGTCCCCCATCGTGCTTCAACAACACAGGGAGCCCCCTACCTTCCGTGGAGCTTCGTCGGAAGATCCGGAAACCTGGGTCGAAACCTTCAAAAAGATCTCGGTCTTCAACAGCTGGACCTCTGAGGAGAAGCTGCGCCACCTGTACTCCTTGGAAGTTGCCGCGAAGACATGGTTCGAGAACCGAGAATCCGTGCTTACAACGTGGGAGCTCTTTCGAAGTAACTTCCTGAAGACCTTCACGACCATCATGCGAAAAGAAAGGGCCGAAGATCTATTGGGAGCCTGATTGCAGCTACCGAACGAGAATGTTGCCGTATTTACGGGAAAAATGTGCCGTCTAGTCGCCACGCCGACCCAGAAATGTCCAAGGAGAAGACAGTTCGCCTACTAATGCATGGTGTGAAGAAAGAAGTTTTCGGCGGAATGATACGAAGCACACCAAAGACCAACGACGAGTTTCTTCGCGAGGCCACGAGCATCGAGAAGACACTTAAAATGCGGAACTGGTAATTCAACTGCCGCACAAACTCTACAAACTACGCGGGAGGACAATTCCTGGCCACCGACGATCTCACCAAGACTATCAAAGCGGTCGTACGGGAAGAGATCCTCAAGTTGTACCCAAGGTCGCAGCCTCAAGTGGCTTCAATTGTCGAAATTGCGCAAAATAGCTTGAGGGATCGCTTGAAGTTACTTAGCTGCAACAACAATCACCGCAGCCCAGGCGGGAAGCGATGATTGTTTACGGTGATGCGTAGTGCACTTATCGGGCGGGACGGCATTTGTATCCGTCAACTTGCAAAGCTTGTCGTGCTTGTTGGGAGCAGAAAGACAACTCTTGCATTTGTTCTTTGGGCCAACTTTTTGAAGAGTCGTCTTTTCTGCTCCCAGCAAGCACGGCAAGCTTTGCAAGTTGATGGATCCAAATGGGCCCGCAAACACCGCAACAACGTAAACATTGGCACCGGTAGGTTCTTGGCGATTGATTGTCGCGATCATGGCTGCAAACCTATCGAAGACGATTGCCTGATTGGGTCCCGTGGCAGAACGCACCTCAACCGTGAAATAACTGAAGCGCTGGTGGTTGCAAAATTGGGCGATAAATGTCTTAGGTTCCATTCACTTGCTCTCACAGAAAAAGGACTAAGTTTCTTGGAGGCGGCATCACATGACTCATAACTATGTTGCACGAATGCGCAGTTAGTTTTCTTCATGTAAGTGCACGCGCAATCTATGCTGCTTCACATATGTAAACCTATTCATTGGCACAATAAATTTAGTTGAATGTGTGCTCTTGTTGTATGTTCTTCTTCGGTTACGTAAGTGTCTTGTTTTGTTGGGCGATAATACTTGAGTCGACCCCCACCGACGGTCGAGGGCACGAATACGACTGAAGATGTCGTCGGTATGTCCTAATTGTACCTTCATGACTCGTGCAATAAGTTTATTTGCCTTAATTAAGACCAAAGGTTGTGCGTTCGAGTGTCTTAATTATGGCAGCTATAACGTAAACTATTCCATTCTGCTTTTTTTTTCCAAATCAGCCACTATCCTTCCGCGATTAATCAAAATGGCTCGGGCTCAGGACATACGGGTGTGGCGACCATCCATATGGATGGGACCCGAAACATTCTTGCCTGTGAGGGAGCGCTGGTGGCCGATTGGGAATCAAAACAAATCGGAATATTTTTACGTTATAGCGGCCTAGCTCCTCATTACTCAACTCTACCTTAATTCAGTTTGCCGTAATAAGCACGAAATATCGTTTGTTCCACTCCCACTAAATGTCGAGGGTTCGGGTGCGGTGCCCTAATGAACCCTATCTTAATGAAGTGTGCTTGAATTACCTTCCCACTAATTAACACCAAAGTCGTGGGTTCAACTCCCACAGATGGTGACACATCAGTTTGCTTGCCACTGAATTTTGGTCTGACCAAAGGTCGAAGGTTCGACTCCCACCTTCCCACCTCGGGTTCACGTTTTGTTATAAAAACATTGATGGCCTAATTTCTCCTAATTAACACTAGCGATCGCGGGCTAGACTCCCACCAGAGGTCTTGGGTCTCACTTACGGTAACACAAGAGGTAGTGGGTTTGACTCGCAGCAAATGTCGAAGGTTCGACTCCCAATGTATTTGGCTGCAATGATGCCCGGCTGTGTTGAGCTGGACATCGGATTTTACATCCCATGAGCCGTTTAAGGCTTTCGCCTTAATAAATGTATAGCAAGACTTGCGTATTTATTTACTTCCTACTAATGATGTGGAAGTCGGGGTTTCTTTCGCAGAAGGGCAGCAATGGTCGTTGTTCCCCTTCATGTATCCACTCGTGCTGTTCTGCCTGTGCTAGTAAACAATTCTTCCCATCGTATGTAAAATCCATAAGTTACGAGGTGCGTACACCCCTCTTAACGGATGCGTAGTGAAATCACTTGGCAGCATCATTGTCGTCCAATCAATACAGCCGTTCGGGTCCCTACGAGCGCCGGCGCGCCACTGGACACTGCCCAACACAGGCTAGATTTAGACGGACTAAAAGCATGTCGGACACAATGCTGACTTGTCCTGTCTGCTCTACTCTGACTTCTGCCGAGATATACGAATCTCCACTGTCACGCGTCACCCCAATTTGGCGAAACCGGACGTGATCCAGACTGCATATTCCTGTGACACCGACTGCCGTGGTTCTGACAGACGCTACACATTCTACGGGCGAAAACCTTCCCGAGTAACGTGATCAGCACTGCAGGTGGGTGGTCGCCGTGAATTTGCGCAGATACCGCGACTATAATACTTAGGCGTGGTTGCTTAGAGATCAATCACGTTTTCAACTTGCTCGGATCCAATCTCAAGGCAAAACGTTTCTCTACGCTGTCGCAGCGCTCTCATCCGTGGCCGTTGACGAAGTGGCAGATCTACTGGACGTCCCACTGTCTGCCGCCGCCTAAGACCTCCTGACAGCAATCCTGCTGCACCGCACAGCTGCTTTCCTGGGTTCTCGAAGAAGTCGCAGGCCACCACTCTAGCACACTTTTTTACCCACAGTGACAGCTGCTCGGAGAAAATGGGGTATCGATTAACGACGCTTTTTTGGGTGAATTGCTCATAGAACGGCTCTCAGCTAACGCGGAGATGGTCCTGGCGACAGCTTCTATTGTTTATTTTGCTGGGCTATAAGTATAAAAGTTATAGAAGTAACAGCCAGAGCCATTGCAACTGCCATATCGTCTCCTGGTCACATTTCGCGTACGCGGCGTATCCTTGCATATCCTTCGCCAGCACAACCTACTCTCGACTCCCCATGTGACCGCCTCCTTACTTGCAGGTGCATCTTACGCCAAAGGATAACATTGCAACAGAGTGTACGAGTGTTAACACATTGTTTGTGCAGCTGAATGTCGTTGCACCCATTTCACCTTACGTGAAGCCGTAGTTCAAAAAGTTCCCAACATGATCATCACCGCCGCTCTAACAGTCTATTTGGCTTCACTTCACTTGTTTGCAGAAAAGCTTGAGATCGCACGTACGAAGTTTCAAGACATGCTGGTACTCTGCATTATTTGCCCTTCGTCTAGTAACTGAGCATCACCACTTAATATGATGCCTAAGAAGACAAGGGAATGGCAAGGGAGTAGCTTTCTCATAGCTGCCTACTACAAAACATACAGGAGCAAGCTGCAACCATCTTTTTAAGATTGACACTTTTCGTGCCTTTCAACAGCTATCTGTCGAAGATGACGGCATTCCCAAGGCTGCCATGACTACACCACCTGATATTTATGAATTCCTTCCGATGTAGTTCGGACTACGAAGCACTAGTCAGTATTTTCACGGTTTACGCGATTCTGTGACGTGGAGTCTGCAAGAGCATCTTCAGCACCTGCCGTTCTTGTATTCTCACTTGACAGTCGAGGAGTTGTTATAAACGCCCTCAAGAGCCAAATGGGTCGTTTGGAAGCTCGAGTTCCTTGGACCAGCTAGTCGGTGCCAACCACATCAAACACTGCCGTCCAAGTTTCGCCTCGTCGACCCATTTCAACAGCCGAGAACACGCCCAAACTTCATGAATTTCTTGGGTTCCACCATTTTTATCATTGTTATTTTGCAATTGTGGCCGCATTGTGGGTCCTCTACATGATTTGCCCGGCTCTTAGTGTAAGGAAGTGGTCTTGAATGATAAGGCTACTCACACTTTCACTGGATGAAGGAAAATCTGCCATCGCCGCTGGCATGCTACTCTGACATCCGAAACCAGACACACTGAACGCTATGATAATTGACGCTTTGAAGGAGGCTGTTGGATCTGTCCTACAGCAGTTCGCCGATGGTGTGAAAAACTGACTCAAATTTAAAGTGTTTGCATTCTTAGGGTACTTCACGTACTTTTGGAGGGCGATGTATCATGTTTGTATGTTGTTATTTTTCCTGCGAACCTCGCTCACTGGGTCGTTTGTCGTCGAGTGGGTAGCGTAACTGCTGCTGTGCTGAGAGAGCAGCGTTCGAAAGTAACCATAAAACCGACATCCCTCATTGAGTGTGAGAAAGTGTGTACATACGCGCCGGTCTTCAACGAACTTCTTGCCGACATGGCTCACTGTAGATGCGGGACTGGGTATGTACAGCAGCTCTTCATTCAAACTCTTTGACGCCGCCTTGGCGCCCTGGATATATGCGACTTGATCTGTCCATGTGTTAAATGAACATGTTTGATACCTACTTGCACCAATGGGTATGTGCTAGTTGTGTGCGCCGCTCTTCAACGAACGTATTTGATGCCAACTAACATAACTAAATAATTGCCACTGGCAATGAGCTGCTCTATAATGAAAAAGGGTGCCTTCACGTTCGGCGCAACCGAATTCATGTCAGGATTTCTCAAAGAAAGCAACCCAACGCTTTAGGAGGCTGCGCTACATATGCTCTGGGCATATGCGACACTTAATTGTACCTCTCGCCAACTTGATCACTGAGTTTGTACCACTGGGTGTGCGGCAAGCGAGGGAACAATTATCAGCTATCGGGCGCACCACACTGCTTGTCTCGGAAGCCACGCGCGAACTTCTTGCAAACCTTACCAGATGACGCAGCTTGTTCAGAAAGAAAAACGCGTTAGTGGACCTTGCAGCATTACGTATTTCTCAGCCATCAGACGTACCGGTGCCTTATGTATTGGAAGGCCACGCGCAGGCTTCGTGGAGGCTCCGCTACATGGTGTCACATGTTCGAAGCGCAAAAGCGGAGCGCCGTTGCGGTACCCGCCTCAAACATTTCGGTGGAGGCAAGAAGTTGTGTGCCTATATTGATTCAATGCTAAACGTGTTATCGTAGACATTCATAGTGAGATCGGTTCAGAACATTTTAGAGCACAGTTCCTAGGCGCCCAGTCATGGGTTGACAGGCAGCGTCCCTCGATGTAACCACGCGAACGCGCTCGTGCGACTATTCGCGCGTTCGTCATCGTCGTCTTCCACATATAGCTCCAAAACCGCTCATCATGTCTGCGTCGCCATGCTGCCCCTCCATCTGCGAGGCCACTGACGGCACTGACCCACTGCTGGTCGGCGCGGTGATATGCGTCTCAGATGCTTTGCCTCAATATATTGTGCAAGGAAAAGATATCGAGCTGCACTCAAATTTCGCATTAGGTGTATGGTAATCTCCGGATGTTCTTTTTTTTTATGCGTTGCATATTGCAATCACTCAGTTCAGCCCTTGGGCGCGGCCGGGCAGCCACCATTGACCTTTAGCGCAACCACGTGACGTGACGTCACGACAGCCGGAGGAAAAGCTGGGCCCCAACTCGCGCGGTCGCGCGCGGCCGCAGCCACCACCTGACTCCCGCTCCTCCCAACTCCCAAATATGCAACGCATTCTTGGCTTAACCAAGCTAAGCCTGGCCATTTTTTCGTCTAGAAGCTGAAAGCTGCTCAAAACAGCTACATCATATTTGGACATGAATTAACTGCCATTATCTCACCACGCTCTACATTCGCTATTTTATTGAAGGCCGTATAGAGACCATCCTTACACATCTCCAATTCCTTGTGCACGCCATGAGCTGGGCAGCATCCTGTCACTCATCGCGCGCGACTACGTTTCGCCACGTCAAAGGTCGTGACAGCGTCCATCTGATCAAATCAAATCAGACTTTATTTCAAATACATTTTTTGACAAATCCTATTTGCTGGTCCACCTAAGCACATCGTGCTTTTTAGAAGACCAAGCAGCTGGTGGTACAGCTTTCAATAGAGATATGAAAAATACAATTACCGTTCAAAAATATACAACTTCAAAGTGAAATATTCTAACACACAAAGATTAAATACTACGTTTTCCAGTCACGTAAGAATCCCAATAAAAATCACATGTTACAATAAACAGTTGAATACCACTTCCCCACATTTTTCATCATTGTACCTTTTGAATTGATATCATACAGTGTTGCATCTAGCTCATTAAAAATATCAGGTACATAATACTTTCTTGTTTTCTTTCCATAGTTTGTTAACACCCTTGGCTTAAAATACCCTTCTGTTTGTCGTAACGCAAAATCTCTTTTTACCAATATTTTAAAAGAACTTGAATAATAATAGCGTGTTATAGCCACTTATTTAAATAGCTCCTGTACTGGAAGTATTCCAAAAATATTATACTTTTCTTTTCTGTCTGATTCTTCTAGTCCGGTTCCATATGTTATGCTATTGACAATTCGTTTGGCTACGCGATCAATCGCTTGCTTCTTATAGTCGGAACATGCACCATATAACGTTACACCATATGCAAGACCGATTCTGCTAATGCCTTATATATAGTAAGATACGCGTTTTCCCGCGCAGACTATACATCGTGGCCGCTACAGTTCTTAGTTGCCCTGACGTCGTGCTTCTTGGCACGAGATCACGGGATCGAATCCCGGCCACGGCGGCCGCATTTCGATGGGGGTGAAATGCGAAAACACCCGTGTGCTTAGATTTAGGTGCACGTTAAAGAACCCCAGGTGGTCGAAATTCCCGGATTCCTCCACTACGGCGTTCCTCATAATCAGAAAGTGGTTTTGGCACGTAAAACCCCATAATTATTATATCACTTAGCTTGCCACAAACGTGTATGGCATGGTTATTCCAGGTTAGATGCTGATAAAAAAAGAAAACCTAAATACTTAACCACACGCTCAAACTGTAATGGTTGACAAATACATGCATTGCAATGTGGAACGTGCAGATATACATTCATGTTAAATGAAAGCATCTGATGTGTATTCATGAAGCAAATTAGTTTAGTTTTTTGATGATTTATGAAAATTGAATTGTGTGCGAACCAGTCTACGATTACTTATATGTCTCTTTGGAAGATTTGGCATTCCGAGTTATAGGCACTCATTTGTGGCGCTGTCGCAGTGTCATCAGCGTACTGAAAATGTTTTGATTTCAGTTGTAGGAGGCTGAGATCTGAGACATATATATTAAAGAGTATTGGCCCTGCATGATCTGATGATGTCCTGCATGACGCCGATATGGTTTCTTCCCGCCGTTAGAACCATTTGTCGTCAACGCCGATTCACTCAACAGGCGCTTGTACGACGATGATGAGTTTCACATCCTCTCGACCTCGTAAACTTTCTTAAATTACATTTTTCACTCCAAGTGATATATCGCTTTCCTGTGACATTCATACCGGCACACTGTCATCTTTGATCATGGTATCAATATGCAGACGTTCTAATAGACCAACCACAATCCCTCTCTACCTTTATCCCGCGCGACACAGAAACATCTTGCCTGTTTTTTGGTTTGGCCTGGGCTAAGCGCTGCAGTTTGCGGCTCTGTTTTCTGCTGTTTGCCATGTCAACGCTCCAATCTTCAGCATATCAACGTCATCATCTTCATCATCATCATCATAATCATCATTGCCAGCCTAATTTATGTCCATTGCAGGACGAAGGCTTCTCCCTGCGATCTCTGATTACCCTTGTCCTGCGCCAACCGATTCCAACTAGCAACCGCAAATTTCCTAATTTCATCGCACCACCTAGTCTTCTGCCGTCCTCTACTGCGCTTCCCTTCTCTTGGTAGCCATTCTGTCGCCCTAATGGTTCAACGGGTATGTAATCTGCGCATTGCATGCCTTACGAACGACTGGATGCCCAATCGGACATGACGAACTTAGACCTACTCGTCCCTCTGTCACGTTCCAAGTGCTACTCTTACACACTAAACATGCATCAACTGCTACACAAGATGGCTCGTGGCCCTGCCCCAGAGATGAATCTCCGTATGGCTGCCATTGGCTGTTTCAATGCAGACGCTCTTTCGGCGCTAGCGCCAAGGTCTCCTTCACTTATGGAACTAGCAGGAGGGCGATGCGTTAGTAAAATGGCGGCGTGCACGATTGTTTACGTTGACATGGCAAGAGGAACAGCAGCCGTGCGTCGCCTCCTTACCCTAGCGCTCTTTGTTTTCTCTTTTTGTTTTTATTATGCCCACCCGCTCCGCTCTCTTTCCACCCTACACCATGCCTGGCGCACCGTTTACTTTTGCTTTCTTTTTGCCTCTCGGCGGCACGTATTTTTTGCTATCGCGCGCGCTACGCTGCGTATTTGCATTGTTTCTGAACTGACGGGTATGGTATGGTGTGGTATGGTATGAAGAACTTTATTGGGTCCTGAAGATAGACCCTAGATTGACGCGACCTGCTCCCACGTTGGGACTGTCAGGCAGAGCACTTCAGCCACATCGCGGGCATTCTGGACTGCCCGTAATCGGTTAGAGAGTGATTCACTGTGTAGCATTTGCCGCCACCATTCTTGTTCCTTGTCACAATCTGTGAAGACCGCGGGGCACTGCCAAAGCATGTGGTCAAGAGTAATGATGTCATTGCACTTATTACAATTGGTTTGAGCTTCCCTCTCCAGATAGATCCTGTTAATAAAATCTGGGCTTGGGTATGTCCTTGTCTGTAGCAAACGTAATGTGACCGCTTGGGCTCTGCAAAGCTTACCGTTTGGCATTGGGTACTCCCTTCTCCTTAAATAATAGTGCTTCGTGATTTTGATATATGGTAATACTCAATCCCTGTGTTCCCCGGGTGAAGTATAATTTGCTCGGTCTTGAGAAGCACGGCTAGAAAGTCCTCGTGCCGCTACATTTACCACCTCATTGAGGTTTCTACGAGTTCCGTCCACCACCTGCAGATGTGCAGGAAACTAGCGGATTTTGATCCTCTCACTATTGACTTTCTCTAGTAACCTTGTTGCTATCTGTGTCACATATTTGTTAGTAAAGATGCGTATGGCTGTTCTAGAGTAGCTGTAAATATGTGTCCACCGCATAGCCCGGATGGCCAAGAAGATTGGTACTTGTTCTGCTACTGTTGGGTCTTTGGTACAGACGGTGATGGCACCCCGTATGTTACCTTGAGTGTCGTCTACAACAACGGAGGTATACGCATCTTTATTTTTAACCCAGGCAGCGTGAACGAAAACGGCCTGCTGCTTATGGTGATCTATGTTATGAAGGAGTGCCTAGGTTCTTGCCTTCCGTCTTTCGAGGTTATGTGTGGGGTACATGTTTGTAGGAAAAGGGGTCGTTTTAATTGTTTCTCGTAGTCCTGATTGCAATTCTGTTAATAATTATCCTGTGTTCGTGTGGTTGTTAATTTCTACGCCTATTTCTTCAAGTAGCGCCATCCCAGGTCGTGTCCCCATTAGTCTCTCCTGGTGGGCCACCTGTTGAGCCTCAGCTATTTCTTCTAGCGTGTTATGCAGCCCTAGGCGCAATAAGCTATCACTGGCCGTACTGATTAGGAGTCCTAGTGCAATCTTTATAAGTCGTCTGATTAAAGCGTTTAGCTTGTTCTTATCAGACTGTATCCGTTGTAGTATGCCTGCCACGTACGAGAAGTGGCAAAAGGCGAATGCATGTACCAATCTTAAGGCACTGTCTTCTCCTAGCCCCTTATGCTTGTTGGTAATTCTACGCAGAAGCCTAATGATTTCTTCTGACTTGTTAGAGATATGTTATATCATCCTGCAATTAGATCCATTCGCTTGCAGAAGTCTAACAGACACTCTAACAGACTCCACCTGCCTGATCGGTTCTCCATTCTTGGTGTAGATGTCAATGCGGGCTTCTTCCTCTGGGATATATCCGTTCGGCTTGCGCCCACGCTCACTGCTCCGTAGTGCCATTAGTTCTGATATTTTAGCAGAGCAGTTCAGTCCCATACCCTCAAGTATTGTTTCCACCACATAAATGGTTTCCTTTAGTTTCGTCTCTATTTGTCCCATATTACCTTCGGCACTCCAGGTTCTTACATCATCTGCATATATTGCAAAGTGGATACCCGCAATCTGCGCGAGACCTCGAGCCAGTTTCGACATTGCCACAATTAAATAACATGGGGCAGAGGACAGACCCTTGTCTTGTCCCACGATTCACAAGTTCCAGGGTTGTCGATTGGAGTTCGAATAACCTGAGACAAGCAGAACGGCAACCGAGAAAGACATTGACTATATTGTGCAATAGCTTACCGAATCCCACCTCCGAGAGGATATCCAAGATGGCCCTGTGCTTGATGCGATCAAAGGCCTTTTCTACATCTAGGCCTAGGTGAGCTCTCGCATCCAGCGGGCTAGCAAGAATAAGGCGAGTTTTGATTTAAAGCATTGCACCTTGAGTCGAAAGTCCAGGACGGAAACCGATCAGGTTATGCGGAAGAACTTTTCTGTTCTCTACATACTTAATTAGTTTATTGAGTATGACATGCTCCATGGTTTTGCCCAGACATGATGTTAACGATATGGGTCTTAGGTTATCCGATTGAGTTGCTTGTCTGGTTTGGGAATAAGAATTGTGTTAGCAATTCTCCATTCCTTCGGAAAATCACCGTTTTTCCAGAATTCGTTGAAATACTCTGTTAAATATGTTATAGAATCATCGTCCAGATTTTTAAACAGCCTATTGGAAATGCCATCTGGACCGGCAGCGGATCTGCAATTGAGGTCGTACAGGGCTGCGCGAACTTCGCTTTCTGTGAAGTCTTGACCCATAGGCTCAGTCTACCCCTGTATATTCAGGCAGGTCTCTACTCTCATTGTTATCCTTATGTGGTAAATACTTAGCTGCGAGCCGATCCAGGATGGCCTCCTCCGTTGTGACCTGACTCTCACGAAGGAGGAGTCGTGCCACTGCTGTTCTCTTATTAGATTTCGTGTCGTTCTCACGAAACAAATGTCTGAATAGGTCCCAACTTCAACCTCGCTTGATTGGACCATCCATAGAATTACAAAGCTCATCCCATTGTTGCTTCTATATATTTCTGGAGTGTTCTTCAATCTCCCTATTCAACAATGTTACGCGGTTCCTCAGTCTCCTATTCAGCCGTTGCGTTTTCCATCATTTTAACATTGATGGTTTGGCTTCAATCAAGTGCGCCAGCCTACTGTCCATGATTTCGATATCCTCCTCGTTAGTAATATTGTTCGTTGCCGCCTTTACATCTTCCCTGAGCTGAGTGGTCCATGTATGGAGTGTTTTCTTTTGTTCTGTCTGTGTGTCAGCTATGCTTTTCCTTGCTTTCCGAAAAATATCCCAGTCAATGTAGTTAACGAGCTTTATGTCGTTACTGGGTGTTTCCATTAGTATTTGTAATATGTTTTGATCACTACCCAGGTCAATATTGGAGTTATTCAAGCCAGCGTTCGCTAAATATGATACAAACGTAAGGTCTAAGGTGGAGTCCCTGCATGTAGATGTACCACACCTAGTGGGATAAGCTGGGTCAGTGATGAGGGAGAGATGAAGGCGGTGGACTTGTGCTCAGTGGTAAAAGAGCGGAGGGGATTGTCGTAACTGTCGAAGTGCACCGTGGTAAAGACTGGCGTCATGGCGGCGAATATCGGCCACGTCTGTTGCACAAGTCGGCGACGCCTATCTAATGGCGTAGCCTGTCGTGTAATCAGTACCGACGGCGATCCACTTATTCCCTCGAGTCGTCGTCGGAAAAAGGCCAAGCAGGGGAAGGCCTAAGCGAAACAAAGGCTTAGATGGATATTCAAGTGGATGGAGTCGTCATACCGGTGGCAGGGGAGGTTTCTTCTGGCGCGGACACAATTCACAAGCTGTGACATAACGGCGCACAGAGCGGTAGAGACCCGGCCAGAAGAACCGGCGTCGTACAGGGTCGTATGTACGCAAAACTCTGAGGTGTCCCGCCGGCGGTGCAGTCGAAATTGTTCGAGAGCGATAGATCACAGATGACGAGGAAGAACAAGGAGAAAACTCAGGACCGTCAGGGTGGATATTGCGGCGGAGAGGATGCTGTCGTGCAGGACGAACATGCCGCACGTGCCGTCGGTGCAACCATTTTGTACTCCGGCGATGATGGACTGTAAGGATTTGGCGCATTTTTTTCTTTAAGCGCGCCTGTCGGTCACGTCAGTAAAAGCCATCACACAGGTCAACGGATCATGCGCAGCAGGATCAGGGGGATCAACGGGCTGATGAGAGAGGCCATCAGCGTCCTTGTGAAGGCGCCAAGACTTGTAATTGACAATAAATGAAAATTCCTGGAGCCGAAAAGCCCAGCGACAAAGCCGTCCTAGCAGAGCGCGTGGTGGTCTGTAACACCGAAAATGTGCGGCCACACAATGATGTCGGGAATTTGGCGACTGCCCAAACTAAAGCCGAGCACTCTCGCTTGGTGATGGAGTAGTTGCTCTCGGCAGGTAACAGCAGGCGACTGGCGTAATCTATCACGCCCTCGGTACCATTCTGTTGTTGGGCGAGAACAGCGCCGATGCCATGGCCGCTTCCGTCACGGTGAACTTTGGTCGGTGCACGTGGATCAATGTGGGCAAGTATGGGAGGGGCGGCCAAAAACACGATGAGCGCGGCGAACGCGAAAGCCCGCTCCGCGCCCCATGAGAATGGCGTTTTCTTTGGAATATCTGTCAAAGGCCGAGCAATCTCGGCGGAGTTTCTGACGAAACGGCGAAAGTACGAACACAGGCCGACGAAGCAGCGCACCTTAGAAGCAGAACCCGGCGCATAGAAACCACGAACGGTGCGAACTTTTTCCGGATCTGGTTGTACACCGGATGCGTCAATGAGGTGTCCCAACACGACAATTTTACGGCACCTGAACTGGCATTTCGTGGAGTTCAGTCGGAAGCTGGTTTTTGGGAAGACCGCAAGAATTGCAGCAAGTCGGGTAAGATGGCTACCGAACGTGGGAGAAAAAACAATAACGTCGTGAAGGTAGCAAAACAGCTGTTCGATTTGTAGCCTCGCAGAAGAAAGTCCATTATACGTTCGAATGTCGCAGGAGCATTGCACAGGCCAAAGGGCGTGACTTTGAACTGATGCAAACTATCCGGCGTGATGAAGGCCGTCTTGTCGCGGTCCACTTCATCGAGTAAAATTTGTCAGTAGCCGGATAGAATATCGATGGACTATAAGTATTTAGCTCCGTGCGAGCAGTTCAAGGAATCATCAAAACATGGTAGGGGTAGACGTCTTTTCACGTGATTGTCTTTAGGTGGCGATAATCGACGCAAAAACGCCAAGTACCATCTTTTCTTTCCCGAGAGTGACTGGCGAAGTCCACGGGCTGGCTGATGGTTAGACGACCCTCTTGCGAAGCATTTCGTCCACTTCTAATTGGATGTCTCGACGTTCAGCATGCGATACACGATAGGGACGCCGAGGAATAGGGTTCGTGTCTCCAATGTTTATACGGTGGTGAACAACAGATGTTTCGCCTAGCATTCTGTCACTGAAATCGAAGATGTCACTGTACGGTTAGAGCAGGAGACGTATGTCCGTTGCCTGTGCAGGGGTGAGGTCAGGTGTAGTCATTTTCGCGACGTCACCCGTTAAGGAACCAGAGCTGTGAGCTGCAATTGGCACTAATAAAGACATCTCGGCATTGTCGCCTGGTGGTTTGTCCTGCTATCGGAGTCAGAAGGCCAACGTGTCCCATCCCCGTAGCGATCTGTAGCGAGAACCAAATCCCATCCCCATCCCCGTAGCGCGAACCAAATCTGGTGACGTGACCGCGAATGCCGCATTGGAAGTGGACGGCGCACTCCCGGGACGCACTGATATTGTCAGTAGCAGGATAATTAGCACAGCCCCTCCTACACTTGGTAAACTGTGGATGGTCTGGGTGAGTAATTGCCGTGGAACTAATAACTGGGATGGGCGTTTATAGTAGGGTTTGGCCCTCTTGAACGAGGAGCGAAGCTGTAGGCATCTACGGAGGCGGCGGTGATGGACGTCTCACCGAAGTCACAGTGAGGAAACTGCTCTCGAGCCCGTGGAGTCAAGAGGGAAGCTACCTCACATCGTTCACGCTCTTCGCGCACCACTTGCCGAATAACTGAGGCAAGGTCGGATGGAGCTGGGACCACGTCAACACTGGCAACGTTAGTTGGGTTGGCCAGGCGGCCGAGCTTTCAATCCTTAAAATGTGCGGCATTGCCGAATGACGTCGCTTACGGAGTCATGACTATCTTTTCCTATGAGGAACTGGTACACGTCCTCCGCAATACCATTTAAAAAAGAGATGACCAACTTTCTTCTCTTCTCTCATGTGAGGGTCCAGCCCCTTGTACAACTTCAGGACTTCCTCGATGTACGTCGTGCTGGATTTGCTACGAACTGGGGCTCGCTGCATCAGGGTTTGCTCTGCACGCTTCTTTTTAGCTGCCGGATTTCCGAAGCAGTTCCTTATTTCGTCGACAAATTTTTCCCACGTCGTCATGCTTTCATCGTGGTTTTGGAGCCACACAGACGTGGTTCGCTGGAGGAAGAATGCAACGTTGTTAAGCTGGGCTGTGGCATTCCAGCCATTGAACCGACTTGCGCGTTGGTAAAAGCTGAGCCATCCGTCCACGCCTTTCCGGGCTTTTTCGCCGAAGGTTCGTGGTTCGATGTAGGGCTGCTATGGTTAGTTGCAAGAAGGTGGCGGGTTCTCGCCGTCGGAAGCCCTCTCTGGTAGCAGACCGGTAATTCGGCAACTTCGGCGAAGCTCCACCGATTGCGCTTGTGCGGACGGTTCGTCGTCGTTCTTCGGGGGCGCCGTTGTTTTACCTCGAACCGTCCACCAAAACTGTCACGATGGAATGCGTTTATTTAAAGATGAATTGACGAAAAGGGGCCGCGCCGACACCGAGCCACTGCAAAAACAAGCGCATTTCTTTCTCCTCTTCCTTCGTCCTTGCTGTAGCTTTAGCTAAACCATATTCTTCCGTTCGACTAAACAATTAGCCAGAAGTCACAGGAATCGAATGTTCTGACAATCAGTCCTGTTGCACTTGGGCCCAGCGTGGCGTATCACGCTGGCCTGCGTGATCATGACGTGGCATGGGCGTCCACCTCCATTGCAAGTGACGGCGTTGATGTGCTCTTCCTGGACCCTCCTCGCACCAGACGTGCTCTGCGCTAGCCGGGCGCTGTGCCGTTGACATGCCTAGGTGATTGCCTGCGTGGCACGGGACAGCGGCTGGTTACGATGACGGGCTGGACCGGAACCACGGAGCGCAGCCACGGTGACGTAGTCGGGGATCAGGAACTGAAGCTATTGCAGGCCAATTCTCGCGTACTCTCCGGTCTGTAGTCTTCGAAGCTGCCGCTTCCCTTCTCCGGAGCACAGCTGGAAATGCGTCTGCCCTGCTCCTCGTCCATGCCCACAATTCCAGCTCATCTACGCCTTCGTCTCCTTTTTCGTCGTTATTTTTTCTCTCGCGCTTCAAGCGATTCACGTGCTTCCCACGTCACGTGTCCACCTCCCCTTTCGCAAACCAGCTTCGGTGACTTCACGCAGTTGCACGTGCTTTGTCGATGACTCATGATTCAAGTGAAGGATGCGATTCATGTGGCTGAAGTTGAGAACGTCTAGACTCCGGGAGGCAAAATTAAAATGCCGCCGACGGAACTGTCGTGGGCGCAAATTCCCATGCTGTGGAGAGAAATTTCTGGTGACAGTGCAATCAGTACCTTAAGAGAGCTCGCATCTCAAGCTCCCATGAAGCCATGAGGGACTACCTATAATGGACCGAAGCTACTCAAATTCAGGCGGCCGCAATTTCGTATTCCTCCAGCACCGACTGAGATTCCGAATGAATGGTTACGAGTGAAAAAATAACGCTCCGGTCGCTGCGGTAATGTCTTTTCATGTTGGGTTGATTGGTAGCTGGTCATAGTGCCCAGTTTTATGTGCTGCGTGTTGGACGCGCAAGAAATATCTTAAAGCTTAGTCCTCCTCAATTTAATTGAATTCTTAGAAAAAATATGCTTTGATTATGCGAGTAAATACCTTGTACACTGTATATATCCAGTGTATAAAATGCGGTTGCATGCAGAAGATATTAATATTTTCACAGGAAATTAAGCACCACGCGGAGAACTAAAACATGTAACAAAGGAAAACTCATTAATGATCATGTAGCAGTGCAAGCAGCGCGTACAGAGAGCAGAATACGAGACCAGCACGCTGTTTCAACTTGATGTTTAATGTATAGACCATAGGTTGGAAAACTCACCCATGAGTGCACTCACTCACTAGTACTCATTTTAAAGGCGTGAGTTCGAGTGCGAGTGAGTGCCAGTGAGTGTGAGTGGAGGTGGGTGTGAGTGAGTGCCAGTAGGTCCGAGTGGAAGGAGTGCGAGTGCGAGCGAGTGCCAGTGATTCTGAGCGGAGGTGAATGCGAGTGCGAGTGAGTGTGAACGTGACTGAGTGCTGTCAGTGTGAGAGGAGGTAATTGTGAACGAGAGTGAGTGCTTGTGACTGTGAGTGCAAGTGAGTGTGAACGTTGTGAGCGCTTGTGAGTGAGGGGATGTGAGTGTGAACACAGTGAGCGCCTGTGAGCACGAGTGCACATGAGTGTGAACGTGAGTGAGTGCGAATGCAGGTGAGTAATAACGTGAGTGAGTAAGGGCATGTGAGTGTGAACGTGAGTGCGAGTGGAAATGAGTGTGAACGAGGTGAGTGTTTCAGTGAGTGGAGGTGGGTGTGATCCTGAATGTGAGTGGAGGCGAGTGTGAAAGTGGGTGAGTGGATGTGAGCGTGAACGTGAGTCAGTGAGTGTGGGTGAGTGTGAATGTGAGTTAGTGCTTGTAAGTTGAGGTGAGTCTGAATATGAGTGCGACTGATGGTATGAATGTGAGTGAGTACGAAGGGGAATGAGTGACTGTGAGTAGAAGTGAGTTTGAACGGGGTTGACTCTTTCACAGCCAGCACAATTGAAGGCCTTTTTTTAAGATTTTAAGATTTTAAGATTTAAGATTAGGATTATTTTTAAGATTGGAACGCGACAGCGTTAACATGCAACGTTCGCATCGGAAATCACCGGAGGCTGTTTTTGGCGGGACCCTATTATGGAGGAAGTGGACGCCGCCGCGTCCGAAATTTTCTTCATACAAAACCCAGTTTAAGAGTGTGCGCACCATCGACCCAGAGTGGCTGAATGGGCTAACGTGCTGGTCTCGCAACCCATAGTTCCTGGGTTCCTCGGGATATCTTGTATTTATTTACTGCCTTCATCGGAAATTGTCGCACATTGCCAAGAGATGCCGAATTCGCCGACAATGGATTTTCTGGAAGAAGAGCTTCTAAAAGCTATTGCGTTAAAAAAGCAACAATCTGTATTATTCAACGAAATATTGTTATCTGAACCGTCAGAAGTTAAGGTGGCAGAAGTCAACATCGCATGTCAAGGTCGCCGCTCGTGCGTTGCCGTTCACGTTATGGTGATATGCACGTGCATTTATTCTGTGAAAATGCGATCGTTTGCAGGTGCTGGAAAGTGCGACTCGACTTAATATTTTAAATGCGTCTTAGTGCTCGGTGCATCAGTTGACAATGATCAGGGAAACAATCATCTGTTCTCGTTGATGGAAGTGGAACGGCCTCCAATGGATGTACAGTTGGGAGGCATGTGAGTTAGATGAGTGAAATGGCCTTAAGAGACACTTACTCATTCTATGTGGATTCAACCATGTCACTAGGAGAAAAGCTCTCCCTTTGAAAATTCACTGTTGGCGAAAAATATTATAATGGGGTGCGTATTTACATGTCAGGCCCGTTTCTCTTTTCTCAGCAGTTGACTTTCACTTTCCAGTGTGCATTAGTGTCTTACGCGATGCATTTGAGTGCTCGAGAAGACAAACCCAATTGTTACGACTTGCCTTCGTTCATCGCGTACGCAATTTATTGTTGCGGAACGGTTTTTAGTGTAACGCCTGGAAAACAACTCTTTCTATTAGGTCAAATACACACGTGACTACTCGCTTGTACGGTAAGCGAACGCTATCTCAGCTAATTGCCATGGCTCGTGCAATAAATAAACAACTAAACAAAATCTGCAAGTGTTAGCGTGAGCGGACAGCGCAGAGACCTTCAAGATCAGGCATGGGAATACCTTTGCAGACGGCGCCCAAGGGCCGCGAAGCGTAAGGCGCCTCGGCTTTAGCGAGTTGCCGACGAGTCACTCATAGACGACCGTTGGAAGTCATGCGAGCCGTGTGTGTGTGTGTGTGTGTGTGCGTGTGTGTATCAGCGGCGCCTGCTCTTTCTTCGGACGCTCAACCCTTCTCCCTGTCTGCCGACGCGACAAGTTGGAGCCGGGTGCTTGCAGCTGGGCACATGGGACGGTTATGCCCGATCTTGCGCCTGCGTTCCTGATTAGACCAAACCATCCTAGAGTGACGTAGACTACTTGAAATGTGAAGCTTTTCCGGAGAACTGCCACAGTGCCGCGCTGCTTTGCCGGACGCGCGGGCTTTCTCCGCTGTGGTAGCTGCGCCAAAGCGGCGGTCGTCTGCTACGCGTTTGATATTTTGGTCGCCATTAGCCAACATTGCGATAATTTGCCTGCTATAATATACTACATGACTGGAAAATAGTACTGACGCACAGAGAACGCGTTTGTGTGCTCTAAATACGGGGATTTTGTATATTTCCTTCTGTGCTTCCATGTTTGTCACCGCAATGGCCCGCACTCACGGCGCTGTCTTAGGCGCACATTCAGCGCGCACTTCATTGTGAGCAGATGTATTTTAATTTAGGTAAGAGTGGCATGACGAACGTATACGTGGGGCAAAATAGGATAAGCACGAGATGACGCCCATAACCGCGAAAACGAAGCAGATATTACCTTGTAACACAGACTCTCCGAGGAAGATGCTGCTGAAATCTGGTACATGACTTGGTAGAAAACGAGGGTGCAATCACAAAATGTAGTGTAGTTAGGGGTTGAGAATAAATTAATACAAAGCTTCAATGCGAGCTGTGGCTGCCAAAAGAAGCTGGGTATCACTAAGATGCACAGTGAGATATTTTCATTCACCAGGAGCCTCGGACTCTGCACAGAGCATGAAAACTGCTCAGCATGACAACTTCAGCAGCTTAAGTTGACGGGCTAGTTGATCTTGCATGCTATATTAAAGAGAGGTTTCTGCAACACCACGAAGAGGACAGAGCACATGTCCTCGTCCTGCATTCCTGTTGTTCTGGTAGCACTACCTTCTTAATATAGCATGACTGCTAACCACTGGAAATTGCCCTTACCTTAAAAAGGCAAAGTTTTCGCCATATTGCGGCTCTCATCTGGGCCAGTACATGTATGAGCAATGAAGGGAGAAAATAAGAAATGTGGCAACACATGGATGCACGTGGTAGTGTACACTCCCCATTGCTCAGTGATTGAAGCTCCAGGGTACTGGAGGCAGCAGAGGCTTGTGAACCTGCATAAATAGTTGCAGGTACATCTCGTATAGCATCTAATAGAGCACATAAAGGTGGCGATAAATTCCAGCTTAGTTGAAGGTTGTTGAAAGATAAAAAATCTACCTCCAGTGGAGAAGCTAGCGAGGAAACAACGTGGAGGTAGTCCAGAGCCCCAAGAAGAGCCGGTAATTCTGCTAAAAGCAGAGAAACAGGACTGCGTGCCAAATATTTGCCAGGCGCAGAGTAAACAACGTCGTTTTACCTCGTGATGGTAAGGCTTTCAGGCTATTGCAAGCCTCTGCTTGCACTGCACCTAAATGAGGTACAAAAGGCAGATATGTCGTGTGACCAAATACACGTGCAGGCTGTCTGGTGCAAGTATGCGTATATAGAAGGTATTACCAGTAGCTGCCAGGAGTTGATTGCCGCTCAAGGGCGCAACAAGAAAATGTGGGCCTGTGTGGAGAACTGGCATTGAGCGGAGAAAATAGCATGATCAAATCTAGGCTGCAAAATGAATAAATGATATTGCCTACATTGAGCCACTGATGCTGAAGTTTGCTCGCTTGGGGTTCGCAATCTCATACGTGAACACATGAATAATGCAGTTATGTAAGAAAGCTACTGCAGGCTGGAACAGTGCAAGTAGCCTCTTAAATACGCCATACATGTTCTCGTGATGATAGTTCCCACGGCCAATTATTTGTTATTTGCTCAATATAACCTTTCCCAAGTGCACTCTAGCCATGAAGCTCAAGTACGTTAGGTCAGTGAAAACAATATTCATTTGCACAACGTTAAAACTTTCAAACGTGTTAGCTTACGTTGAGCTGGTGGCTTTCACGGTCGGGATTGCTTCCTAGGGCTGAATGTGGACGGTGTCTCATTCTTCTTCAAGTTTTTTTTTATTCCGAACTTGTTTAAGATTAGTTGCTCAAATTAATTTTCTTCAAAATGATCCTAGACGTAAAAAAAATACAAATCAGGTTGAACTTACACTACAGCATCAAAGCACCAGAAACATCAGAAACGCCACAGAACAGTTTAAAATTTTCTATGGGGAAGCACAGACAAAGAATGCAGTATAGTTGCGCTTCATTGAAAATTTAGTCCCCTAATCTACTGCACGTCAAACAGGCACCATGCAGCCAGTACCGCGACAAATCAGAGTTATGCGCTAAGAGCATGAGGCGATAATACGCGGTGACACACGGCGCGATGACCTGAAAGCTGGATAATCTCTGTCGCACATCACGCCGTTCAGGGGGCGAGTTTGCAGAAAATATAACCCATCACCCAGTAGTGGTTCGCCAAATTGGACAATATGAAGAAGGCGTTGTGGGTACATAGGCGACTGTGTTTCTTATGGTGCGGTTTCAGCGAAGAAGCTGCCGACACTCGCTCCGTTTTCAGCCATCCAAATAAACAGTACAGCGAAAACGAGGTAGGACCTGTGCAAGAGCAAACGAGTGCTCCAGTTTACACCCCTCACTTATTACACATTTCCGCACCTCACGAATCTAGTTAAGCGCTGCAGTACAGAGTTATGGCCCGCGCCTAATTGTTCGATAACGCGAGGTGAAAGAACTCTGCACTGCCATAATCGAGCAGCTCAGAAATCGTCACTCGGCCATTCGGTGTACGTACCTTTATTCGCCCTTGTTTCTCCCGCTGCCCCGTGATTTGTTCAAGAATGCACCACCTAGCTCAGACAAGAGCTTACAGCGTCTGCTTCTTTTAATAATAATAATATTAATAATAATAATAATAATAATAATAATAATAATAATAATAATAATAATAATAATAATATAATAATAATAATAATAATAATAATATCCCTTACTTCATGAAATTATTACACATTCAAAAATTCGGTCAGTCCAAGCCATGAAGGCTTGTCGAGCTGTACCCGGCAGTCAGCGACAAGTAGTCAAAAAAAAAAAAAAAAAGCCAGGTTAGCAAGCTATAAACTGAAGCAATTTAGAAAACAAAAGCAAACTACAACGCAAAAGGAGGCTACAACACAAAAGCAAAGTACCAAAAACAAGCTAGCCACGAGCAAACGCAAGTTAAAAAAGATATAAAGTGAAACAATCAAGTATACACACCAATCTAGACCAAACGAAACTAATCGAAACTGGAGCACGGGCTCTAATGGCAACTAAACAGAAGAATAATTGGTTTTGAGGTACAGTTTGAGTGTCCGTTTTGAGAGATAGAGTACAGTTCAGTGGGTGAGGAAATAAAAACGTTAGGAACATAATATTTTCTGGTATAACGACCAAAACGGGTATAACACCGCGGGGTAGTGAACGTATTATGGTGTGTCTCATTGGTCTGGCAGGAATCAACGGAAAAAGAAAATCACTGTTCCAAAAATGTTTTATCACCAGAGTTTGAAAAAATAATGCTTCAAATGAGGGTAACTGCAAAAAAGAAAATAGATTATAATTAGGGGGAATTGTCTCGTTGTATGCAACATTTCGAAGAACAGATTTCAGAATAGAATTCAATTTTGCGCACCATGTATATGAACAGTGATGAAATATGGTAATTCCGTATCTAAGATAGCTGTACACAAGCGCGTGAAGAATGACTTTACGGACAGAAAACGGGAACAGGTATCTAGAGTTATACAGAAGGCAGGATACTGTACGTAGCTTCTTGCTAATACATGCAAAATGTGTGTTCCATGTCATATCAGAATCAAAGATGATGCCTAAATATTTTACATTAGTTGCGAACTCTAATGGATGCATTTGCAGTTTATACAGTTAGATTCGTGAACAAAAAATGGCACAGGACGATAAACTTTCTTTATGTGGATTATGAAAGCAAACCAGTTCATTCTTTTGTCTATTAATTCCAATTCCGTTACTTGTACGCCAATCCATTACATACGTGGTATCTGCTTGAAGGTTATAAACGCATGTATTAAATGATGCATGTGTCGACAGAAGGACAGTTTCGTCGGCGTACTGGAATATGCGGCATTTTGATGCAAATTGGGGCAAATCATTGACGTAGAGGTTAAATAAAACTGGAGATAAAACAGATCCCTGGGGAACACCCGATTTTAACATTATTTTTGTACTTGAATAGTCACATATGTGCACCACCTGAGAGCGATTGCTAAAATGACTAGACAATAAATTTATAAATGGGCCCCTGAAGCCAATTCTTTCTAGCTTATCAAGAAGTAATGTGTGAATAACGAAATCGAAAGCCTTACTTGCATCTAAATAAAGAGCACATACGAATTCGTTATTATCAAAAGCTGAAGAGCGTCCGTAAATTATTCTAGCAGGGAAATAGTGCTATTTCCCTGGCTTGTGACAGAAGATTATTTTTATTCAGGAAATCGGTCATCGTTACGAGCAGGTGTTTTTCAATTATTTAACTGATTGCAGGCAGAATAGAAATCAGTCTGCAGTCCTTTTCTTTGCTATGAGAACCACTCTTATAGAGCAAGCGGCTTAACCACAGACACTTTTAAATCGTCGGGAATACCGCAATGATACATATACTAATTAATCATAAGTAGAAGGACGGATTCAAGCACAGAAAAATTTATAATTTAACTGGGCCCAGTCGCGTCTTTTCGTGCGCAAACGACAGCGACAAGCGATGGCCTCGTCACCGTGCGACCTGTCGCGAGGATACATCACCTCCTGCGGTTACCACTTCCTAGCTGCAAAACTGACTGGCTGAGGCGAGCGACAGGCTTGGTGGCTGACAAACGACACAAAATTTAGGGTGAGATTAAGTCAGAAGCGGACAGATCACGCAGCACGGCAAAGAACAACACAGCGGAGAGTAACAATCCGCGAACACTTACCTCGCAAAGGCGCGACGATCCCGTAGGCTCGACCGATCCATTGGAACCACACTTTCCGACGAGCTTCGTTCACTTTTCCGCGCGGTATTGTACAAAAGCTTTTTCCCTTGACTGTTTCGGTTATTACAGCCGAACGCGCAGTAACACGCATAACGAGACCACGAGTGAGACGGAGGCAGACCGGCACTTCGCATGCATCCCATATGTGCACGCGGCGAGCAGAGAGGGACTTTCAAGATGGCGCTGGGCGGAAAAAGCAAAATAACATCACTGAAAGCGAGCGCGCTTTCACATGACAGCAATTCTCCAATCGGAGATACGGAAGATAGAGAAGTCGCATAGTTCAAGAGATGGAGGTGCTTTTCCGAAGGTAGAGGGGTTTTGACGGGTCCTGCAGAGCAGCGGCGCGGCGCGACGGTTACCCGCAAAAGCCTCAGGCAGGAGCCGGTGCTTTGGACACTATCCTATTGTCGCGGACAGCTTTTCTTGGCTAGGAAACGAAAGCTACGGGGGCGGAGCTTCACCACATGACTGTATTCGTACGCAACGTAGTCCGGGCGCTCTTGACAGCGGTTTCGGTTTCGCCAACCTGGCACAACCTCTTTCGTGAAGGCACATACAATTCTCTGGGCGTGAACCAATGTCCGATATGTAGCAAGTTCCGAACAGCGAACATCGCAGCTTGCATCAGAGCTTCCAAGCAGCCGTATGGCGTCGGCTAGGACTTGGACGCGCAACCGACGCTGGCGTCGGTAGAGCCGGCGCAGCAGTCAGCTCGCTCACTTGTTTTTACATACGTACCGACGGTTGCGATTTCCAGAGGGGTTCGCTTGGTTTCCGCGCAGACGCTGGAAAAAACTCTTTTGCGCTTGCTTTTTTTGCTAAAGTTGGACAACAGCCTCTCAGAGGAGTTGGTTGGCGGAACGGCAAGCGATGAACACTCACTAGTAGACACGGGCCTCATTTTACCTTTGATGAATGTGCAAAACTTGCGACGCTCTCGGGTGTGCGAAAACTCGAAAGAGCAAACTAAAAATACAATAGAATACCTGTAGTTGACTAGTGAATGTTAGGTATCGTTTCAAATTAGGTCCTGTAAAAAAGAAAAAAAAAGTATTGTTTTCTATTTCTCACGTAAGAAAACGTGAGCAAAACTACGGCGCTATTCTAAGCAGCGGTGAAAGGCGCTCTTAGTTTCTGTAGCCTCCGCTTCATAGCCAAGAAAAGTTGTGCGCGAGTATAGTATTCTAGGCATGGAGGATGCTAGGTCATTCTAACCGTCCTCGTGTTCCAGAACGCCATGTGAATCTCCGCATGGCTCCCATTGGCCGAGTTAATGCAACCGCTCTTTTCGACGCTAGCCGCTAGACTTCAGGTACGGCCCTTTTGGGTGGGCAATATAAATATGGAAGTGGCGGCCCCCATGGTTGTTTATGTCCTCATGGCAGCAGGAACAGCAGACGTGCAGCACTTTCGCTCCAAAGCAACTCTTTTTAAATCTGATGCCGACTTGCCCGGCTCGCTACCCGCTTCGCCCCTCCGTCTCAACTACCCCCCAATGTCGCATGCTCATTTTTTTTTGCTTTAGCCTGTGCTCGTGGCGCGTTCTTTATTATGCGCTACGCCACGCAATAGCTTTTTTTTTCATTAAAATACATACCGAATGAACGGCATGCCCCGCGCGAGTACGTAAGTAACGCTACTGCTTCCTTCGAAGCATAAAGACGCATTAGAATTCTTTGTTCCAGATTCCAGTGATGTGCAGACAGAACCCCGTACGAGATACAAGAAGAGAGAGCGCTGCTCTGTGAATAAGAACTCTGATTCTAACTGTTGTCGTTGCTGGCATACACTACAGTGCTCTGTTGCTCGACGTTTGCTCGCCCGTACTGATGTATTAAACCAGTTTGTTTCACGTCGTATCATCTACCTGCCGTTCCCTCCTCGATGATCAACGACAGCCAATCTCCGAGCGAACGCTGTTAACTTGGCGGCCACTCGAAGTCATGAATTTATTTAAATATAAGGCGTTAGTAACAGAAGGGCTAAGTTAATTCCGTTCCCTAATAGTTTTAAGGAAATATAAATATTTAAAGCAATTTGAGTTAAATGCGTATTGATTAGGCGTTCTAGGGTGCTTGTGGCGTTTCGAAGAACTTCGTACGGATGTGTCAATAGTTTTGTCACCATGAATAAATTGAAACAAAAACATTAGTCGTGCTAGTTTTGCCCTGCTTTGCAGTGTTAAACACCAGCTTTTTTTATAGTTCAGTCCATGAATCATTTAACTTGTACTTGTTATAATGAACCTCACTGCCTTCCTCTGCATCCCCTCTTGTGAGTTCTTTTGTGTAGGTAAATCAAACAATACTGGCGTACTCCAGCCCTGGTCGAACAAACATATTGTAAACCAGCAGATTTGTATTTGCGGCTGCAATACGAAATGCCTTCTCTGAAAGATGAATCCATTTAGTGCCCAACATGTATACTGACTTCCACTTGAGGTTATGTTTCAAAATGGGTTTGCCATCGGAGAGCGCATCCTAAAGTGGCGCATAAATATTTACCCTGAAATACCCAAATGAGGGGTGTGTCATTAATAATGGAAATTTCTGCTTATTGCTAGCGTTACTGATGTTTGGGCATTTACAGTCATCTGCCAATCCTGACACCAGGCAAAGGTAGAATTTTTTACATGGTGATCATCATTGGAATTAATTTCGCAGTGCGAAAAATAATGGTCAACAAATAGACGGATGTTGCCATGTAATCGGTAAGGCAAATCGTTCAAATATATCAAAAATAATACTGGGTCTAAAACACTGCCTTGGCGCACTCCAGATGTAACAGGTGCTAAATTGGTAGCTTGATTATGAATATACACGAATTGTGAGCGGCAGAGCTCGGCACACTCACTTATGAATGCACTCACTCACATTCACTCGCACTCGTTTCAAAGGCGTCAGTGCGAGTGAGTGCCAGTGGGTGTGAGCTGACGTCAGTACCAGTGAGCGTGAGCGGAGGTGAGTGAGAGTGAGTGCCAGTGCGAGTGAGTGGGAGTGAGTGCGAGTGTATGCGAGTACCTGTGATTCCGAGTAGAGGTGAGTGTGAACGAGAGTGTGGGCTGGTCAGTGTGAGTGCCAGTGAGTGTGAGCGGAGGTGAGCCGGAGTGTGAGTGCCAGTGAGTCTTAGCGGAGGTGAGTGCGAGTGAAAGCCCTTGAGTGTGAGCGGAGGTGAGTGCGAGTGCGAGTGAGTGCCAGTGAGTGTGAGGGGAAGTGAGTGCGAGTGAGTGCAAGTGAGTGTGAATGGAGGTGTGTGCGAGTGAGGGCCAGCGAGTGTGAGTGCAGGTGAGTGCGAACTTGAGTGAGTGTTTGCGATTGTGACTGGAGGTGAGCGTGAACGTGAGTGAGTGCGGTGCCTGGAAAAATTATGGTGAGTGAGTGTGAGTGAGTATTCTTCGACACTGCCGCCCTATGGTATGGAGAGGACAAATATTTAAACCAGACAAATAATTAAAAACGAAAATGGATGAAAAACTTCGAACAAACATTGCAATAGCCAAGAAGTTCGAGATTTAGGAATTGTCGTTCAACTTGTGGTTTCTACGAATTGTACCAAAGTGAACCATAGCAGTGGGGACTTTTTGTTAGTGGTAATAGTACCTTAATTACATCAAAAAATCACACACGACTATCACACTCTCTATGTGAAATTTAAGAGCATCCCTATACGTGTTTTCATTTCGAGATTGGCTGTCACGGAGAATCTGTCACCTGGGACAGGCTGCAAATGGAGCTGAATTTGGCGCGACTGCCTCGCTAATTGCGAGATCGTAAGGAGCAGCGCGTGGGTGTCGCGTGGGTGCGATTCACAGCAGCCACAGCAGACAGACCTCCCATACGACGCACGCCACTCTGGCGCCATCTCGTAGCATTGTCACTGCAGCGCGCATCTTGCGTGGCACTACGTTTTCCTTCTAACGCTTTCGCCGTAATCTTCTCTTCCGTTTTTGGCTTCATGCTTCTGCTGCACCTTGTTCCGCCGCTTCCCTCCTCTCGCTTTCCTCCCGCTTTTAGAGCACATGTATTAGGCTCTCGTTCCTTCGTTGTGTGTCGGCCTCGGCGTAAACGAGCGATCGAGCGCAGGGAAAACAGGAAAGCGAACGCACAGCGCAGTGGTCCATGAAAGACGCCAGGAGGAAAGCGGAGAGTGCATCGAAACCACCCCGAGGCTGAAAGCGGAGGATAATGGTATGGCAAAAGGTTGAGAAGAAACGTAGAGTGCGGCTACGATGGCTACGAGATGGCGCGAGAGTAGCGCGCGTCGTCTGAGTGGTCTCTCGGTGGCGGCTGCTGTGAATCGCGCCCAAGCATCAGCCAGGCTCTGGCTCTCGAGATCTCCAGTTTAGCGAGGCAGTCGTGCCGCGCATAGCTCCATAGCAACTTCCGGCACGAGACAGGATGTCCGCGCCAGCCAATATGTCACGCAATAAAAACACGTATGGAGTTGCGTTCAAATTTCGCATTAGTTTGTATCGTAATAGTCCGCAAATTTTTTTTATTTCTTTGCGGCCACCGCTGCGCTCCGCGCTCGTTCGTTCATCCGCTGCGCTTGTTCAATCGGCTTTACGCCGGGAACGCCGACGCAGGAACGAGCGCCTAACAGCTGCACTCTAAATTGTATGATGTATTTCACAAGTAGTCAATAGTATTCATTTAAGATTTTCGTTTTATTTCTTCATGTGTCCCGTAATATTTGCATATAAGTGGGACGCGGAAATGTTTGCCTTTTGCCGGGTGAGTTCTTTTCAGCAGCCTTCAAATGTTAAAAGATGTCGTTAAGCACAGCACGAGCCTTTCCGCATCGCAAATTTCTCGAATGTCAACGCGCGTTCAGTCTGTTGGCTATGTTTTTCGCTGAGACTTGTGTAATCAGATTGTATGCGCTACACGAGTAATGTTTTACTTTCTAGAATGCACGTGGGCACCATTGACTGTGCTGAAGCCTTCGAAAAGCCATGTATAAAGCCAGCGCACTCGACTTGCAGATATTATTTCGACTATCGACCAGCATGCCTGCCGCTATCGTTCTCCGACTTGTATTCCAAGGCACATGTTCGCCCGACAAACAGTTACGCGACTTGCGTTGCGCCACTGTGGTTGTTCACCGTCATTACCACGTGACCCTAGCGCTGAAGTCGGCAACAAATGAGGAGTACAATTTTATATTCTGAAGTTAACCCTATTCTTTTTCACAGCTCCTTTATGACGCAGGGTCCTACTGGCTCTATCAGAGAAGCGCCATGGCGGACACTACATTTACAACCACCCGTCGCTGCGTGTTCCTGAGTTATGAAAGGTTTGATAACACATCCGACTTGGCGATCTTATATGCCTTTGGAAGCGCACTTCGTGAAAGGTACAGGCAACCGTTTTACCTTATATAAATTAAATTATGGGGTTTTACGTGCCGAAACCACGATCTGATTATGAGGCACGCCGTAGTGGGGGCTCCGGTAATTTGGACCACCTGGGATTCTTTAACGTGCACCTAATTCTAATTACAAGGCGTTTTCGCATTGCACCCTCATCTAAATGTGGCCGCCGTGGCCGGTATCCGATCCCGCGACCTCGTGCATTGCAGTCCAACACAATACCCACTAAGGAATCAGGGCGGACAGCGTTTTATTTTCACCGAGAACACTATATTCAGAACATTTTCTGAAGCACCAATTATGTCACACCATGTAGCCGAAGGATATATGGTGTGACGTAGTGGTGCATGTGATAATGGTGCTTTTGTCGTAACGGTGTTGTGGACTACATTGTGCGACTTCCACCATGTAGCCGAAGACACCAGAAAACAAAGCTGGTCGCTTGTGTTGCAAATGGGTAGCAAGCCCCAAGGGTAGCGTTGACCTGGCGGCCTGGGGCACAACAGGAAGCATCCGAAGGTCCTGGCAAAGGATGAGTCGATTGCTAACAGAACAACTTGTTTATTATAGCATCGCAAAAGAGCGGCCGGTCAGGTCGACCGAAGTGGAGAGACGGGAGACCACGTTACGCGACGGAAGAAATCGGAGCCTCCCTCGGCGTCCGTGGGCTGCTGCTTTTATACTCTCGGAGTCGAGGGCAAGTAGGAACGGCTCGGGATGAGGCGCACGTGACGGCGGTGCACGGACACGTTGAGCCGAGAAGTGACGCATCCGCCGGGCCGGCGCCGGTCAGACCTCCTCGCTTCACAGTTGGGGAGCTCCTCTCCCCGGCTGCCGCGCTTTGACAAGCGTGGGCACCAACATGCACACACACAAACACACACACACACACACACACACACACACACACACACACACACACACACACACACACACACACACACACACACACACACACACACACACACACACACACACACACACACACACACACACACACACACACACACACACACACACACACACACACACACACACACACACACACGAAGACACGTGGCATTGAAACATGCCTGAACGCACTTGGGAGGAAGCGTTGCAGCAGCGCTGAACGGGCCAAAATGTCCGCCGCTTTGAACGAAGCCCCGGCGTCCGTTGCATCCGCGCCGGCTATACCGCGCGTCGGAGGCGAAACATAACAGACCGCCCCGCCGGGAGAAGGAGATCCAGATGGTCAGGGAACTGCATCCGCTGTCCGGAGGGATGTCGCTCGATGATGCTCATAACCGAAGTCGGTCGTCCCTCGGCGTTTCTTGAGCGCAGCGCACAGAGAAGGCCTCGTTCTCGCGTTCAGGTTCACACAGCAGACTGCAAAGTGACTTCGGGAGAGTTGCCATATTTTTTTTCTCTCGTTCCCAGCAAGCGTTACAACTACGCCGAAACTCAACCACTCAGTCAACAAGCACGACACAACCCTCACTAAGCCATGCAAGGCTCTTTCCCCTTTTATACTACGGCCTAGTTCCTTACAGTAGTCTAACAGCACTCAAAACGCGTCCACAAATTGGAAAATTGCACTAGAAAGCACGTCATCACTTCGAAACACTAAACAAAAGCAATATGTTAAAAATCCGGCCTCAGGAAGAAAACATCAGTAACAAACAACTTTGAGGCTGATTCCTACGTTAGGGGCCTCGCCTTAAGCCATCGGCGTTACCGTTGAGACTCCCCTTTTAGTAACGCACCTCAAAGGAATATTGTTGCAAAGCGAGGCTCCAGTGCAGGAGGCGGCCATTTTTGGAAGAGATGGTCTGCAGCCACTGGAGAGAGCAGTGATCCGTCTCGAAGCAAGCGAAGCGGAGACCGCAGCGAGCGACCGTACACCAGCTCAGCTGGCGAAAACACCGCAGCTTATGCGGCGCGGTCCTTAATGCAAACATCACCCCAGGCAGACACAGCTCCCAGTCAGTTTGTTGTTCAAAACACAATGCTCTCAACACGCGCTTCATGACGGAGTGGGGCTTCTCAACGGAATTCGACTGTGGGTGGTACACTGAGCTGTGTAACAGCTTTACCCCGCACCTTTCGAGAAAGGCTGTTGTCAAAGCGCTAGTAAACACTGTGCCCTGATCTGACTGGATTTCCGCAGGAAAACCAACTCGCGCAAATATGGACAGTAGTCCATTGGCTATCTCAACTGAGCTGAGTTCTTTAAGCGGCACTGCTTCAGAGAACTTTGTCGCTGGGCAGATCACAGTCAAAATGTGTCTGTATCCCGTGGTTGTTACCGGCAGAGGTCCCACTGTATCAATAACGAGCCGTCTAAAAGGCTCCGTAATGATAGGTACCAACTTCAACGGCGCCCTCGATTTGTCCACTGGTTTGCCCACCCGCTGACTGGTGTCAAAAGCCCCCACAAAGTGTTCTGCGTCACGAAAACACCCTGGCAAATAGTACTCTTGCAAGAGACGGCCCTTAGTCTGCTTAACTCCTAGGTGTCCGGACCACGAACCTCCATGCGACAAGCGCAACAGATCCTGACGGTAGCACTGAGGCACGATCAGCTGATCGAACTTCACTCCCCTGCGGTCTAGATACTTCCGGTACTGGACCCCACTTCTTTCCACAAAACGAGCATTTTTCTTGGCGATACCTTCTTCGACATTGCAGCGCATGATTTCTAGGCTGCCATCCTTCTTTTGCTCGGCTATCAAAGCCAACCGGCTGACGTTTAGCAACCTATTGAGTCCATCTGACGTAGGCGCGATGAGCAAATCTGCAGATAGCTCTTCTAACTTTCCCGTGTCGGGCATTTCCTCTCCAGTATCTGGTGCCTTCAAAGCTACAGGCTCAATTTTATTCAGTTCGGACGTGCTCTGAATATCAGCTTGCTGCGCCTCCGACCCTTTCTCATTGTTCGACAACGTCGGCCCCGCAACTACCGTCTTTGCAGCGAGCTCCCGAACTCTCGATCTGGTTAAGGCCTGAACGCTAGCCTCACTAAACAAAAGCCCCTTCTTGCGCAGGAGGTGATCGGACCTGTTCGAAAATAGGTACGGGTACTGGGGGGGGGGGCGGGGGGCAGCATAGATGACACTGCGGCCTCCGTCTCAAGCGCTCAGAAAGTCCTTCAATAAGCACTTTTGCTACGGGCAGACACACGGTATGAGCTTCCACGGCTTGCTTGATCAATGCGCACTCGCCAGTGAACATATCGGGTTCTACGTAAGAGGGGTGAACTACATCCATTGTCGCTGCGGAATCACGAAGCACTCGGCACTCCTTCCCGTTCACGCGGAGGTCTCGCATGTAAGGCTCGAGAAGCTTCATGTTCTCGTCAGTGCTGTATAATGACAAAAACACGACTTTTATTTTTGTTTCTGGACACTGCGCCGAAAAGTGACCCCGCTTCTGGCGCGTATAACAAACGCGCGCTTGCCTCGTCTCGAACCGCTTTCTGCGTTCGGCTTCGGCTGCCGCCGTCTCCTTACGTTCGGTCTCACTGCTTTCACTCGCATCCGCACTACGTGTGTCCCCTCTTGCTCTCATGGGTGTGAACTTCGGCCTCTCAAACTTGCAGCCGAATTCACCCTTTTGACCGTCCTTAGCTCCGCGAGCCCGACCCGTCACAAACTCCTCGGCTAGCTCAGCGGCTTTAGCCACCGTACTAACATCTGGCCTATCCAAGACCCAGTACCGCACTTCTCAGATAACCGATTATAGAACTGTTCCAGCCCGAAACACTGCAGAAATTTCTCGTGGTCACCAAACGCTTTCTCTTCTTTGAGCCACTCCTGCATGTTTGACATAAGCCTGTAGGCAGACTCTGTATATGACTCACTGCTGCCTTTCTCATTTTCCCGAAACTTCCGACGGAAGGCCTCCGCTGACAGCCTGTACTTTTTTAGCAGATGCGATTTCACTTGGTCGAAATCCTCTGCCTCCTCTCTCTTCAAGCGAGCGACTACGTCGGCCGCCTCGCCGGGTAACAAAGTGAGCAAGCGCTGTGGCCACGTTTCCCGAGAGAACCCCTGCTTCTCGCACGTTCGCTCAAAGTTAACCAGGAACAAACCAATGTCCTCTCCAAGCTTAAACGGCCGCATCAGGTCAGTCATTTCGAACGATACTCGTTCTCCTGCACCGGGTGCCTGACTTCCATTACGAGGGCGTTCCATCTCTACCTCGAGACGCTTCATTTCCAAAGCGTGTTGACGGTCGCGCTCCTCTTTCAATTGTTGCTCTCTATCTTTCTCTTTATCTTTTTGATCTTTACGTTCGCGGTCGTCTTCCTCTTTTTGCTCTTTACGTTCGCGCTCCTGTCTTTTTGCCGTCTCCCTCTCCTTAATGGTCTCAAGGCATTCCGACAGCTCGTCATCCTCGGCTTCTAACTCAAGAATAGCCCTTAGCAGTTCTGGTTTTCTGAGTTTGTCTGAGACATCCAGACCCAACTCTCTTGCAAGCTCCAGAAATTTCGGTTTGCGCAACGACTTCCAACCCATGGCTGCTCTGAATGCTGCTTTCTCTACTGCCTACTATTGTCTTGCCGCAAACTAACCCGGCAGCAACGACAACCACAATTACCAGCTCTGTTTCTGACACTATCAAAAGCCTGGCAAAACTCAGAAGAAAGTCCCGCACTCACCAAACCTCGCAGCCAAGAATTCAGCGTAGTCGTTCCGTTGCAGGCAACCAGTTATCACACAGGGCTCATTGCACTGCTCCCGGATGGTCGTTGTGCTGCTCAGCATACAGTCGACCGCATATCTTCGCTGCTGGCCTCCGTTGTCGCGATCTCGCCGCTGACAACCAGTTGTTGCATCTGGGTCGCAAGCCCCAAGGGTAGCGTTGGCCTGGCGGCCTGGGCCACAGCTGGAAGCATTCGAAGGTCCTGGCAAAGGATGAGTCGACTGCTAATAGAACAACTTGTTTATTATAGCATCGCAAAAGAGCGGCCGGTCAGGTCGACCGAAGTGGAGAGACAGGAGAGCACGTTACTCGACGGAAGAAATCGGAGCCTCTCTCGGCGTCCGTGGCCTGCTGCTTTTATACTCTCGGAGTCGAGGGCAAGTAGGAACGGCTCGGGATGAGGCGCACGTGACGGCGACGAGAAGTGACGCATCCGCCGGGCCGGCGCCGGTCAGACCTCCTCGCTTCACAGTTGGGGAGCTCCTCTCCCCGGCTGCCGCGCTTTGACAAGCGTGGGCACCAGCATGTACACACACACACACACACACACACACACACACACACACACACACACACACACACACACACACACACACACACACACACACACACACACACACACACACACACACACACACACACACACACACACACACACACACAAACACAAACACACACACACACACACACACACACACACACACACACACACACACACACACACACACACACACACACACACACACACATGAAGACACGTGGCATTGAAACGTGCCTGGACGCGCTTGGGGTGAAGCTTTGCGGCAGCGCTGAACGGGCCAAAATGTCCGCCGCTTTGAACGAAGCCCCGGCGTCCGTTGCATCCGCGCCGGCTATACCGCGCGTCGGAGGCGAAACGTAACACTTGGCAGCATATCTCCAGGCATAGTTGCTGCTGCTACGGCGCCTGCTGTGTTCACCTATCTTTTGGGGTGCCCTAGATAATGCAGTGTCCTCGATCAGCTGTGAACGGCTGTTCTCTGCTATGAACGAAGCAAAGGGCCAGAAAGGGTTTGTGGCACAGCCGGCAATAAGCTAGGCATCATTTTTTCGCAGTAGGCATCACAATGGGGGGGGGGGGACAAAGCGAAACACATAGATTTGCCAATGTCTACATCGGCCAACTCAGACCATGTTTCTCATGCCGTTCCCTCGAGTCTGTTTGTTTAGTACGGGGTCCACAAACATCTTTCACCCACTTACAAAAATTCAGTTCTTTAACAACATAGCGCCCAAGGATAGCGCCTGCGTTATTATGAAAAATTGTTTGGCAAGTCGAAAGTCTATTAAGCCTGTGCAATAGAAGCCGATAGCGCACGAACTTTTGTCAGGGTGAAGGCAAGTCTACTTTGTTGTTGCTTGCTTCTTTCTTTGTCCTTTGCTTATGGCCAATAGCTACTACGACGTATTTCCCATGATTCGCACGGAATGAAGAGAAGGCTATACGCAATGGTAACAAAACAATGGAAATGTTTGGGAAAGTATCAAAGTCATACAAAATAAGGACAAAAATGTAAAGTTAGCTCAGAAATTGCGACAGAATCACATAAATGGCATTGTCGATGGTAATGACATTAGTAGTCCATCGATGTTGCGAAATATCGTATTTGTGAAGTGACATTTATTGAGCATCTGTACCATTAAATATTGTGCGACTTATTTTGACTGTACGAGAGGTACTCGGTATCATCCTAATTCGATATAACACTTGCTTGTTAAGCTCGCCCAAAAGCGCGTCCAGAGATTTTACGACGACTGTATGACGCTTACGCAGCGACGATGTTGGAGTAACGAAGAAGGAATGACATCGATGGATTCACGAAGGCGGCAGGACGTCGACGCTACAACCACATTGATATGCCGCTGCTGAAGTATGACAATTATAAAATGACAGCGTGATTAGGAAGGCATGACAACATTGGTGTAACGATGGCGCGACGATGACTAAGCTGGATGACGGAGTTATGTTGACAATGATGGAACGGCCATGACGGCATCACGACGACGGTAGGACAAGGAATGCAGACAACGGCATGACGACTATGGTTGTCAGTGGTATGAGGAGAATGAGACAACTACGCGTGTATAAAGTCAATGGCGTGATGACGATTGTGTCAAGACGCATGTATGACGACAATGGTGCGAAGACGATGGCTTGATGATCCCGGCATGACAAGAGTCAGATGATGAACCTGGAGTGACGAAAATAGCGCGACCACGACGGCACGGTGACGACGGTATAACAACGAATACATCATGGTGCAGCGGTGCCGTAGAGGTAGACAATTCGCCTCTCATGCAGGAGGACCGTGGTTCGAAACCCGGTGGCACGCAATTTTCCACCGGATTAAAAAAATACGCTTGTTGATAAAATTGCATAAACAGGCATGGAGTGCGGTCTGATCCCGGTGACCAGAACCGGTAACGCACTCCCTCACCAGAGCAGGATTGGCCATCCTGGTGCAGTACTTGGCCACAACCTCCTATATGAATACAACAATCAAACCCCGGCCCTAGGAGAACTAGGAGTCGGATTGCTTATTGTTAAGGATATAGCTGGTAACATACAGGAATTCTATAGCATTAAGGAGAGGGTGACAGGTCTTGTTGTCAAACTTAATAATAGGTACAAATTGAAGATCGTACAGGTCTACGCCCCTACATCCAGTCATGATGAGCAGGAAGTCGAAAGCTTCTATGAAGACGTGGAATCGGCAATGGGTAAAGTCAAAACAATATACACTATAGTGATGGGCGACTTCAATGCCAGGGTAGGCAAGAAGCAGGCTGCGGACAAGTCAGTGGGGTAATACGACATAGGCTCCAGGAATAGCAGAGGAGAGTTATTAGTAGAGTTTGCAGAACCGAATAATATGCGGATAATGAATACATTTTTCCGCAAGCGGGATAGCCGAAAGTGGACGTGGAGCAGCCCGAATGGTGAGACAAGAAATAAAATAGACTTTATACTCTGCGCTAACCCTGGCATCATACAAGATGTGGACGTGCTCGGCAAGGTGCGCTGCAGTGACCATAGGTTTCTAAGAACTTGAATTAGCCGAAACTTGAGGAGGGAGCGGAAGAAACTGGTACATAAGAAGCCGATCAATGAGTTAGCGGTAAGAGGGAATATAGAGGAATTCCGGATCAAGCTACAGAACAGGTATTCAGCTTTAACTCAGGAAGAGGACCTTAGTGTTCAAGCGATGAACGACAGTCTTATGGGCATCATTATGGAGTGTGCAATAGAAGTCGGTGGTAACTCCGTTAGACAGGATACCATTAAGCTATCGCAGGAGACGAAAGATCTGATCAAGGAACGCCAATGTATGAAAGCCTCTAACCCTATAGCTAGAATAGAACTGGCAGAACTTTCCAAGTTAATCAACAAGCGTAAGACTGCTGATATAAGGAAGCATAATATGGATAGAATTGAACATGCTCTCAGGAACGGAGGAAGCCTAAAATCAGTGAAAAAGAAACTAGGAATAGGCAAGAATCAGATGTATGCGTTAAGAGACAAAGCAGGCAATATCATTACTAATATGTATCAGATAGTTGAAGTGGCTGAGGAGTTCTATAGAGATTCATACAGTACCAGTGGCACCCACGACGATAATGGAAGATAGAAAAGACTAGAGGAATTTGAAATCCTACGCGTAACGCCGGAAGAAGTAAGGAAAGCCTTGTGTGCTATTCAAATTGGGAAGGCAGCTGGGGAGGATCAGGTAACAGGAGACTTGTTGAAGGATGGTTGGCAGATTGTTGTAGAAAAACTGGCCACCCTGTTTACACAATGCCTCATGACTTCGAGCGTACCGGAATCTTGGAAGAACGCTAACCTAATCCTAATCCATAAAAAAGGGGACGCTAAAGATTTGAAAAATTATAGACCGATCAGCTTACTCTCCGTTGCCTACAAAGTATTTACTAAGGTAATCGCAAATAGAATCAGGAACACCTTAGACTTCTGTCAACCAAAGCACCAGGCAGGATTCCGTAAAGGCTACTCAACAATAGCCTATATTCACACGGTGATAAAGAAATGTGCGGAATATAACCAACCGTTATATATAGCTTTCATTGATTACGAGAAAGCGTTTCATTCAATCGAAATCTCAGCAGTCAGGGAGGCATTACGGAATCAGGGTGCAGACGAGCCGTATATAAAAATACTGCAAGATATCTATAGCGGCCCCTTAGCCACCGTAGTCCTCGATAAAGGAAGCAACCAAATGACAAGAAAGAAAGGCGCCGGGCAGGGAGATACGATCTCTCCAATGCTATTCACAGCGTGTTTACAGGAGGTATTCAGAGACCTGGTTTGGGAAGAATTGGGGATAAGAGGTAATGGAGAATACCTTAGCAACTTGCGATTCACTGATGGTGTTGCCTTGCTTAGTAACTCAAGGGACCAATTGCAATGCATGCTCACTGACCTGGAGAGGCAAAGCAGAATTGTGGGTCTAAAAATAATCTCCAGAAAACCAGTTACAGTTTAACAGTGTCGGAAGAGAACAGCAGTTTAGGATAGGTAGCGAGGCACTGGAAGGGGTATGGGAATAGATCTACTTAGGACAGGTAGTGACCGCGGATTTGGATCATGAGACTGAAATAATCAGAAGAATAAGAAAGCGCTGGCGTGCGTTTGGCAGGCATTCTCAGATCATGAACAGCAGGTTGCCATTATCCCTCAAGAGAAAAGTGTATAACAGCTGCGTCTCACCAGTACTCACGTAGGAGGCAGAAACCTGGAGGCTTAAGAAAAGGGTTCTACTTAAATTGAGGACGACGCAACGACCTTTGGAAAGACGAATGATGGGTGTAACGTTAAGGGATAAGAAAAGAGCAGATTGGGTGAGGGAACAAGCGCGAGTTAATCACATCTTAGTTGAGATCAAGAAAAAGAAATGGGAATGGGCATGACACGTAATGAGGAGGGAAGATAACCGATTGTCATTAAGGGTTACGGATTGGATCCCACGAGAAGGGTTGCGTAGCAGGGGGCGCCAGAAACTTAGGTGGGCGGATGAGATTAAGAAGTTTGCAGGGACAACATGGCCACAATTAGTACATGACCGTGGTAGTTGGAGAAGTATGGGAGAGGCCTTTGCCCTGCAGTAGGCGTAACCAGGCTGATGATGATGATGACATGATAGCGATTGTTTGTTGATGACGTAATGACTGCGATGGCCGTGCGGTGGTGGCGTAATCACGATTGAATGACTACAGCATGATTACAGTCAAATGACGAAAAAGGGCTTTCGTGTATGTATCAAAGAATGCGGTATGGTGGCATTATGACGACGGGATGAGGTTGCCGATGATTACGATGGTAAACTACAACGTGACGACGACCGCATGACAACAATGAAACGACAATGACTTTGTGACGATGATAACGGGACGGCGACGACATGACAACAGTAGGATGACGAAGCCATCGATCACAACTGCATCACGACGTAATTATGACAACGAGTGTTAGACGACAGCTGTATGATGACGATGCAATGACGGCGATGGCGTTACGATGGTACAGGCAAAATAGGATGAAGACGAGTGGTTGATGGGGGCAGCGCTTTGATAAAAGCTATCACGAAGCCTGTATGACCACGCTGGTGTGACGGCGACGGCATGACCAGTGTCAGATGACGAAAGTGAAGTGACAACGATGTAATGAACATGATGGCAGCACGATGGCAGTCACTTAGCAAATGTGTGACGACTGTATACGACGATACGAATGACCACATCGTCTTGCCGCGATCGTCTGTAGTCAGCGATTGTTCTATGATTTTTATTTCTCTGTCTGTCCTTGTTTCAGTCGCGCTGTTTGAGCATAGTTCAAATGACAATGAGATCACGATGATGGCGTGACGGCGATGGCATGACGAGAGGGGGACAACGAAGCTGGCATACACGTAGTGAACGTGGAGCTTTTCATGTGTCCCTACAATTGTCTGATTGTCACTTTTCATCTAATGGCAATATTTGAAGTTGATAAATAATTAAGGCTAATTATCCAATTACGCAGAAAGAAAATTTATTTCGGGTATATCTAAGTGACGTCAAACAACATTAGCTTGGTTTTGTCTGGATACGTGTATTGGTGTATTCTTAAGCTCTGGCTAAAGTTAGCTGGGACTCAAATGGGACACAAATGTAGGCGGGAAGAGCATGCATAGCAAATCTTTGTACAGCATTTTACCCGACAGGTACTACATGTAATCTGTGTCAAACCAAACTCTCGGGAAACGAACCGCGAAGTGGGCTTCATGCATTTCTCGGACGATTGTCATACTTCCTAAAGAGAAATGTGGGCCCAACGCTATACATGCTTTCATTTCGCGACATATTGGCTCGCGCCGACAATGTGTCTCGTGCGGCACGTTGCATATGGAGATAAGTGCGGCATGACTGCCTCGCTAATCTGGAGATCGCGAGAACCAACGCGTTGGTGACGCGTGGGTGCGATTCAAAGCAGCTGCCGCCAACAGCCCGGCCAGAGGAGGTGTGCTACTCTGGCGCTACCTCGTAGTCGTCGTCGCCGTACTATCCTTTTGTTTTCGCGCTTTCATCATGCCCTTTTCATCCGCTTTCCTCCTCGCGTTTTTGAAACCCCGCTGCGCTCTCCGTTCACTCTTCCATGTTTCGCTGTGCTCATTTGCTCGGTCACACCGACGCTCGCCACAGGAACGGGCGCCTAGGAGCTGCGGTCGAAAATTAGAATAAATATTTGAAGACACAACTAAATTAGGTAAAACGTTAAAAATTATAACCTAAATGGCTGACCGAATAATATGATCCGAAATGTCAAGAAAATAGAAGTGAGATTATGCCGCACGTCGAGATGCACCAATCCCAGCCAGTCCGCACTAAGAGGCCTAAAATATTTTCGGGCCTCATTAGCGCCCCCACAAAGACGTTGACGGAATTTGAATCCGCTAGCCGGTGGAGTGACGGTGTCCGTCCTCGGCCCCGTAAGTGACCGGGATTCAGGTGCGCTGTCGCTCGCCAGACGTGCTTGGCAGAATGCCGAGTATGGTTCAGCTTCAACCCAGCCCAGACCGACAGTTGGGTGATTCGAAAAGTCATTCGGGCCTCATGAGCTTAAAATTCAAGATCATACAAAAGTGGTAAACATTTGGTGTTAACGCTGGCTGTAAAGCCTGGCTTAATTATTAGCCTGCAAAATGTAGTAAATTTTCTTACCGGATTCTTATTGAAAGCTCATGTTCTACCGAACCACGAGCCTGATTCTTTCGAAGAATTCATCCGTGCTCTTGCTGCACTGCCATGTTTCTCTATCGTGGATACGACGTCTTGAATACTCGGCTTGTCTGTGCAAATGAACGCTACATCATCTACTTCAGCTAACACTTTAACTTCATTACCCAGATTTTGGAAGCCATGTGTGAAACTCCTCTGAATCGCGCTGAAGCATCGCGCTTCCAGATGAAGGGCGAAGTGTAGTGGGAGCATTGCCTTGCCTTGTTTCCCGGAGGAGCCAATAGAAATGGCATCGGGAAGATTGCAGTGAATAACCAAGTTAGCATATCAATGGGTGTTGGTAAGGCTAATGCGTTTAAGCAAATTAGAGCTGACATTGGCGTGCTCAAGAAGAGAACGTATATAGGAATGATTTACACGATCAAAGGTTTCAGCAAAGCTTACCAAGAGCATTGCAAGCTGCTCAGTAGAACCATAGCAGCATTGAAAAACACCAAATTTTCATACTAGACGAACTTCTTCACTAAGGAATCTTCAAGAAGCAAATATAGGCAAATGTTCAAAAAATAAAATTGCTGGGGCTATATCTACGGGATCATTCATTTCTTGATAATTAAAGAGTTTTGAGTTAACTTCTACAGTTACACAATTCCCAACAATCTTTCCTATAACCATACCATCGGATCAGAACGAAAGTGGTTAGGAAACATAGGACATTCCTCGGGAAGCGATTCATAAAGATACATAAATCCAATAAAAGTGGAAGCAAGAGCAACCTTCAACTCGTGTATAATAGCAAGATACTTTTCCCGAAGCGCCTACATCAATGAGCCCTGCACTTTTCTACTACGCAAGACCCAACTTCACTATTACAGCATCGCTGAACTTTAATCCTGCTGCGATCGGTCTGAACAATGTCAAAAGTTGCGCCTCATATAACAAGATGCCGCGTTCGCAGTTAACAGGGCTAGGCAAAGTTTCAAACACTCGAATTCTGTTACCACCATCAATAGGTGCAAAGACGTTGACTAATCCCCATAACACACCCTGCCGCCACATACATAACGGGTATTTCAGCGAACACTTTCAAAAATGTTACTTTCAGAAATATTGAAATGCATAACCAACTAATTAACGAAAACGCACTAATTTACACGAAGTTTAGCCTGAGCGTTCACAATGCGGATTCACTTGGAGCTAATTCTCCGAACGACACCAGTTTCGAGGTATAAATACCCGAACTTTGCAGTGAAATTCATTGGCATTCCAGTTAATTTTGTGCTTCAATACATGGAACGACGTTTGGTTAAGAGAGTAAGTGCAACAACAGTGCATTTTTACCGCAAGATTAACGGCGCATATCTCGTAAATGGTGTCATCCACACAATTCTTTTCAATTGAATATGGCTTGCAGTCTCACCCTCTAGAATTTATAAATTGGAATATGTGCCATAAATCCACTAGTTAAATAGTTATCTAGTTCAATTTTATTAGTTCATAAATTCTGCACTTCATTTTTTTTGTGTAAGTAATGTCCGCTTCTTCGAGTACACAAGCTCATGGATAGGAATTGTTCTGTCTGGGACAGACAATTTTAAAGAACTGCATTCGTTCAAACACCCTGTACATTGAACTTTAGTGCCCACGTGATAAGGAGATGCTGAACGAGATAGGGCATTTATCAGACACAAGAATCAGCCCGTGGACAACACGAGAGCGTGTAAGCGCCGGATGTTATTGTCAGCCACAACAAAAAAAAGATCGCTAGTCCTTTAGCGGCCTGATCACTCTCAATCTTCGATTGCTGCGGTGATGAAATCTGGAAATATTTGTAAACATTTCTATGAATGACACTGCGACATTATTTCGAAGCTATGAATGCATGACGGTTACAATAAAATGGCCTAAATACAATATCGAAGTGTTCTGCGCTATTCATGCTTCAGGTCGAGGAAATGGGTGCGAACAGAATGCCGCGTGTCCAATGCTCATTTCTTTAATAAACCAGCTCTCAGAGAAACTTGCTGGTTAAGATGCGCACAACTTATTTAAATATTCGAGTTGGTATTCTAGGTGTGAAGGAGCTACCCAATAACGTAAAACGTATGAAGGGCACAACACACCAGAATGAAAATTGTTGACATCGTTATAACTTACCTCAGCCGAACATACGTAGGAACAGAAATTTGCACAAATACAACAGTACATGATGTAATAGCGTTGTGGCGGATTTGGAAAAAGTTGCTGCCACGTTGCAACGCAAGAACTCTTCATCTCATGCGCAGGCTAGCTGCGGAGATGGCGGGGATTAGGAAGCTCGCGCTTTCACCCTCCTCGCCGCAACCCTCTTTGGCCCCAGTCGCCATGGGTACGTCCGAGACATCCCACGCGGATCGCCCACCCAAGCATCGAGCGGTATAGAACAGAGAGGAAGACGAGACTATACAATTGCTCTCAGAACTCAAGAATGCCTTCGCCAGCATACAGACTAGCTTAGCAAAGGTCCAGGAATCTATAGCGCACCCAAAAATGGGCTTGGGTGCACTCAGTGAACGGATAAGCAAACTAGAGGACGTCGATGCCAGGAGAGAACCCAGCCCTGCTCCTTCGCAGGTCGCAGCACGACGTCATGTACTAGCACCAGCGACGGAGGGCGCGATTCTCAGGGCCGTTCAAGCCTCCTCTCAGCCTAGCCATGGATAGTGCGGACGAGAACTTTAGTATCTGGCAATGGAACTCCGGAGGGTTTCCCAACAAGAAGGCGCTTCTGCAGAAATATTTAAAAACTCTCAAGGTTAAGCCTCAAGTCATCGCTATTCAGGGAGTTGCAACTAGTATTCCTATCAAACTCGCAGGTTACCTGGTAGTATCCTCACATTCAGGACGTAGGGGAGTTGCTACCCTTGTCAACAAAAGGTACAATTGCCTCTCTCGCGACCTCGGGGCCGTTGGTGATGGCATCGAGTACGTCATGACAGAAATCCTCGTGAACCCACCCAGAAATGGCCTCAGAAGAAACAGCTTCCTTATCCTCAACGTATACTGCAGCCCCAGCTACCTCAGGGCGAGGGCGAACTCTCTCCTCAAGAGGGCCGTCAGCCTGGCCGGTGTGCACCCCCTTGTCGTCTTCGGGAATTTCGCGTCCGACATAGGGTGTGGGGGTACACCCATGACACGGCCAAGGGACGCGGACTGTGGCAGACTGCGATGGAACTGGACTTGACCCTTATCACCGATAAGGATTTCCCCACTAGGAGAGGCAACTGCGCATGCCGGGACACGACCCCAGACCTCTCTATTGTCAAGAACGTAGGGGAGGTCAAGTGGGTCAATACGGCTCAAACCTCGGAAGGGAGCACTACGTCATCGAAGTCTCCCTTGCAATTGCCCGCTATAAGACGAGGAAATTCAAGTTGATCGACTGGGACGTTTCCCGCAAGACCAGAGCCGAGCACGCACCGATGGACGAGACACACTTTGAAGGTTGGTGCAAAGGAATCAGGCTTGACGCCGCGGCGGCAACCAAGGCGGTCGTCACTGAGCTCGACGTTGACAAGATGGATAGCAGGTTGGCGCACCTGCTGGAAGCTAAGCAAGCCCTCCTCACGAGATGGAAGGGGCAGAAGCATAACAGGAGGCTCCGCAAGAAGGTTTCGGAGGTTAACAGGGACATCGAACATCACTGCAAGAACCTGTGTAAGCGACAATGGTATGAGCTCTGCGAATCCGTCAAGGGTCAGCTCAGATCAGGCAAGAGCTGGGGTCTGCTCAAACACATTCTCGATGAGGGCAGCATCCGATCCAGCCAGAGACGATCCCTCGCGCGAGCCATCCACCTCGCTACGGACTCTATGCCGGACGAGTTGATTGTCGACAGGCTCGTAGACAAGTACCTGCCGGTCGCGGATAGATCTGCCCCCACCCAGGTCCCGGACTACGTGGGGTGTGCGGTGCCGGAGTTGGACCAGGACTTTACCGCGGCCGAGATCCGAGATGTCCTCTTCTCACACAGCGTCAAATCTGCCCCTGGCCCAGATGGCGCCACTAACAGGATGCTGAGGAATCTCCATGATGAGTCGATCGACTTCCTCACTGAAAAGATTAATAAAGTCTGGCGTAGTGGACAGGTCCCAACACAGTAGAAGGCGGCCTGCACGGTACTCATCCCCAAACCCAGTAAAGCACCAGGAATAGAGAATCGAAGACCAATTTCCCTGACGTCCTGTGTCGGTAAGGCTGCAGAGCATGCCCTGCTACACCGGCTCAAGGTGCACTTCGAGGCCAATGACATGTATACCCACAATATGACTGGTTTCAGAGCCGGCCTCTCGACACAGGACGCCATGAAGCTGATAAAGCATCACATCGTTGACCGGAGCACGGGAGATACTAGAGCCATCCTTGGATAAGACCTGCAGAAGGCATTCGACAATATCTCACACGAGTTCATTCTCCAGTCTATTGCCGGCCTCGGGCTCAGGAAAAGGACCCACGACTTCGTCCGATCCTTCCTTAGCCAGACAACTGCCAAGCTTAAGCTCGAAGGATACCTTTCGCAAGAGATCACCCTCGGTTCACGAGCACGCCTCAGTGTTCAGTCATCTCGCCAACATTATTTAACATCGCAATGATTGGGCTTTCTAAGGAGCTCACGAAGATTCAAGTTATCAACCACACCATCTACGCAGATGACATCACCATCTGGTGCGTCGGCGGGAGCGACGGCTAAGTTGAAGCCGCCATGCAGAGCACCATCGATGCGACGGAGCGCTTCTTCCGCCCCAGTGGGCTCAGATGTTCTCCATCGAAGTCTGAGCTACTTCTCTACAAGAAAAGACCCACAGGCGGCGGCCATCGTCATTGGAAACCGGCGTCCGAAAGCGAAATACGGCTTTTCACTAGTGACGGGTCTCCGGTGCCCAGAGTGGACTCGCTCCGAATATTGGGAATGTATATCGAGTCTAACGATTCCAATGGAACCGCACTCAGAAAGATCACCGCCACAACGGAGAGTGCTCCCGGCCTCATTCGGAGGATCGCCAACAGGCATCGGGTTATCAAGGTAGAGACAATTTCAACCGCATTATACATGCTTTTGTTCTCTGCCACCTTTCATACTCGGCGGCCATGCATAATTGGCATGTTGCAGAGAGGAACAAGCTGAATTCACTCATCAGAAAGGTCTTTAAGCTTGCCCTCAGCTTACCTGCAAGCGCCCACACCGAAAATCTGTTGAACCTCGGAGTCCACAACACGCTCGAAGAAATTATCGAGGCACAAGAGCACTCACAGCTGCTCAGACTATCCGGCACCCCGACGGGCCGCAAGTTACTCGACGAGATGGGCCTCAATCCTGTCCACCAGTGCCCCAACGTCGTGGGGATTCCCACCGACATCAGGTCTCACCTGCACATCGTGCCCCTTCCCCGCAATATGCACCCCGCAAACAATGTCGGCAGACGTCGGGCCAGGGGTACAGCTCTACTAGTGCATGTCCGCAATAACCACATTGAGGCAAGCTTCGTGGATGCCGCGGCATATGTCCAAAAAGAGGCATTCGCCGTCTCCATCGTAGACTCCAATTCACGGCTCACTTGCTGCGCTACGGTACGCACTTCGAGGCCCCTGGTAGCCGAACAGCTTACAGTCGCGCTGGCTTTGCTCGATGGTCGCAGAGAGGCAATATATAGTGATCCCAAGGCAGCCATTAAGGCCTACCAAATCGCTATGGTCTCCCCCCAGGCCCTCCGCATTCTCCAAAGCGCCAAAAGTATCTCTCCGCATTCTCTCATTTGGTTTCCCGTTCACTTGGGGTCCATTGAGGGCTCTCCCTCTAACCGTAACGAGGGCGCACACGAGGCCGCTCGAGGACTCACTGACCGCGCCAACACAGCAGTTTAGCAGTCCCCCTGCCCCATGGGGAACCCTTGCTTACGTTTAATGGAATCATTACACACTACTATATGTCAAGACGGGTATTCCCCCTCCCGCACCCCGCCTTATGGAGGGCGCGGGCGGTTACCCTTGGATTTCTACAAGCCCGTGCGTACCCTAACCTCGCGGTTCTTCATGCCATATACCCTGAAAGATATCTCAGTGCGGACTGCCCTGCCTGTGGACTAAGGGCAACATTGCACCATGTGATGTGGGAGTGTGAAGCCATCGGCTCCTCCTTCAGCGAGGATAGGTGGGCTGCGCTCTTGGGCAGCCCCGAACTCAACGACCAAACCCTGACCGTCCAGAGTGCCCGCGATCGGGCCGTCAAGCTCGGCTTGGCGGTCCCTACGTGGGACTAGCCGGGTGGCGCGGTGTCTCCCCTGGGTCTTCTCTAGACCGAAATAAAGTTACTTCACTCACTCACTCACTCTTCATTTTCTTTCCTCACCCGCTCCTTCCGCTCGCGGCACCACGGACTTCGTCGTCGTGTGTACGTCGGCACATTCGCTGTGACAGAAGCAAGAACTTCAGCATAAAATGAGAACACAAAATGCGAATACTTAGGAACTGTTTCGAAGAAAATAGTCGAGGTCGATTATTATTAGCTATGAATATTGTGTAGACCCAACGCGCTGTGGGAATCAATGCTTTGCAAAGCAAATTGCAGGTCACTGGCGATCGCGTTGACACTGCGGCAGCGCCCTTGGAACGGCTCCCTGAGCCTCTCGATAAGTTTAAGTAGAGGCGCTCATTGTGGGGCTAGGACATGCTGAAGCTGAGAAAGGCCATAAGTTTTCGTAGCAACTCGATAACTACGGAAACATCGTTAGTCCTATGCGCATGGTAGCACACTGAGTTGGGCATATCACTCAGATAGTCTCATTGAGGCACTTCTCCGCGAAGTTCCACTCTTCCAAGATCTCCTTTGTTATATCTGCAGTAGCGTGGCAGTTCCGGACTGTGACGTCGAGTGCAGTCTGAAGGCGGAACCTGAGAATCTCCATAGTCGTGTAGACCACGCGGGAGGGCATGACGCCACACCTGTCGGTACTGCGAATCTTGAGTGTGCCAATGTCGAGCGCTGTGGGGACAGCTCGGCGTTCACGTGGCGGAGATGCCCAAAGTAAATCTGGGGTAACCAGAGCTTTTCGTAAACTAACCATGGGGGATGTGGTTTTCACCGGAACTCATGTCGAGGTACCTGGGAAGCGACTTGATACTGATGCCTTTTCTCGGTGTTAATGCCTTTCGGAGCCGTTATCGTTCGTGAGTGGCAAGTCGATTGCACTCAGGCACGCAAAAATTCTGGAAATTATTAGCATCGATAAAAGGCATGCCTACAAAATAGTGGTGCTGGTTTCCATCTCCATGCCTGTCTTATGGCACAGCGTCAGGAGTCCGTTGGTGCGCACCGGGCCGTCGATCGGAGTCGCTCTGACGACGCTGCCATGCTGAAGTTCAGCGCGGTGTTGCCGTAGTCGAACTTCACGTCTAGCGTATAAGCGCAAGCCTCGATGCTCGAATTAGCGGCCTGGTAACGACAAGAAATGCCGTGAAAGTCCACTGTGCAGGCGTCCGGACGAACGAGGGGTGCCCGCGTTGCTGATGGCGTTCGGAAATTAAACTTTGTGGGAAACTGGCTTCTGAAATGTGCTCCGTACGAAGGTAGCCACTACGCGGTGTTCCGCTGCCGAGTTCGCCAGATCTTTTTACCAGCGTCACCTGGTTCGAACGCAGGTAGTGCTTGAGAATCACAGGCTAGAGTGGATTACGTAGCTCGAATGACGACAATGCAACGACTACGACGGCGTCGCGAAAAGGAACGTATACCCGCGGTCCACGGCGTAGGAGAACGGACGGATGGACGGAGGGCCGACCCACAGACCCAGGAGCCACCTAAGTTCCTTTGTGGGGGAGAATATGTTCGTGCATTCAGCTGTCTCTACAATGCGAAATAAATTGTTCGTAGAATTCAATATCGGAATTTTAGGTTCATACCTGCTTCGCTGTGCGTATTCGAAACATTAAACTCAGCAAGTCAACCCCACACGTGTTCCGTTCCATGGGAGTATAAACCTAACCCAGCCGTATCGGCCCGCCCACTCGAAGTTCCTCAAGAGGAGCATTGCCAACTTGTGCTTTGGAAATGCTTTAAAGAAACCTTGCCAACATAATATCTATACGAGTCTTATGGATCTTATGAGGTTATCAGCAGCAGGGCTTCCGGAGTCAGTGCAAGTTTCGGTCGTAGCGGGGCTGCTAAAATGATACGGGTCAGACAGCACAAATAGGCACGCGGAAAGTCAACGGACGGTACGCAGAGGGACGGTAGCGGTAGTGCCCTATCTGCATAGAACGGCACATAGTCTTAAGAAAGTGGCTAGCCGGGTGGACACATAAGTGATCTTTTCAACGCCAGAAAAACTCGCAAAAATATGTCGTTTGGTGGACCCGTACTGTAAGCCATCTGTCGGATGCTCTATTAATCATCGGAAAGCACCAGTGTGTTGCGTAGAAGCAGTTGTTTATGAACTCCAGCTGTCCTGTGAGAAAAATACATACGACAGAGAAGAAGGTGTCTTAATGACCGGTTACTGTCAGGAATGTCAGGAATTCACTGTCAGGAATGCGGGTGTGCGCCGATGTATGGGTCCTGCCGGCTTCTTGCGAAGCACAAGGATGAAGATGTGCGAAAGATTATTGAGGCTCATGCTATCTGTCGGTATAGTGATACGTGTGTTATTGCCCCTTCGGTCGACTTCTTAGATAAGGAGAAGGCTTTTTTGGATAGTTAATATTTTGATGAGGTGACGCCACTGTGCATGGGTTAAATAGGTGGGTGTTTCCTCAAAATCGAGTTGTTGAAGTTAGCGCATTGTGGAATCGTCTCCCTTCTGTCCTTCTTCACTGGCGCTAAATGTGCTTTTCAGGTCAGTTTACCAGCACACCCAACAAATGGCAATGCTGATCTGCCCTTATCTGTTAAAACGACACTAAAGGCAAACACTATGTTGATGTGGACTGTTTAAATACCTTTGCGGAAACCTCGCAACGCTTGTTTCTTGCCAAGAAAAGACTTAGTTTAAAAGGAAATGGTATCTGAACGGTCCGAATACCTTTTTTCGATATTCAAATATTGCGCCACACAACCATGGGAGTGGTGGTGCCGTTGCCTACGCCATCACCGCCCTTTGCTGCCGCCGATGAGTAAAACAGTACCCGACAGAAGGCGGCACCGAGCCAAGACAGAGCAGCGGATTCGCCGCTGCAACTGCTTTTTGGTCAAGTGGCGTAGACCGTTCGGGCATCCCGCGACATGCCATGGAAGCTGAATTCTCTGTTACTTGCAGTTTTCGCGAGCCAGCAAAACCAGCGCAGGAACTACGTGATCAGGAATGTAGTGAAACGCGAAAGCGTGGGCGCCGCAGGGTCGAGCGAAAACAGAACCTTTAAACCGTCCACGTCATTGTCAACGGTAATTTCAATGAGTTCATTTCTTAAAACATAAAAATGGAACCACACAAGTAGAATTATATTTCATATTATAATACAATACGAGGATGTTTTTGCAACAAGTAGTTGAGTACTAGTGACAGAATTTAACTGAGGAGTGCTTTCGTCAGCCCGCAAGTACTTGAATGCCCCGGGGGAGTCTCTAAGCGTGTCCCGCATTTACTTCGGTTTCTCAATTATTAGGGCTCTGTTCGGGATAATATTGACGCCTTAGAGATTCTCGAGCATTATTCTATCACTTTAGCTAGACATAGTATTTGCCTTTAGCGTCCCTTTAATGTCGGATGCAACTTATTTGCACACAACCGCATTCTGCACAATGAAATCAATTACCCTGATGACCACATCACCTGAAAGACAACCTTAGAGGTTACTTCAGTGTAGTCTAGGGACTGGCAAATGCACATCAACGAAAAAAAGTCCGCTCTGTTATACATAACTTAAAAAAACATTCATTCACATTTAATTATGCCATTAATTCAACTAAACTGTCTAAAGTTAAGGAGCCTAAATACCTAGATGACATATTGTCACAACATTTACTATGAGATTGCCATATTCAATTTATGACCTCATCTGCATTAAAAAGACTGCGTTTTCCAATAAGACGATTACAGCTAGTGCCACCATACACCAAGTTACTGGCCTATAATACACTAATTATACCCATCCTGGGATGCGCCGACACTGCTTGGTTTCCATACACGCACAAAACCTAACTAAACAACAAACCTAACCAAGAAGCTCGAAGGAGCTGAAGAAGGAGCGCTTAGGGCCTTTTTTATAAAATTTAGCCATACAGACTTGCCCACACAGCTGCGTAAGAAGGCTGGGTTACTAACCATAAAAACCGGGGGAAGTTGGCGCGCTTAAAGGTAATGTACTAACTAATCCACAACCGCCAAAATATAGATAAGTCCCATTATATTAAGCGATGCACAGCGAGAACTACCTTCCCGAAACACTGCCATACTCTTGCTTCTTACAAATTCCACAGAGATGCCCTCAAATTCTCGTTTTCCCCCTGGTGATCACATAATGGAATAACCTGACCCCTTTCATTACCAGTAGCACATCTTTAGCTTCATGTCTAAAGTAATTGAAAGCAATTCTCAACACTCGCAATTTTGAAACTGTGTTGTTTTTGATTTATCCTGATTCACTAGCCTCGCAATTTTATAACAGTGTTGTTTTTGCCTTTATCCTCAATAAGTTAAGTGGGAATGTATTATTGTCGTTGACGTTCACTTTTGTGGATTTTTTGTATGCCTTACAGCCGTCAATTGCACGTCTTTTGGCTGTATAATTTTTAGTTTTTTTTCGCCTTGTTGTAAAATCACTCTCTTCTTCTTGACCTCCTGTTTTATTGCATATAGGGATTGACAAAATGCATAAATAAATAAATAATAAGTGTAAATAAACAAATCTACTGGCCGCGGTTTTTTTTAGTGAACGCACAACAATCTTCCGGGGCAGTTGACAAGGAAAAGCATGGCAATGACGTCAATGAGTATGGCAAGTAGGGCCTCTTTTGTCAAGTTAACGAAGCTAAATACCAGCGTCGACCCGATGAGCTCGTTTTATGCTACCATTTAGGCAAACCCTTTAAACGCAAGGACAGCGACGAGCATGTATCGTGTCTTCCGAAATACACTATCTCATCTGGTTGCAATAAATTACTGCACAAGAATGCTGGCAGCGCGTCCTCGAGGTAAACCCGCCTACAATGTTATGCCATTGCTTGATCAAGCAATGTTTTGAAGACTCAAAGTTGTCTTATCGGAAAATGGACGTGCTTACTCGAGCGAGAGAGTCCAGCAGTGGGCAGGTAGCTAAGAAGCTTACGACGTTGTGTTTCGTTTCAACCAAAGGCAAATGGAAAGACTGGTAGGGATGTCCGCAATATTAGGCAGCTTATCTCGATTTACAGAACGCGTAAATGCGGATGGAAATCTTGCCTGGTAATGACTGTGCCTGGCCAGAATAGAATGCACGGCTGTAGTCTTGCCTGTACCGCGCATTTTGTTGCATATAGCAAATTTTTCATACTACCGGCCTACAAAATAGTGTGAATTTACCAGAAGATTCAACTTTCTGAATACCGCAGAGCCAATGAGCAGCAAAGCGACGCAGTTCCAATTTGGAAATACATACCAAGGACACAGGCTAAATATTGCACTGAAGAGTCTTGTGCTTTTGTGGAAGGCATGACCAGGCAGCGAAAATTATTCTTAGACCTTTCAAAGTCGTGCAAGTGACGGTGCGACAAGGTGTGCGTAATATCGCAGGGTACCTCTATCAATGGCTACATACAAGCCGCAACCATAAACTACGTTCAGTACTATCAACCTAGGAGGAGTCAAGAAACAAAATGAGGGAAGTGTAAGGCAGACGTAAAACAATACGTAAAGCGACAGTTCTTCGAGATGAAATAAGCAGATACCGAGTAAACAGTAATTGTGACCGTATTTGTTCGCGAATTCCCAGTGTCGTTACAAGGTAAAATCACCTACGCTTTAACTGACAGTAATAAGCGGCACTGAGCCCTCGGAGAGCCAATCAAAGGCTCAGACATGTTTTGGAAGCGGAAAATCGGGCTGAATCACAGGCGAAAATCGCAAGCACAAATCGAACATTTCCCACATATAATTTATTATCAAAGAATAAGAGCAAATACCACAGAGCCTGCCAGCATTCCCGTTCGTTCTCTTCCTGCCACTCATGATTCCCGGTATTTAAATAAAGAGCCATATTTTTATAGTTTCTGGGACAGTTCAGTTGTGAATGAAAGTTGAGCGCAGGATTCCTTGAAATCTTGCAGGAAAAAGCGCCGTCTAGTACAGGGATGCACAAATGATGAAAAGATATATCAGGAATGGCTGATACCCCCCTAAGCAAGCAAAGATGCAATAGCTGAATATTTATTTATTTATTTATTATATTTATTTAGGAGTACGGTAGCCCTCACTTGAGGGCTACAGTATCGTGAATTGCCAAGTAGTTGTCAAAGAAAACAAATGTCCGCACCAACAATACCACATCATAGAGCATTGTCAAACACAAATTACATGAAGGATGAATGAGTATACAAGTGCAATGTCTCTTAGAAATGCAAGAATAACAGTAAGCATGATCAATTATTAATTACCCCAAGGCCTGTAATACAATTCTAGTTGAGTATACAACGGTTTAACATTTTGTGTTGTTACAGTGCCGTCCGCCAGGCCATTCCATATGTAAATACATAAAGGACAGAACGAGGGTTGAAAACCATCAAGGCGTGTTTTATAAGGCTGTATACTGGCACTTCGGTTTAAACGCGCACTGTCTTTTAGAGGGGGACGAATGTACGTTTCTTTATTCATTCCTGCTTGATTCGTGATTATCTGGACAAAGAATTGCATTCGTTATTTTTCTCGTCGTGTTTCTGGCAGTTTGAAGTCGCAACATTCCAACATGTCTGTTACACAATCAGCTCTTTATATGAATGAAGAAACGAAAAAAAGAATAAAGGAAAGAGCGAGGAATAAATAAAAAGAAAGAGAAAAGGAAAGGAACTTGCGAAATAACAAGGAAAGCAAGAACAAAGAAAGAAAGAAGGAAGGAAATACGAAAAGAAAAAGGGAACTGAAGAAAGAACGAAAGCACATTTAGGTAGTGCATTAGGTGCTTGCAAGTGTCGTTGAAAAGGTCAAACTACAGCACCGTACGTGTACTTCATACTTCAGTTCGTTATGTCTTGCAAAAAGTCTGACGCTTCTGATGGCATAACTTGATGAATTACCGCGTGTGCTGGAGGCTTTCGCGTTAACGTCTTAAATTAGTGTAACATGTTGTCCATACCTTTTAAATGGCATGGTGTGATATTACACACGGAACAATGGCCTCCGGAATCAATTGCCTGCAATTCTGTGTTGTCGTTGTGACACGTTTACACGAAGCTTACTACAATGTGACATATGCCAGATACGTTTCAGCTGGTATGCGCCCCTTTTGCTAACTGCACTACAAGTCCACACTAAGCAACATTGTAAATTTAAGGGTGTCTTTTTTGTCTTTAACTCACCCTCTTACATATATAGAAAATGGGGCTTAGGCGAAATATTACACCAGCTTGAAAGGGCCAGTTTTCGGAACGACATATCTTGTGTGGCCCTATGACGTGCTCAAACGTGGCGCGCATCGCAGAAGAAATAAACCCCTATTGCTTTTTACTGGCTTGCAATGTGGAAAAACTAGAGCAGCATGTAATCCTGCATGGTGTATAATCCGCAAGAAAACACCCTTGTAGTGCCCTGCTAAAGAGTACACTAATTTGTAAAATTTTCAGATATTAGGCGTGCCAAAAGGGTATTGCGACATCCACCCTAGAGGGCTTAAATTTAAGTATTCTGTAGGTTGTGTCCGCACCACTTGCATTGAACAACTACCACATATGAAACTCGAGATAGCACAGAGTCGTTGGTTACTCCCTAGCTCCCTAAACATTTTGTTCCTGAAATATGAAGGTTTCTGCCCTGCAGAAGCATTGTTGTGTTCCTTTAGCATCTGCTGCCTGACAGACGGCAGCTTTCCCTTACGTGTGTGTTATGAATGTTTTAACTTATAAAAGAAATATTTGGTGGCATTGAGTTATTTAGTTAAGCAATCATTTTCTCTTGTGTTATGCATAGCTGCCTCTCCTTCTAAAAGAGCTGTAAATGGTCAGTACAAACGAAGCATTTTCAAAAAATAACTTAAGGTAATCTCTTTTTTATGTTTTCATTTAATGTAATGGTAAAGAAGACACAAATTCGGGACCCTATATATTAAAAGATTTGTTAATGTTGAAATACACATAACCGAAATATCGTGAATGTATAACAGAGTCCAGAAGTAACGTTCTTATATACCATTTTACAGGATACCTAAACTGTATAACGCTACGCTATATTCAAAGCCAAAGAACCTTATTCGATACTATCCATTACTCAGCCAAGACACCACAGGTGAGGTCGCTTTAATATTCCAGCACTTTATGGATAACATAAATGGGCTGATTGATTCAAGATAACGTTGTCAAATGCAATACAATACATTGGCTATGTAAAATTTGTTAGAAACGTTAATGCAAGTGTAAAAATATAGAAGTGTAAACCTTGTTAACGCTAAACGTAGTAACGTAGAAATGCGCTTTGTAGTTCACCGGCCTTGATCTTTAATGGATTCGTGACAACATTTTTACGCGCCTCAATGCAGCCTCCTGAATATTTATTTTCAAGTGCTCGGACGCGACTCGCTACCTCCCACGTTTGGCGGTGTCCCGAGAGAACTTTGACAGCGAGCTTATACTTGGCTACAATGGTGGCGCCTTATGTGTCATGGCGAAACACTAAAGTTTCATGATTAATTACAACAGTGAAAATAATTAATCCTCCATTGATGTTATATTTATGCTTTATATGGAGTGCCTATAACGTTTTACTTTGGCCGAAGAGCTAAGTAAGGCACCTTATTCATAATCCGTCAACGGTGCCACAAGGTGTGGCAGACCAGTGACTGAATAAGAGCAGAATAGGCACTACGCGTCACGCATACGCTGTGCAAAGTGGTAACGTCCGTGGTCTGCGCGCGTAATTCAGCACAGTGGGTGTTATTTTGGTGGAGGCAGCTCGACTTATGAAAGAGACCACACCAGACAGCAGGAACGCCGCCCCCGTGTTGGAAATGACATCAGTTCGCCGTGCAAGCCATAGAATGCGAGGCATCGCCTTAGAACTTGGAACATAAATAAAATCATTACTCTGACCACTGAAAATGTAACCGAAGGGGTGATATACTTCGCGCTGCAGCACTCGTGAGTGCCAATGACCTTCCACGGCTACATCTCCGCAGACGCGGAAGAGTGGCTGGCTGAGTTGCAAAGCTTAGCTACGTCAACAAATGGGACCACACGGAACTCGGGAACGTAAAGTCGAGCCTCGAGGATGGCGCTCGCGCGTGGTTTCTTAATAGAGAAGACGCGCTGGGATCATGGTCTGAGTTCCCGCGAAGGCCTTATTCAGAGGAAATAGCGCAGCTTGACTTTCAGTCGCGAGTTTCCAAATCAAACGAGAGCGTGACGATGTTCGTAGAGGACATGCCGCTTCTCGTTGGCTGTGCCCGCCTTGGCAAGTCAGAAGACGATAAGCGAAGTCATCTAATGAAAGGAGTAACGGAAAAGCTCCTTGCTGCCTTGTCCACTGTCAGCGGCAGACTGGCGCTGTTTCTTACCGAAGCCACTACTAAGAAGAATACACTTCAGCAGTGATCCAGCACGTACAACGTCAATCAAATGTTGCGCCGACTCAAAATACGTAACTAGGCTTCAGGTACGAAGTCACCTCGCTTTGCGACCTCATGCGCTCTGTGGTTACCGAAGAGCTGCAAAAAAATGCACAATACGTCCCGTCCTCAATTCAGCTCGCTCACCAGCATCATGCGCAACGAAGGACAGCATCCGCGTCCGGCTTCCATTTTTAGCACTGAAGAGCCGCATCTGCAAGTGAGGTCCGGTGCAAGCCTTATGCAGAAATACTGCTTTGCCCCGCCCTAGCTGTCACTCCTTGTTTTGTTATTCCACTTGGCTTAGTGCAGTCGCTGCAAGCAGGTTGGCTAGCGCAATTCGATGAGTGCCAAACGCCCACGTAGAAATGAGAGGTTTGGCGACCCCCAGATCGACGGCGGCTGGGTTACCACTGCAGGAATGCTGGTAACGTTTATTGGGAGACTCCCCAGAGCTGTCTCAGACTACGCTGTTTTTAGAGCGCAGAAGTTAGTGACCGTTCCTGCGGCGAGCGTAGGCGGCGGTGGCATAACGTAGCGAATGAGCACAGGTAAAGATGAAAGCGAGATGAAAGATGAGAGCGCAGAGGGGCATGAAGGATGCGAGGTGGAAAGCGGAGAGGGGCATGCAGCGGAGCCATGAGGCGCAAAGCGGATGAGGGTATGGCGAAAGCGTGAAAAGAAAAGCTTAGTGCGCCGACGATGGGTACGAGACATCGCGCCAGAGTAGTGAGCGTCATCTGGTAGGTCAATCGGCGGCGAATGGTATGAAACGCGCCCACGTGTCAACCACGCGCTGGCTCTGGCGACCTCCCAGATTAGGAAGGCCGTCGCACCACATTTCGCTCCGTTTGCAAAGTGCCGCACAAGACAGGTAGTTCGATCCAACTAATATAACATCATCAGCAGCAGCAGCCTGTGTTATTTACAGTGCAGGACGAAGGCCTCTCCCTGCGATCCAACATATAGCGAAGCGAAAACACGTCTAGAGCTGCGCTGAAAATTTGCATTACTCAGTATCCTAAGCGAACCAGGCCAGTGTTCAGAAAGTTATTAATTCGTAAATGCTCTTCTCCTGTGGCCGCCCAAGTTCGGTAATAATATATGCAGCATCAGGATTTACTGAAATCTTCTTTTACAAAACATTTTACTGCAAGGTATTTTTGTGAATTATGGTGCAGGCACAGCCAGATAACTGCCGACATCGCAGTATTCTCCGACTAAGAACGCAAATCTAGCACACCAGCACGCCAGTCACGCGGCCGCTCACCGGAACACTATTTCACTGCTCCTGATAGCACTTCAATGATAGTGAAGGGACAATCAAAGTGCGCACGCCGAATATCAGTGACAGTGAAGTTTCGTGACGAGGCCGTTTATTTACGTTGCGCTGAAAACCTCGTATCGACGAGTTTACAGTCGAGTGGTGATACGACTATCCCATCAGCAGTTGGCGTAAATAAGGTTTCAATGGACGTAGGTGTGTTAATCGACCGCAGAAAACTTTGCGCACTTCTAGATAATGGAGCGACTCCTAATAGAAAACAGGTAAGCGTTTTAAAGAAACATTACGTTGCCCTGGACTGGGACGCCAGTTCATACGACTTCACTTGACAAGACTTGACTTCCCCTATGCACTCCTAGCGTAAAAATCTGCGCTGCCGACACTTTCTCGTCACTTGGTTGGTTCTGCGTGGTTGTTCGAACCATTCAAATGTTGGCCTAAACTCTCTTCGGGGATATGGTGAGAGGATTTCTTTTGACGAGTGTTGGATGATTTTCTCGATAAAGAGGGCAACAGCACAAACCAGCGCTATACGGCACAGATTCGCACTTGTTCTGAGCGAGAGTATCATGGCAGCATCGCGTACGAGTGTGACTGTAAGTCACGTCCATGGAGCTACGAAATAGGGAAGTCTTTGATAAAGGCAACATTCCTAGATTGTTGACCTAAGGTAGATGCGTTGTGCGAAGCCTCGTTGAATTTATTGAGGCTCACACAGCGGTCCTTTTTAGTAGCTTTTGAATGTGGGCACATTTTTTGTGGAACTGCTATCGCCTAGAGAACATGCTCGGGGAGTGCACGGCAACGTACACTACCCCCACACTACCTCGGCCTAGCGGAAGGCGGCGCTCCGCCACCCGCACCTGGCCGGCCAACTCTGGGCCGTCCAGCAGGTCCGCGGAGAGGCCGACAGGCTTGGCCTGGCGGTCCCGACATGGGAGTCACCCGCTCTGCGCTAAAGCGTGCCTTGCAGGACCTCAATAAAGTTTTTAACCAACGAACCAACTGCTGCCGCCGGCACCGAACCCTCAAAATAAATGGTCGAGTGATTTACTTCTGAATTAGACACTTACGACAATTCGCTCAATGGTATTTTCTTATACTCAGTTTTTACGGAAGACCAAAACAGGGTACTACAGGAACTCTTGGGGCGAATTGGAAGCAGGGTTCGCTCGCTCTACTAAGGTGAGCCAAATACCATTGACGACGCAACAAATAATGATATGCGACGACGCATGTCCCATCAAGCAGCAGCCCTATTGTGTCCCACCGAACGGTTGTAGGGCAATTCAACCAAACTCAGGGAAATGCTAGATGATGGCGTCATTCAGGTTTGGTACAGTCTGTAGCACACCCCCGTTGCATTTTCGCAGGAAAAAAGACGAGCGCTTTATTTCTGTGTTCATTATAGCGCGCCCAGGGCGTTATCAAGAAGGGTGTTTACTCTTGCCGCGTATCGATGACTCTTTGGAAAGATTTCGGCAAGCTCAGTACTTTTCGCCTCTTCAGAGAACTGCTATCGGAGGCAGATGAACGACACCAAAAAAGTAATTGTTTTCTTCACTCGAACTTGCTTTTACGATTTCAAAGCACCTCCTTTCAGCCTCTGTTTAACATCAGCAATATTCCCGCGAACAAGGAACATGTGCCTTGGCCATTGAAGCGGGAAAGGCGCCTCACCTACAGTGATGATGTGGTTGTCTTTTCGGCAACATTTGACCAACAACTGAAGCGACTGCGAGAATTTCTCCCGAAGCCATATTATTAATTAACGTCACCCTTAAGCCTGAGAAGCTTCCTTTCGTCTACGAGGAAGAGAATTTTTTCGGACACAGAGCTAGTAAGAAAGGCATGCGCCACAATTCCCCCCAAAAACCTGCAGCTGTTACCGAGTTTCCGACACTTACCGCCAAGAAAATCGCCCGTAGTTTTCTTGGCGTTTCATTGCTACCACCGTTATACTGGCAATTTTTCAAAGATGGCGCATACGCTGACTCGTCCCCCAAGTGACGTTGTATCGTTTGTTTTTTCGATTTAATTCGAACCCTTGATAGATTGCTCAAATCACAATACTGGCCGGAACCTGCCACCTGTGTTAGGTTTTAGGTCCATGCCTGTCGTGAGTGCCAAAACTGGAAGTCACTAGCTGCTATGCCTGTGGTATTGCGTAATCTAATTGGCCCACCTGGCAAATCTTTCAGCCAAGACGACCAGGGCCTTGTAGACAAGGTTCCTCTTTCATACTGTGAAAACGAGTGCACCGTCGTCATCCCCGACTATTTACCGCGATATGCTCAGGCAAAGGCGCTGCCTGTGGGCAATGTTTCCGAGGGTGCCTTCTTTTTCATACAGAACATCGGCGTGCGGCATGGCGCCCCATCGAACCTCACCACAGACCGAGGCACTACCTGTACAGCAAAGCTCATTGAAGACGGTGTTAAAGACAGTCACACGATCCATCGAAAGACAACTATCCTGGAGAAAAGAGCCTTCAGCGAAATGCTGGACGAAACGATGAATGACATGCTATTTATGGAAGTCCAAAATCAAGAAAGGGGCTGACAGATGGAATAGCACACTGGTATAATGTTTGTAAACAGGGATAAGGTGCCTCAGAAAGGCTGGCCAACATTTCCATAGGAGGACTTATCTTCGTCAAAGGCCGCCTCGTCATCCTCGGCATGTTAGTATTAAAGGGTTAGTGCAGTGACGTCACGTGCGGAGGTTATCGGTGGCGGCTGGATAACCAGCTTCGGCTGGATAACCATCACTGCCACAGCTTCGTCAAAGCCATCAACTTGCCGGCCCCCCGCCATCAGCCTTAACTGTCTTTGACATGCGAGAAGAAGTAGCCACTCCGAGGGCAACACCTAGCAGTCAACTGCCATACTACCGAGTTATCGCTCCACCTTCGGAGGCAAAGCGGGGGAAGATGCCCACGAGTGGCTCGTCCACTACAAACGAGTGAGCAAGTCCAACGGGTGGGATACAACCGCTCAGCTCAATAATGTGGTGTTCTCCCTGACTGATACCGCTCTCGTGTGGTAAGAGAACCACGAGGAGCGCTTGCGACGTGGGAACATTTTCTTGACGAGTTAAAGGCGTGTTTTGGGGACTCAGTAGGCAAAAAGAAGTGTGCGGAAAAGACACTGTCGCAACAGGAGCAGCTACCAGGTGAGACATGCACAACATATCTCGAAAAAGTGTTAAAGCTGTGCAAGGTGGTCAGTGCTCGCATTTCAGAAGAAGATAAAGTTGGACATTTGCTGAAAGTAGTGGCTGAGGACGTGTACAAATTTCTATTTGGAAAGGAAAGCATCAGTTCTGTGTTCGACGTCATTCGGCATTGCAGAACTTTAGAAACGCTCAAGATGCGTCGGATTGCGCCAAAGTTTGGTCGGTTAGCGAATGTCACGACGGTTGCCAATGTGACACGAGCTCTTTCCACGACCTTCCTTCGACCATCCGACAGATTGTACACGAGGAACTTTCCCGCCGCGAAGAGGTGTTGCATTCAACTGCTGACCATCATCGCGTGTACACGTCACGTGACGCTATGACGGTGCCACATTCAGCCCCATGGCAACCGATGGTTACCAAGCCGAACAGTCGAGAATGACAACACGCCCTCCAACTCCGCGCTATGACCAACGCGCTCCTTGCACGCCTTCTCGACGCCCGATGTGTTGTCGTGACACACACCATGAACCAACCCACTACACGAGGAAAAATTACAATATCCGCTTTATCGACGAACAACCAAGGTTTCGACATCTCCCGATGTGTTATTCCTGTGGTTTTCCGGGTAATATATCCCGGTTTTGCAACCAGCGTATGACCAGGTGGTATGGCCAGCACTCAGAGTTTTCTCGGCACTCCGAACGGCCGCACGGGGCCCCGTGGCCAGCACACATATCATCTGGCGACGAGTATTGGCCGAAAAGCTCCCGGAATCGCTCCCCGGCATCTGACAGGAGTTTGACGCGCCCACCGCAACATCGTGCTCCCCGTTCTCCCTCACCGCTGCGTCGCACCACGTCCCCTTCGTCACCGAAAAACTAGCTATCGCGGTCGATGGTGGCGAGGTCGCTGGAGACGTGCTACTGACAGAAGTACCACCTGTGTTGATGCTTAAAAACGAAGTGTGCGTTTTTGTAGATAATGTCCCTGTGATGGCTCTGGTGGACACAGGCGCAACAATTTCGGTCATGAGCGCCTCTTTTATGCACGTGCTAGGGCAAAAGGTTTTATTTAAATGGGGCGAAGTTTCAAAGTTATATGGAGTGAGTGGCGAGCCGTTGCGACCTGTTGGGGTGTGTAGTGCTGACATGTTTTTGGTAGGCCATGTTGTTACGACGGAGTTAGTAATTATTTCTCGGCCGACCCATGATGCGATTCTCGGCATGGACTTCTTGCGGAAGTGTGGTGCTACTGTCGACTGCCGCACAGGGAAGGTATTCATAAATGGTAGGATTCCGTCAGGACTCCTGGAGAACCCTGTAGATCACCAAACTACCCTGTGTGTTTGTGGTGATATTGTCGACCTGCATCATCTACCGTTTGTGCGTTGTCTGTGGCGGCGCCGATTCCGACAGCTTGGATGCTCCCGTGGAACCGATGCACATTAACTGTGTGAAGAAGAATGTGTTGGTGCCACATTGTGTGGTGTCCATCAAAGGCGGACGCACTGCCTTGTGGACCATAAATTGTACTAAGGAGCCCGTTATATTACCAGCCGGCATGAAATTAGCCTTCGACAGGGAACAAGCGTCCTTATCAGTGGCAGAACTTACAGATGTGCCGGAAGAACCTGATGGGCACAGTTCGGAAACGGCCCTTTTGTCAATGGTAAATAAATCACTCAGCACGAGTGAACGCCGAACGTTAGTGGGTGTGCTTTTGAAGCACCGTTAGGTATTCGACTATGCGCAGAAGGACAAAATGCCTGCAATCCCCGCGTCCCGAACACGCCATATCATCAACACGGGTTCGGCAAATCCGATTAGACAAAAGTCATATCGTGTTTCCCCTCAGAGCGCCAGATTATCGAGGAACAAGTGCACCAAATGATGAAAATATGAGTAGTACAAGCGTCAGCGAGTCCGTGGGCAGCTCCAGTGGTCCTTGTTAAAAAAAAGATGGATCTTGGAGATTTTTCGTCGACTATCGCCGTTTGAATGCTGTAACAAAAAAAGGAGGTGTACCCACTCCCACGTATTTATGGCGCAATAGACTGCCTTGATTCCGCCTCTTACTTTTCCTCAGTAGATTTACTATCCGGCTATTGACAAATTCCGATGCATCCTGACGACAAGGAGAAGACTGCCTTTGTAACCCCTGATGGGCTCTTTGAATTTATTGTGATGCCAATTGGACTGTGCAACCCTCCGGCAACTTTCAAGAGATTTCTGGACACTGTTCCGTGTGGCTTGAAGGGGAACATCTGCATTTGCAACCTCGACAACGTCGCCATCTTTCGCCACACCTTCAGCGAACACAGCTCGCGTCTGGATAGTGTCCTGAACTGCATCGGAAACGCTGACCTAGATTTAAACTCCACGAAATGCCAATTCGGAGACCGCCAAACTCTTGTGCTTTGCACCTCGTCGATGAGGATGGCATCCGCCCTGATCCCCAGAAAACAGCAGCCGTTGCAGCGTTCAGTGCACGGTGCTCTGTCAAGAAGCTCCACAGTTTTCTCGGGCTTTGTTCCTATTTCCGCCGCTTTATTCCTAAATTCGCCGACGTCCCGTATCCGCTGACATGCCTGCTACAAAAGGACGCCCCCTTTGAGTCGACTCCGGAGTGCGACTCTTCTTTTCGTCAGTTGAAGTTTCTACTGACATAACGACCGGTCCTTCAACACTTCAGTCCTTCATCTCCGACTGAACTCCATACGCATGCCAGTGGCACAGGTATTTGTGCCGTCCTAGTTCAACGCTACGGTGGCCGCGAACACGTGATCGCATATGCAAGTCGCGCATTAAGTAGGCCCGAGCAGATTTACACTTTTACGGAACAAGAATGCATTGCGGTAATATTTGCGGTTCAGCGGTTTCGTTGTTACCTGTATGGACGCCCCTTTACAGTGGTCACCGACCACCACTCATTGTGTTGGCTTGTGAATCTTCCTGACCCTTGTGGCCACCTCGCGCGCTGGGCGCTCCAACTGCAAGAATACAGCTTCACCGTCTCTTATAAGAGCGGTCGACGACACGCTGATGCGGACTGCCTCTCGCGTATGCCACTTAGCACTACGGACTGTGACGCCGACGACTTCGATCACCTCGTGGCTTCTGTGTCGCCGCGTTTTCCAGACTTCGACTGCTTCAAAGCCAAACAGCGAAAAGACGATAAATTAACACCGCTCTTCACCGCTACTACCGCCTCAACGACAGCAAACCATTTCTGTGTACGTGATGGAGTCCTGTATAAGAAGAACGTTTCTAGCCCTGGCGCACTTTTTCTCGTAGTAGTACCAGAGAGCCTTCGCACAGCGATACTGAGTGCTATGCACGACGACCCTATGTCTGGCCATTTAGGTTTGGCGAGGACGCTCTACCGGATTCAGGAACGCTTTTATTGGCCTGGTATGTGACAGTCTGTTGACACGTATGTAGCCAGCTGCATGCAGTGTCACTGCTCCAAACGGCCATCTACTGCTCCAGCGGGTCTCCTGCAGCCGATCCCGCCTCCTAGCACGTACTTCAAAGAAGTGGGCATTGACTTCGTGGGCTCTTTTCCAAAATGAGCCAAGGGAAATCGTTGGATAGTTGTTTGCGTCGAGTGCCTCACGCTATTGCGAGACGGCGGTGGTGCCCTCCACAACTGCCACTGGCGTTTCAATGTTCCTGCTTCAATATGTCATCCTGCGACATGGTCCGTCTCTCGTGATCATCAGCGACCGTGGACGACAACTCACAGCGGATGTCGTAGAGGAGCTGCTTCGTTTGTGTGAAACCCACTTGCGTCACTCGACACTACACCATCCACAAACGAATGGGCTTACGGAGCGCACCAGCCGAACAATTGTAAACATGTCATCTATGTATGTTTCATCCGACCACAAGGACTGGGATGACGTGCTGCCTTTTTATCATGTACGCGTTCAACACCGCCTAGCACGAGACTACCGGCTATAGCCCCGGGGTGGCCTGCTGTACGCACGGCCACCCCGGCATACAATCGACACTGTTTTTCATTTCTGTAGTCACGAAAATCCCACTGTCGCCGAGGCTCTCTGCCTTGCCGAAGAAGCTCGTGCTATTACTCGTTTTCGCACTTTGGCATCGCAGGACAGAACAAAAGCACGCTACGACACTCGCCACCATCCGGCGATTTAGTCTGGCTGTGGACTCCAGTACGAAAACGCGGGTTATGCCAAAAACTTTCGGCCCCTACGATGGACAGTTCGTTATTAATAACGGACTCATGGAAGTCAAATGTAGCATAGCTCACCTCACGCTGAGTGGTAGAGGAGCTGCCAAGACCCAAGTGGTCTATGTTGCCCGCTTGAATTTGTTCACGTCAAGACAAATGGATTGACTCGCCTAGCGGGCTTCGTCTGCCACGAGAAGAATGTTACGCATGAAGAAAGCGAAGGCTGGTTAAGGTGCTTGCGGTCCCGGGTGGGGGAAAGAAGAAGAGAACGACGCTGAGTTCATCAACCAGCTGGCCGCTCTTGCGCTCACCTTCGCGACTTAAAGTAAACAGCCTCATTCATCCGTAAGGGTGATAAACGGTCTCCTTCGCGCGTAACAATATATTGAGCGCAAGATCCGCCTTATTGTTGCGGGTGCTGCAAAAGATTTGACGAATGGTTTCACAATTGACGTGGGTCCGGCACTTCTTGCTGGCGGAAGAAGTGCCGGCAGCTACGCACTCATAGTGTCGCATTTCAATCGATGGGCACTGTTCGTCGGCCGCAAACCGCCAGCATAACAATTGTTTCTTTCGCGGCAGGGTGGAATCAATTCTCAATAAATTCGACAAAGATCTGGCTCCATCGCGACAAATGCACCGTGTGACATCTATATAGGATTCGCGTATAAGATAGCACTCTCACAGGGGAAAAGGGTCACTCCAACCCTTTCCGCCTTGTTGCCGTTGAGCTCTTTTCCTCTCCCGCTAGGACACGTGACTTCTTTTTAGCGAAGTCTGACAACGACGGTACAGGGTTCGTATAAACCGCTTCGTTGTAAAACTCAAAAGAAAGGGCTTTCTAGAAAAAGTTGGCGCAAATTATATAAGGTCACATAGTTTACAGCCCTAGATTTAGAGCAAAGCTCTTAGCCACCCGTTCCTGCAGAGAGCATCGGCGTCGGTGGCGTTACCGGCGTAACCGAGCAAACGAGCATAGCGAAAGGTGAAAGCGAACACGGATCGCAGCTAGGGAAGAAACAGGCGAAGAGGAAAGTGGAAAGGAGGTGTGGCGGTGAGGGCTACGAGATCTTTTTTAAGAAAGGTAGGCAGAGACGGTAGCCAAATACTCATGAGTTTTCTTGTTTTATCAGCAAGGCGTCCAATGTTTCCACAGTGTAGAAAACCGTATAATTACTTCCTATAAACAAATTATCCACAAAGAGTGCGGTGTCATATTACAGGTCGACGTCACTAACTGCCTTTGTAATATATTAGAAAACGTAACAATAGTGCTACGGGATAGTATTTGCAATGACGAAGAGCCGAGCAGTAAGAAGACGACAACGACGATTGGAAGCTAGCGCGGGCTGTTGCCTCTTGGCCAACTGCGGCGTATTGCTTTGTAAATATACTTGTAAATAGCTTTTCGTCGGTGTCTTCCTACGAAACATATCTGGTGGAGGTGGACGTTCCCTTTACCTCGTGACGGAGCTTCGCAGTGGACGGTACGTCGAGCCTTCCATCATGGCTCCCGGCGACGACAACTCGACCCCGCCGGCTCCGACACCTGCTGACACTCCGACGACGTACATCACTCTCCCCAGACCCCGTGATCCTGGCGTATTCTCGGCAAAAGATGGGGTAGACGTCGAGGACTGGATCAGCCTGTACGAACACGTCAGCCGCAATAATCGGTGGGACCCTACTATCATGCTCGCCAACGTAGTCTTTTACCTCGGTGGCACACCTCGAGTTTGGTATCGGACGCACGAAGATGAGCTATATAACAATATAACACAAAGCTTTATACCTGGAAGAACGACATATCCTTTGTTCTGCCCAGCAGGTTTTCCGTTAAGGCCTTTCAACGATCACTAAACATTTAGAACAAATACGTGATGTACTCCAGGTCACTGATAAGCAGGAGCGAACTGATGAAATTGTTTAAAATTCTCTGAAGCATTCGGCCGGGTTTCGCATAATAAACTAATAGGAAAATCAGCATTAACACTCATATATAGACCCATTGGTCATATAATTAAACAATATTTTAACAATCACACACAATTTGTGCGGATACGTGACACTGCACCTACTTTAAGCCCACAATATTTATTCGCAATACTTATATTGTTTGCCTCTCTCCACTAATGAAAACTCAGGCTTCTTGCATTTGACTGCGTTACTTGCTAAGAAATTACATAGTGGCGGACCGTATAATACCTCATAATGCGTAGCAATTCGTGTAAAGGTGGCTGCGATCACTGGATAATATATCCTAATCTTGGTAAATCTGCTTATGTGTCAATTGCACTATTGAAAACCATCCCTTGAAGAAAGTTGCTAACCACCAATATTTGGGTGTAATCAAGTTTCGTGTTCGGTTAAGATGAAGGACTGATGGTAAACGATCATAATACGCGCAGAATCAATATAAACACAACGCGCTTGGTAGCTTTACTTCGTTTCTATTGGAATGCTCACAATGTTATATATTTTCTTCGCTTAGAAAAATTCCAACACGTGTTGAAATCTCAATAAACTTCTGTCAATTTGCACGGCAGGAAATTATCTGAGAAAAATGTAGCGTGCTGGAAACTTAGAAAGTATCGAAAGCGAAGTGTCTTTTCCCACTGGAGCCTAGGTTATGGCGGAATAATATTTTCATATGTAATTATTGTTCGTTAACTCACTGATAAGGTACCCTGGTATGATTGATTGGCTGACGGAACACCGTTGATTGCATCCTTGTATCTCGCTGTCCTTTGTATTAAGCGATTGGCCCATGGCAGAAAGAACGTTCTGTATAACTCGCCAGCCTTTAGAGCAATCTAAATCATTCGCCTCCATGGTCATGCCCGTCGTGCGAATTGTGATGTCACAGACAATAAGGGCCTTTCGATAGACTCCATTCATTTCTATCATCCTGATCCTCTGCCGCATCACTTATGAACACAATGAGTGCGGCAAATTTGGCGGCATTGGTGGTGCTACAGGAACAGCTTTAGTGTTTCAGTTTGAGGATAATTCGTGGAAATTATTCCGACAAAAGAAAGAGATGGCGTGGCGCAAGTTTTGATAAAGTATTTGCTCTGCGTCGAGAAATCTCGTCCTCTAGCATGAATTTATCAGTAAATCTGTGCGAAATTTGATGTAAAATATTTGAATGTAGATATCACATTGCTTTGCGCCAACTTGAATAATTGTCGTGAATAATTGTCGTGATGCAACCTTACAGGCAAAACATATGCAGTTGTCCTTGCCTTGTCTTATATCTCACCAGCCAGTAACAATTGCCTCATTTTTCGTTTTTGCGAAGCGTAGTGTGAAGTGTCATGATAAATGCATGTTCAACAAACACTATTCAGATGACACTGGGCATTCGATGAGCTTCAGCAACTAATGTTTAAGGAATTATCCATAATATAACCACAAAGAACGCATACGAAAACTGTACAAATGTAGCCAGGCATATTGATGGGACGCACTTAAGTTCACATATATATTTGTTCAAGGTGCATTGTTCATTTATTATCGAATCCTTCACTACTACAAAGGCCACTGCTACGTCGCTGAAATGGTCCATGACGATTCTGATTTAACCAAAGAGTATGGAAAATGGCGAAGTGAGTACATGTTTTTTTCTTTTTGTATACTGAACCATCTTGACAAAACCTGCGAACATGACCATGTGTCTCAATAACTATTTTCAATTCTACACGCCCTATATACACTTTACGCTTCTAAAAACAATGTGCAAATGTATTGATTGGTGACCAAAGTGTACTAGAATATGCTCGAGTGGACAGATGTGCAAATGCATTGAATGGTGACCAAAGTGTACCAGAATATGCTAGAGTGGACAGAACGGCGCTTTCCAATGCCGCGTGAATAAAAAATTGGCCGAGGCGCTTCGAGCAATTTGGTTTCGTGAGGAAAGTCATTCTGGGACGTCTTTAACGCGGTTTCACTGAGGGCGCCAAGCACGATCGCGTTCGTATGCTGTCATATTTTCTTATTTCAACAGTAAACTATTAGTAACTTCCGTTTGCAACATATTGTAGCGAAGTGACGCAGCTGTTAGTGTTCTGACGCATCAGCTCACTAGGGAGATGACAATAAGGGGGGATGAGCTCCGGCAGGGGCAAGTGTGGATCCGCAGATAGGATGAAGATGAGAAGTAGCATTCGAACAACTAGGTTTGCTAACTTGGCATTTGCTTTAGTTTTACACTGTACACATATTTACATACAAAACGATGACATACGGATCGTCGAAGGCCTGCCTGACCAGCCTGGTCTCCCGTGGCGAAGTTGCGCCGTGTGCTGCTGTCTCCTTACCCTCTTCAAAACTATGCGGATCATTCGTTAAATGAGTTTCTGCAGCATCCAAGCGAGCCGTGGACTGGTGCGAGGCGCAGTATCAATCACGACTTTTGTATCGGTACCATTTGCTCGTATGGGTACTGCTAGGAGCTGACTATCTGACATAGTGCATACTGGACGGCCGGGCTGACTCCTATAGGCCCGGCCGTTCTCGTTTCCCGAAGGGTTAGGCTTCCCACCCTGATTATCGTTGCGCTCTCTCTGTTGGTGTCTGTGATCTCTAACCCGCATCGAGCATTTGTGCGCGACGTGACCCATGCAACGGCACAGCGGGCATCGTGGACGTCCATCGTTGGCATGGATATTTCTCGCTGGCCAATGCACTGGAGGACGATGTAAATCTTCTTTAATAACCTTCAGGCGGTCAGATAACTAGGCTATAGAGTCCGCGATCGTCTTGAAGTCCCTATCGCGGTTGGTGGCCTCTCGTGGGCGATGACGCTCTGCCGCAGTGCAGGTAGCGATACATGTCGGAGGTGGTTGCAGTGTTGCTACAGCGGGTGTCACTACCGCGGGAGGCGTATTCGTACCACGACTGATGGCCGGCAGAGAAATGGGTACCGATCGCTTCTGGTTGGTACGCACGCGTCATCAAAGCAGCCCGATTAATACGCTACAACATTTGCAGCAAAATTGAGCAACTCTCCGGATTCGCGATTATTTTCTTTTGCACGTCCGGACGCAGGCCGCGCATAAGGTACCGCCACCGCTCCTTTTCCATCATGGATGGATTAATTTTTGCACACCGCTGCACGACGTCATAGTAATGGTAGCTCATAGTAATTCTAATGGTAGCTGGGTCCAGTTGTGCAACTGCAAATATGCGATTTCGATTGAGTGGCGACTGGTGAAAGACGTTTCTAGTAATGTCTCTCACTCTTGCCATGAAATAGGGGCACCCGTTAAAATTTGAGTGGTGTGCCCGTTTTTTGCGTTCTCATCCGATGCCAAATATACAAATTTTAATTTCGTCCCTTCATCCCAGTTGTTCAGGGAGGCTACGTGTTCGTAGCAAAGCAGCCACTCGGAGATTGATTCTTCGGTTGTGCCTCTAAAGACTGGCAGTCTGACGGAAAGTTTAGCTTGAGGGGTGGACATGATAGCGAGAACAGTAGGGGGTTCGGCCATGGTCGAGCTTTTAAAGCTAGGTTCCTGAAGTTTGTTGTCATGGGCCATGATATTAGAGCGTAGACGTCACTACGCAGCAACCTCCACCAATTTGTAGCCAAGTGACGCAGCTGTTCGTGTTATGAGGCACCAGCTCACCAGGGAGACGATAATAAGGGGGGTTGAGCTCTGACAGGGGCAAGTGCAGATCCACAGGTAGGATGACGACGAGATGTAGCATTCGAACAACTAGGTTTATTAGCTTGGCATTTAATTTAAGTTTACGCTGTGCACATATTTGCATACAGAACGATGACATACCGATCGTCAACGGCCTGCCTGAGCGGCCTGGTCTCCCGTGGCGACGTTGCGCCGTGTGCTGCTGTCTCCTTGCCCTCTTCAAAACTACCCACGATGACGAGTGATTTTAAGAAGGAAGAGACAAGTACAGCGCCGTTACTGCCTCTCGTGCGAGGGTACCTACAAAGTGCTGTACGGATGGGGGAAAGGGATAAAAAGAGTAGGGGAAAAAGAGTGGTGGATAGAGGGGAGAGGAGCCGAGCAGTAAGGCACGCCAAGGAGGTCGCAGCGGCTACCGCCATTCGTACAAGTCGGCGCCGTCCAAGTAGTCGAACAACGCCGTGAAGGCACGCCCGACCACGGAAGAGTGAGCGGACGGGAACAGAAGTACCTCAGTGCTGTCATATGGGAGGCCGAGGCTGGGGTAGGCGGTCGTGAGCAGGTCAAGTCCAGCAACCTATGCGGGGCACCGCAAGAATACGTGCTCCAGGTACTCCACATCGGTGCACTTGACGCGAAAAGAGCTTCCGGTACCGTGAAGGTGGTGCGTCCTTTCCGCGATTCGGTGGCAGGCGATGCGGAGAGGAAGCAGCAGAGCTCGGTCTCGTCGGTTCAGGCCTTCGCGCGGCAGCAGTTTCGGACAATTGCCACTGGCGACGGTGGGGGGAGCGGGAAGGGGTGGTCCGGATGTCTTGCGCATAATATGACGGCCACGGTGGGACGGGCAATGCCGAATGGCGTCACCACGAGTGACCGGGGGATTGGCGCAGTGTGGGCCTCCTTCGCGAGCCGGTCAGATTCCTCGTTCCGGTGTATGGCAATGTGGGAAGGCACCCACTGGAGAACGAGGTCGCATACCTGCTCGCAAACGCCTTCCAACTTCCACAGGAGGCACTGGATCAGCGGGGACCCGTGGTCCGTCCTCGCCAGCATGTACAACGCTGCACGGGAGTCCGTGAGGGTTGCCGCCGCCGGGAAGCAATGCCGTAAGGTCAGCTCCCCCGCCAGGTCGATGGCCACGAGCTCCGCGTCGGTGGACGAGACCGCACGCAAGACGCTGCACTGGCTCTGTGCTGGGATCTCAGGAGCGACGCAGGCGGCCGCGGCCGCACCTGCTGCTCATCGATGGTTGCAGCCGTCTCCTGCTGGAGGGCACAGATGCGCATTCCTTAAATGAGTTTCTGCAGCACCCAAAGGACCCGGGACCGGCGGGAGGCCCAGGCACCAATGACGCATTTCGACCAATAAGGCAGGCCGACACCATCTAATAGGAGTCAGGGTTTAAGAGGCCAAAAATGGTCACGTAAACACTCCGTATACAATATCAATTCGCCCTTAACTAATCAAGTTTTGGCACCCGATACAGCCGAGTATGCGAATGGGCGCGACACGTGCAAGTAGTGACCGTCAGCTGCGGTGGCGTCGGCCAGGTGGAAGCACATGCCCGAGGCGCCGTCGCTGTCATTTTCACACAGAGGTTTCCGCCGCACTGAGGAACCCACAACATTCGCGGAAAGAAAGGGATCTGCGGTATGCTCTCTCCGCGACAACATAGGCTATATAATTGCAGCGTCGAATAGGCTGACCAGCATCGCATTTTTTATTGACTAATGTTACTAGCATTCGTCTGCAAGTGATGATGCGCGCCTCTAGTCCTGGTTGCTGGCTAGCGTTTGGAAAGCGGACTATTTCATTCCACAAAGTTTTTCCTTTTATTTTATTCTTCCGACTTACCATTAGCGCCTTATGTCTTATGTGGCTTTGGTCCACGTCTTTTTACCACAAGTGTTTTATGAACTATAGACGTGCTCTCTTGACTTGACAGCGCAGATCTGTGTGTATTATGTGCACTATAGGCGTGCTTTGTTGACTAGATTGCGCAGATTTGTGGGTAATTAAGCAGGTGGTTCTTCAAAAATAAAACCAGTTGTTAGAAAGCGCTCGTCCTTGTGTTTCTTCTATCCTTCGTGCCTGTTTGTTTGCGCACAAAAAGTTTTAAGATGAATCTGTTCCAACTAGGCTGACTCGCAGTTATACTTCTTTCTCGGCACTCAGTTGATTTTCATGCTTCCTTTTTCACTTCTCTGTAACTGATTTCTCGAATTTTCTTTTGCCGACTTTTTCATATCATGCTGCTGCTTTGCTTGTCTATCTGTGGGCCTTCCCAGGGCCACATACTAATTCTGGATAATTTCATCCAAGGATGGTGGCATACCTACTGTCGCATTCGTATTTGCTCATATTCAATGGGCGACGTTATTTATTTGACCACATGCCCAGTTGTATAAGTTCCACAGGCTCACTGCACAACTGTGGCTGTGACTGGACCCTTGAGCAGAACTGCCGTGGCAGCTATTGCTGTGCTCGCTCGTCTCAGACGGGCTCCCATTCGGCGAGAGAGCGATTAGCTTGACATTATCTAAGAAATGTTGAAACAACGTGAACAAGGCAGGTCAAAGAACGAATGCCAGGATGCTGCGGTAGCGGCACGAAATTTCTAAGTCTATGGAAAACCTTCTCAGACCACAGCAAAAGATGACCGTCCTTCGTAGTGTTATAAATCGCGTATTACCTGCAAAACTACGAGGGTTCACCGACACGGCCATCGAGTTACTGCTAGTGATACTACCGTCTCTGAAATCCAAAATCAAGAAAGGGGCTCGCAGATGGAATAGCGTACTGTGGTATAAAGGTTATAAACAAGGATAAGGTGCCTCAGAAAGGCTGTCCAACGTTTCAATAGGAGGACCTATTTTCGTCAAAGGGGAAGATAGGTCCTCCTATGGAAACGTTGGCCAGCCTTTCTGAGGCACCTTATCCCTGTTCATAACCTTTATGATACACTGTCTCTAAGAAACGAGAAGGAAGGGGGTTAACCAAGCTGCCCTATTTTTATTACTCATATCATAAGAAACCAACTAACACTGACACCAAGGACAACATAGGGGAAAATACTTCTGCTTAATGAATTAAAAATAGAGAAACGATAAATTAATGGAAATAAAGTGCATGAAAAAACAACTTCCCGCAGGTGGGAACCGAACCCACAACTCTCGCATTTCGCGTGCGATATTCTACCAATTAAGCTACCGCGGCACCGTTTCCTCATCCACTTTCTTGTGTATTTATGTGTCCTAGTAGAACCCTGGGATTGTTAGCCAGCGCCACCACTCACAGACCTTGGCGGCGGACGTGGAACGTCCTTTTTACCGCAGGCGTCACGACAACGTGAACTTTTTGGGTGAAGGCAACTGGTCAATAAACCCACACGTGCTACCTAAAGACACCAAGGTTGCCGGATTCGAGACCCTCATTTGTAATAAGAAGGAAGGGGGTTAACCGAGGGGCTCGATTTTTATTACTCATATCATAAGAAGCCAGCAAACACTGACAACCAAGGACAACATACTGAAAATTACTTGTGCTTAATGATTTAAAAATAAAGAAACGATAAATATAATTGAAATTAAGTGGATGAAAAAACAACTTGCCGCAGGTGGGAACCGAACCCACAACCTTCGCATTTCCCGTGCGATGCGATTAATTAATGAAATAATTTCCATTAATTTATTGTTTATTTATTTTTAATTCATTAGGCACAAGTAATTTCCCCTATGTTGTCCTTGGTGTCAGTGTTTGTTGGCTAATAGTGTCGCACACAGGGACCCTACGAATTTTTCCAGGGTAGGACGAGTCGCATTTGTGAGCCCATGTTATTTCGAATTTGGTTTTCTCCCACATACAAGAGAGAAATTTCCGACCGGGTGCTACTTAAATTGCAAGCCATACATGCTGCCCATGAAATCAATTCATATAGTACCCAAGCTCACTAGAGTGGAAATTTACTAAGTCTCTGTTAGTGAAGCGTAGCATATTACGCAGGTTACAAAAACCCCACTGATATGTCAGCAAAATCCACAAATTCCGGAAGGCCTCACATCTGACTATCGAGCTGCAGTCGGCGTAGAGGCATGGTAGGAATCGTTTAAACCCCAAAGCAGACCAACTGGCTTGATCGCCTTCCTCATCTAATACCCCAGTATTTCATTCGTAAGACAGATAACCTAACCAACTTTAACCGTTGGTTAAACCAAACCGAACCAATTTTTTTCTAGCATCAGATGTCGGTTTGGCCCCACGAAACATGGCTGGCATTATGGTTTCCGGCGGTGATTGCTTTATTTTGTGCAGAATTTTCCAAACAGGTATCAGGTGCCTCGGAAAGGCTGGCCTACGCTTCAACAGGTTGTCTATTTTCTCCATGTTGTCGTTCTCATCATTGACGGGTCAGTTTTAACAGGTTAGTAGGGTGACATCACGTGCGGTCGTTCTCCGCTGGCTGTAAAGAAAGAGGTAAAAAAAGAACATGAGCGCTGTCACTTCACGTTTCCAGACATGGTTACTAAGACGATGGGAAAAGAACGGGAGAGTGGGAGTGCGGCAGCAGAAAAAGAAAGGACAGAGAGGGCGGCACGGAGAGGTTGTTGTGGGGAAGATAGCAGGGGCAGCTTTCAGAAAACTGAACACAAACCGAAGGCATCATTGGGGCCGTCCCTGCCACTAGAGAAATTATTAGCGAGCTCAAGACAGCTAAGCAACTTAAAATCATAACAGCCTCAGAGAGTTGAATCATCTTAAATCTTAGTTTTCGGAATGAAATTCTCATTACAAAAAAAAAGAATGGTAGTGTAGTTTTTTGGCTAGTAGATAAGTACGAGGCCCACATACACCAAAATAAACCTGAACACTACCTTAAGCTAGACAATCGTCCAACATTACTATCCACACTGACAATTACCAACAGGCCAAAGACACTTTTTTACTAATGAACTGATAATCCTGTTTGAATTATAATTTGTTAAACCTAGCAACAGAACTGCAGGATGATTCGACCACATTCAGATAATTGATAAAATTCTACGCACTGAAGAATACATCGCTAATGTTCAGGGCTGTTCGATAGTATCAAACGGCAACATGGCGACAGACAGCTTCTCCACATTTTTTAACCATATTCTTGGTGATTTCTAGTGATCCCCCGGCAGGGCGGCCTGAACGTGGGGCCTACAGTGTAAGGCCGATGGCCGGGGGCGTAGAGCGCCGCAGCATAAGATGACTTCCTTGTTCGGGGACCAAACGAAGACTGTCCTATTTCATCAGAGGTGAAAGAGAACGCGGCGCAGTGCTCTTGCAATGCTGGGCGCGGCGTGGTGCTAGCGGCCACAACAATCCGAAACTGAAATTGAAGATATGACATCACCTCTTCTTTAAAAGAGAAGTGGAATATGTTACCTCGCTTATAAAGCCAGATTACTTAAACACACACAAATGACTTGCACACAAAAAGTAGGAACTGTACACGTTACGCAACTAGTAATGTTTTCTAGAGCACCCATATCATTTGCAGAGCAATGTATATTGACAATTTTTAAGTAAATGCAATAGAAATGAAGGAACCTACATCCAGTTTCATGGTAACTTTAAAGATCTTGTGAATATACAATGCGTTAAATACCGTAGCACTCAATGTGTTTAGTGAACTGGATTCATCCTTACAGATTAGAATATTCAAACTGACAGTATACTCAAGACGGAAAGTATGACTTGCATCTTCCTATCGGAGTTGTATACTATGAGCAGTATTATACAAGCGATAGCAGGAACTATCAAATTTCTCGAATAGAAAGCATATTTACAACTACATGGAAAATGAGATTGAATCCTAAAATATATCACGCATAACACTGTTTACATAATATAAGGGTGTTCACCTACACTGCAAGCAAGTTGACATAATGTTGTGGACTTCGAACTTAAATACGACATGGATGTACCCATTTTGGGTAAACAAAGAAGCGAGGCTCGCTGTCTCGCAGCGAACCTAAGCCGCGAATGACGGTCCGGTGACCGTCGTTGATGTGGAACTGTGCTTATTTCAGGTTTATATTGGGGGAATCTTCAAAGAAAACCCTCCGCTTCAAGGATACCGTTTGACCTGTCATAAAGAGACAATTTTGGTGTAAACCGCCGAAGTCCTGTGAAGGTCATTTACCGTAGCTGACTTGGAGGTGTGGGTACTGCAACTTTATGCTGCAGGAACCGCCCCCCCCCTCCCTCCTGTTTGAAGGATGCTGTTTGCTTAATCGTTATGTAGGACAACACATTTTTTGTCATAGAAGCAATTCTTATAGGAGGAAGAACCCTCTCTAGACCATAGGAAGAAACAGTAACTCGTGTACCGATCAAGTTCATTAAATGCTAAGAACAGCAAGATATACTGACATACTAATTATAGCAACCTGAAGGATCTCACCAATATTGTATAAACCATAAAGGAGCAGTCTGACAGAAAAAGTTGGATGGAACATTCCCATGCAAACAGAAACTGTACAGCTATTATAAGACATAATCCTTAAACGGTACTTGGGGTTGTCTAATTCGCGTAGACGCACGGAGAAATGATTGTAGTTATGCAGCAAGACTAGAGGAATCATTACTCGTAGTCGCAGATAGGCTGGGATTATGTGCATCGCTGTTCTGAGTTCCTTGACGAGCCCTGTCTTGGGACGGTATGACAGACGGAATGCCAACAGATTTCTCTGCAGAGCATGTAACCTGTCGAAGGGGTAAGACAGGAGGTAGGAATCGAGTGTGTACAGTACAAACTCTAGCAGTAGAAATCTGAAGAAAAGGTCGGAAATATCAAGGTATGGGTAGTCACAGGAATGACTCCCTTGATCTAAGTTTTCAAGAGAATTCTGTCGTGCCTGATGTTTCACGAGTTTGGAAGCATTGTGACGATTGGCGTTTTCAAGCTAGAAAGCATTTTATCCTATCCTGCAGACCAGGCTCGCGAGATACGTATTACAAGACCTCCTGGACGAAACTGAGGGAGTTCCATCCCGTGCCGACAGTATACGTACGTTTTGACTTTTTCCTGTTTTTGTAGCATTTGTCGTTGCACTTCCTGGCGCAATTCAAGAAACATAAATTGTTGAGGAATTCTAGCCATGTTTACGACATTGAATCGAGTTCTCGCTGAATGACCATGGAGCACTATAGCCGCTGAAGCACCTGTGGTAATATGTGGATGATACCTATAGATTGTGATTTATTATAGCACCGCAGAACTAACGCTTCTTGGTTCCAATATAGCAACCTGTAAGAGTTCTTTCAGGACGCGGTTGAGTCTTTCTACCTGGCTGTTTTCGTGCGTATAGTAAAGACAGAAAATGCTTAATGCCGCAATCTTTCAGGAAGTTTTCAAGCTAAGCAGGAGAAAATTGTTGTCTATAGTCGGACACAATGGCATCAGGAAGCCTTTTTCTACTGAATAAAGAAGAACAGAATAGATGATAGCTTTGGACGTGACTGAACGCATCAGGGCAACTTCAGGAAACATGGAATGATAGTCAACTATGACTAAGGCGATACTATGGAGCTCGATTTATACGACCTTTAATGCCTGTGGCTAATTTTTGCCATGTTCGAAGAGGCCATTCCACAGGCTCAAGGGTAGGGAAAGAACATAACGTGAATTTATCTGCTTGCTGACAAACAAATCAGTTTTCTTCAGGTTTCTCAGCTTGTCTATGCATGTGAGGCCACCAGTACATGCCTCTATGACTGAGCTTTGCTTTAGTGATGCCTAAATGACCTTCATGAGCAATAGACAGGAGTTTCTGATACAAGGACGCAGAATGAACGATAGCTTCTCCTCGAAGACGCCGATTATTCACGCAGGATAATTGAGCCAGTACGGAAACAAATGCCTGCAATTCCGGTAGAACATCTGCAGCATTTCTGCATCCTTTGACTACTTTGACTAGTTGATGCCTCTTAGTCCAAGCTTGGTTGTGGTGACGCCCAAAGGGCCTTGATAAGCAAAGAAGAGGAGTATTGTACGCAAGGAAGCAGGAGGAATAATGCGATCACTTCAGAGAAGATTATTCGCGTGGGATAGTTTGGACTGTAAGCATACATACACCTGTCATTTTTACGGCAAATCAGCAGCATTGCTTAATCCTTTGACTACATTATCTGTTAAAGCCTGAAAAGGCGGGTCAGCCAGTGCAGCTTTCTGAATCTCTTCTTTTGTAATGCATACAGAAACCAAAGAGATTACCTCCACATCTAGAACTGGTTCAGATTCTGCAGGAACAGAAAGGCGTGACATTGCATTTTCTATGACATTTTCATCACCCTTGCGATACTGACTCTCGAAGTTAGAGTAGAGGAGTCGAGCACTCCATCGAGAAACTCTTAGAGGGCGCTCTATGGAAGACAATAATGCAGCAAGAGCTCGGTCACCAGTTTGAAACGTCGACCGGCAGCCCCTTAGGTAAACATGCCAATGTTCACAAACAAAAAGGCAGGCTAATACCTCACGTCGTGTACGAAGTGCGCTTGCTCTGCGGGGGTACAATACGAGATGCGAAAGCCCCTGTAAATAGCTAATTTCTGAAAATTTGCTGAAGGACGGCTCCCAAGCCATTGTCTCAAAGATCTGTCGCTACAGTCATGGGTAGGTGCAGTTAAAACATGCGCAGTACAAGACGCGAAGGAAGTACTTGATTAAAGGGGACGTTGCGAGTACTCGGAGAGAACGGTAGCACTCTAGGTCAGCTCCTTGCGATTTTCGGTGTTTTCGCCGCGCCAACTTCAGCGACTTGCATGATTCCGGCCGGAGTGGCTTTGGGAAGGTATTAGAATGACGTAGACAGCACCCTCTATGCTGAACCTTCGATTATTCTCCTGGGAGAATTTGTTTCCCCATAACGCTCGCCGACTTAAGTCTAACAAGCTTAGCTCGAGCACGGCCTCTGGTAGGCCTCGCGCCACAGCAGCTGCTCCCTCGACGTGCCCAGTAGCCCAACGACATGCAGTACGAGGTCTAATGAGAACTTATCTCCGAAATAGAATGGTCGGACGGCCGCGGAAGTAATCTGGCTACGTTATTCAAGAACGATGCGGCCACGAGATCAGGACTGAAGGCAAGGAAGCTCCCTGCCTGAGTGCGACGGAAGAGAGCTCGTACGGTAGGGGAAGGACCACATGGAACCCCAAGCAGCACCCACCACCACAAGGCAGACGCGTACCGCTACCGACAATGCCGGTTGACACCATCCACATCGTGGGACACCCGCAGTTTCCCATCGACCTCACCTTGGTGCCACCACGGCAGCTACACGAGGTCCTGCTCAAGGCAGCCTCGTTGCAATCTAGGATCACCTACGGACGTATCCGATCAATAACACATTCACACTGAGCGTCGTCGACTCTCTGCGTCCCCGTGCCTACCTCCGCATCAAATCTATCAATGTGGGCACTCGCACCATCAGCCTTCACGTGTACCCTCCGGACGACGCCGTGCGAGGCATCATGTTTCACGCATTCGGCGATTTCTCGGACGAAGGTATACGGCAGACGCAATGGTCAGACTAGGCACCTGGTGGTCGCCCTCACAAATAAGATCCTCCCTGAATGAACATTCTACCACAGCAACGACATCAGATCCTACCCACTTCACAACCTGGTTTAGTCATGCGACAAATTGCACAAGGTGGGTTATCGCACAGGCGTATGTCCTTTGCCACGTAAGCAGTGATGTCACCGTTGCGACGGGGACGAGCAATTCCCACCCAAACAGGGCGAAGCTCCTACATACATGCCACGCGGCAGCGCCTGCGCGGAGGTAGGCAACACTAGCAATTCAAACCGCAAATTACACTTCATCAAGAAGCCGCACACCCCTCAAGCGAAGCAAGCACAAGAACCTGCCCGGGCCACCCTGCGCAGCCCGTCCCACATCGGCACATCCAGCTGCCGCTCACCGCCCCTCCGAGCCCGGTCCACGTCGTTGTCGCCGCTCCAATCCAATGGACAACGTCAACACCGAGCCAGCAGGCGACGTTCCCGAGACCACCGTCTGAGATCTCGCTCAACCCAATGAATCCCCTCGGCAAACCGGATCTGTTCGTCCAGCCAAGGTCTCGGAGAGCCGCTCGGAATTGTGGCACGGTAACAGCGACCCCCACCGTCGCTGGCATCCAACTCACAGGTGAGAGAGTTTACCAAGGAGGATTCCGCCTTGACAACTCAGAGTTCGGCCCAGGAAGCCTAAAATGCCGCTCAGCAGTCCCAGATAGCTAAATTAAGTAGCGGAGTGAACAATGTTATCGACACTCAGACAACCAGAGTACGCCGCTCATCCAAGAAGATGAGGGTTGAGAATCCCGAAGCTTTGGCGCCAATCCCTGCTTTTGTCGGTAAATTCCAAACGACCCCCTTTATATTCGGTGGAGTTTCCTGGTTCCCTAAAACCCTGCATCTCGGCAGCTGTACCTTGCCTCCTGTTTCTGTAATGGCCACGGACGAAGAGCAGCCGGTTGCTTCTCTGCTTCGGACTCTGGTCTGTTCCGGTACCGTTAGGCAACGTGACCCTGCTTTCCTCAGCGCTGCTGATGAGCAGGACGTGAAGGATTGGCTGAAGCATACGACCGGGTAAGCAAGCACAACAAATGGGACGACACGCATAAGCTCACCAATGTGATATTTTACTTGACTGACGCCGCCAATCGGTGGTTCAGAAGCCACGAGACTGACCTTACCACCTGGTTGGCCTTCAGAACGAAACTCGTTGAGCTATTCGGTCGTCCAGCCGCTCCCATGTTGTGCCGAACAGCGCTTGCGCAGTCGAGCTCAACAACATGGCGAGACCTAATCAAGCTATGTTGAAGATGTGGTCGGTCTTTAGAAGCGTGTCAACCCATCAATGACAGCGGCCGACAAGATCAAACACATATTGAAATGTGTCCATGACGACGCGTTTCAGATGCTTTCCACCAAGAACGCGAAAACGGTAGCTGATGTTATAGAACTGTGTTACAGCTATGGCCAGCTCCAGAAGAAACGCGACTCCACTTGCGGTTCCTGCTTGCCCGAAGAAACCATTTGGGCTTTAGCACCTCCTAGCATTGCGGGAGACCACTACGCGTTGATTAACGAAGTTAAGCAGTTCCTGCGCGAGGGCTTCACGTGCCAGTTGTCTCTTGTGCCTTGCACCCTTGGTACTACACTATCTACGCTGCCGACTTCCATACAGCGCGTCGTTCACAAGCCAATCCCCATATCTCTGTATCCAATCCCTAGAAGCTAAGATAGACAGAGCCCTCGCATCGCGCACATCCACATCGACATCCACACTCGTATCACTAACACAGGAATCCTTCCCCACTTCAATTAGCATGACTCCAGAATCACAAAGCTGAGACCAACACATGCCGCCAAATCCACTGCCTCGCACCATAGGGATGCGCACATTGCCGGGGCCGTAGCAGCGGCTATCTGCGGTCTATAAGCTCACCTAGACACGCGCTCTAACGTGATCTAACTCATCATAAACCTTCAGGTGTTTCGTGTCCGGCATGGACGCCATAAGCACATATACTACGCTCAAACGCTCTGCGGAGGCAGCACAAGCCAAACACATTACAGAGCTCGTGGCATACAAGAAAAAAGCGACTCCCACCAAAGCTTCATATTAGAGGAAATTTATAAGATGCCACACACCAACGCCAGCGTGTCAGGCAGGCCCGCGCATTGACACAAACGTAACTCTGCCCCACGAACAAGGCGGACAATATGGCTGTGGAACACCAGGAGCTACCGAACTAAGCCGGAGCATTTCCAGCTTAACGTGCAACAAAACACCCAAGACATACCGAACATTATAGTTTCCGAGAGGAACGCTCCCGTAAAAGAACCAGGTTACACTCCATACAATCAGCTAGGACAGGCCGACGGGCTTCACCACAACACGGCCATCCTACTACATCGCAACCTTATAGCCACACAACACCAAATTGAAGGCACAGACATTCAAAACACAGTCCTTGAATTACTGTTGAGGAGTAGAGAAGACGGCCCGCTCTTCCTCCTCACCACGAGACAAGGGCGCTGACATCTCACGAGTCCTCCGCAAGGTGACTTTGCTGGCCAACGTAGCCCAAGGCTTCAGGGCGAAGCACCCAGAGTGGGGTGATCCTCAACCTAACCGCCAGGGCACCTGGTTATGGGTGACCACCCACGATCTCGGTCTTACTGTCCGCAATAACTCACACAAACTAATACAGGTCGGTAACAGTCTGTGAAAACACCACGATAAACCTTTCCCTCTGCAAAAACATATCCCCAGGCACTCGGTGTCAAAACACAGTTCACGCGGTCGGCAGTGATCATTACATTTTGTCGCTGTCTTTTGAAACCGCCGCCTGAAATGCAAAGACGGCCGCGGCCCGCATTACAAATCGCGATAAGTTCCGTAAGCTGCTGGAAGAAATGGCACCCGGCTCCATATTGGATCTCAACAAGTGGATCAGGTCGCTGAACCATGACGTGACTTCGACGACGCACGAAATGGCGGCGTCTGAAGAGCAGTCATCGACGGATTCTCGCTACCGGCACGTGTGGGAAGTGAGCGAAAGCCTTACGTACAGGTTGCAGTGCCAATGACACAACAACCTGCGACGGTGCATAGCGAAGTTCGCACGGAAGATAAAGGCACAGATCTCTATACTAGAACGTCAACAGTGGGACCACATCTGCCATATTGTATTAATTCCTGCATTGTTAAATTACCAATAGGAGGTCCCCCTGACAGTTCTTGTAACTGCGGGACCTCCTTCAGTACTAATCATGAAGGATGAAATAAAACTAAAAAGCAGCCTGAACGGCCCGCTCGGCTTCAAGAAGACATACCACCAGGTGCGACACCTGCTGGAACCCAGCAACACCAAGTCACCAGCATGTAAATAGTACACCGACACCCAGGCACCGACGGGGAGCTGCTCCCAAAACTGGCCAGCCAGCAAATTGACAGCTCGAGTCCGAGCTACATGCTCCTGCCATACTACGCGGTAGCTCCCAACGAACATCCGGGCGATGACATTTCGGAGGCCTAGGTTTGCGATGTGCTGCACAAGCTGCGCACGACGTCAGCGCCGGGCCCTAACGGCGTTGCGAACAAGGCGCTGCATAACCTCGACCGAAAGTCGGTGGGAGCAATAACCGAATACGTGAACAAGTGCGGGCGCTCCGGTGCTTTTCCCAGCTGACTGGAAAGGCGCACGGGTTGCGTTCAAGAAACCGAACGTAGAAAATTATCACCTGACTTCATTCACCTGCTGCATACGCTAGCTCACGGAGCATGTAGTACTGCACCTGACAGAACTTCGCAGAGGAACACGATCTCCTACCACGCATGATTCTCGGTTTCCAGGCATACTTGTCTACTTGAGATGCATCCAAAGAGTAGTTCGAACAAGAAAGCTCTACTGAGTCTGGAACTCCAGAGGGCTTTTGACAATGTGTTCCACATGGCCATGCTCGAGAATTTAGTCGACTTAGAACCAGGCGAATGAACCTACAACTAAATCAGATCCTGCCTGACAGGCAGGACGGTCAAGCTCGTGGTTAGGGACCTGCGTTTGCCTACCATCCGGCTCGCTCACAGAGGTACGCCGCAAGACTCAGTCCTGTCACCACACCTATTAAACCTAGCAATAGACCTCAGACTCTGCCCAGGCGGCGCTGCGGAAAAACCCGTCACCAGCGCCCCCATCGCAGCCTTGGCGCGCTAACTGGGTAGTGCAAGAAGAGCTGTCCGCAAGCGAAGGTGCACAGACCACAATGGACCCTTCTCTTTCGTTTGTGTTGAGGCACGGTTTCCCAAAAATCAAGGACCCGGAAAACTTCTACCGCCTATCCACGCTTCGGAAAGCAAGCTCAGCCGGGCCAAGTACGTGTACAATATAAAATAAAGTCTCAAGTGTTATTTCGGCGTGCTGCAACTCGCAAGTACGGAGAGCATCAGGTTTGTCTATAGGCATATCAGCATAAAAATCTAAGCATTTCAAATTGGTTCATATTGAATATGTCCTGAACACAAGACTTAAGTATCTGTTATATTTTTATGTATTTTATCGTAATGTTTTGTCTCGCAATTATTTACAGAGAGTAAATCATTTAATAGCCTTTTCCAGGGCAGCAGACAGAAAACGGTTTTCAAGGCAGCAAACAGCTATCATAACGAAAGTAAGCTTCCTACAGTGCCTACGCGCTGCATCTTTCTTTCTCGCAGGAGCTACAGCATCGCTCAGTACCTTAATTTGAACTTTTCGCAGACGCTTCGAGCAACAAGCGCGCACAAATAAATGTAAATAAACGCGACATTTTTTTTCTTTACACACATGCGTTACCTCGCAATTACTCATCCAGTGCTCCTATACAGCAACTTTATTGCTCACATTTGAAAAACGCAGTCGAGATGCTCTAGAACAGGATTTTGAATTCATAAACGAAGCAAAATGCTTGGTTAAGCTGACCTGCCAAATCTCCCCGTTCCACTTGTTGAGTCAAGCGGACGCGGACGTCTGTTAAAAGGTGGAGATATCGATGGTACATAAGCAGGATGGTTCGTAACGTTGTTAGTTCTGTTACTAACGAAGTGGCGGCTGCAGATGCTTGAGTTTTCGCATGGTTACCACGGTCCTCCGTCAGGGCCACGCAACACAATTACAGAATAACAAAATTGTCGCACTTTCTCATGCGAGCCACGGTGTTGTGGGGAATGCAAGTAATCCGATTAACCAACAGGTCGAACGGCCCGTATCCAGCGCTCTCGCCTTTCCCCTTCATACGATCGCAATGGAAATCGGTAAAACTGAACGTTGTTATCCTGCCCTTCACGTTCATGGCGATTTACAACACAACAGTAGTGTCGCTTCCGCCATCAGTCTGAAGAGTGAGCCAGCAAGCGCTTTATGGCACTTCGGCGGCGCGTCCGACTAGCGTACAAATTCATAGCTCTCTGTCTGGGTGTTAAATGCGCAAAACACTCGCAATATGGACCAAAATCTAGTCAAATCGTTGTTTCGCAGTTGCTATCTCCATAGGCAACTTAGCAAGGGAGTCGGGCTTCGCACTACTCAATTACTGCCTCTTCGCAACGGCAGGTGGCGCTACGTGTCTTGCGAAACTCCAGAGTCTGACGTCCATGCACAACCTGTCTCCGAAACTGAATAAAGTCCCGGGACTGAGACACAGGCTACACGCCGACGACATCGCGCTCTGAATGTGTGAAGGGTTAGACGGCATAGCTGAGGAAATTTTGCAACACGCCACCGACATCGTGCAGAAACACGTGACGGGAGCAGGACTAGGCTACTCCCAGAACAAGTTGGGGATCGTCCTGATGCGGCCACCCGACTGAAGCAAACACAAGTCTCCCCTCCCCACACGTCACGATACCAGTCCGCCAGCAACTAGCCACCCACATCCAGCCCATGCGAGTACTCGCCATGGCACTACACCAGAACTTTAGGAACGGCATAACCATCGACAGCTCACCAGGTGACGGTGTACCTGACAAGACTGCTACAGAGAGTGAGCGCACGTAAGCAATGCATAGAGAAATAGGCCCTACTCCAACACATCCAGGCCTTTGTCGTCAGCCGTCTTACCTAAGCACTACCATACCTACACTTACAGAAGGCAGAACGAGTTCACCTTGGCTGCATTCCTCGTCTTACCAAAACACGCCTTCAACAAGAAATTTTTCAACTCAGCGTTCTTAACACCATCGAAGAATTAATTGAAACACACCGCATATCACAGGTTCTCCGTCTCCATGGTATCAAGACTCGCTGCATAATCGCTCAGAGCGTCCGAGGTGGGCCACGATCCCGCCACCACCCCACCACACATATTTTTTTATTTATGCGAATACCTGCAGCGCCACAAGGGCATTGTAGCAGGGAGGCATTACAGAGATACATTGGTACAGAAAGGGCAGACACCTGAAATAAAATATGTGTATACATAAAGCTCAGATAAAAAGAAATTAAGACTAACATCAGCAGGAAAACATAGGCAAAGGTAGTCGACAAAACATTAAAGCGAAAAGGTAAGTTTTTGCAATAAGCAAACCATAAAACAAGACATAACGCAGAGGCATGTTCGTGATAAACCGTTCCCCCAAAACACATTCGTCGGCCACCACGACGGTAAAAGAAGAGCGAGGACCCAGGCCAGGCACAATACATATGGGACCAACTTTGCCATGGCATAGGTCGACGCGGCCTAGAACTCTGGCCAAACATACGACTTTTGCACGGTTCCAGGCCCAAGGCTCAAGGCACACACAGGTTCAAGTTCACTAAGCCCTTCAACCCCCACCGAACCATAAGAAGCCACAACTGGGTTGGCCGCGGCCTAAACAGACGCCTGTATAATTATGAGCGACAGCAAGACTGCCATAGTAATATGTGCGCGAGGAATAGTGGCATACCAAACTCAAGATCCTACAATGACTACACAACAGTGAAGAACCACGCTCAATGAAGCTGATATGGGTCCCAGCTCAGGCGGGGAATAAAAGGATGAAGCGCCCCATCAACAAGTTCAAGGATTCATCAGCCGAGCGGTGGGCCTCCTGCACCAGAAGACCTCAAACGAAGTCTTGCCCTCATATGAAGACTTAACGCAATATTAATGTAGACCGTCACGTTTGTTGACACGAGGTACGGTGGGGACGGATTCGTTGGTGATAGTAGGACAGGTTGCGTGAGTTGACATTTAATTAACAACACTGCACTCTTAGACAGCTGCAAACTCAGCACGAATTATAACTGTCTTCTACTGCGCGAAATTTTATGACGCAGAAGGCTGGACAGATGCCCCAGTTCGCCCAATAACGCGTGAAGTCCGGGCGTCGCAACATACGGTCCAGCTGAGTTCGCTCACGTGTCCTTGCTTCCTTCGTCGGCCCACTGGACGCGGCGGAGGCGGCTAGGGTTGGATGGGCAGTGGTGGCGACATGCCACTAGCGTAGTGGCTCAGGATCCCTGCTAGTGACGGAACTCCGAGAGCACAGAAACCGTGAGAGCCCAGGAACCCTGAGAGCGCGGGAACCGGCCAGGCGCAGGACACAGGACATCGGCTCGGAGGCCCGTCACGAGGTTGCTCCCTTGCGGTACATCCCGAGTAGCCCTCTCGGAAGTCTTTGCTCGAACCTCCTCGGCTCGTTCGATCCGCCTTCGTGCCCGCAGCTTGCCCTCGCTCGTGTCTTCCGCCTCTTTTTTTAACTTCGGTCAAACCTCGAGGCTGTCCTCTTATTTCCCGCGTCGTGCCACTTCTGCCATCGTCGTCTTTCGCCACAACTGCCTTCTTACACTACAGAGTAGGCCCGCACCACACAGTAAGCTAAACGACCGGAAAGAGACAACCTGGCGCAAGCTACAAACACATTCATATCCGAACCCCTACGTATACTCCTACATTTACCGGGACAGAGTAAATCCGTACTGTCAACTTTGCGGTGAGCTAGCTGCTCTCAGTCAGATCATCAGGGAGTGCTAGGAGGAGACCCCTACCCCCGATCTTCTGGCTTCTCCCTCACCATGATCGCGGGAGGAAGTGTAGTTTAGCTCCAGCCCAGACATGCAACTCCGAGCTTTGCAGCGAGTCAAAGAGGTCGCCCTGAGGCATCGCCTGGTGGCCTTCCTAATAGGCCACCAGGCCTATCATGGGCCTTCCTGATTGGCCCATGAACTAGCGCCCCACACTAATCATTAAATTTGTCTCTTTCTCACTCTGCTTAAGTGACCGGAAAATAAATTCGGTGCCTTGTTCCTAGACAACGTTTTGCCCTTGCCTTCGAAGTTTTTAAGAGGCTCTACCAGTTCAATGCAGTATGGGACGAATTCAGCGTAGGACCCCGTAAGACCAAGAAACGAATGCACCAACTTCTTGGGGGGTCGGCTGTGGAGCCTCAACCATTCCCTTAATTTTTCTGTCTATCGGGGAAATAGCGTTTGCAGAAATTTTATGTGCTACCAAAGTTACTTCAGGGACATTTAATACGAACTTATGGTTAAGCTGCATGCCATCATTACTAATTTTGAAAATAACTATTCGCGAATTTCTGTCCTGGTTACGTTGAATCTTGCCTCAAATATGGAAATGATCAATGTAACGTAATTTGCGCGGAAAGTCTCTTAAAAGAGATGACGCAATCTGCTCAAAAGCGGATGGCGTGGACATCAAACTGGAACACACAAGCTTAAAGAAAAAAAAGACCATCATGAATAATAGAAGTTGTAAGCTCTCGGCTTTTCTTGGATAACAGGACCTGATGACGTACAGGTTATAAGTACAACTTACTGAAAATAGCCACACCAGTAAATGCAACAATTCATCAACTATCGAGCGCCAAAAGGCGTTCATAACAATGGCGTATTTCAGATGGACGCAAATTGAATACAGCTTCTTTTTTCAAACCAGGCCAGACGGGTTGATCCAGTCGGTCGCTGACATACGTTTGACAATATCAGCTGTTCCCAAACGATGCAGTTTCGGAGAAACTTGCTCGCGGAGGGCAAGGAGTAGAGGACGAAAGTTGCTGCTGCGCGTTGCGCCGAAGGTAGCTGACCGTCATGAATGAAGCCCTTTAGCAATCCCAGTTTTTCTCAGAACACCTGAGAAAATTATTCTGCAGCATTGTGTGATTCTTTGCGATTCCTTGTCAAATGGACCAGCCAGAGTTCCTAAAACTTGGTGACAAGCGAGTGAAAATCCCTGTATGGCGATGCCCAGTGATTGGATGGTGTCTAGGCGCAGCACGGAAGTGTGCATCGTTTCACTCGAAGGTCACCCTTGCAGAAGTATTGCGGCATTTGACCACTGCAGAAAAATGTCCTGTGTGTAATATTTCTTGCTGCGAATAGTTCTTCCGTCCGAAGCTCGAAGTAGGCAAAGGAAAAGCTTGAAAATTTTCCTGGTACAAGCCGATGCTCATCAGGGAAACTGCAGGTCCTGTTTTGGCCGGTGACGTGAGCGTAGTGTTGACCTCGAACACTTCGACGTGGATACGTACCGGATGGGGACTGGATGCCCGGATGGGGACTGGGATTAGAAAAAATTACCTGATCCCTTGCAGGAGACGCTCCATAAGCTCAATTTCGCGAACAACAAATTGAAGCCTAATGTCCCAATTTCTTGCACTTGCGGCATGTGACAGGCTATGCCGGGCAGCTCGGATCGGATTCTATGTGTTAAGTTTACCCACAGCGGTAACAAGCGGCGGAAGCGTCTTGGTTTGCAGTTCGAACTCCTTGCCGAGTTCCATATTTGCCGGCTTCCCCAGTTCGAGACTTCCAGCCATGTCGGGGGCCAGCTTGAGCCCGTCGGGTAGAGGAAGGTACTTCGTGAGGACCACCGTCTTGAGAACCTCAGGACGGTTAGACACACCATCTTGTCACTGAGAACAAACGCGCTGCAATGAAGGCCCCTTGAGTACCTGGATTTCCGTGGGTACTTATTCGACACATCGCCCAATTTATTCTGCTTTCTAAAGCGTCCAAGGGGATCCCTTATAAAGAAACCTCTCCCCGATTGTTGTAGATGCGGCTTCCTGCAGAATTTGGTCGCGTAGCGAATTGCAGTGACAAGCGCCGAGAGTGTAGGTTGGAACCAACCGATGTACGAAGTCACAAAGTATCGGTAAAAACCTCCCAACTAGTGCCTTCGGCCTCCGAAGAGAATTCGATGGACGAAGCGGTCGATGCTGTCCTCGTGGTGCTTTTGCATGTACGCGAATTATGTCCTGTAACTGTTAAGAGTCGGGGTTCGCTTGCGACGTTAAGTCGTAGAAAAGGTGTAGAGCCTCGAAGCCTTACACAGCAACACGGCCTTCTTTCTTTCGTCTGGCAAAATCTCGTCTCAGGTTGCCTGTGGAAAAGTGTGAAACAATATTTTCCACGTCAGCCGAAGCACAGTAGCAGACGCCATGCTTCTAGTGTTAAGAAAGGTGAAGTAAAGCGGCAGGCAGCGCATTCTTCATGCTGGCAGAAAAGAAGAGCAGAAACAGGATTGTGAGCAAGAAGCCGCACAAAGGTTTACTTCATCGGCAGTTGTACTCATGCATGGACGGGACGGCCGGAAAGCGGGCCCTACGGAGCAAGACCAACGGCCTGGGTTGCGTAACGCCAGAGAAAAAGATAACAATTGTGCAGGGAAAAAACGAAGAGTGACCTTTATTTAGCCGGGGGAAATGTATGAAGGAGCACTGCAATTAAAATGTTGGTCGCGGCGACACCTTGCTGTGTAAGCTATCTCAAACTTGAACTGAGGATATAAAAATTTACGTAAGACATTTTTTTTCATTTGCACAAGATACCCACCACCTACTGTGAACTATGGAGGACATTGTAGGTAAAAGCATATCACCACAAAACAAAGTTCTCGAAACACTAGATGTCACTGCTCTGTACACCAACATTCCATTCCCTGACGGTTAATCTTCAATAAAAAATCTATTCATGCGCAATGCACAATACTTTATTTTAGTCTATTTATGTCCACTAAAATTAGGACTCATATTACAGTAATTCAAATTTGAGGACAATAAAACCTACAAACACATGACGCAATTATTGGTACACTTTTTGCATCACCGGACCAGCTTCGTACTCAAAGAACTATTCGCAGCACGAAACATTACACACAGGACATTTCTCTGCAGTGGTCAAATAGCGCAATACATCTGCAAGAATCACCTTCGAGTGAAACGATGAATACTTCCGTGCTGGGCCTAGACGTATTCGGTCCTTGCTTGCACGGCCGCACATTTTTCGCGGTTACCGATCACCGCACCTAGTGCTGGCTCTCCGCACCTAAAACCTCCACTGGGCGATTGATAGATGGGCGCTACCGCTCCAAGAATATTCACTTGCGATTTTATACCATTGAGGCCGTTTGCACAAGGACCCCGACTGCCTCTCCCGTCATCCTGTCGACCGCCCTGAAAATGATACGCATGATACCTCCTGGCCATTTCTGATCTGTACGACATCCGCATTGTACAAAGGGGTGATGGCTGCTTACGCGTTTTCATCAATCGTCTCAATTCTTGTCATCGGACACCTCGATGCGCATATTCGTGCTGCGCGAAGACGCACTCTACAGTCGCACCTTACGCCCTGAAGGACCAGAATTTTTACACGTTGTACCATCGCATCTCCGCACATCAGTTCTAGAGCAGTTTTGTGACGTCGCTACTGCTTGATATATCGGCGGTTCGCGTACTTACAACCCTGTAGGGCGCCGTTTCTACTTGCCAGGCCTGTACCGCGCTATGGGCCGCTACACTGCAGTCTGTGTGCTGTGTTAGCGTCGCAAAAAGCCTGCTGCGCTGCCCTCTGGACGCTGTCACCGAAATCTGGCAATCGGTAGATCTTTGTCGCGAGCGATAACACGACCCGGTATGCGATCACACGAGAACTGTGCACAAACTATGGAACTTAGGAGGCAGATTGCCTTTCACATGGTGTCATCCTCCATCACTGCGCACTCCGGCAGCTCCTCGCTGATCACGGCCGCACCTTCTTATCCCGAGTAGTGGAAAATTTACTTCACTCCTGTTGTGCAGAGCACAAGTTTTCCACCGCCTACCACTCACAAATGGACTAACGGAACGGCTCAATCACATGTTGACAGAAATGCTGCTATGTATGTTTTCGACGACCATACTGATTTGGACAGCACGTTACCCTTCGTGACCTTTACCTAGAATTCGTCCCGTCATAAGGCCGCTGGCTTCTCACCTTTTTTTTTTACTTGATGTTCAGCCGCAACCCTTCTTTGCTCTTTGACACACTGCTTCCCTGCTCGACGAACACTCCCATAGAATACGCTCAAGACGTGTTCCCCCGTGTTCAAACGGCACGCACTACTGGCGGCTCCCGGCTCACTGAGCCTCAGCCCGCGCAAAAAGCCCGCTACGCTGCCGACATTAGGGCATTCGATTTCTCCTGACTCCGTTGTCCTCCTATGGGCACCATGTCCCCGCGTCCGCCTCTCTGAAAAGCTGTTGCCACGTTACAGAGGGCGCTGCACGATATTGCGTCAGCTTGGAGATGTGAACTACGAGATCGCTCCGCTGAATCCGAGGGTCCGCACGGACGTTCTGAATGTTTCTCGGCGTAAGCCTCCATTATAGTTAACGCCGAGACGGCGTCTTTAGATGCGGGGTTATGTTACGGTGCAAACTAGAGTGGTGGCAGTTAGAAGCAGATATTTGGCGTGTACAGGTGCAATCGGTCTTGGGATCATCTTGTTCATTAATCGTTTTTTTTTCTTGTAAATATTGTAACTAAATCTTCATTTGTGACTTCTGCAACTTAATATGTATTGACAGTGCAACACTAAAGAGTACGTTGTATAGGAAATATTGACAAACAACAATCCCTAGAGTTTGACGTAATAGTACTGAAGAAACCCGCACGGTGGAGAGAAGCGCCTTAAGGAATTATTCCTAGAATATACAAACCGGCAGCTCAGACAATCCAAACAAGCTTTAACGGTTAAGCCACATGAATCCGTCGCATTTGCGTTAAAAAACAAGATTACGCAGACAGACTCGGTCACCTTGAAGAAGCCCTATCAAAGAGGATCTGCCCTAACGCTGTCCTTTAGAAAGCCAATAATGACAGGACCCAACATGACCGAGCGGAGGTCCTCAAACCGCGCCTTAAGATCACAAGAAGAATGACGCCTCTTCTTACTACTAAATTCTCAAACGCACTCCTCAGTGTCAACAACATCCTCAATAAATACTACCCAATTCGCGCAAGAAACCAGAAACTTAATAGGATCTGTACGGACCCGCCTAGAGTAGCCTACGGACGCAACAATATTTTCAAGGACGTTCTTACTCATGCCAAAATAAACAGAAAGACGAAGCCAACATTCGGTCCCGGTGGTAGCCCCAGGTGATCAACATGCAGACATATACAACTACTACCACAATGAAAGTCCCCGCAGGGGCGTCTGCGTCAGCAGGCGTTTGGTGTGTTGCGACACCACGTACCCGAGCACACGAGGGTTGGACCCTCCCGCGTGTAGCCGTGCGCGGCTTAGCCGTGTCTGGGGAAAAGGGGATCCTGGGGGTTGAGCCGATGCTGGGTGTTTGGACCTTTATGGCCCCCCGGCGGAGGCAACACACCTCTTCGGCCTCGGCTTCACATACACGGCACCCCCGGACTGAGCCACCCGGGGGAAATCGGCAGTCGCCTTTTCCTGTCCTCCCCTCCATCTTTCACTTTCCTATCTCCTTTCTCACAACTCTCCTGTCACCTCCTCTCTTCTCGGTTTTTCCTTTTTTTTCTGGGTGGCTAGGGTTAATCTTGTGTGGCGAGCTGTCCTGAGTTCAGCCATATTTGATTATAGTTGCGCTGTACAGCTGGCGTGGGTAGGACTTTCTTACAAGTTCCTCTCCCGCCCCCTTGTAGGACTCCATGGTGGGTGGCTGGCACCGCAGCCGAACTATACTATTTTCCCATGGCACTTCCTCTCTCCAAACCAGATCGCCCTCACAAAAGAGAGCGGACCGATGTCACAGCTGACTTTTTTCAAAAAACCAAAGAAATCTTCCCTAAGTATCACGTTATACACAGTGAAAAGCCAGAAAAACCGGCTAGGAAAATATCCCCGTTCACAGTAGCAAGATGTCTGAAAGAAGCCATAGGCAACAACTATAAAGTAACAAAGCTTGCTAGCGGTGACCTTCTGCTAGAAATCCAAAGCAAAGCTCAAGTGTGCAAACTTGCTAATATCGTGTCGTTTGAAGACATCCCCGTCTTAATTTCAAGCCACAGATCGCTGAACACAGTGCGTGGGGTGATTTCTGAAATTGACTTTTTGGATCTCTCCGAAGAAGAAATGCTGAATGGGCTTTCCGAACAAAATGTCAGCAATGTTCAGAGAATTAAAATAAGAAAAGACAACAAAGAGTTACCTACCAAGCATCTAATTTTGACTTTCACTTGCTGCACACTTCCAGAGACAATTGAAGTTGGGTATACAAAAGTTGCCGTTCGCCCATACATTCCGAACCCTCGACGTTGCTTCAACTGTCAGAGATTTGGCCATGGCTCCCAGAGTTGCCGTGGTCGCAAAACCTGCGCGAAATGCGCATCCAAAGACCATGCTTCTGAAGTATGCGAAGCAGCACCTCGCTGTGCGAACTGTGAAGGAGAGCATGCTGCATACTCCAGGTCTTGTCCCTCATGGAAGAGAGAAAAAGAAATCATTACATTGAAAACAATTGGGAACATTTCATTCAAAGAGGCTAGAAACCGCATCTTAGTTAAAAACAAGTTTTCACTCAAACCGAACATGAACTTCGCCGATGTGGTGCGACAGGGCGATCCACCACACCGGCCTCCGGCACCTGCCCAGACCACACATAGTGAGGCTGGGACGGAGCCATCCTCGCCCCCGGTGGTAGCAGCTCACGCTGCTCCACCAGCCGCAAAGCAGGCTATGCCGTCCCTCGAGTTGGCAAGCCTCAAGGCCTCTGCCCACGAGGGGAGGTCTGAAAAAAGTGCCGACGTGCAGTCTGCACGACCCTCCAGCGCCTCTGATGAGGTAATGGAGACGAACCAGGATGGTTCCGTGCCGTCAACGTCACAGGGACGGCGGAACTCCTTGGATACTGCGTATAAAGAAAACCCCCGAATCACGGGGCGAAAACCAATTAAACGTATCCCGACCCCCCACACATAAATCAATATGGCGTTCCTAATTCACTGGAATTGCAGAGGACTCCTAAATAATTTTAGTGATATAAAAGAGATCATAACTTCTTTCTCTCCTGTAGCAATGTGCCTACAGGAAACAAACTTAGGTCCTCAGCATACATGTGTACTAAAAAAATACAAAGTCTTTCGCCGTGACCGAGAACAAGCAAACAGGCTCTCAGGAGGGGTAGCCATCATTGTACAAAGTGGCATTGCAGCTCGTGAAGTCAAAATAAAAACTAAATTTGAAGCTGTGGCAGCCACCTTACTCTCTTATAAAACGATTACGGTGTGCTCTGTGTATTTAGAACCACACCTAAAAATAACCCTTCATGAGTTAGAGGACCTGTTCAAACAATTACCAGAACCCTACCTGGTAGTTGGGGATTTTAATGCGCATTCCGGTTTTTGGGGAAGCGAGAAAACAGACGTAAGAGGACAAATTATAGAAGATTTTATTTTGAGCAATAATGTTTGTTTGTTGAATTCCGGCAAATCAACATACTGCTCCCCAAGCTCAGGAAAGATGAGCTGTATCGATTTATCTTTTAGTTCACCTTGTATTTTTAACGATTTTAAATGGAACGTCATAGATAACCTATATGGAAGCGATCATCTACCAGTCATAATCACTCTTCCATCGTCACCTGCAATCATTCCAAACAAACCACGACGATGGAAGCTCCAAGCAGCTGACTGGACACTGTTTAGAGAAAAGGCCAATCTAGAAGAAGTCTTTTCTGAAGACCTTAGTGTCAACGATCTAAATGAACAATTCACAACCTGTATTTTAGCTGCTGCCCGTTTAGCTATCCCCCAGACTTCAGGAGTGGTGAGACAAAATAACAAGGTGTGGTGGACTCGGGAATGCAAATAAGCAAAGCAAAAACAAAATAAAGCCTGGGGTGTCCTTCGGCGATATCCCACTCAGGACAACCTTCTAATCTTTAAAAAGGCACGAGCTAAAGCAAGATACGTCCGCCGTAATGCCGAAAAGACGTCATGGCAAGCATACGTTTCATCAATAAATAGCACAGTCACATAAAAAAAAATGTGGGAGCAGGTACGGAAGCTCCATGGTAGCTACTCCCCATTTACAATTCCTCTCCTGACAACCCCTGGTATCCAAACAAGTATAGAGGAACAGGCCAACATATTAGGAGAACATTTCGCCGCAGTCTCTAGTTCTTCACACTACACTGAGTCATTTTTAAAATATAAAAACGTGGCTGAAAAGCAAAGGCTTCCGATTAGTGGCAGCATAAATGAGCCGTATAATAGTTTAATCACTCATCAAGAAATCACTAGAGTACTGTCTGCCGGGAAACAAACTGCACCAGGGCCTGATGAAATTCACTATGAAATGCTGGCACATCTTTCCGAATCCGCTATAAATGTTCTTCTGCATTTCTTTAACAAGATACTGTTACAAGGGAAAATACCTGAGGCCTGGAAAAAAGCTGTTATTGCACCCTTTTTGAAAACCGGAAAGCCACCGACATCTCCCGGTAGTTACAGGCCAATATCCCTTACCAGCTGTCTGGCGAAATCTTTCGAAAGTATTCTGAATATTAGATTGATGTTTATTCTAGACTCCCGTGAACTACTTGACATCCATCAGTGTGGTTATAAAAAAACGTGCTCTACAACTGATCATCTCATTCGACTTGAAAACACAATCCGAGAGGCATTCATCCATAGACAACACTGCCTTGCCGTTTTCTTCGATCTAGACAAGGCTTATGATACTACTTGGAGGTATGGCATTCTCCGCGACCTAGTAGACCTGGGCATTCGCGGCAGGATGTTAAATTGCCTGCGTGACTTTTTGTGCAACCGTTCCTTCCATGTGCGCCTCGGTTCAACTCTCTCAAAAAAGTTCAGTCAGGAAAATGGGGTGCCACAAGGGTGTATCTTAAGCACTACCCTCTTTATTGTAAAAATGAACTCCCTAGCACAAATAATTCCGAAATCCATTATGTACTCAGTTTACGTTGATGATCTCCAGATAGCTTGCACATCATCAAACTTAGCAACATGCGAGAGGCAAATACAGCTAACAATAAACAAACTATCAACATGGGCAGACAAAAATGGATTCCGGTTCTCCCCACAGAAAACAGTGGCTCTTATGTTCTCGCTGAAACGAGGTTTACAGCCTGATCCCACCCTACACCTTAATGAAACCGAACTCCCAGTAAAAAGCGAACACAAATTCCTTGGCATTACTTTTGACAAAAAGCTCACTTTCCTACCCCACATAAACACTTTGAAAAACAAGGCCTCTAGAGCACTGAACATACTTAAAGTCCTTTCACGAAAACGCTGGGGCTCTGATAGGGCATGCCTTCTACAAATATACCACTCCGTCATACGGCCGTCCTTGGACTATGGGTGTATAGTGTATGGGTCTGCCAGATCATCTTATTTGCACCGATTGGACCCAGTACACAATTTAGCTTTACGCTTGTCAACTGGTGCCTACAGGACGTCGCCAATAACCAGTTTGTATGTAGAAACTAACGAACCCCCTCTTGCCGACAGAAGAAGCAGGCTGACATGCTCATATGTTCTAAAAATCCGTTCCTTGCCAAAACATATATGTTACCCAATAGTTAACAAATGCCCATCTAGAATATTATTTACCAACAAACCCCAGGCTATCAGACCACTTCTCCGTTTTGAAGAGAAATTACAAGAGTTAGATGTAACGGACACACTGCCTAATATTGCTCAGAAACCCAAACCACTGCCACCATGGTACTGCTTGCCTTCTGTTTCTGACTTCTCATTAACACGATTTCAGAAAAAACTAACGCCGCAGGAACATATATTACAAGAATATTTAGCACTAAAAGAAAAATATGCGGAATATACAGCATTTTATACCGATGGTTCCAAAGCTGCACACTACGTGGGATGTGCTGTGATAGAGGATAGCTGGGAAAAAATCGTACGGCTGCCGCAATGTGCATCAATTCTCACTGCAGATGGTCATGCAATTTCCATGGCTGTGGAAAGAATAATACATGAAAACATTGAAAACAGCATCATTTATACAGACTCACTAAGCATACTTACAGCCCTTCAGCCTAGGAATGCAATTTTGCCAATAATCGGTGACATCCTACACAACATAACAGCAGCCACGAGGCGGGGACAAAACATCAAACTTTGTTGGGTGCCGAGCCACGTAGGAATCTGTGGAAATGAGAAAGCAGACGAGAGTGCAGCTAAAGCTCGAAATAAGGAAATAAAAAACATAAGAATTCCTTACAGAGATTGCATGAAATTAGTGTGCCATAAACTGAAAGAAAAATGGCAGTCCGTATGGAACAATCAAACGAACAATAAGCTACGCCTTGTAAAACCCATCATAGAAGAGTGGAAGTCATGTTCACACCAAGAACGTTTTATTGAAATTGTCTTATGTCGCCTCCGCATTGGACACACACACATTACCCATAATTACTTGCTGACAAAAAAAGACAAGCCAGTTTGTGACAAATGCGGAGACGAACTTACAGTGACCCACATTTTACTCTCCTGCAGACAACTTGAGACATTGAGGAAAAAACATTTTACGCCATTTTACAGCGAACGCATTCCTTTTCATCCTTCACTGATTTTAAGTGAAGATGCGCTGGTTGGGACAATTCATCTATTTAACTTTTTAAAAGAAGCCGGTTTTCTTGAAAAATTGTAAAGCGTGACCTTGTTCTCTTTTACATCCAGTGACACACCTCATCCACCTTCTCATGTCTGAGAAGAAGGCTGAGGTGTTTATTTAATTTGTTGGAATCCTCGGGATCCTCTATCAGAAAAGGATCTTTTGAGTTTACCCATCTTTTTTCTACTTATACCTTGTGATTGGCGCATGATAGCCTTAGTTGCTTATGCGCCATTAAACTCAACATACTCAACATACTCAACTACAATGAAAGTAGTCGACCGTGTCACCGTGCGTACGTGTCTCGTTGCTTTCAGGTAAGCCTCCCCCCCCCCCCCCCCCCCCCCACTGCCAAGGCGGTGCCCTCCGCCATCTTTGTTTTCATTCGTTCTAATATAAGCCCTGCCCAAATCTGTTGAAATGTCGAGAACAGCTGGCTGCTTTCAAGGGCGCCTGTTTTGGCACGGCTCAGAACCGCAATGTTAGAACCATTCTTACATTTTTTTCAAACTGTTCGTATTTTAGTTCTTCGCTCGCGCCTCTAGACGCCACAATAGACAGTGAAATATATAAATAATATCGACCTACCTACCACGATAAATCGCGATGCGTTAGGCTTGCGCTGCTTCCGAGAATAAATTAATTTTGACCTTTCAACTCAAATGCACCTCACCCATAGGATCGGACTTTGACGTGGCCCGTGCGTTGTTCTGGTTATTTGTGATTACGTGGTTGTTTCACCGCGCAAATTGTGCAAGCCGTGTATGACTGGTCGCAGACGCGTTTGCGGTAGCCTAAAGGAGGCATAACATTTCTGAGTTGCAAGAGACTTGGTGTGAAAGTACTTCTTCGAAGCCTGTGGGCAGCAAGCCGCGTCTGAAAGCAGTTGAGCGTGTCACCGAGCGAAAGTGTCTCGTGGAGTTTCGGCTAAGCAAAGTGGCGCGTAAAGCCATATTTGCTCATTTCGTCTTCCTATAAGCGCTATCCAAACCTGTTGAAATGTCGATGATACCTAGCCGCTTTCAAGGTTACCTGTTAGGCACGGCTCAGAATTGCTATGTTAGCAGCATTCGTGAATTGTTTCACCCCGTTTATTGGTATTCTTTTTCTTGGCTCACGCCTCTTCAAGCGCGAGGAGACACTGAAATACATAAATATTATTGACCTACCTACTAATCCGTCTATCGCGCATAATGCAAATGAGTTTTTAGACAAGCGGGTTCCTATGGGTTGGACTTCTCCGCCATAGCAAGGCTTCGCCGCCTGCATGGTTATCCGGCTGAGCTAGCTCGGTTGCGCGGCTACCATAGTCAGAAGTTCAAATCCTCAGCTAATTTATCTGCACGTGGTAAGGTCGAATCCACCTCCAGTACTCTACATCTATAGGCTTGGAGTGGCGCCTCATAACGGCGAAAAATACCTAGAACCAATGAGGCTATACTAATCCATGTAAAAGAAAATCAGGAAGGCCCACTCAGCTTCAACAAAGGACACTCCTTCACCAGAACAGGAATTGGCCTCCTTGGTGCAGTATTTGATCACTATTTCTCTCATGTCTCCTTCAAGCAACCAATGGTCCTCAGTCCGCAGCAGCTGCGGAGCACCTGAAGCGAGGCGGCGGCCAGACCTGTAACGCAGCACAGGGTACTACGAATCTCTCTACCCGAACAGCGCGTCACTTGAAACTGGCCCCAGAAACGTACAATGCTGGAACCTTCTCGAGTGAATGTAGCTTAGCAGGACTCTCTGAATAACTATCACGTATTCTTTGGAATATCATTGGCATTAGTTACGTTAGTACTGGTGATTAATATAGTGCTGACTAGCGGCCAAATAACAAGCAATAGGGAGTAGGATTCCTAATCCATGAGGACGTAGCGGAAAATATTGGCGAATTCTACAGCAGTAATGACAGGGTAGCAGCAGTCGTAATAAAACTAAGCAGAAGGTATAGAGTAAAGGTGGCACAAGCCTACGCTCCATGCCCCTGTCACGGTGATGATGAAATGGAACACTTTTCTGAAGATGCTGGATTAGTGATGGAAACAGTGCAAATTCAATATGGGTGGCTTCATTGCAAAAGTGGGAAAAATTCAGGCTGGTGAACAAGCAATTCGCAACTACGGCATCGACTCTAGGAACACTACAGAGAAAATGTTGGTAGAATTCGCAGCAACGAATAAGCTGCGAATAATGAACTCCTTCTTCAGGAACCGTAGCAACAGAATGTAGACGTGGAAAAGCCAAGTGGTGAACCGAAAAATTAAATAGATTTCATACTTTCTGCCGATTCCAGCGCAGTGCAGGATATATTAATGTTAGTTAGGGTAAAGTGCAACGATCATTGGTTAGTGAGGTCTATGATTCGCCTCAATATGACAAGAGAAAGAGTAAACTTGGTCAAGAAGAAAGAGGCCAACCTAGACGCCGTAACGGTAAACGAAGGCCAATTTAGGCTGCTGCTTGAGAACAAATATTCATCCTTTGAACACAGGGATGATGACATAAATGTAATGAACGACAAAAAAAGCTACACTGGCTTCAGAAGCAGTAGTTGAAGTAGGAGGTAAGGCACCAAGGCAACCACCAGAAAAGTTCTCCCAAGTAAAAACAGACATCAGAAACGAACGACAAATAATGAATGTGTTCAACTCAAGAGTTCAGATAGAATTTGTGGAACCGTCAATACTTATCAGCAAGGAGAAAGTAAGGGATATTTAAAATTATAACGTGAGAAAGACAGAGGAAGCAGTAAAATATGAACGCAGCATGAAATCAGTGAGAAGAAAACTTGTGATAGGACAAGCCAAGACGTGTGGACTAAACGACAAGCAATGTAATATCATCAGCAATTTCGAAGTTAGAGCAAAAGCAGCGGGAGCATTCTAGACTGGCCTGTACAGTGCCAAGAGCAGCCACGATACGTCCATTCATAGCACTAAAAAGGTTACAGACGCTCCTTCTATAACTATCCATGAAGTTAGAATGGTCTTGGAAGACATGAAATACGGAAAAGCGGTAGGAGAAAATGCAATAACAGTCAATTTAATCAAAGATAGAGCCTGCAGCCCTTCATACGAAATGTCTCACGGCTTCAAGGGTCCCAAGAACAGAATGAACGCGAACATTATACTGATCCACACAAAGGGACGTTGAATAATTCGATAATTATAGAACCATTAGCTTACTTCCAGTTTTGTATAAAATGTTCACCAAGATAACTTCCAATACAATAAGGGCAACACATGACTCCTGTCAAAGAAGCGTACCGGCTGTCTTCAGGAAGGGATACCGTACGATGAATTACCACCATGTCATCAATCACGTAATCGAAGAATCTACACAGTACAATCAGCGTCTCTATATGGCTTTAATAGATCACAAAAAGCCATTTCATTTAGTGTCAGTAGAGATACCAGCTGTTATAGAGGCATTACGCAATCAAGGACTACAGGAGGCTTACGTAAGTATATTGGAAGTTACCTACAATGACTCCACAGCTACCTTGATTCTCAAGAAGAAAAGTAGAAAGATACCTATAAAAAGGGGGTAAGGCAAGGATACACAATCTTTCCAGTGCTATTCACTGCATGCTTGGAACAAGCCTTTCAGCTATTAAACTGGGAAGGATTAGGCGAGATGATCAACGGCGAATACCTCAGCAACTTTCCGTTTGCAAATGACATAGTCCTGTTCAGCAACATTTTGGACTAGTTACAACAATTGATTGAGAACCTTAACAGAAGGAGTGTAACAGTAGGGCTGGATATTATTATGCAGAAGTCAAAGATGATGATCAATAGCCATGCGAGGGAACAACGTTTCAGGATCGACAGTGATCCTCAAAAGTCTGTGATGGAGTACGTTTACCTAGGTCAAATAATCGAAGGGTACCCTGATCATGAAAAAGAAATATACAGAAGAATAAAAGGGTTAGAGGGCATACGGCAGACAGTGTTAAAACCTGACTGGAAGCTTACCACTATCATTGAAAAGAAAGGTGTGCAGTTAATGCATTCTACCGGTGCTGACATTTGGGTCAGAAACAAGAAGCTAAGGACCGCGCGAAGAGCGGTAGAGCGATGAATGTTAGTCGTAACGTTAAGAGACAGGAAGAGAGCAGTGTGTATCAGTGATCAAACGGGGGCAGCCTATATCCTAATTGAATTTAGGAGAAAAAATAGAGCTGGACAGGCCATGTAATGCGCAGGTTAGAGAACAGGTGGACCCCCCGTGGCTGCTTAGTGGCTATGGTGTTCGGCTGCTAAGCAAAATGTGGCGGGATCAAATCCCGTCCACGGCAACCGCATTTCAATGGGTGCTAAATGCCAGAAAACACCCATGTACTTAGATTTGGGCACACGTTAAAGCACACAAGGTGGTCCAAATTTCCGGAGTCCCCCACTACGCGTGTCTCATAATCAGAATGTGGTCCTGGCACGTAAAACCCCGTAATATTAAAAAGAAGATAATCGGTGGGCCATTAGGGTACAGAATGGATGCGGAGAGAAGGGAAGTGCTGTCGAGGACGACACAAGAATAGGTGGGGTGTTGAAATAAGCAAATTCACAGGCGCAAGTTGGAATCGATTAGCCCAGGACAGGGGTAATTGGAGATCGCAGGCGGAGGCCTTCGTCCTGCAGTGGACATAAAATAGACTGATGATGACGATGATGAACGCAATAAAAATACAGCCTCTAATTACCATCACAAGGTAGCCTAGAGATTCGCCGGCACGCCATACAATGCAGTTTATTGTTTCGAGTGTGGTGTTTGTAGCAAATAATACAAAGGGGACCTGAAACAGAAAAACAAGAATAGACGGCCATCGCACAGATACAAAACAGAGTTTACCAGAACTAGTAGCCGATTAATATTAATGCGATTAAGCAAAGCTTTACGTACTACAAAAAAATAAACGTCCGTTCACCGTACGAGAGCAAATATACCGAGTGATACCTCCCACACAAGTTTAATTAGCTACTCTCGAACTGAATTATATTCGACATGGCAAATTTGAATAGCTAAAAGCTCTAATCTAAACTTGAAATGTTCATATCATTAGCTCAAGTAAGAAAACAATTTATGCCACCAGCCAACATAGAGTCTTAAGCTCGCCCATTCCTTTGCCTCCAGCCCCTGCTTGCCCCTCTTCCAACCACTAAATTTAATATTTTTATCCGTGTTCCTACGCATATTTCCGCCATAGGAGCCCTTTTCCATGTACACCTGCCCCTGCCACTTCTTCGGCCGATTACTTCCTATTTTATTTTTTATTTTTCATAAAACACCACTGACACGTTCCAAAGTTCTAAACGTGACCATGTTTCTCCGTCATCTCCAATAAACAAGGTCGCGCTACATCTGCACACGTCCGTGGGGACCCTAAGGCCGAGCTGCTGAAGTCATCGTTCCGCTACCATCCCCCCTCCCCCCCCGGCTCTTCTCGCATACTCACATGTCGCCATCTTAATACCTTCAAAATATTCGCTGCCATCGCACTAACGCGGGGCTGCTCAGTTCATTCGTTCAACCTGCCCTTTTGCTGCTCCCACGCTGACTGGCTCACCATCTCTTCTAAGACCATAAACGCGCGGCGCCTGTGACGCGTATAGTATCTGTTCAATTCATTGCAGCCTTGCTATCTTCTTCTGCGCCTAACAATATATTCAAGCCGCCTTCTTTGTACTTCTCCTGCGGCCTTCTCACCCTCGCCCTCCTTTCCTGTCATCTTATAAAGCATGTATAAAAACGTCAAACAGCATTCATTTTAATTACAACCGCCGCCGACAAAGCCCGTACGTGACCTCACTCTATTAACCTGTTAAAACCATCCTACCGAGAGTGACTAGGTTGCCTTTGGCAAAGATTGGCGCACCCTTCGAAAAGTAGGCCAGCCTTTCTGAGGCAGCTTCTCCCTGCTACTTTTGCACCGGAGTGCGCTATTCCAACTGTCGGCCCCTTTCTTGTTTTATTTTAGTTTGTTTTCAAGCAGACATGCACATGTGAAGTACATCTAAGAAAGCTTCGAAATGTGCTAGAGGGGAAGTATAGACACTATTGGAATCTCAGCGCTGACACCCGTTGTTGCAAATGGGTCGCAAGCCCCAAGGGTAGCGTTGGCCTGGCGGCCTGGGGCACAACTGGAAGCATCCGAAGGTTCCGGCAAAGCATGAGTGGACTGGTAACAGAACAACTTGTTTATTCTAGCATCGCAAAAGAGCGGGCGGTCAGGTCGACCGAAGTGGAGAGACGGGAGAGCACGTAACTCAACGGAAGAAATCGGAGCCTCTCTCTTGGCGTCCGGGGGCACCTGCTTTTATACTCTCGCAGTTGAGGGGAAGAAGGAACGCCTCGTCAGAGGCGCACGTGATGCGCGGCACGGACAGGCTGAGAGACACGTTGGGACGAGTGTAGTGACGCATCCGCCGGGCCGGCGCCGGTCAGATCTCCTCGCTTCACACTTGGGGAGCTCCTCTCCCCGGCTGCCGCGCTTTGACAAGCGTGGGCACCAACATGCACACACACACACACACACGCACTTGAAGGCACGTGGCATTGAAACATGCCTGGACGCGCTTGGCGGGGAGGCGTATCGGCGGCGCTGAACGGGCCAAAATGTCCGCCGCTTTGAACGAAGCCCCGGCGTCCGTTGCATCCGCGCCGGCCATACCGCGCGTCGTAGGCGAAACGTAACAACACCTATGGGGGGAGTATTAATCGCTAAGTATGTGATGTGCAGGAAAGTGAAACGGCGCATTGCGAGATGTGTCTAAGCAACATCTCAAAAAGCGTAATCCTTGAAATTATTATGACACGAAGCGTTTCAGATAAAGCTTTTAAATATTTAGAAGGAATCATAGGAATCGATGTGCCTAGTGTGCATGGTTCGGAAATAACACAGAAGTGGAAGTAAATATGAGCGACATAGTACTTGAAAGAATAAAGGGCCAGACATAGATGCGATGGATTGGCCTGAGTGAATTTGGTCTGAAAAGTAGGAGTCATGTTGTAAGACGACGTGGTGCAATATATCTGTATGAAGATAAAGTACATAGACGTCATGCACGTGCTTGACAATAGGAATAGCGGGGGTTTTACGGAGCAGAAAAGAACTGAGAGGTTAGATAAAAAAACTGAAGGTGCATGGTGAACCTTTTTGAAATTTGTGGACAAGAGAATGCTGGTGCAGTAGGCAATAAGTAAAGCACAAAATAATGTTCCGCTTCTTGGCAGCCTGTTGGAGGCAAATGCACCCAAGTATCCGGAAATGCTAACAAGCGTCTCCAGAAGCGAATAAGTAAACCATTGTTTCAGTGTTCTAGATAAAATGCATATATTAATCTGTCCCCATCACAGCTGAACTGGTGTCTTAACAAAGAAGTTTATCTTTCTGCCGGCACGCTCATCACGATCGACTAGTGTATCCTTGTGCTCGCGCATTTTATCACACTTCTTTTACCAGCGCTAAAGCGCAGAGAGACAAGGAAGATATAAAATTATATGGTCTCGACAAAAAGTAATTCCCGTACTTCTCTTTCGGCAGCGAGGTTAACGACAGCTATCCTAAACAGACATACACGCGAATGTAGCGCGATGCTTGCAAATGAAGGACACTTTAAGATTGCACCATTAAAGTGTTTATCACCTCTCTGGCCTATATTCCTTCGGAGTATTGAACATGACTCCCTGTTTGGCCTTTAGTACCTTCTAGCTTACAAAATGGCACCAGGAAAGCGGCACAAATCCTAAATTGCGCATCAATGTTCTTTTTTACTTCAGATTGTGAGTTTTGGGTGAAGAGAGACGACACTACCTCGGCCCATACAGAGAATATTACAGAGAAGGCGAAAAAGTGCCAACATTTGTTTCAACATTTTTGTTACACTGGCATGCAACTTTATGACGAGGACCACTGCAACAAGCGTAATAGGTAATAGTATATGAAGACACGGTCTAATGATACCAATATCCTGATTACTTGAATATGAAAATAATAAAAATGGTATTGGGTGTGGCAAGATTTCTACACATGTGTTGGTTTTGTTTCTCGAAATCTGAAGCAACTTTTTACTACGCTACCACTTTGCGTTGCAGGTTTAGTGAGCGTGCTGCGAACTGACTTTTTGTAGGGCTGTAAAAGACGTCTTAGAGGAGTGCTGAAATGATATTCCCCACTCTCAATTTCCTTTCGATAAATCGATGTCGTAAACTTAAATCTGCTAACAAAAACTGCCGAGCCTCAGACTGTCATAATTAACCTAAAATGTGAGCCGCCCGAGTCCAAGGACTCGAGGTCGTCACCTAGGCTGGGGTGCTTATGGCCCCACCCCGCCCAAATCGCCGGACATTTGCAATAAAGTTTTCACTCACTCACTGTGAGCTTTTGTGCCACTAACTTCGGTCTTATTTACCAGGATATAAAAGCGTCGTGGCGTCCTCTCGCAAAACGTGGCCACGCGTTCGCACGACTATGCCGCGTTTTTACGCCCCCATGGTAAGCTCAGTCGCCCCCTACGTGGCTACTTGTTGTGAAGGCCGACGTGGCAGCACAGCAAACAAATGAGCGAGTTGGAGCTGGCGTCAAAGCGTTGCAATGTCCTGCACCAACCTGACCACTTTCCGCGTCATGACGTTAAGGCGCAGTAGACGCGAAACAAAAATTGACCGTAAGAATGTTACTTTATTAGTACCTTCAGGGCGCTAAAGCATGCTCGTAGTATATTTCCTTGAATTTATAGCACCTTCATTTCAAAGCAAAATAATGAACATGGTAAAAGATTCTGTCACCATATCTTTGAGGGTTATCCTGTTCGCAGAGATTACAGCTTGCACAGACCGCAGAGTTGGCGCGTTGCGCGAAGACGGTCAATGAGAAATCGCCATCACAAGCAAACGGGACGAGAAAGCGGAAGTGTCCCGTGAACTTCAAAGGGGACGTAGGAGTACAGCTGCAAGGACGCTGTGGCGGGTGGTGATGTTTGATGCAGTCGCACTGCGGGATATAGTTCAAGGAGCTGGCTGGACCGACATGGGCCTACGCTTTGTGCTGCTGTTGGTCCCACAGTTCAAATCGGACGTTCCAATCCTAGGCTTCCCCCCCCCTCGCTAAGAGGCGTCGCAGATGCTTCAATAGGCCTAATTATCGGCGCCAAATAACTATCCCGCCCCGTAATTGGCGTCTAACTACAGGTGCCAATTATTTTCTGAAACATTTTCTGAAGGGAGCAGACCCCCCCCCCCCCCCCCCTTTTTTTTTCTTTTCCGTGATGTCTAATACCCCTGTCGCACGGACGCGGCTAAAGTCCGTTTATCTCCCTTCAACCAAGGACGTCTTTATCTCGGGGGAGATGCGCGCCGTGTCACACGGCAATCCTTTAGCAAAGGAAGTTTAAGGAAGTTCCTAGCGAAAGGAGATGGAAGATCTCCCTTGCAGACTGAAGGAAGTGCTCTTGTTCCCAGCGTGCTCAAATTCCAAGTCAAGAAATCACCCTCATTTATATTAATTTCACTTTATGTGCAATTATAACTGTTTTTATTGCATATAATATAGTATTTGAGCACTGACAAGGATATTTGAGTAAAGCAGCTACATTCGACTCTCGAACCGGGCGTTCTTGGAATGGCTGCTGCGTTTGCCCTGACTGTGCCATTTATTGTTGTTTTCGTCAACGCGATCGCTCGCCTCGCGCATGCGAATGAGTGATTCACGTCTTTCCCAAGAGGAGCGCCGCCGGCCGCCTATTCCACGAACGACGTGGACCGAAGCGGAAACGTGGGCCTTAATTCGCCTTTGGGAAGACGATACCATTGTGCAGGCTCTGCGCGCCAACGGCACTGTCAAGACACGGAAGCAAGTCTAGTCGAAAATCGACAACTTAACTCGAAAATACAGGTGAGCGTAATCTTTCTACGCATGCATGCGCACCGCCCAGCGATCGGAGTTGACAGCACTGAATGCAAAGAGGGTAGATGTTCTGCCGTTTTCATCTGCAGATGTTGGCGAAGTGTCTGAGCAGTTTTCTCCCACTTCCACTTAGAGTTTAGTTTCTTGTTGTGCTAGCTGGCGTTAGTGTTGATGTTCATGTACATACACTGATAGAAATGACACTGTGCTGCGTGCACATTACGTAGCAAGCACATTACGTAGGTCAAACTTTTACTCGAGTCGCATGCTTTTGCTGTTGCTTGCTAATCATGAACTTACAAAATTTCGCATGCCACTTAGAACATCACCTTCATCTTTTCTTAAGCCATACAAGAATCTCTCTTGATATCTTTATTTCAGATCTTTTCAGGAATGCCGTCGGAAAACCAGCCATCGACGCTCATTTCAGAAATGCAGCCAGCCAGCCATCGACTAGCCAGCCAGCCATCGACATCAGATGACGAGCTTGGAAGCGTTTCAGGCAAGCCCACTGTTGAGCGGGCTATGGAATATGGGAATAGGGACCCTGAAGGCGTGATGCAGACTACAGCAACGCCTTCCACCTCTGAACTCAGTGGAAGTTGTAGTGAATTCCCGAGGCCACACCGGAAGAGAAAGCGTGCGTCCCAACAGCAGAAGTTCCAGGAAGTTCTCTTGGAACAACAAAGACAACTTATCGTAGCCCTTGATGAGGCTTCGAAAGATGAGCGGGCGCTTAGGAAGAGGCAAGTGAGCGCAGTAAAGAAACTGGTGGACCTCCTAGCAGAATTCTTGAATAAAACTTAAGCATGTGCATTTACTGGCTCTCTTTAGTGCTGTCCGATTTGCTGGAAATATTTAATAACAGCATCTCTGACTTCTACTCCACTTGCAACCTGCATGTACGTTGCATGTGACGGTTGCTCACGCAGCGTGTCCTTGTGATGCCCAAATATGGGGACAAAGGTTCGTGTACTCAAATGTTTTAATGGTTTTCTTAGGCGGAGCCTCCGAGAACTCAGTTGAGGACGAAGCCGTTGGTTTGAACACACACACAACCTTTTAATATAACTAAGAGAGGCTTAAGATAAATAGAAGAAAATAGAAAACATAAAAGAAACACTCAAATAGACATCATCGCAGAAAGAAACACACTTGGGGCTAGTATGGAGCTAACTAGTGCGTAAGTCCGGGCTTGCCACGACGGCAGGGACACACAACAGTCTCGACGCGGCGACGCGGCGACGCGGCGACAAGCCGACGAAAGGAGTGGCGCCGGTCTCACCGAAGGTCGTGGTGTAAGTTCGTTGACCGGGCGACTGGAGCTGGCCAGCTCTGGTCTGGAGAGTTGAAGCAGGCGGCTTGGTCGCACGAGCAGCCGGCGGCGGCGTTCTGGCCGGGCAGCTGGGTGTAGAGCTCGGGCCCGTAGCCAGACTGCTCTTGTCCTGCCCACGGGCACAGAAACTCCAACGCCTTCCTCGGGCAGCAGGCGGCACGACAGACGGGGGCGGCGTTCTGGCTGGGCAGCCGGCGTAGAACTCGGGCCCGTAGGCTGACAGTTCTCGTCCTGCCCACGGGCGTAGAAGCTCACCTGCCTTGAAGAGATGACGGCACGCTCGGATAAACGGGCGACGCAGAGGAACAGGTTGGCAGGAGGCCCCGGGCGGGTGAAGTCCTGGTGGCTCGGGTCCGGAACCCGACGGTCCGTCTTCAACGCCTGCTCCGGTGGTTGACCTCCTCCTGGCGTCGCTTCCTGGAGCTCTTCCGGCGTCTCCCCTGCGTCTCCCTTGCGTCTCCTTTCTGCCAGCGCACCACGCTTTTTCTTGTGTTCTGGCCGATTAGTCATTCTCCGATTGGCTGCCTGATGTCCCGTGGTCTTTCCTAATTGCTTTGCTTTTCTTCTTTTAGTTGTTTTTCTTGCACCGCGCGTTCACGTGCCGGACGCTCTTCGGCATTGTCTCCAGCACATAATTTCCCTCGGCGCTCGCATTCCTTGTCGTCTGCTCCTGACCGTCCCGATCACCGCACCATGTCGCGCACCACACATCACAGTCCTGCAGCTCGGCTTCTATCAGCCACTGCTGTGATATGAAGCCATTGAAATTTTCACAGATATTGTTCAGTACAGAGCACGCACAGAAAACAACTGGCACATAATTGACATCGCATTCCATGCGCTTCATTAAGAACCTTAAACGCGCTTTTAGCCTTCCTATCATTTTAGCCTTCAGCTTTTAGCCGGCACCACCCTCTTCATCCGGTTGTCTATTTTCAGTGCACTGGCTCGGCCCCATCGAATCCCTCTCCACTTGAGCGTGCTCCTCGCCTCTTGTGAACCAATTAGATAAGGCAAACCCCTCAGTGTAGGACTGCCATTCGTTTTTCAAGCAAACAAAAGTGAGCTCCTATGAACGAGGAGGGCGTTTGATTGGTTTGTTCAGACAATCCTGCGAATGCCTGCTCGATGCTTGCGTCGCCGGTTACGCAAAGCTGACGTCAGTAGACTAGAATATAAACATATTAGAATAGTTTTACGTTATACGGCCCATGGTCGCTAAAGCACGATTGATTTGCCGCACTAACGCAACAGATTGTTTTCTTATTCACAAAGTTTTCCGCCATTTCTAAATCTTAGTGTACGTAACTGCACTCTGTACTCACCAGCGTAACTTTTCGATGCCGCGTGGCGACGCTATGCAGGCCGTCGCTGTACGGCGACATGCCTTTAAATGCGCTCTATTGGGGCTCGCGTTTTTTATTGGCTAGGCTAATAATTTCTAATAAAGCACTCAAGTAAAACCTTGAGGAGCTGATTATCTTCTCTAGATGTGCCTCCATCGACTCAAGAAAGTTTGCATCCGCGCAGGTTCTACTTACCGCTAGGACGCTTTGTTACACAGGGGAAACACGGGCAAGCACAGAGACCGGTACAACACAAATTCAAAAATGCTTTTCTTGCCTAAAACAAAAAGTAACTTGATAAATGTTTATCAGTTTTAGACAATGAATGCTTCTAATAAATACACTATTTCGCGTGTTTTTACCCAGACCACCTCATTGCTAAATTTATGACTAAACATGGACTAAAACTAACTTTCTTGCAACTTTGTCGCCAGCTGTACAGGCCATTTCACGTTATATTCGTCCCAAATTATTTTTCGCTTATAGCACGGCTAGCTGGCAATTAGTTATTGTGAAATATAAGCTTTCGGTAAAGGTTATCTGTCTGCTAAAAATTCCCAATATGCATCAAATTTTGCATATTTAGTGGCGTATGAAAAACTCACGGAAACCTAAAGATGGATAAGACCTTTTTTAAGTGAAAAGCCTATCTTTATTCTCAAAGAAAAATCGTGTGCTCGCCTAATTTAAGAAGAGAAATTTTTTTTTTACAATGCGTTTTACGACTAAGACTTTCGAGCTTTCTAAAAAAACTTCACATGTTCCTAGCGGTGCTGAAAATCTTTTTTTTTTCGCAAGAAATGTTTTAAAGAAAGACTTCTTGCTTTAAATAGATAGTCCTCAATTTTTTCAAGGAAATCGCTGATACAGTTGGCGTGGAATGACTCATATATTACGAGCGTATAAACAATATTACTGTTAGCTGAAAGTATGGTAAACACAGTATAGAACATGACTTTTAAAAGTAACATTGGAAAAGGAAACACCAGCAGTAGTTCGTACAAATGTTTGCTATTAGACAGCATTAGCTAGTGCTTTTCTAAAATTATTATTGTTACTATTGGAAACAATATCAGAGGGAAGTTAATTCGATCTTTTTTTTTGACGTACGTAGCAAAAATAAGATTAAGAAGTATCTTGTGTGACGTGCACTATTTCTTACTTTATGCTAATGATCATTACAGCGAGATAAGTAATATAGTCGCGACATGAACTTCGGATGAAGAGTAGGGTGGTGATGCAGCTAATAAAAAAAAATAAAAGGCGGGAAATTCTTAGACGTGTTTCTAGCGACTGAAGGCCCATATTTGATTTCAGTCAACATACGCCAGCTGCACGTTCTATGTAGTTCCAAAGAAGAAAGCAAGTTGCGTTTCTTTAGATTAGTTTGTGGCGACAAGCGACCACGTAGACTGGTGAAGTCTCGGGCTCTCGCGGGAGAGGAAAAACCGACACCCTTTCTCTTAGCGTAGCATTTTTTATTTGTCTCTTTTGGAACGCTAGCACGTGCCGGAGCGTGCCAGCCGCTCGTGCCTACTGCAAATGCCAGCGTCTACGTAATTCTCATGCGAGAGAGAAGTGATTCTTGTGGGGAAGGAGAAAAGGCTAGCGCTATGCGACGCCGATACTGCTGCCGCTACAGAGGTCTCCCCCCTTAGAGAGGGGGAAAATTCGACGAACGATGGAAAGACCACGTGACGCGGCGTGCCCTGGCGTTGGTCTTGGGTGTCACGTACGGAGACGGCGGCCAAAAATGCAGCAGGGTTGGGTCGCACATTCATGGGGCCGATGGCGCGGGTGCTTCAATGTAGGGGGGTTTGAGACGTTCCAGGGCAATTGTACCTGATCGGCCGTTGACATTCACGACAAAAGTCATGGGACGACGCTCGAGAACACACTATAGGCCGGAATAGTGTGGTTTCAATGGCTTCCGCACGGCACAGTTACGCACGAAAACGTGGGTAGCAGAGGTGAGTGCGCGAGTAACGTTCGGAGACCTTCCTTCTTGTGAACCTGTAGGCACGGCACGTATCTGGTCCTGCTGAGCAGAGGTAGCCAGACTCTGCTGCTAAGGGAATAGTCAGAAGCTGCGATTCTGGTGGATGCTGTAATTGCTCTTGCTGTATTATTGGGACGAGCTCTGGAAGAATGGGTCTAATAATACTGTGCAGCGGGCCCAGGGCTTCATGGCACACGTCGTTATGGCACCCCAGTAGGCCTGGAATCGTCTCGGGAGGGGGGGGGGGGGGCGTCCATATTTACACTTGCATTTGGTATTCTTTTGTCATGCCGTGAATGACTAACGGCGCAATAGACGACTCAGGTGAAGTAGGATCTGCTAATAGTAACAGCTGTCTCTTGTAGAAATAGTGAATTTGTGAACTTGAGCGTTATTTGAAGAAATATAGCTTTTTCCCATCGATCGACCCGCTTTTGGTCAAACGCGGAGATAAAACTTGCTCTCCAGTGATCCCAGGCATCATCTTCATGGTCTGGGACCATTTCATGACCATTTCTTGACAATGTGTACAAGGAACAATCCCATATACGGTACATTATCGAGTGACGCCACCCAGCAGTTTTCACAAGCGTATTGAAAGAACTTCACCCAAGTGGTTGCCGACGTGGATGTCCCACGGAACATGTCCGGTTTCACTAATTAAGCTTTGGGACCAATCTTAGCGCGTAGAGTTCCTGTTAGCACAGCAAGCAATTGCGCATGTTGCTCAATTTGTGATGCCTGCACTTTCAACATCTGCTCTATGAGCACAGCAATGTCCTGCCTATTGTCATTTCGAAAAGGCCTGTTACTTGATAACTGTCTGAAGTGCATTACATAGTCGGACATTTTGATATTGATCTTCCACATACCTCGGCTGAGACCCGCTTCAGTGACTTTAGCCTTAGTTGCGATGAACTGGAGCAGATTGGTGACGTCGCTGTCTCCTGGACTTCGACTTGTTTTTCATTTTGGGCTTGGTACGACGTGAAGTACGGTTGTTCCGCTGTAGTAGTTCCAACTCGTACTTCTATCCACATTCTGTTGGGCTGCCCCAAATATAGAATACAGCATCTGAGACTGACAAACTCTTTATTGTTTACATTCGATCTGCTTGTTCTCTCTTCACTTCCTCTTCTTCTTTTGACCTGGACATTCAGTGAAATACCGGGACTGGCCGATGACGAAGCGTCGACCACGATTCCTACTACGGACATTATCTTGTGCTCTCCTATCAGTGCCTGGTTTGGCATGTAATACAGTACAAGTCCGCACTTTTCAACTTCATGGGCTCTTTCTGCCATTCCTCACGGGTAGTACTTAGCGAATGACTTATATTTACATATGATATTTGGTGTTTTTGACGCTTTCTGGACACTTGGATAACCTTTTACATAGCATCTTTCAGACCCTTCATGCTTACAATATTCCTTCCGCAAAAGTTTTACCTGGTAGTTCCCACTAAAGCGTCATATGCTTTCGTTGGCACCGTTTATATATGGCTAGGGTTCTTCTAAAGGGGAGAGAAAGGAGGGTGGGTGAGACAACGACCGAGGGTGTGTTAGCGGAGAGGGTGTACAATTGAAAAAAAAAGTGTGCTATTTAACGTTGGTAGGGGACTGTGAGGTAGCGCCATGTGTAAATTATGGCGTCAAATTCTGTATTTATAATTCCACCGCGGCTCGAACTTCTGATGTGTTCAGGTGGTCTCAGACTGAAGTTTCCCACTTCCCAAAAGTATCTTTCTACAGTGTTTATTTCTTCATTGGATTCTATAGTGAGAGATTCAACAGAACCTAAAGTGTGTACTCGGCATATCAGTGTGCCCTTTCTGCGAGCCACCTATGCCAAATTGCTTTCAGCTAGTGCAGTCTACTCATGAATCCTCGTTATGCTTCCCGGCACTGTTTCACAGTAGAAATCTTTTGCGCTACGGGGTGTGTTCTCATCTGTGTTCGCCAAACGCTGTTCATCTTTATTTATTTATTTTATTTATTTATTTGAACCTCAAGGGTCCCTGGCGGGACATTACATGAGGGGTGGGGGAAAGGACGGCGGTTAACAACGAATGTTACATGAGAATCATGACGATGACATGGCTTTCTCGATGGCTTCCTCGATCTTCTAATGTTATTGCCATGATCTTCATGTCTCACTCTCCTTTTTTATCAAGTAGAGACGCGTTGACTTTCGATATTACATCTACTTCGACTCCTTCTATTTTAGGAACTGGCTTCTCCACCACTTTGACTTCCGGAACAGCCGCACATCGTTAGTTTTTTCATACCACCAACTGCGTCAAGGATCATTCCTACTTTTTTTATATGAATACACGAAGGCTTCGCGAAAGCTTACTGACAATAAAATGTGTCTGGCTACCTCTGCCCAGCAGGACCAGATACGTGCCGTGCCTACAGGTTCACAAGAAGGAAGGTCTCCGAACGTTTCTCGCGCACTCACCTCTGCTACCCACGTTTTCGTGCGTAACTGTGCCGTGCGGAAACCATTGCAACCACACTATTCCGGCCTATAGTGTGTTCTCGAGCGTCGTCCCATGACGGCCGATCAGGCACAATTGCCCTGGAACGTCTCAGAACCCCCATACATTGAAGCACCCGCGCCATCGGCCCCATGAATGTGCGACCCAACCCTGCTGCATTTTTGGCCGCCGTCTCCGTACGTGACACCCAAGACCAACGCCAAGTCACGCCGCGTCACGTGGTCTTTCCATCATTCGTCGAACTTTCCCCCTCTTTAGGGAGGGGGGGGGGGAGACCTCTGTAGCGGCAGCAGCATCGGCGTCGCATGAGAATTGCGTAGACGCTGGCATTTGCAGTAGGCACGAGCGGCTGGCACGCTCCGGCACGGGCTAGCGTTTCAAAAGAGACAAAAAAAAATGCTACGCTAAGGGAAGGGGTGTCGGTTTTTCCTCTCCCGCGAGAGCCCGAGACTTTACCAGTCTACGTGGTCGCTTGTCGCCACAAACTAATCCAAAGGAACGCAACTTGCTTTCTTCTTAAGGAACTAACTACAACGTGCAGCTGGCGTATGTTGAATGAAATCAAATATGGGTCTTCAGTCGCTAGAAACACGTCTAAGAATTTCCCGCCTTTTATTTTTTTTTATTAGCTGCATCACCACCCTACTCTTCATCCGAAGTTCATGTCGCGACTATATTACTTATCTCGCTGTAATGATCATTAGCATAAAGTAAGAAATAGTGCACGTCACACAAGATACTTCTTAATCTTATTTTTGCTACGTACGTCGAAAAAATCGAACGAACTTCCCTCTGATGTTGTTTCCAATAGTAACAATAATAATTTTCGAAAAGCACTAGCTAATGCTGTCTAATAGCAAACATTTCTACGAACTACTGCTGGTGTTTCCTTTTCCAATGTTACGTTTAAAAGTCATGTTCTATACTGTGTTTACCATATTTTCAGCTAACAATAATATTGTTTACACGCTCGTAATATATGAGTCATTCCACGCCAACTGTCCCAGCCTTGGCACTCGACCATCAGCGATTTCCTTGAAAAAATTCAGGACTTTCTATTTAAAGCAAGAAGTATTTCTGTAAAACATTTCTTGCGAAAAAAATTTTCAGCACCGCTAGGAACATGTTAAGTTTTTTTAGAAAGCTCGAAAGTCTGAGTCGTAAAACGCATTGTAAAAAAATTTTTCTTCTTAAATTAGGCGAGCACACGATTTCTCTTTGAGAATAAAGATAGGCTTTTCACTTAAAAAAGGTGCTATCGATCTTTACGTTTCCGTGAGTTTTCATACGCCACTAAATAGGCAAACTTTGATGTATATTCGGAATTTTTAGCAGAAAGATAACCTTTACCGAAAGGTTATATTTCACAATAACTAATTGGCAGCTAGTTGTACTATAAGCGAAAAATAATTTGGGAGGAATATAACGTAATATGGCCTGTATAGCTGGCGACAAAGTTGCAAAAAAGTTAGTTTTAGTCTATGTTTAGTCACAAATTTAGCAATGAGGTGGTCTGGGTAAAAAGACGCTAAATAGTGTATTTATTAAAAGCATTCATTGTCTAAAACTGATAAACATTTATCAAATTACTTTTTGTTTTAAGCAAGAAAAGCATTTTTGAATTTGTGTTGTACCGGTCTCTGTGCTTGCCCGTGTTTCCCCTGTGTAACAAAGCGTCCTAGCGGTAAGTACAACCTGCGCGGATGCAAACTTTCCTGAGTCGATGGAGGCACATCTAGACAAGATAATCAGCTCCTCAAGTTTTTACTTGAAAGCTTTATTAGAAATTATTAGCCTAGCCAATCAAAACGCGAGCCCCAATAGAGCGCATTTAACGGCATGTCTCCGTACAACGACGGCCTGCATAGCGTCGTCACGCGGCATCGAAAAGTTACGCTGGTGAGTAGAGAGTGCAGTTACGTACACTAAGATTTAGAAATGGGCGAAAACTTTGTGAATAAGAAAACAATCTGTTGCGTTATTGCGGCAAATTAATCGTGTTTTAGCGACCATGGGCCATATAACGTAAAACTATTCTAATATGTTTTTATTCTAGTCTCCTGACGTCAGCTTTGCGTAACCGGCGACGCAAGCATCGAGCAGGCATTCGCAGGGTTGTCTGAACAAACCAATCAAACGCTCTCCTCGTTCATAGGAGCTCACTTTTGTTTGCTTGAAAAACGAATGGCATTGCCTACACTGAGGGGTTTGCCTTATCTAATTGCTTCCCAAGAGGCGAGGAGCACGCTCAAGTGGAGAGGGATTCGATGGGGCCGAGCCAGTGCACTGAAAATAGATAACCGGATGAAGAGGGTGGTGCCGGCTAAAAGCTGAAGGCTAAAATGATAGGAAGGCTAAAAGCGCGTTTCAGGTTCTTAATGAAGCGCATGGAATGCGATATCAATTATGTGCCAGTGGTTTTGCGTGCGTGCTATGTACTGAACAATATCTGTGAAAATTCCAATGGATGCATATCACAGCAGTGGCTGAATGAAGCCGAGCTGCAGGACAGTGATGTGTGGTGCGCGACATGGTGCGTGGATCGGGACGGTCAGGAGCAGACGACAAGGAGTGCGCGCGCCGAGGGAAATTCCGTGCTGGAGACAACGCCGAAGAGCGTCCGGCACGTGAACGCGCGGCGCAAGAAAAACAACTAAAAGAAGAAAAGTAAACCAATTAGGAAAGACCACGGGGCATGAGACAGCCAATCGGAGAACGACTAATCTGCCAGAAAACAAGAAAAATCGTGGTGCGCTGGCAGAAAGGAGACGCAGGGGAGACGCCAGGAGAGTTCCAGGAAGCGACGCCAGGAGGAGGTGAACCACCGGAGCGGGCGTTGAAGATGGGCCGTCGGGCTTCGGACCCGAGCCACCAGGACTTCAACCGACCGGGGCCTCCTGCCAACCTGTTCCTGTGCGTCGCCCGTCTACCCGAGCGTGCCGTCATCTCCTCAAGGCCGGTGAGCTTCTGCGCCCGTGGGCAGGACGACAACGGTCAGGCTACGGGCCCGAGTTCTACGCCAGCTGCCCGGCCAGAACGCCACCTCCGCCTGCCGTGCCGCCTGCTGCCCGAGGCCGGCGTTCGAGTTTCTGTGCCCGTGAGCAGGACAAGAGCAGTCGGGCTACGGGCCCGAGCTCTGCACCCAGCTGCCCGGCCAGAACACCGCCGCCGTCTGCTCGTGCCACCAAGCCGCCTGCTTCACCTCTCCAGACCAGAGATGGCCAGCTCCGGTCGCCCGGTCAACGAACTTACACCACGACCTTTGGTGAGACCGGCGCCACTCCTTTCGTCAGCTTGTCGCCGCGTCGCCGCGTCGAGACTGTTGTGTGACTAGTTAGCTCCATACTAGCACCAAGTGTGTTTCTTTCTGCGATGATGTCTATTTGAGTGTTTCTTTTGCGTTTTCTATTTTCTTCTATTTATCTTAAGCCTTTTTTAGTTATATTAAAAGGTTGTGTGTGTGTTCAAACCAACGGCTTTGTCCTGAACTGGGTTCTCGGAGGCTCCGCCAAAGAGAACCGTTAAAACATTTGAATACACGAACCTTTGTCCCCATATTTGGGCATCACAAATTGGCTTCCGCGACAGGACAAAGTCGTTCGTTAGGATTCTTTTGTAAAGGCTAGGAACTATGGCTGCTAGCACACGAGAGCTGTTAGCCCTAGCCGAACGCATGGGGCTTGAAGGTGCGGAGTTGAGGTCATGGTTGAACAAGCAGGAAGCGCGTGCGCGAGAAGAGCAGGCAGAGGAGCGCAAGGCTAGGAGGGAGGAACTTGCACGGGAGGAGAGAAATTTACAATCACGGCTTAAAGTCGCGGAAGCTGAGGGCGCATATCTGGGCAAGAAACAGCCAGAAATTAGTTTGTTTGAATTAGCCACCGTCGCCCAGCGATTGGGCTTGCATGGGGCACACTTTACTAGGTGGGTGCAAGACAGATGGCTGTTAATATGCGCGAAAGCTCGGTGGGAGTGCGACAGGCATGTGGCAGAACAGGCAGCTGAGAGGGCACGTCTGGAGGAGGATCTTCGCGGGATACGCCTTAGTATCAAATGCCTAGATTCATCACTCGCAGATGCTCTCCCCGAAGGGACAAGATCCGCAGTTGAGGACGCAGCACAGCAGTGCAGCGGCAACCCGAGGGTTCCCTCCGACTTGACGTCAGGCCTCAGCGAGCAAAAAGTGTCTCAAGGAGAGACAACTTGTGATCATGCCATTGTAGGCAAACATACTGATATTAGGTCACAAGACAAGAAGCAGATTGCTTCCGTACCTCAACCAGTGCTGCGTGGGCCCGGCGCAGGCGATGACTGGTTGGTGCAAGGTTCAGAGCTACCATGCAAAAGCATGCTTGAGAAAACTAAAGTTAGAACTGAGAACCTCCTACAGGCTACATATTGTCGCGTAGCTGTCTTTACGTTTTTTTCGTTGCCTGTGCTGTGTGGCAGTGTTCCTTTCTTTCTTACCGCTTTTATCTCAAAATGTCTTTTCTCCCACGAGTCGCGAGGCCGATTGGGGGCGCGGGGATCTCACGCGCAGCACCCCCGTTCCGCCTGAGGGTCCGGCCGGCCGGCTGCGCTGTCGCCCCCCCCCCCCCCCCGCCTTTGTACTGGCGACGGAAGCGGCGCCTCCTAATTGCTCAAACTGTTCGGGGATGCTTCTCGACTCTTTTGTGCGCTTTCTTTTTGTAGACGCCGCCAGTTCGTCTAAAGCCCAACGGATGTCTCTGTAGTTTTTTGTGCATCTTTTCTTTGGGTCATAATTCCTCAGGCAAGCGGCTGTCATCAAGTTCAAACTCGGCGAAGTCCGCCAAGGATTGGCTGTGAGGATTTGAATCTGTGCGGCCTGATTGGCCCTGGTCAACTAAGAGTTGGTATTGGTGATCTCTTTGCTCTCGGGCGGAATGTTGTGACGTTTCCCGAGGGTCCCAGTTCAGCTCGGCCGGAGACACCGATGGACGAGGTCGCAGCGAGTGCTGCTGAGATGTCGCAGTTATGAATTGTACAAGTGCGTAAATGCTTATACTTGGTTAACCAAAGTTTAAATAAATCAAATCAGGAAATGTCTACGGATCTCCAGTGTGCTCGCTTCATCTCTCCGGCGCGGAACAAGTAGCGGACAACTTTCTTACGCCACGAAGTGGTGGAGGTGCGGGGTACTGAAGACTCCCTGTACGGTGATGAGCCCAACCTTGAGAAGCCAGAACGGTACGAACGACGCTGCGACAATGGCCCACCTTCCAACTGCTGCGACATCAAGACCCTTCATCGGATCCCCACTTTTCAAAGGTACCCCTGAAGAATCAGTCTTGGAGTGGCTAACTTGCTATGAGCACGTCTCATCACTCGACGCCTGGCACGATGACACCAAGGTGAAATTTCTTTATTTGGCTTTGGAGGGTGACGCGAAAAAATGGTACACCACCAAAATTTTGACCGGTGCCCCGAATAGATGGGAGGAGTGGGCTGCGCTGCTGAAATTTTGCTTCAGTAGCCGCCACGTAGCAGAGATAGCGTACCTGCGCTTGGAAAACAGAGTGCAGCTGCCGTCTGAGAGCCCAGAGCAGTATCACTACGATGTGCTGCAACGTTGTGCCCGACTGGACCCAGCCATGAAGGAGGAAGAGCGCTTGCGTCATCTTTTGCGCGGACTTCGGGCCGGTACGCTGGAGAAGATGATGCTTGTTAATCCCACAACCTGTGCAGAATTTCTGCAATCTCTCCAGCGTATAAACCACGCTGCATTGATGGCCCGTGCCCATTTGACGCCTTCGAAGGGCTACCCTCCTCCCACTGGCCCGCAGCCGTGGACAGCGACCATTCCCAGGGAGCCAAACGGCCCAGCCGTCGTCGCCGACGCAGCACAGCACCCTCTGGTAAGCTTCCCCGTTTACGAGCACCAACACTCCGTGTCGACATGCGTGCCGGACACCTACCATCACCGACAAGGCGCTTCGACAGGTAACATGGACCTGAAGGCCATCGCTGAGTCTATTGGCTCCCTTGCCGACCGACTAAAAGCTGTAGAGGCATAGGTGTGCCAGCTGCTTGCACCATGGCCTCTCAGTACGTCCCGCGGCGACGATGGGCGCCCTCGGTGCTACTATTGCCATCGCCTCGGCCACATCGCGCGTCAATGCCAGAGGCAGTACGAAGACCAAAAGCGGCAGCAAAGATACGACTCGTAACGGGGAGCGGCATTTTGACTCGGGAAACGGGAACGACCGGATATAGGGGGCCCGCCTGGCAGTTCAGTCTGCACACTGTCAGAAAACCAACTAATCTCTGTGCCTGTCAGGGCGAATGGAACAAGCGGCACCCTAATTGTAGACACGGGCTCATCTGTCAATGTCGTTTCCTTAGATCTCGCGCACAAGATCGCTTCAGTTCAAAAATTGGGAGAGAGTGGAATTTTAATAAGAGGAATCGGAGGAAATGTCCTCTCGCCCGTGGGGGAAGCGGAAATAATTCTTCAATTCGGTGCCACACAAACCTCTCAGAAATTTCTAATTGTAAAGCACTTGATCGAAGAAATATTCAATGTAATCGGGAGTAACCACATCACAACTACCGCCTACCATCCGTAGACAAATGGCCTGTGCGAGCGGTTCAACCGCACGCTTGCAGACATGCTCAGCATGTATGTTTCTGCAAACCACCGGGATTGGGACGAATTCTTCCCTTATGTTGTTTTCGGTTACAACTCCTCACAACAGGAGACAACCGGCTTCACTCCGTTTTTCTTACTGCAGGGCCGCGAACCGACTTTGCCCATTGACGCGAGCCTCAACCTTCAACGTGGTGACGAGGGTATCATCGACGCATATGCCGTGGCGCGCAGGCTTCGCAAAGCTAGAGAGCTCGTAGCCAAGCGCGAGAGGGGCCCACAAGCAAAAAACAAAGAAGCCTACGACGCTCGACGGCGGGGTGCAGTGTTTCGACCGGGACAATTCGTCTACGTGTGGACACCCTCACGAGCAAGCGGCAAAACAACAAAGCTCCTCCACCGCTACCACGGACCGTTTCGCCTCCTTCGTCAAGTAGCGGAGAACAACTGGGAAGTCGTGAACCGCACCGGCAGCAAAAGGGACATTGTAAACAGAGCGCGGTTAAAGCTGCGTCGCCCCCGTACATGTCCCGAGGACGACTCGGACGACGAGAGTGATGGTGAATGCGAGTATTCTGCACGCGATGAAGCCACAGTGCCGCAGGGTGGTGAAGAAACTGCCAGCTTTAGCCTCATTCTTTTCGGCAACGGGCATCCCTATCGAAATAAAGTTTAGTTGTTTTGTTCACCTCAAACGAAGCAGTCGGTTCTTTTTTGGCCTACCATAATTTCCTCAAATATTTGGTGCCGAAACCCGGGAAAAACGATCGAACTTACCATTGAGGCAACGAGGTCAACAGACGTCGACACCACAACGAGCTCGGGGAAAACTAGCAACGATCCTCGGGCAGAAAACGGTCGACGAGGCGCGCCTTCAACAACAAGGCCTAACGACGCCACACCCAACTGAAACCGACACCACGACTCAAGCCCCATCGCGGTAAGCGAACTCTAAACATTGATGCCACGATGGAACGGCTCAAACTGAAAAGAAGTGCATTGAGAGCTCAAGTCACTAAACTGATTTCTGAAGCGGACTTATTCTTGGAGAGTCATGCAGACGAAGGAGCTCTTAATGTATTGTCTGCGAGGCTTAGCGCCCTCCAAATACAGCTAAACGAGGTGGACGCCGCCATCGAGCCCTTAGTACAAGACCAAGACGCAGAGCTAAATTATGTGCGGACCATAGAATACAACGACCGTATCGTCGCACACATGGCAAAGCTCCGCCAAGAAGCAGAAAAAGACCTGCTAAGAAAACAAGCAGAATTGGCGGCGACGCGGGCGCAGACCGACGGCCCTCCGGCGGGGGCAAAGTGCAAAGTGAAACTGCCGAAGCTCGAGTTACAACGATTTAGCGGCGCCGCCACGGAGTGGCAGTCCTTCTGGGAGCAGTTCGAGCAAGCGGTACACGGAAACGACGGCCTCTCCAACGCAGAGAAGTTTTTGTACTTGCGATCGGTGCTTTCGGGAAAAGCCGCAGCGGCCATTGCCGGCATTCAAGTGACTGGGGCAAATTACACCACTGTCATCGAACTTCTGAAAGAACGCTTCGGTCGACGAGACGTGCTGATTCAAGAACACCTGACTCAGTTACTCGAATTGCCACCGGTACAGAACGAAAAGGAGCACATCGGCCTACGTCGACTCTATGACCACCTGCAACGCAATATCGCTGGTCTCACGGCGCTCGGAGTCAAGACAGACAGTTACGGCGCCCTGCTCTCCTCCGCACTCCTGCGAATGCTGCCAACGGATCTTGTTGTCGGATACCGTAAGGGACTTTCCGCTGCAAGCAAAGATGACGCGATCAGCATCAAGAGTTTGCAAGCTTTTCTTAAAACAGAAGTAGAGAGCCGGGAAAAGGCACTGCAACCTGGTAATCTCGCAGCCAGAGAATCAAAACATCGAGACAAAGAAAAGAGCAAACCTCAGAAAGGGTCAGCAGCTTCTCTTTTTTCTGCGGGTGCTTCGAAGCAGTCCGATCCATGTGCATTCTGTGCTGCAAAAGATCATGCGACTCAAAATTGTCAGGCGAAGATCTCATTGGATGAAAAGAAGAAAAGGCTCACTGCAGCTGGCCGGTGCTTCCGATGCTGCATAAAAGGGCACACTTCAAGAGAATGCCGCAACAAAAGAATAAAATGCAAGGAATGTGGCAGAAGACATCTGACTCAGATGTGTGACCCGACATGGAAGCCACCCGAGAATAAAGCCACAGAGTTGCACTCTTGGACAGAAAAGAAATCGGAAAAGGTACCAACTGTGCTGCTCCAAATCGCTCAAGTATGGGCAGAGGGACGAAGAAGAGCGCTCACTCGTCTACTCTTTGACGGAGGTAGCCAACGAAGCTTTGTCACTAAAAGACTTTCACGGGAACTGCAACTAGAGGTTGTAGGTGAAGAGGACATCACAATCTACCCATTCGGAGGAGCAGGAAACAATATCAAAGAGAAGCGCAGAAGAGTAAAAATTTGGCTAAGAAGTCATTACGACCGTAAAGAGCACTCTATCGAAGCTCTGGAAATACCTGAGATCTGCTCTGATCGGCTTCATGTTCCTGAGGACATCCTAAAAGAGGTGCAAGCGGACATGGATGAACTGGCAGATATGACTGTTGCGCCAGCTCATTTGATGGGAAGCGGGATCGACATTCTTGTCGGTGCTGACTATTATTGGAGTTTGGTGTGTGGTGAAGTCAAGAAGCTGCAAGGCGCACTAGTTGCGGTAAAGACCGAATTTGGCTGGACTCTACAAGGAGCGATTCCCAGCAGTAGCTCAGCTGCCTACTGTTCAACCGTGGCAGTGCTTCGTGCCGGAGTGTTCGCCGACACAACCAGCTTGTCCAAGGAGCTTAAATCGTTCTGGGAACTTGAGAGCATTGGAATTATCGACTCTTGTGCCCAAACGAACGAAGAAAGCGACGAAGTCATGAGCACATTTTCGGCATCGGTAGAAAAAATGGACAAGCGCTACGAGGTAGCACTGCCCTGGAAACCCTTGAACATGCAACTCGCCGACAACAAAGCTGTTGCAAAGAAGCGATTGACTAACCTCACGAAGAAGTTAATGAAAGATCAAACGACACTGATCAGGTATGACGAGGCTATCCGTCAGTACCTGGAACAAGGGTTCGCAGAACGACTTCCATGGCAAGAAAGCAACAACGAAGTAAGCAGATTATACTACATGCCTCATCGTGCAGTTTTTAGACCTGACAGCCTTTCGACCAAGATTAGAGTCGTATTTGACGCATCTTCTCACGATGCAGGTTGTATATCTCTGAACGAAGCCCTAGAACCAGGACCGAACTTGAATCCAGATTTACTTAAGGTTTTGCTGAACTTCAGAATTCATCGTATCGGATTAAGTGCAGACATTGAAAAGGCATTTCTGCAAATTTCGGTGCAACCGGCTGATCGCGATGCCCTCCGATTTCTTTGGTATGGACATCTTCCAACGAAGGAAGACCCAGAGCCTCCTATTGAGGTCTGGAGAATGACTCGTGTCCCTTTTGGCGTAACAAGTAGTCCATTCCTCCTCGCAGCCACCGTGCGCCACCATCTGTCCACGACAGAAGATTATCCAGAAATAAGAAAAACCATCAGCGAGAGCCTTTACGTGGACGACCTCATAACAGGAGCGAACACAGTGGAGGAGGCTACAGATTTCTACCGAGGGGCACTAGATGTCATGAATCGAGCAAGCATGACACTGCGTAAGTGGAACTCAAATTCCAAGAAGCTGCAACAGCTGTTCAATGACGAAGGAACCGGGTGCGCCCTTGGCTACGTGGAATGTCCAACAACAAGTGTCTCACGGGTCCTCGGACTTGTATGGGATAAGGACAGAGATCACCAAGCATTTTCCATGGAGGCCATCTTAGATTTCCTAGACCGAAACAGCAACACCAAACGATTCATTCTTCAAGCATCGGCTCGTATATATGACCCACTTGGTCTCATTTCTCCGGTCACAGTTACAACCAAGTTGATGTTTCAAACACTGTGGGAATTGGGTATTGAGTGGGACGCCCCTCTGCCTGAAGAAGTCAAAGCAGCTTGGACGCAGTGGCACACCCAGCTACACCATTTAACGGACATAACAGTGCCAAGACGATATGGTAGCTTACCCAACGATAGCTGGAAGGAAGTACACATCTTCACAGATGCCAGCCCCAAAGCTTACGGCGCAGTTGTATATTTGCGCATCTCCGGGGTCAAGGAAGCAAAAGTTACTCTGGTCCCGAGTAGCACCAATTAAGAGAATTTCTCTTCCAAGACTCGAATTGATGGGCATGGTGATAGGTGCTCGACTAAGGGAATATTTGGAGCGGTCACTGAGCCTTCCAATAGCCAAATGGTATCTGTGGACTGATTCATCTATTGCGTTGCATTGGGTTCGAGGTCCCGCCCAACAATGGAAACCCTTTGTCGCCAACAGAGTGTTGGAAATTCAGCAGCGATCGGACCCAGACATCTGGAATCACTGTTCTGGGATCGAAAATCCCGCCGACCTTTTGACAAGGGGAGTCACACCTCAGGCACTCAAGTCGAGCTCACTTTGGTGGAATGGACCTGCTTGGCTTTCGAAGCCGCCTACTTGCTGGCCAAGGCATGAAGGCGCCGCTGACATGATCATTGCAGAGGAGGAAAGAAGAACGCTTCGCGTTCACAACGTGCCTGTAAAGGAATCTGTCTTGCCTCTGCAGAAATATAGCTCCCTCTCTAGACTGGTTCGAGTGACAGCCTGGGTTTTACGATTTTTCCACAACGCCAGACACCCCGGCCAAAAATACGAAGGACCTATTACGACAGAGGAAGTTCAAAAGGCACATACTTGTTTGATTCTTCAAGTACAATTCGAGGCCTTTCAAGAGGAACTCCAGTGTCTTCGCCGCTCGACACGCATACCAAGCGATTCTCCGATACGTGATCTCAGCGTCATCCACGACGACGATGGAGTGCTAAGAGTTGGAGGAAGGCTCAGTGCAGCCGAGTTGTCCTACAACGTGAAGCATCCTGTTATCCTACCGTCAAGACATCCCTTCACAGAGCTAACGATCAGCGCAACCCACCGCCGTCTCCTGCATGCAGGCGCACTGGAGACTCTTACCGAATTGAGGGAAATGTACTGGATCGTGCGGGGAAGGCAAATGGTGAAAAAGGTGCTTAAGAAATGTGTGACTTGCAACCGTTTCAACAGCCGAGCTGCTACTGAGCCAGTCGCTCCTCTGCCTCGTGAGAGGGTGACACAAGCTCCACCCTTTGATGTTACCGGTGTAGATTTTGCTGGCCCACTGAACACAAAGGATCAAGGAAATAACCGGAAGTCTTACATCGTTATTTTCACATGCGCAGTGACCAGGGCAATACACCTTGAATTGGTGACCGACATGTCCACCTCAAACTTCCTGATGGCGTTTCGAAGATTTATCTCGAGAAGAGGAGTTTGTCGAGTGATCTTTTCTGACAACGCCAGGACATTCGAGCGCGCTTCTAAGGATCTAAGGCGACTATGGACTACAATAAGAGGAGAAGAAATTCACAACTTCTTCACAAGCCACCAGATCCGCTGGAAATTTATAGCTGAGAAAGCTGCTTGGTGGGGAGGATTCTGGGAAAGAATGGTTCGGTCCGTAAAAACATCGTTGAAGAAGGTATTGGGAAACAGCTACTGCAACTTCGAGGAGCTCACGACAATCCTAACTGAAATCGAAGCTGTCATCAACTCTAGACCCTTGACCTACGTCTACACGGAGGCGAGCGAACCCGAACCGCTAGCACCATCGCACTTTCTAGTGGGAAAGCGACTGACCACTCTTCCTGACAGTGGCTCCACTACAGAGGTGGCTCAGCCCCCTGGTCAACTCACTCGTCGTTGGCAATACCGACAAAGGATGGTCGACCAGTTTTGGCGTCGCTGGCAAAAGGAGTACCTGACGAGTCTCCGATCAGCACATTTTGCTGTGCCAAATTCGTCAAGCGCACTGAAGAAAGGAACTCTCGTTTTAGTCCATGAACACTATCTACCGAGGCAACTCTGGAAAACTGGACAAGTGGCAGAAGTTCTTCTCGGACGAGATGGAAGAATCAGAGCTTGCATGGTGCGCATGCCTAATGGAACCACATTGAGAAGACCGATTCAACTGTTGTACCCAATGGAATACATGGACGAATGACCTGAAGCTCATTCCGGGGGGAGTATGAAGAAACTGCCAACTTTAGCCTCATTCTTTTCGGCAACGGGCATCCCTATCGAAATAAAGTTTAGTTGTTTTGTTCACCTCAAACGAAGCAGTCGGTTCTTTTTTGACCTACCATAATTTCCTCAGGTGGCGCAGCAGTTCCGCCCGTCAGTGACCACGGAAGAAAACGTTCAACTAGCGACACTGAGGTGTACTTTGTTCTGCGTGTCCCTTATAGGGAACTGCCGTCCAAAACCGAACCGAAAGAACTCTGGACTGGTGATAGTGACACAGAGATTTATTACACCGCAAGTGATGTTGACTGAGTGAACTCAAGACTAGTTAAAACTGTATGTGGCCTTGTTCGTTCCTTCAGACAGATGTGTGCCCCGCAGTGCTAGTTAGTGACATATTTTTGCCGCGTATTGTTGCTTTGTGTCCAGTTCTACTTCTGAGCATATGCAGCTCAGTCTTTCTATAGGTTCTAGTAGTGTTTTCACATGTGCAAAATATGTTTTTGTAGATTTATTCGCCTTTTCTGCACATTATGATGATGTAACATTGCCTTATAACTGTGTGAGAGTTCTATGGTATATTGAGAATGCTGTATAGACTTCGCTAGATTTTTTTATTCTGAATGTGTGCGCGCTTATGGTTTTATAGCTTCATGCTAATTAAGAGTGGGGACACTCTAATTTTGTAGGGGTGAGGTGTCGTGTAGCTGTCTTTACGTTTTTTTCGTTGCCTGTGCTGTGTGGCAGTGTTCCTTTCTTTCCTACCGCTTTTCTCTCAAATGTCTTTTTGCCCACGAGTCGGGAGGCCGGTTGGGGGGGGAGAATCTCACGCGCGGCACCTCCCGTTCCGCCTGAGGGTCCGGCCGGCGGACAGCGCTGTCGCCCCCCCCCCCCCCCTTTTGTACAGGCGATGGAATCGGCGCCTCCTAATTGCTCAAACTGTTTGGGGATGCTTCTCGACTCTTTTGTTCGCTTTCTTTTTGTAGACGCCGCCAGTTCGTCTAATGCCCAACGGATGTCTCTGTAGTTTTTTGTGCATCTTTTCTTTGGATCATAATTCTTCAGGCAAGCGGCTGTCATCAAGTTCAACCTCGGCGAAGTCCGCCAACGATTGGCTGTGAGGATTTGAATCTGTGCGGCCTAATTGGCCCTGGTCAACGAAGAGTTGGTATCGGTGATCTGTTTGCTCTCGGGCGGAATGTTGTGACGTTTCCCGAGGGTCCCAGTTCAGTTCGCGCCGGAGACACCAAGGGAGAAGGTCGCAGCGAGTGCTTTTTTACGCTACAATATAGTACGTCGGAATGTTTGCGCCAGGGTCAAGATGGACCTGAAGGTATCAGGGTTCCTGAGGAACCAGGATCGGTTTCAATAAATAGTATTGAGTTGTCCTTACTGCGTTCCTTGAATTCAACAAAGGCAACTGCTTGTGGCCCTATGCGCTCTTGGGAGAGCTCAGGCATGTGTACCCAACCAACTTATGGCTTTAAGGATTCAGAACATCCTTTGTATTTTCATGCAGTCGTGTGTGGTTCGACCACTGGCACTGATGCGGCAACCACGCGTTACAATGTTTACTACCTTAGAACGCAGGCAGTGACTTGGTCGACGCCATGCAAAGACATTAATGCCCAGAGCGATATGGTCACGAACTGGCCAGTGCACTCTGACAGAGAAGATAAAGGTCTAGTGCGCTTGATATGGGAAAGGGTCACCTAAAGCAGCCGATGCTTCGCTTATGGCTTTTCACGGATTTTGACCTCGGACTTGGTAACCTTCAACTTGACGGTTTATAGTGTTGTGATAGCCTTTGATGCTACAGTTTCTTATTATTTAGAGTTGTTGTGGTGTTCTTAAATTAGACTTTTCCTTTCATGTCTTTGATCTGTGTGCTCAGTGAACTGTACAGTGAGTTCTTTCGAACGGACCATGACTGTAGTGTTCCGAGCATGCGTGAACTATGTCGCGCACTGAGCGGCAGTTTTTCTTCTGAAAAACTTGTTAAAAGAAACGGCCGTGGCTTAGCTTGGTTAAGCCTGGTGATTGCGAAGCAATAGTGTGTTATTCTCGGATCAGCTGGTACTATGGCTGGTGGTAGTCTTGGGTTATGCGAGTGTTACGGCTTACAGTGAATCATCTAAGCACCAGCACGTCCACGTGCATCTCGGACTTGAGCATGCCGTTGGCGAACGCCCGTATCGAGCTGAAGGACGTGAGGTCCAAGTAGCCCATGACGACGTTCTCGATGCTCGACAACCGCCGAACGTCGGCGGCTGCGAGGAGGCCGCTGCTGATGTCGCGACACGCGAGGATGACTCGGGCGCCGCGCCGCGCCCCTGGTGAGAGGAGCGGGAGTTAGGCCGCCGTTGGTGGCTACCGCCTGGCCTCACGACGGCATGAGATGGGGCCCCGTTTTTACACAGCTGGTGTGACGTCACTCTAGGTCACGTGGTGTGACGTCACGCAGCGAGGTCACGCTAAAGGTCAATGGTGCCTACCACCGCCTCGCCACGGAACGGGCTGAAGTGCGACCTAAAGTAGTATTGCTTCGCAATAAAAGGGGCTTATGTGATGTGTGGTGCGCGACATGGTGCGCGCGCCGAGGGAAATTCCGTGCTGGAGACAACGCCGAAGAGCGTCCGGCACGTGAACGCGCGGCGCAAGAAAAACAACTAAAAGAAGAAAAGCAAGCCAATTAGGAAAGACCACGGGGCATCAGGCAGCCAATCGGAGAATGACTAATCGGCAAAACACAAGAAAAAGCGTGCTGCGCTGGCAGAAAGGAGAAGCAAGGGAGACGCAGGGGAGACGCCGGGAGAGTTCAGGAAGCGACGCCAGGAGGAGGTCAACCACCGGAGCGGGCGTTGAAGACGGGCCGTCGGGTTCCGGACCCGAGCCACCAGGACTTCACCCGACCGGGGCCTCCTGCCAAGCTGTTCCTGTGCGTCGCCCGTCTACCCGAGCATCCCGTCATCTCCTCAAGGCCGGTGAGCTTCTGCGCCCGTGGGCAGGACGAGAACAGTCAGGGTACGGGCCCGAGTTCTACGCCAGCTGCCCGGCCAGAACGCCGCCTCCGCCTGCCGTGCCGGCTGCTGCCCGAGGCCGGCGTTCGAGTTTCTGTGCCCGTGAGCAGGACAAGAGCAGTCGGGCTACGGGCCCGAGCTCTGCACCCAGCTGCCCGGCCAGAACACCGCCGCCGTCTGCTCGTGCCACCAAGCCGCCTGCTTCACCTCTCCAGACCAGAGATGGCCAGCTCCGGACGGCCGGTCAACCAACTTACACCACGACCTTTGGTGAGACCGGCGCCACTCCTTTCGTCAGCTTGTCGCCGCGTCGCCGCGTCGAGAATGTTGTGTGTCCGTGCCGTCGTGGCAAGCCCGGACTCGCGCACTAGTTAGCTCCATACTAGCCCCAAGTGTGCTTCTTTCTGCGATGACGTCTATTTGAGTGTTTCTTTTATGTTTTCTATTTTCTTCTATTTATCTTAAGCCTTTTTAGTTATATTAAAAGGTTTTGTGTGTGTTCAAACCAACGGCTTCGTCCTCAACTGGGTTCTCGGAGGCTCCGCCTAAGTTGTCTTTGTTGTTCCAAGAGAGCTTCCTGGAACTTCTGCTGTTGGGACAAACGCTTTCTCTTCCGGTGTGGCCTCTGGCATTCACTACAACTTACACTGAGTTCGAAGGCTTTGCTGTAGTCTGCATCAGGCCTTCAGGGTCCCTATTCCCATATTCCATAGCCCGCTCAACAGCGGGCTCGCCTGAAACGCTTCCAAGCTCGTCATCTGATGTCGATAGCAGGTTGGCTAGACGATGGCTGGCTGGCTGCATTTCTGAAATGAGCGTCGATGGCTGGTTTTCCGACTGCATTCCTGAAAAGATCTGAAATAAAGATATCAAGAGAGATTCTTGTATGGCTTCTGAAAACATGAAGGTGATGTTCTTAGTGGCATGCGAAATTTTGTAAGTTCATGATTACCAAGCAACAGCAAAAGCATGCGACTCGAGTAAAAGTTTGCCCTACGTAATGTGCTTGCGACGTAATGTACACGCAGCACAGTGTTATTTCTATCAGTGTATGTACATGAACATCAACACTAACGCCAGCTAGCACAGCAAGAAACTAAACTCTAGGTGGAAGTGGGAGAAAACTGCTCAGACAGTTCGCCAACATCTGCAGATGAAAACGGCAGAACATCTACCCTCTTTGCATTCAGTGCTGTCAACTCCGATCGCTGGGCGGTAGCGCATGCATGCGTAGAAAGATGACGCTCACCTGTATTTGCGAGTCAAGTTGTCGATTTTCGACTAGACTTGCCTGCGTGTCTTGACAGTGCCGTTGGTGCGCAGAGCCTGAACAATGGTATCGTCTTCCCAAAGGCGAATTAACGCACACGTTTCCGCTTCGGTCCACGTCGTTCGTGGAATAGGCGGCCGGCGGCGCTCCTCTTGGGAAAGACGTGAATCACTCATTCGCATGCGCGAGGCGAGCGATCGCGTTGACGAAAACAACAATAAATGGCACAGTCAGGGCAAACGCAGCAGCCATTCCAAGAACGCCCGGTTCGAGAGTCGAATGTAGCTGCTTAACTCAAATATCTTTGTCAGTGCTCAAATACTATATTATATGCAATAAAAACAGTTATAATTGCAGGTAAAAGTGAAATTAATATAAATGAGGGTGATTTCTTGACTTGGAATTTGAGCACGCTTGGAACAAGAGTACTTCCTTCAGGAACTTCCTTAAACTTCCTTTGCTAAAGGATTGCCGTGTGACACGGCGCGCATCTCCCCCGAGATAAAGACGTCCTTGCTTGAAGGGAGTTAAAAGGACTTTAGCCGCGTCCGTGTGACAGGGGTATTAGACATCACGGAAAAGAAAAAAAAAGGGGGGGGGGGGTCTGCTCCCTTCAGAAAATGTTGGGGCTAGGGGAGAGCACCGCAGCCGCCCCAAAATTGGCACCTGTAGTTAGACGCCAATTACGGGGCGGGATAGTTATTTGGCGCCGATAGTTAGGCCTATTCAAGCATCTGCGAGGCCTCTTAGAGAGGGGGGGAAGCCTAGGATTGGAACATGGGAATTTGAACTGTGGGACCAACAGGAACACATAGCGTAGGCCCATGTCGGTCCGGCCAGCTCCTTGAACTATATCCCGCAGTGCGACTGCATCAAACATCACCACCTGTCACTGCGTCCTTGCAGCTCTACTATCTTCGTACGTCCCCTTTAAAGTTCACGGGACACTTCCGCTTTCTCGTCTCGTTTGCTTGTGATGGCGATTTCTCATTGACCGTCTTCGCGTAACACGCCAACTCTGCGGTCTGTGCAAGCTGTAATCTCTGCGAACAGGATAACCCTCAACGAAATGTTGACAGAATTTTTTTACCATGTTCATTATTTTGCTTTGAAATGAAGGTGCTATATATTCTAGGAAATATACTACGAGCATGCTTTAGCACCCTGAAGGTACTATTATTGTAACATTTTTACGGTCAATTTTTGTTTCGCGTCTACGGGGCCTTGACGTCATGACGCGGAAAGTGGTGAGGTTGGTGCAGGACATTGCAACGCTTTGACGCCAGCTCCAACTCGCTCATTTGTTTGCTGTGCTGCTACGTCGGCGTTCACAACAAGTAGCCGCAGAGGGGGCGACTGAGCGCACCATGGGAGCGTAAAAACGCGGCATAGTCGTGCGAACGCGTGGCCACGTTTTGCGAGTGGACGCCACGACGCTTTTATATCCTGGTAAAGAAGACCGAAGTTAATGGCACAGAAGCTCGCAGTGAGTGAGTGAAAACTTTATTGCAAATGTCTGGCGATTCGGGCGGGGTGGGGCCATAAGCTCCCCAGGCTCGGTGGCGACCTCGAGTCCTTGGACTCGGGCGGCTCACATTTTAAGTTAATTATGACAGTCTGAGGTTCGGCAGTTTTTCTTAGTGGATTTAAGTTTAGGACATTGATTTATCGAAAGGAAATTGAGAGTGGGGAATATCATTTCAGCACTCCTCTAAGACGTCTTTTACAGCCCCACAAGAAGTCAGTTCGCGGCACGCTCACTAAACCTGCTACGCAAAGTGGTAGCGTATTAAACAGTTTCTTAAGATTTCCAGCACAAACCCAACACGTGTAGAAATCTTGCCACACCCAATACTATTTTAATTACTTTCATATTCAAGTAATCAGGATATGGGTATTATTAGACCGTGTCTTCATATACTATTACCTATTACGCTCGTTGCAGTGCTCCTCGTCATAAAGTTGCATGCCAGTGTAACAAAAATGTTCAAACAAACATTGACACTTTTTCGCCTTCTCTGTAATATTCTCTGTATGGGCCGAGGTAGTGTCGTCTCTCTTCACCCAAAACTCACAATCTGAAGTAAAAAAGGAGAACATTGATGCGCAATTTAAGATTTGTGCCGCTTTCCTGGTGCCATATTGTAAGCTAGAAGGTACAAAAGGCCAAACAGGGAGTCATGTTCAATACTCCGAAGGAATATAGGCCAGAGAGGTGATGAACAGTTTAATGGCGTTATCTTAAGTGTCCTTCATTGGCAAACGTGGCGCTACATTCGCGTGTATGTCTGTCTAGGATAGCTGTCTTTAACCTCGCGGCCGAAAGAGAAGTACGGGAATTACTTTTTGTCGAGACCATATAATTTTATATCTTCCTTGTCTCTCTGCGCTTTAGCGCTGGTAAAAGAAGTGTGATAAAATGCGCTAGCACAATACACTAGTGGATCGTGATGAGCGTACCGGCAGAAAGATAAACTCTTTGTTAAGTGACCAGTTCAGCTGTGATGGGGACAGAATAATATATGCATTTTAACTAGAGTACTGAAACCATGGTTTACTTATTCGCTTCTGGAGACGCTTGTTAGCATTTCCGGAGACTTGGGTGCATTTGCGCAGCCTCCTACAGGCTGCCAAGAAGCGGAACATTATATTGTGCTTTACTTATTGCCTACTGCACCAGCATTCTCTTGTCCACAAATTTCGAAAAGGTTCACCATGCACCTTCTTTTTTTTTTTATCTAACCTCTCAATTCTTTCTGCTCCGTAAAACCCCCGCTATTCCTATTTTCAAGCACGTGCATGACGTCTATGTACTTTATCTTCATAGAGATATATTGTACCACGTCATCTTTCAACATGACTCGTACTTTTCTGACCAAATTCACTCAGGCCAATCCATCGCATCTATATCTGGCCATTTCTACTTTCACGTACTATGTCGCTCATATTTACTGCCATTTCGCTGTTAATTGCGAACCATGCACACGAGGCACATTGATTCCTATGATTCCTTCTAAATATTTAAAAGCTTTGTCTAAAACACTTCGTGTAAATAAATTTCAAGGATTACGCTTTTTGAGATGTTGCTTAGACACATATCGCAATGCGCCGTTTCACTTTCCTGCACATCACATACTTATCGATTAATACTCCCCCATAGGTGTCTATACTTCCCCTCTAGCACATTTCGGACCTTTCTTAGAGGTACTTCACATGTGCATGTCTGCTTCAAGACAAACTAAAATAAATCAGGAAAGGGGCCGACAGTTGGAATAGCGCACTCCGGTGTAAAAGTAGCAGGGAGGAACTGCCTCAGAAATGCTTGCCTGCTTTTCGAAGAGTGCGCCTATCTTTGCCAAGGGCAACCTTGCCACTCTCGGTAGGTTGGTTTTAACAGGTTAGTACAGTGACGTCAAGTACGGTCTTTGTCGGCGGCGGCTATAATGAAAACGAATGCTGTTTGACGTTTTTATACATGCTTTATAAGATGACGGGAAAGGAGCGCGAGGGTGAGAAGGCCGCAGGAGAAGTACAAAGAGGGCGGCTTGAATATATTGTTAGGCGCAGAAGAGGATAGCAAGGCTTCAATTAATTTTTATACAATATACACTTTATACAATAATGGAAGTAAGCTAATGGGTCTATAATTATCGAATTCTTCAACGTATCCCTTTGTGTGGATCAGCATAATGTTCGCATTTATTCTGTTCTTCGAACCTTTGAAGCCGTGAGACATTTCGTATGAAGGGCTGCAGGCTTTTCAAGCATGGTCTTTCCTCTATCTTTGATTAAATCGACTGTTATTGCATCTTCTCCTACCGCTTTACCGTGTTTCATTCTAACTTAATCGATAGTTATAGAAAGAGCGTCTGTAGCCTTTTTATTACTATGAATGAATCTATCGTGGCTGCTCTTGGCACTGTACAGGCCAGTCTAGAATGCTTCCGCAGCTTTTGCGCTAACTTCGAAATTGCTGATGATATTACACTGCTTGTATTTTAGTCCACACGTCTTGGCTTGTCCTATCACAAATTTTATTCTCACTGATTTCATGCTGCGTTCATTTTTTACTGCTTCCTCAGTCTTTCTCACGTTAAAATTTGAAATACCCCTTACTTTCTCCTTGCTCATAAGTTTTGACGGTTCCACGAATTCTATCTGATCTCTTGAGTTGAACGCTTGCATTACTTGTCGTTCGTTTCTGAAGTCTGTTTTTACTTCGGAGAACTTTTCTGGTGGTTGCCTTGGTGCCTTACCTCCTACTTAAACTACTGCTTCTGAAGCCAGGGTAGCTTTTTTTTCGTTCATTACATTTATGTCATCATCCCTCTGTTCTAGGTTGGCCGGCGTCTAGGTTGGCCTGTTGCTTCTTGACCAAGTTTACTCTTTCTCGTGTCATATTGAGGCAAATCATAGACCTCACTAACCCATGATCATTGGACTTTACCCTAACTAACATTAATACATCCTGCGCTACGCTGGAATTGGCAGAAAGTATGAAATCTATTTAATTTTTCGGTTCACCACTTGGCTTTTCCACGTCTACATTCTGTTGCTACGGTTCCTGAAGAAGGAGTTCATTATTCGCAGCTTATTCGTTGCTGCGAATTCTACCAACATTTTCTCTGTAGTGTTCCTAGAGTCGATGCCGTAGTTGCGAATTGCTTGTTCACCAGCCTGAATTTTTCCCACTTTTGCATTGAAGCCACCCATATTGAATTCGCACTGTTTCCATCACTAATCCAGCATCTTCAGAAAAGTGTTCCATTTCATCATCACCGTGACAGGGGCATGGAGCGTAGGCTTGTGCCACCTTTACTCTATACCTTCTGCTTAGTTTTATTACGACTGCTGCTACCCTGTCATTACTGCTGTAGAATTCGCCAATATTTTCCGCTACATCATCGTGGATTAGGAATCCTACTCCGTATTGCTTATTATTTGGCCGCTAGTCAGCACTGTATATTAATCACCAGTACTAACCTATCTAATCCGAATGATATTCCAAAGAATACCTGATAGTTATTCAGGGAGTTCTGCTAAGCTACATTCACTCGAGAAGGTTCCAGCATTGTACGTTTCTGGGGCCAGTTTCTAGTGACGCGCTGTTCGGGTAGAGAGCTGCTTAGTACCCGGTGTTGCGTTACAGGTCTGGTCGCCGCCTCGGTCAGGTGCTCCGCAGCTGCTGCGGACTGAGGGTCATTGGTTGCTTGAAGGAGACATGAGGGAAGTAGTGATCAAATACTGCACCAAGGAGGCCAATTCCTGTTCTGGTGAAGGAGTGCCTTTTGTTGAAGCTTAGTGGGCCTTCCCGATTTTGTTTTACTTGGATTAGTGTAGCCCCACTGTTTCTCGGCATTTTTTTCTGTCGTTATGAGGCGCCACTCCAAAACCCGAAACAACGAGACACGTACGCACGGTGACACGGACAACTACTTTCATTGTAGTAGTAGTTGTATATGTCTGCATGTTGATCAACTGGGGCTGCCACAGGGACCGAATGTTGGCTTCGTCTTTCTGTTTATATTGGCATGTGTAAGAATGTCCTTGAAAATATGGTTGCGTCCGTAGGCTACTCTAGGCGGGTCCGTACAGATCATATTAATTTTCTGGTTACTCGCGCGAATTGGGTAGTATTTATTGAGGATGTTGTTGACACTGGGGAGTGCGTTTGAGAATTTAGTAGTAAGAAGAGGAGTCATTCTTCTTGTGATCTTAGGGCGCGGTTTGAGGACCTCCGCTCGCTCATGTTGGGTCCTGTCATTGTTGGCTTTCTAAAGGACAGCCTTAGGGCTGATCCTCTTTGATAGAGCTTCTCCAAGGTGACCGAGTCTGTCTGCGTAATCTTGCTTTTTAACGCAAATGCGACGGATTCGTGTAGCTTAACCGTTAAAGCTTGTTTGGATGAATTAAGGCACTTCTCTCCACCTTGCGGGTTTCTTCAGTGCTATTACGTCAAACTCTAGGGATTGTTGTTTGTCAATATTTTCTATACAACGTTCTCTTTAGTGTTGCACTGTAAATACATATTAAGTTGCAGAAGTCACAAATGAAGATGTATTTACAATATTTACAAGAAAATAATGATTAATGAACAAGATGATCCCGAGACCGATTGCACCTGTACACGTCACATATCTGCTTCTAACTGCCACCACTCTAGTTTGCACCGTAACATAACCCCGCATCTAAAGACGCCGTCTCGGCGTTATCTAAAATGGAGGTTTACGCCGAGACACATTCACAACATCCTTGCGAACACTCGGATCCAGCGGAGCGATCTCGTAGTTCACATCGCCAAGCTGACGCAATATCGTGCAGGGCCCTCTGTAACGTGGCTTTTCAGAAAGGCCGACGCGGGGACATGGTGCCCATAGGAGCACAACGGAGTCAGGAGAAATCGAATGCCTCGATGTCGGCTGCGTAGCGTGCTTTTTGCGCGGGCTGAGACTCAGTGAGCCGGGAGCCGCCAATATTGCGTGCGTTTGAACGCGGGGGAACACGTCTTGAGCGTATTCTAAGGGAGTGTTCTTCGAAGAGGGAAGCAGTGTGTCAAAGAGCAAAGAAGGGTTGCGGCTGAGCATAAAGTGAAAAAAAAGGTGAAAAGCGAGCGGCCTTATGACGGGACGAATTGTAGGCAAAGGTCACGAAGGGTAACGTGCTGTCCCAATCAGTATGGTCGTCGAAAACATAGCAGCATTTCTGTCAACATGTGATTGAGCCGTTCCGTTAGTCCATTTGTGAGTGGTAGGCGGTGGAAAACTTGTGCTATGCACAACAGGAGTGAAGTAAGTTTTCCACTACTCGGGATGAGAAGGTGCGGCCGTGATCAGTGAGGAGCTGCCGGGTGTATCGTGCGGTGCAGCAGGCAAGACATGACCAGATGCTCCAAGCAAAGGGAGCGGAAAGCCTCCCCGTTTATTCAACAGCCGTGTATATATACATTAAGTGGGAGAGGGTGTGTTCCCTCAACACCATGTGTCATGGGCGACACCGATATCTCACGTCACACGTGCCATAGATGCGAAGCCAGCGCTGCGCCAGATACGATACACCGGCGTGCGCAGTGATGGAGGATGACACCATGCGAAAGGCAATCTGCCCCCTAAGTTCCACAGTTTGTGCACAGTTCTCGTGTGATCGCATACTGGGGCGTGTTATCAGTCGCGACAACGATCTACCGAATGCCAGATTTTGGTGACAGCGTCCAGAGGGCAGCACAGCAGGCTTTTTGCGACGCTAACAGAGCCCACAGGCTGCAGTGTAGCGGTCCATAGCGTGGTACAGGCCTGGCAAGTAGAAACGGCGCCCTACACGGTCGTAAGTACGCGAAACGCCGACGTGTCAAGCAGTAGCGACGTCACAAAACTGCTCTAGAACTGATGTGCGGAGATGCGATGATACAACGTGTAAAAATTCTGGTCCTTCAGGGCGTAAGGTGCGACTGTAGAATGCGTCTTCGCGCAGAACGAATATGCGCATCGAGGTGTCCGATGACAAGAATTGAGACGATTGATGACAACGCGTAAGCAGCCATCACCCCTTTGTACAATGCGGATGTCGTACAGATCAGAAATGGCCAGGAGGTATCATGCGTATCATTTTCAGGGCGGTCGACAGGATGACGGGAGAGGCAGTCGGGGTCCTTGTGCAAACGGCCTCAATGGTATAAAATAGCAAGTGAATATTCTTGGAGCGGTAGCGCCCATCTATCAGTCGCCCAGTGGAGTTTTTAGGTGCGGAGAGCCAGCACAAGGTGCGGTGATCGGTAACCACGAAAAATGTGCGGCCGTGCAAGCATGGACCCAATACGTCTAGGCCCAGCACCGAAGTATTCACCGGTTTCCTCGAAGGTGATCCTTGCAGATGTATTGCGCAATTTGAACACTGCAGAGAAATGTCCTGTGTGTAATATTTCTTCCTTAGAATAGTTCTTGAGTTCAAATCTCGAAGTAGACAACGGAAAAGCTTGAAAATGCTCCTGGTACAAGCCGGTGCTCATCAGGCAAACCGCAGGTCCTGTTTTGGCCAGCGACTTGAGCGTAGTGTTGACCACGAACACATCGACGCGAATACGTGCGGGATGGGGACTGGATGCCTGGATGGGGAACTGAATAGGAAATGGATGGGAACTGGGATTAGACAACATTACCTGATCGCTTGCAGGGGACGCTCGATGAGCTCGATTTCGCGAACAACAAATTGATGCGTAATGTCCCAATTTCTTGCACTTGCGTCATGTGAGATGCTTGGCCGGGCAGCTCGGATCGTATTCTATGTGTTAAGTTGATCCACAGCGGTAACAAACGTTGGTAGCTTCTTGATTTGCTGTTCGAACTCCTTACCGAGTGCCATATTTTCCGGCTTCCCCAGTTCGAGAATTCTAGCCACTTTGTCGGGGGCCAGCTTGACCCCGTCGGCTAGAGGAAGGCGCTTGGCGAGGACCACCGTCTTGAGAACCTCAAGACGGCGAGATACACCATCCTGCCGCTGAAAACAAACGCGCTGCACTGAAGGCCCCTTCAGTACTGGATTTCTGTGGATACTTATTCGACATATCGTCCAATTGATTCTGCTTTCTTGTGCGTCAAAGGGGGTCCCTTATAAAGAAAGCTATGCCCGATTGTTCTAGATGCGGCTTCGTGCAGAATTTGGTCGCGTAACGAATTGCCGTGACAAGCGCCGAGAGTGCAGGCTGGAACCAACCGATGTACGAAGTCACAAAGTATTGGTAAAAATCTCCCAACTAGTGCCTTCGGCCTCTGAAGAGAATTCGATGGACGAAGCGGTCGGTGCTGTCCTCGTAGTGCTTTTGCATGTTCGCGAATGATGTCCTGTAACTGTTAGGTGTCGGTGTTCGCTTGCGACGTTAAGTCGTAGACAAGCGTAGAGCCTCGAAGCCTTATACAGCAACGTGGCCTTCTCCCTTTCCTCTGGCAAAATCTCCTCTGAGGTTGCCTGTAGAAAAGTGTGAAACGACATTTTCCACGTCAGCCGAAGCACGGTAGGTGTACCTCAAACAGGAAGAAATGGCGGTTAAAGAGGAGCAGACGCCATGCTTCTTTGGGTAAGAAACGTGAAGTAAAGCGGAAGGCAGCGTATTCTCGATACTGGCAGAAAAGAAGGGCAGCAACAGGAGGGTGAGCAGGAAGCCGCGAAAAGGTTTACTTCACCGCCTGTTGTACTCTTGCATGAAGGGGACGGCCGGAAAGCGGACCCTACGGAGTAAGGCCAACGCCCTGGTTTGCGTAGCCCCACAGAAAATGATAACATACTTGTGCAGGGAAAAAATGAAGACTGACCTTTATTTCAGCTGTGGGAAAGGTATGAAAGCGCAGTGCAGTGTATTAAAATGTTGGTCGCGGCGTCACTTTGCTGTGTAAACTATCCCGAACTTGAACTGAATATATCACAATTTACGTAAGGCATTTTTTTTTCATTTGCACAAGGTACTACCACCTACTGGGAATTACGGAGGACTTTATAGGTAAAAGCATACCACCGCAAAACAAAGTTCTCGAAACACTCGACGTCACTGCTCTGTACACCAACATTCCAATAACCCATTGGTAATCTTCAATAAAAAACTATTCAAGCATAATGCAGAGTACTTTATTATAGTCTATTGATCTCTACTAAAATTAGGACTCATATTATAGTAATTCAAATTTGAAGACAATGAAACCTACAAACGCAAGACGCAATTATTGGTATACCTTTTGCAGCACCGACGCGTACATATTTCTGGAGACTCTAGAAAGAGATTTCCTTTGCAGTTGCACAGACGGGAGGGGCTGGCTTCCGCAGGCACTGCCGTTCGGTAATTGCCAAATTCCTTTCAGAGGATGACTGGAGGCGCCTGAAATAAGCAATTAGGCGCTGTGCGTTACACTGCTGCTGAAGAAGTACAGCCTCAATTCCACGGTTACTGGCATCCGTATGAAGTTCAGTAGCGGCAGATGTATCATTACCAGCCAGCAATGGGGGAGCCGTACGAGGGTGAAGGCTTTGGCTTGAGCAAGGCCCCATGTGAAGGCAACTTCTTTCTTTAGTAGGTGAGGGGGCGGGGCGTTCCAGTGAACTTCCTCACAAAACGACGGAAATACGAGTATAGCCCAACAAACCTTTTTACGTACTGCTACGACGGCAGACGTAACACGACAGTTCGGGACAGCGCGAATCTTGTCAGGATTGGGTTGACCGCCAACAGCATTGACGAATTGGTCAAGAACGGCAATTTGATGGCGTTCAAAGTGGCACATGGGTGAGTTCACCTGCAGGCCGCCGCGTCGGAAAATAGCAAAAATATCCAATAGACGCGTTATATGACTCGTGAAAGTTGGTGAAGAAGCTGTGACACTGTCTAGATCATTCAGTCACGTGGACCTTATAAAGAAAGGAAGTAAGGAGTCCATCACTCTTTCGAAGGTTGCCAGGGCATTACTAAACCCGAACGGCAGAACCTTGGATTGGTAGAGGGCGTCAAGTGCTACGAAGGCAGTTTTCGCACCGTCCATGTTATCTACCGAGATTTGCCAATACCCTGACCGGAGGTCTATGGATGAACAGTGTCTGATTCCGTGCAAATGGTCCAAGCAGTCATCAATGCGCGGCATTGGGTATTTACAAGAGAGACAACTATCCACAAACAAAATGGCCCTCGAGATTCCACCTCTACGCATCAAAGCGTCTTCTGACTAGCGCCAGTCTTGGTAGCGCAGTAACAATATTGTTGTGTCTTGAATGTTTATGCGCTCATTTGATTATTTGAATAATTCTGTTGGGTGAAAAGAATTTAGGAAGGTTCAAAGTATATCTACGCTGTTCAAAGCGTGTCCCCATTTTTTAAACATGTTGCGTATCTATCGTAGGTATGTGTGGGGCACGTCTGTGCAGTAGCACAGGAAAAGTGTTTCTAGAGTCTCCAGAAGTATGTACGCGTCGGTGATGCAAAAAGTGGACCAATAATTGCGTCATGTGTTTGTCCGTTTATTGTCCTCAAATTTGAATTACTGTAATATGAGTGCTAATTTTAGTAGAGATAAATAGACTATAATAAAGTATTGTGCATTGGGGAGGGGGGGTGCTTGAATAGATTTTTTATTGAAGTTAAACCATCAGGGAATGGAATGTTTGTGTATAGAGCAGTGACGTCTAGCGTTTCGAGAACTTTGTTGTGTGGTGGTATGGTTTTACCTACAATATCCTCCATAATTCCCAGTAGGTGGTTAGTATCCTGTGCAAATGAAAAAAAAATGTCTTACGTAAATTTTTATATCCTCAGTTCGAGTTTGAGATAGCTTACACAGCAAGGTGTCGCCGCGACCAAAATTTTAATTGCAGTGCTCCTTCATACATTTCCCCCGGCTGAAATAAAGGTCACTCTTCGTTTTTTCCCTGCACAATTGTTATCTTTTTCTCTGGCGTTACGCAAGTCAGGTTGTTGGCCTTACTCGATAGGGCCGGCTTTCCGGCCGTCCCGTTCATGCTAGAGTACAACTGCCGATGAAGTAAACCTTTGCGCGGCTTACTGCTCACCCTCCTGTTTCTGCCCTTCTTTTCTGCCAGCATGGAGAATACGCTGCCTTCCGCTTTACTTCACCATTCTTAACACTAGAAGCATGGCGTCTGCTCCTCTTTCACCGCCATTTCTTCCTGTTTGAGGTACACCTACCGTGCTTCGGCTGACATGGAAAATGTCGTTTCACACTTTTCTACAGGCAACCTCAGACGAGATTTTGCCAGAAGAAAGGGAGAAGGCCACGTTGCTGTGTGTGGCTTCGAGGCTCTACGCTTGTCTACGACTTAACGTCGCAAGCGAACACCGACAACTAACAGTTACAGGACATCATTCGCGAACATGCAAAAGCACTACGAGGACAGCACCGACCGCTTCGTCCATCGAATTCTCTTCAGAGGCCGAAAGCACTAGTTGGGAGATTTTTACCAATACTTTGTGACTTCGTACATCGGTTGGTTCCAGCCTGCACTCTCGGCGCTTGTCACGGCAATTCGTTACGGGACCAAATTCTGCACGAAGCCGCATCTAGAACAATCGGGCAGAGCTTTCTTTATAAGGGACCCCCTTTGACGCTCAAGAAAGCAGAATCAATTGGACGATATGTCGAATAAGTATCCACAGAAATCCAGTACTGAACGGGCCTTCAGTGCAGCTCGTTTGTTCTCAGTGGCAAGATGATGTATCTAACCGTCCTGAGGTTCTCAAGACGGTGGTCCTCGCCAAGCGCCTTCCTGTAGCCGACGCGCTCAAGCTGGCCCCCGACATGGCTGGAAGTCTCGAACTGGGGAAGACGGCAAATATGGAACTCGGCAAGGAGTTAGAACTGCAAACCGAGACGCTTCCGCCGCTTGTTACAGCTGTAGGTAAACTGAACACATAGAATCCGATCTGAGCTGCCCGGCCTAGCCTGTCACATGGCGCAAGTGCAAGAAAGTGGGACATTAGGATTCAATTCGTTGTTCGCGAAATTGAGCTTATGGAGCGTCTCCTGCAAGGGATCACGTAATTTTTTTCCAATCCCAGTCCCCATCCAGGCATCCAGTCCCCATCCGGCACGTATCCGCGTCGAAGTGTTCGTGGTCAGCACTACGCTCAAGTCGCTGGCCATAACAGGACCTGCAGTTTCCCTGATGAGCATTAGCTTGTACCAGGAGCATTTTCAAGCTTTTCCTTTGTCTACTTCGAGCTTCGGACTCAAGAACTATTCGCAGTAAGAAATATTACACGCAGGACATTTCTCTGCAGTGGTCAAATGCTGCAATACTTCTGCAAGGATCACCTTCGAGGGAAACGATGCCGACTTCCGTGCTGGGCCTAGATACCATCCAATCACTGGGCATCGGCATAAAGGGATTTTCACTCACTTGTCACCAAGTTTTAGGAACTCTGGCTGGTCTATTTGACAAGGCATCGCAAAGAGTCCCACAAAGTTGCAGAATAATTTTCTCGTGTGTTCTGAGAAAAACTGGGATTGCTAAAGGGCTTCATTCATGACGGTCAGTGACCTTCAGCCCAACCCGCAGCAACAACTTTCGTCCTCTACTCATGGCCCTCCGCGAGCGACTTTCTTCGAAACTGCATCGTTTGGGAACAGCTGATATTGTCAAACGTGTGTCAGCAACCAGCTGGATCACGCCGCCTGGCGTGGTTTGAAAAAAAAAAACAACAACTGTATTCAATTTGCGTCGATCTTAACCACGCCATAGTGATCAACGCCTTTTGGCGCTCGACAGCTGATGAATTGTAATATTTACTGATGTGGCTATTTTCTGTAAGTTGGACTTATAATCTGCACGTCATCAGGTCCTGTTATCCAAGAAAAGCCGAGAGCTTACAACTTTTATTACTCATGAAGGTCTTTTTTTTTATTTTATGCTTGTGTGTTTCAGTTTGACGTCCACGTCATCCACTTTCGAGTAGATTGCGTCATCTCATTTAAAAGACTGTCCGCGCCAATTACGTTACCTTGATGATTTCCAAGTTTGGGGCAACATTCAACGTAACCAGGAGAGAAATTCGCGAATAGTTACTGTCAAAATTAGTAATGATGGCATGCCGTTTAACCATAAGTTCGTATTAAATGTCCCTGAAGTAATTTTGGTAGCACATAAAATTTCTGCGAACGGTATTTCACCGATGGACAGAAAAATTAAGGCAATGGTTGAGGCACCGCAGCCGACCCCCCAAGAAGTAGCAGCATTCGTTTCTTGGCATTACGGGGTCCTATGCCAAATTGGTCCCATACTACACTTAATTGGTAGAGTCTGTTAAAAACTTCGAAGGCAAGGGCAAAAGGTTGTCTAGGAACAAGGCACTGAATTTATTCTCCAGTCACTTAAGCAGAGTGAGAAAGAGACAATATTAATGATAAGTGTGGGGCGCTAGTTCATGGGCCTATCAGGAAGGCCCATGACAGGCCTGGTGGCTTATCAGGAAGGCCACCAGGCGATGCCTCAGGGCGACCTCTTCGACTCGCTGCACAGCTCGGAGTTGCATGTCTGAGCTAGAGCTAAACTACACTTCCCCGCACGATCAAGGTGAGGGAGAGGCCAGAAGATCGGGGGTAGGGGTTTCCTCCTAGCACTCCCAGATGATCTGACTGAGAGCAGCTAGCTCACCGCAAAGTTTACAGTACGGATTTACTCTGTCCCGGTAAATGTAGGAGTATACGTAGGGGTTCGGATATGAATGTGTTTGTAGCCTGCGCCAGGTTGTCTCTTTCCGGTCGTTTAGCTTACTGTGTGGTGCGGGCCTACTCTGTAGTGTAAGAAGGCAGTTGTGGCGAAAGACGACGATGGCTGAAGTGGCGCGACGCGGGAAATAAGAGGACAGCGTCGAGATTTGACCGAAGTTAAAACAAGAGGCGGAAAACACGAGTAAGGGCAAGCTGCGGGCACAAAGGCGCATCGAACGAGCCGAGGAGGTTCGAGCAAACACTTCAGAGAAGGCTACTCGGTATGTACCGCAGAGGGGCAGCCTCCTGACGGTCCTCGGAGCCGATGCCCTGTGTCATGCGCCTGGCCGGTTCCCCTGCTCTCAGGGTTCCTGTGCTCTCACGGTTTCTGTGCTCTCGGAGTTCCGGCACTAGCAAGGATCCTGGGCCACTACGCTAGTGGCATGTCGCCGCCACTGCCCATCCAACCCTAGCCGCCTCAGCCGCGTCCGGTGGGCCGACGAAGACAGCAAGGACACGTGAGCAAGTTCAGCTGGACCGTATGCCGCGACGCCCGAACTTCATGCGTTAGTTGGCTAACTAGGGCCTCTGTACAGCCTTCCGCGTCATAAAATTTCGCGAAGTAGAAGACAGTTACCATTCGTGCTGAGTTTGCAGCTGTCTAAGAGTGCAGTGTTGTTAATTAAATGTCAACCCACGCAACCTGTCCGACTATCACCTTCGAATCCTTCCTCACCGTACCTCACGTCAACAAACGTGACGGTCTACATTAGTATTGCATTAAGTCTTCATATGAGAGCAGGACTTCGTTTGAGGTCTTCTGGTCCAGGAGGCCCACCGCTCGGCTGACGAATCCTTGAACTTGTTGATGGGGCGCTTCATCCTTTTATTCCCCGCCTGAGCTGGGACCCATATCAGCTTCATTGAGCGTGGTTCTTCACTGTTGTGTAGTCATTGTAGGATCTTGAGTTTGGTATGCCACTATTCCTCGCGCACATATTGCTATGGCAGTCTTGCTGTCGCTCATAATTATACAGGCGTCTGTTTAGGCCGCGGCGAACCCTGTGGTGGCTTCTTATGCTTCCGTGTGGGTTGAAGCGCTTAGTGAACTGGAAACTGTGTGCGCCTTGAGCGTTGGGCCTGGAACCGTGCAAGAGTCGTAGGTTTGACCAGAGTTCTAGGCCGCGTCGACCTACGCCATGGCAAAGTTAGTCCCGAATGTATTGTGCGTGGCCTGGGTCCTCGTTCATCTTTTACCGTCGTGGTGGCCGGCGAAAGTGTTTTGGGGGAACGATCTATTACGAACATGCCTCTGCGTTATGTCTTGATTTATGGTTTGCTTATTGCAAGAACTTACCTTTTCGCTTTAATGTATTGTCGGCAACCTTTGCCTATGTTTTCCTGCTGATGGTAGTCTTACTTCTTTCTTATCTGAGCTTTCTGTATATGCATATTTTCTTTCAGGAGTCTGTCCTTTCTCTACCAATGTATCTCTGTAGTGCCCCATGCCACAATGCCCTTGTGGCGTTGCAGGTATTCGCATAAATAAAGAAAATATGTGTGTTGGGATGGTGGCGGGATCGTGGCCCGCCTGGGACGCTCTGAGCGATTATGCAGCGAGTCTTGATACCCTGGAGACAAAGAACCTGTGATGTGTGGTGTGTTTCAATTAATTCTTCGATGGCGTTGGGAACGCTGAGTTGAAATATTTCTTGTTGAAGGCGTGTCTTGGTAAGACGAGGAATACCTGGTATGTGTGTTGTATAATGCAGCTAAGGTGAGCTCGTTCTGCCTTCTGTAAGTGTAGGTATGGTAGTACTTAGGTAAGACGACTGACGACAAAGACCTGAATGAGTTGGAGTAGGCCTTATTTCTCGATGCATTGCTTACGTGCGCTCACTCTCTGTAGCAGTCTTGTCAGGTACACCGTCACCTGGTGCGCGGTCGATGGTGATGCCGTTTCTAAAGTTCTGCTGTAGTGCCATGGCGAGTACTCGCATGGACTGGACGTGGGTGGCTAGTTGCTGGCGGACTGGTATTGTTACAAGTGGGGGGGGGAGACTTGTGTTTTCTTCAGTCGGGTGGCCGGATCAGGACGATCTCCGACTTGTTCTGGGAGTAGTCTAGTCCTGCTCCCGTGACGTGTTGCTCCACGATGACGGTGGCGTGTTGCAAAATTTCCTCAGCTATGCCATCTAACCCTCCACACGTTCAGAGCGCGATGTCGTCGGCGTATAGCCTGTGTCGCAGTCCCGGGACTTTATTCAGTTTCGGAGACAGGTTGTGCATTGCTAGATTGAATACGTGTGGTGACAGGGCTGAGCATTGCGGCGTACCTCTGTCTGCGAGCCGGATGGTAGGCAAACGCAGGTCGCTAACCACGAGCTTGACCATCCTGCCTGTTAGGCAGGATCTGGCTTAGTTGTAGGTTCATTCGCCTGGTTATAAGTAGACTAAACTCTCGAGCATGGCCATATGGAACACATTGTCAAAAGCTGCTGGAGTTCCAGACTCAGTAGAGGTTTCTTGCTCGAACTCTTTGGATGCATCTTAAGTAGACAACTATGCCTGAAAACCGAGCATCATGGGTGGTAGGAGATCGTGTTCCTCTGCAAAGTTCTGTAAGGTGCAGTACTACATGCTCCGTGAGCTAGCTTATGCAGGAGGTGAACGAAATCAGGCGAAAATTCTCTACGTTCGGTTTCTTGAACGCCACCAGTGCGCGTTTCCAGTCAGGTGGGAAAAGCGCCAGAGCACCCGCACTTGTTCACTGTTACGTTTTGCCTACGACGCGCGGTATAGCCGGAGCGGATGCAACGGACGCCGGGGCTTCATTCAAAGCGGCGGACATTTTGGCCCGTTCAGCGCTGCCGTAACGCCTCCTGCCAAGCGCGTCCAGGCATGTTTCAATGCCACGTGTCTTCGTGTGTGCGTGTGTGTGTGTGTGCATGTTGGTGCCCACGCTTGTCAAAGCGCGGCAGCCGGGGAGAGGAGCTCCCCCAATTGTGAAGGGAGGAGGTGTGACCGGCGCCGGCCCGGCGGAGGCGTCACCTACTTGTCTCAACGTGTCTCTCAGCGTGTCCGTGCCCCGCATCACGTGCGCCTCTGACGAGGCGTTCCTTCTTGCCCTCGACTCCGAGAGTATAAAAGCAGCTGCCCCCAGACGCCAAGAGAGAGGCTCCGATTTCTTCTGTCGAGTAACGTGCTCTCCCGTCACTCCACTTCGGTCGACCTGACCGCCCGCTCTTTTGCGATGCTAGAATAAACAAGTTGTTCTGTTAGCAGTCGACTCCTGCTTTGCCAGGACCTTCGGATGCTTCCAGCTGTGCCCCAGGCCGCCAGGCCAACGCTACCCTTGGGGCTTGCGACCCGTTTGCAACAACTGGTGCCAGCGGTGAGATTGCAAAACTGGCTGCCAGCGGTGAGATCGCGACAACGAAGGCCAGCAGCGAAGATATGCGGTTGACTGTATGCTGAGCAGCACAACGACCATCCGGGAGCAGTGCAACGAGCCCTGTGTGATGACTGGTTGCCTGCAGCGGAACGACTGCGCTGAATTCTTGGCTGCGAGGTTTGGTGAGTGCGGGACTTTCTTCTTCTGAGTTTTGCCAGGCTTTTGTTAGTGTCAGAAACAGAGCTCGTAATTGTGGTTGTCGTTGCGGCCGGGTTAGTTTGCGGCAAGACAATAGTAGGCAGTAGAGAAAGCAGCATTCAGAGCAGCCATGGATTTGAAGTCGTTGCGACAACCGAAATTGCTGGAGCTTGCAAGAGAGTTGGGTCTGGATGTCTCAGACAAACTCAGAAAACCAGAACTGCTAAGGGCTATTCTTGAGTTAGAAGCTGAGGATGAAGAGCTGTCGGAATGCTTTGAGACCATTGAGGAGAGGGAGACGGCACAAAAAACAGGAGCGCGAACGTACAGAACAGAAAGAGAAAGATGAGCGCGCACGTAAAGAACAGAAAGAGCGAGAGCAACAAGAGAAAGATAAAGAGCGCGACCGTCAACACGCTTTGGAAATGAAGTGCCTCGAGATAGAAATGGAACGCGCTCGTAATGGAAGTCAGGCACACGGTGCAGGAGAACGAGTATTGTTCAATATGACTGACCTGATGCGGCCGTTTAAGCTTGGAGAGGACATTGGTTTGTCCCTGGTTAACTTTGAGCGAGCGTGAGAGAAGCAGGGGTTCTCTCGGGAAACGTGGCCACAGCGCTTGCTCACTTTGTTACCCGGCGAGGCGGCCGACGTAGTCGCTCGCTTGAAGAGAGAGGAGGCAGAGGATTTCGACCAAGTGAAGTCGAGTCTGCTAAAAAAGTACAGGCTGTCAGCGGAGGCGTTCCGTCGGAAGTTTCGGGAAAATGAGAAAGGCAGAAGTGAGTCATATACAGAGTTTGCCTACAGGCTCATGTCAAACATGCAGGAGTTGCTCAAAGAAGAGAAAGCGTTTGGTGACCACGAGAAAGTTCTGCAGTGTTTCGGGCTGGAACAGTTTTATAGTCGGTTACCTGAGAACGTGCGGTACTGGGTCTTGGATAGGCCAGACGTTAGTACGGTGGCTAAAGCCGCTGAGCTAGCCGAGGAGATTGTGACGCGCCGGGCTCGCGGAGCTAAGGACGGTCAAAAGGGTGAATATGGCTCCAAGTTTGAGAGGCCGAAGTTCACACCCATGAGAGCAAAGGGGAACACACGTAGTGCGGATGCAAGTGAAAGCAGTCCGACCGAACCTAAGGAGACGGCGGCAGCCGAAGCCGAACGCAGAAAGCGGTTCGAGACGAGGCAAGCGCGCGTGTGTTATACGTGCCAGAAGCCGGGTCACTTTTCGGCGCAGTGTCCGGAAACAAAAACAAAAGTCGTGTTTTTGTCATTATGCAGCACTGACGAGAACATGAAGCTTCTCGCGCCTTACATGCGAGACCTCCTCGTGAACGGGAAAGAGTGCCGAGTGCTTCGTGATTCCGCAGCTACAATGGATGTAGTTCACCCCTCCTACGTAGAACCCGATATGTTCACGGGCGAGTGCGCATGGATCAAGCAAGCCGTGGAAGCTCTTAGCGCGTGTCTGCCCGTAGCAAAAGTGCTTATTGAAGGACCTTTCGGAGCGCTTGAGACGGAGGCCGCAGTGTCATCTATGCTGCCCCCCCAGCCCCCCCCCCCCCCCCCCCCCCAGTACCCGTGCCTATTTTCGAACAGGTCCGATCACCTCCTGCGCGAGAAGGGGCTTTTGTTTGGTGAGGCTAGCGTTCAGGCCATAACCAGATTGAAGGTTCGGGAGCTAGCTGCAAAGGCGGTAGTTGCGGCGCCGACGTCGAACAATGAGAAAGGGTCGGAGGCGCAGCAAGCATATATTCAGAGCACGTCCGAACTGAATAAAATTGAGCCTGTAGCGTTGAAGGCACCAGATACTGGAGAGGACATGCCCGACACGAGAAAGTTAGAAGAGCTATCTGCAGATTTTCTCATCGCGCCTACGTCAGATGGACTCAATAGGATGCTAAAAGTCAGCCGGTCGGCTTTGATAGCCGAGCAAGAAAAGGATGGCAGCCTGGAAAACATCCGCTACAATGTCAAGGAAGGTATCGCCAAGAAAAATGCTCGTTTTGTGGGAAGAGGTGGGGTCCTGTACCGGAAGTATCTAAACCGCATGGGAGTGGAGTTCGATCAGCTGATCGTGCCTTAGTGCTACCGCCAGGATCTGTAGCGCTTGTCGCATGGGGGTTCGTGGTCCGGACACCTAGGAGTTAGGAAAACTAAGGACCGTCTCTTGCAAGAGTACTATTGGCCAGGGTGTTTTCGGGACGCAGACCACGTTGTGAGGACATGTGACACCTGTCAGCGGGTGGGCAAACCAGGGGACAAATCGAGGGCGCCGCTCAAGTTGGTACCTATCATTACGGAGCCTTTTAGACGGCTCGTTTTTGATACAGTGGGACATCTGCCGGTAACAGCCACGGGGTACAGACACATTTTGACTGTGATCTGCCCAGCGACAAAGTTCCCTGAAGCAGTGCCGCTTAAAGAACTCAGCTCAATTGAGATAGTCAGTGCACTACTGTCCATATTTGCGCGAGTTGGTTTTCCTGCGGAAATCCAATCAGATCAGGGCACAGTGTTTACTAGCGCTTTCACGACAACTTTTCTCGAAAGGTGTGGGGTAAAGCTGTTACACAGCTCAGTGTACCACCCACAGTCGAATTCCGTTGAGAAGCTCCACTCCATCATGAAGCGTGTGTTGAGAGCATTGTGTTTTGAACAACAAACTGACTGGGAGCTGTGTCTGCCTGGGGTGATGTTTGCATTAAGGACCGCGCCGCATGCGGCTACGGGGTTTTCGCCAGCTCAGCTGGTGTACGGTCGCTCGCTGCGGTTTCCGCTTCGCATGCTTTGAGAATCGTGGGAAGGCAGGGGCGACGACCCAGTCGTGGTGGAGTACGTGCTTAGGCTCCTTGAGCGCTTAAGAAGGGCACAGGAGTTGTCAGGTGAAGCAATGGCAAAGGCCCAGCAGAGGGCCAAGGTTTATTATGATCGGACAGCCAGGGCCCATCGTTTTGAGGTGGGCGATGAGGTCATGATATTGCGCACATCGCTAAAGAACAAACTCGACGTGCAGTGGGAGGGCCCAGCACGGATTATTCAAAAACTGTCGGACGTTAACTACGTGGTGAGTCTGCCAGGAAAACGGAAAGCACAGCAAGTTTACCATTGTAATCTGCTCAAACCCTATAGACAACGGGAAGCAGTGGTGTGTATGATGGTAAACGTTCCCGAAGAGCTTCCGGTCGAGCTTCCGGGACTAGGCTCAGTGACGAACAGGGAAGACACCGATCAAGTCATTAGTGACTTAATCAGTAAAGCACCGCTGTCGCCTGAGCAGAAAACCGAACTACACCAGCTCTTACAAGAGTTTCAAGGTCAGTTTTCTGAGAGGCCTGGTAGGACTTCTGTCCTTACTCATGATATAGAACTTACCTCCCCAGAGCCAGTACGATCCAAGGCGTACCGGGTGGCGCATTTAGATTCGCTCGCCTGTGCAGCCGGTCGACTGCAGCGCCGCCCCCGCGGCACCAACGGGAACTATATATCTAGGTAACTTTTCGCCCTAGGGGAGCGTAGGTCCCTAGGTGTCGTGTAAAAAACGCACCTAGCTCCTGCAACGCCCTAGTCCCCGTGCGCGCACGCGCGCGCGGCCCATAGAAATATACCATAGGGCAGATAGTGCGCGGTAGCATTGTTTGTGCCAACTCGCCGGAGTAGCAGAGTAGGCGGTTCATTGCGCGTGCACGCAAGCAGCACGACCACGAACGAAGCGATACAAGGTGGAACAGCGTGTTTTACGGCAATTGAAGTTGTGTGTGTGTGACGCGCTTGGTGTGTGCAAAGAGCAATTTAGTTGCGCGTGTGACGAATGTGTATGCGCAAATAGCACGACCACGAACTAAGGTGGAACATCGCGTTTTGGCGTGCGCAAACAGCAATCGAGTTGCGTGCGCGACGCGTTCGTTGGCGCAAACAGCACGACCACGAACGACGCGATGCAAGGTGGAACAGCGCGTTTTGCGCAATCTAGTTGTGTGTGTGTGCGTGGCGCGTTTGTGGTGTGCAAGGAGCACGACGACGATCGTCTTCTAACTGCGCCAGAGCAAACCGATTGTTGGATTCTACATATGTATTGAACGGGCGTTAAACCGGAAACACGGGATTGCGACGCGACTAGCCGCGATGTATAGCCCTGTACGTAGTACGTAAGTTTACAGCACCAACTTTTAATTCGGAGTGAATAAGGGACACGCCACGAGTGATTTGTATGTGGAGGTTAACTCATACGTGCATTAATTAGCGGCGGTATAGAAAAAATAGGGGGGGCGGAGAGCGGCGGGGATTGCTGAGACAGGTGCTCGAAAGCGTTTCCACGCATGTTTTGTCGGTGTGCGCGATGAACCAAATGCCGCTTCGATGAAATTGTGACGAAATGTTGGCATGTGCGTAGTGGCACAGTTTTAAATGTGTCGCAGATTAAATCCGAAAAGAACCGAAGCGTACCATGTGTAAAAAATGTGTGAAAACTACAGCTGCAAGCTTATGTTATGCAGCATTGACCGATGTTGAGATATTGTTCTTATGAATGTAGCATCCATCGCCTTTGTACGCATGTGCTGGCTTCGGCGCACTATCATCGAGGCATTGATCAAGGTTAATAAAACTGTCCACGCAACGAGCGCGTCGCCCCGGTTTCGGTTTCGGTTCTCGCTGCTATTCGTGATAATAAACAGTTTGTAAATTGTGCTTCTTGTTGGCGATTCTCTGTACAAAGGACGAAAACGAAAACTGGCAATTAAAATAAGCAACGCGTAGAATATTTTAAACGAAAAACTGTTTCAACATTCTTTAATGCAACTAATTCTAAGGCTCTAAGCGCCACCTATTTCCGGTAGTCAAAATGTGCCATGGCGGCTTCCTGTCAATTGGATGTGTGCGTAGCACGGGAGCTTCAATGGTACATCTCAGCTTTTTTGGTTATCCCCAGCTGTTCCTTATATTTCCGCGTGATAACTCTTTCTTGTACCAAATACAATACCGAATAGGGATCGTATAGAAGCTCAGAGGCTGCACCTGTCATTCACATAGACAGGTAAGGTAGCTGTTCGCGACCACTTTCAACTCATCTGGGACGTACATAATTTTTTTGTGTTATTTATGCATGCTTAGGCATCATTTTTCACGCCGCCTGAAGTTCTCGCTGAAAGTACGCTTTAAATACACTGTACGCCTTAAATTGACACCCATCTGTAACGTGTTTGAGCCGTTATTTATTACGATTTTAACCTCATGCGCACTACCACCCGTTTGTTCTGTTGCGCTCGCGATATCAATGTTTTTAGATCCAGAAGGCTGCTTCCGCATGAAAAAAGAGACTCGCCGTGTTAGATTGTACACATGGAAAGCATACAAAGCATGGAAAGCTTTGAAGCATACACTTGATCATACGAAGATAATGAGACAACGTGTAAACACATGAATGACAGATTCAATATTTCTTGACACTCGTAAATCTTCAAACCTGCCAGTGGTTCGTTAGTGCGTGAAAAAGTGGAATTTTGTGATGTTTAAAAGCATACATTGGTTCATCCAAACTGGCTTTGCCTAGGCCGTCGCATTGTATGAATGAATTATCAAATGCATGGGCATTGGAGCAATGAGGTGATGTAGCTGAAGAATGCACCTTTGTTCTCTTTTCACTTTGCCTCATGGTATTCTGTCTCAAGTTTAGCCATTGTCAAAGCAGCAATTTCTACTGGCACAGCAACGCTCATCTGAATGGCATCTGTCAATGTCGTAAGTTGTCATTGATCCTTTCAGCACATATGTTACATGGTCTTTGACATCTTCAGTACGACCTAAATGTGTTTCACAGCTGTGATTGCCTCAGTGCATATAGAAGCAACGAAGTTATCCCAAGTACTTTTGCAGAATAACTGAAATGTGGGCAAGTTCATTCGGATTCATGATTATGGCAGATTTGAACCCAACACTGTGTAACACTACTACACAGACTGGCGTTTCGGGTAGTCGAGAGAAGATTCTTATTAAAACCTCGTTGAGATTTGACAAACTGTTAGCTAGGTGGGATAAAGTAATTGCGATTCAGAATGGTAGCCTCAACATTGAGCACAAGGCAAGAGGTGAGTTTTTTATTGTGATCATTTTCTACAAGCATGCACATTAGCGTTACAGTAGTACAAGCATCTTTGTAGCACATCCTTCCCTGTATAAAAAGGGTCATGTTGCTTACTGCTTAGCTGGTGTTATGCATTGCCCACTTCAATGGTGTTGATGCCCAGGATCTCTACAAAATGGAACCTCTTTGGTGCAGTCATGTGGCTGCTTGTGTTCTTCTCCCCTAGCCAGAGGCATGAAGGGGGGTTCACGGCCACTGACCAAGTCTGATGTATAACCTGACGTTTCGGAACTACACACGGGTTCCTCGTTCACTGAGTTGGACAGGAAATCGTCGTCACTTATGTAGCCAGCATGTGACGTAATGAACATGCGTAAATGTCAGGCATAGTCTCTAGTGTCCGGTTCATCGTAGCTGGCGTCAATTGAACGATTAGCGATTCTAGCAGCCGCCAGGGTGACAGGTTCTTTTCTTTGGCAACAACAGTGGCATTGTTCCAGTCAATCTTGTGACTAGGTTCCTGCGCATGCTCGGCGAATAATGGTCGTGTGACTATTATTTCTTAGATCACGTTTTTTTTTCGTTTCCATGCCTGACCAGCCGAACGTTCATCGAATCCTTGATTATGCAGCCAGAGGCAGTGGCACTCGTTGTGTCCTGTTTGAGATGAATGGTCTTTTTGTCCGTGTCTATCCACTATCACCTGGGCTTATCTCCTGGCTGCTGAAGTGTGCCTGCATTTTCCAGGTCAACTACTCGGACATTAATGTCTGGATACAAATTGGGTTGATCTTGTATGCCATGCCCAACATCAGAGTAGGTTTTCTGTTTCTGCCAGCACTTTTGCTCATGCACTTTCATTTTCCTCCGGTCCGGGAGTTGTGGAAAGAAGCTGTCTGCAGTAGCTGGAAGTGTAGTCCTAAGCCTTTGGCCCGTAAGCATTTTCACTAGCGAGGAGCTATTTTTCAGAAGGCTCAGTCTATAATCGTGTGTCTTGTAGGCATCACCTGACGTCTCAAGGGAGTTCTTGGATAAGTTTACGGTGGCTTCTGTGAGATCATTGCGCTGTTGGTAGCGTGGACTGCACGCCATTTGTTGGAATTCTTATGAATTCTGCAAACAGCGAGCTGCACCCTTTTGCAAGCTACAGTTTGTTGCGGTTCACAACCACTACACTATTGCACGCCTTGTGAAAACAAAGAGGCATTGAGTCGCAACCACTAGCCAGTACTAGATCAGGATACCCTTACTAGTATTTTGTGACGATGAGCCACCACACCCCTCCAATAGAAGATATGTCCATAGTGAACTTCTGTAACAGCTTTTCTCAGAATCCCAATTCCAGGAGTGTCACCCTTCTCTTAACCCTGTGGTGCTAGCATGCACGACATGACTTGAAGACATTTGCTGTTTGTATGTATTTATGATGCAGTACTTTGTCGTCTTGCTAGGCATTTATTGATTCCAAAGTGGCCTTCAAGTGAGAAGTGCTGGGTGGGTAAGCTCCTGTAGCTTCTTGGGCGCGATGGTTTTATTGCCAAAATATCAACATGTCTTGGACTACACTGTCCTTGTAAAGCCAGAATTCTTTCAGAGTTTGCAACACCTGGTCCAGCTCTTTCGAGTGAAAATGCAAAGTTGGCAGCAGCATTAATCTTGCACTTGTTCTTTCTTCAGTTCTTGTAAAGAAGGTGGGAAGAGGCAGCATGCATAGCCTTCAATCTTGGTAGGCCCTTGTGGTGCCTGTTATTCTCCTTCACATGAGAACTTCACAGTGTATCAGCTGCGGGAAAGTCTTTGCCTAAGATGTACATTATGCCTCATAATGCATCAATCATGTGCACACTTTATAAATTGGGAAACAGATTGTTGCCCCATTTATAGACTTTATCTCGAGCTCGCAAGAAAGAAAGCACTTCTTTCTATATCTGGGCATAGCCAGGCATTCTGTCTCTGCAAAATATCTTGAGGCGTATCTAGTAACATGTTGCCCATCATCTTGCTTTTGGCTGAGCACTGCAACTAGACCACAGCACAAAGCATCAGCTGTGATTAGCAGCTGGTCTCTCATTTTGAGGAGCACCAGCCAAGCACTGGATCTGAAGAAAGTATTTCTTTCCATTTTGAGAATTCTGGAACCTGTGTGGGTTCCAGACAAACCATGCTTTGAAAACAGCATGCTGGACAATGGGTGTAGTGTTTGTCATGTTAGGAGCGAATAAACCTAGATAGGTGGTCATGCCCATTAGCCGCAGTAGTTCTGGAGGATGGTCTTGGGATGTCTGTGACAGCTTTGAGCTTGTTTCGTTCATGTGCCCCAAGTAGGATATTATTGTGATGCCAAACCTACATTTCTCTTTGTGGATGGCAGCTTTTGCACAGTGGGTGCCCTCAAATGTACTGCAGAGTTCGTTGTGTTGCTGTTTAGTTGAGCACCAACTGATAACCTAAACCATATGACAAGCAACACATATAAGTTCTGGATGAATATCATTCATATACCATTGTGTTTGATCTGGGGCACACCAGATACCAAATCGCATGAGCAGTTAAAGCGAAACCAACGGAACGGTGCTGTAAAGGTGGTCAAGAACTTTCTGTAATTTCTCAGGCATTTTCCAAAACCCTGAATTTGGGCATCAATTTTTCATACACCAAGCTGTGACTCGTAGTATCTGAAGGGTATGCTCTACTGCAGGAATTGGATATGATGCTCATAGGGCTTGCTTGTTCTGTTTTTGTGTAATCCATAAATGTGTGGAGTGCTCCTGATGGCTTCGTCACCACTACCATAAGCGTGCACCAAGGAGTTGGCTCTGTCATAGCTGTCGTAAAACCAGTCTTAAACCTGGACAAGTTTGGCTTTCGTCTTCTATAAAGGTAGCCATACAAAACAGTGAAATATTAGTGCACAGGACAAAGGCTCCAGTTTCAACATTGTCATGGAAGCTGCGCAATGCATTTGAGGATGCGGCTTTGAATCTTACCACCACTAACATTCTCAATCTGTCTAAGCACTCGACTTCAGCTTCACTATCACCTCTGTGACCTATTTAGCAAATTTATTTGGAAATAGCAGCATTCTGCTTGATGCACGAGATGGAACTTTATGTTGTGCTAGTCGCCTTACACACTGACCACAGTAACTTGGAGGTCACCACCTTCTCGAAATGTCACGAACCACATTGTTTTCAGGGTGAGACAAGAAATCGTGTCTAATTATCATCTGTGACAAAAAGAAATAACTGATGCGTGTGGCAAGGCGCCATTCAAGTGGTTGAGTTCCTCCAGGAGGTAGGGGGTGATACGAGTGAGAACCCTCAAAAGCCAACTATGGCCTTAGCCAAGCAGCCCCAGGTGACATAGTAAAGCTTTTTGGGCACAATGTCATTAGGCACCACCCTATATAATTTATTTGCTTCCACAACATTGCATGGCTCACGAGTGTCCAGTGGTAAATTTCTGAAGCCACATGAACCTCGATGTAGCATCCCTAATTCCAAATACTTCAATCTGCATGCCACTATGTATGGTGGGAGTTACTGGGAAGGAGACTAACGAACACCTACACATAGATAAAAACTCCCTAAAGGCTGTTATTGTGGAAGCACTGCGCAACATCAACACACGCTATATGATACAAGAATGTTGCTGCTATCAAAGATGAATTCAGTCAGTAATTGAGGATGAAGATGGTTTTACTCAATAGCCTTATAAAAATGGTAAAAGAAAGCTAATAAATTTGGAACTCATGTTTCGAATCTTGCCTGAAAAAAAAAATCATTAGTATGTCTTCAAATATCTCATGCAGCCGGTGATCCTGTTCTACTTTCTCATGACCTTCAGGTATGCTAGAGAAGTCTTTGTCATCATTGGGCTAAAAAATGTAAAATGTAGTTGAGCAAAAGGAGTAGACCTAGGTGGCTGACAGGATGGCTCTTCTTTAAGTGCTTAGCGTAGAAGAAAAAAGCATGCAAACATCTTCAACACTGTAATGGGCACTAACTGTTAGGGATGAAACATGAAAAACCCTAAGGAAAACATTTAGGTTTGGTAATTATGTAGAAAATACACAGACTAAAGACAGTGAAGGACAACGAAAAATGTTTGTGTAAGCTTCTTCACCAATGCGTTTGTTGCCTGTAGACAACACCAGGCAGAACTCGGAAAGCGACCTTCACCCCAAGTCGACGTCAATTCTGCGTGCAATTTGTGCATACTGACACAAAGGTGTGGGGCTCCTGCACTGCAGAACAGCCCGCGCAAAGGTCGGCGCCACGAAAGACGATGAAGTGCGTAAGCTGCACGCTCTTGTTCTGCCCCGCCATTAAAGAGAAGCATACATTTTGCAAGACTCCGTCTCCAATCTACGTTACATTTTTCTGGTGGAGGTGTGGGGTACGCGCTACCACTCCCAGATCGAACACCGTCTACAAGCCCAGTACGAAGTCCGGTCGAGCTGACTCCTGTGCAGGTACGGAAAGCTGCCGACTTCAAGGACTGCCGCCCGAGCACGAGCCTCTACGCAATCAAGTCAGAAGGATGAATACATTGGTTCCACCTTCTTTCTCGACCGCCCCGACCGAGGTCGTCCTGAACCAGCCGCGAATCCCCACGTCCTTCCATGGGGACACCTTTGAGGATGTAGAGGACTGGCTCGATCACTTGGAGCGTGTCGCAGAATTCAACGGCTGGACTACAGAGCGCAAGCTACGCAACGCCTACTTTGCCCTCAAGGACTAGGCACGGACCTGGTTTGAGAACCGTGAGGCAGGGCCCTATCGACATGGGACGAATTCGGACGGTAGCTAATCGGCACATACGCCAGCCTCGATCACAAGGAGCGAGCTGAATCTGCAATTCAGGCGAGAGTACAGAGGCCGAACGAAAGCGTCGCAATGTTTCTCAAAGATATGTGCCGACTTTTCCGACGCGCGGATCCGTCCATGCCGGAAGAAAAGAAGCTAAGGAATTTGATGCGCAGTGTCGAGCAAGAGTTATTCGGTGCCCTAATACGCAACCCACCAAATATTGTTGCAGAGTTTCTCGCAGAAGCCGTATCGATGGAAAAGGCACTGCAGCAGCGAACAAGGCAGAACCGCGACGTGTCAACCCTATCGCGTGACTCTCTCGCTATATCCCTGGACAATATCAATGCCTTGTGGGAGCTCATTAGGCTTATCGTTCGGGAAGAGCTTCAAAAGCTTCAGGTGGCTCCAGCATCGGTACAGCGACCTGCTCTGGCTGAGGTCGTCCGGGAGGAAATCAGGCAGGCAGTCCAAGTCCCAGACCGAAGCGAGACACCACAGCACAAGGTACGGCAGCCACAACCTCGCATGTCGTATACGGAAGCTACACGAAGTTCGTTGCCCCTGATTTTTCGCGATGTGAGCGACGTCCTGGACCTTGGTGTGCGCGCCGTTGAACAAGCCACTCGCCTCGTTGCACGCCATTCATGGCTGAAACACACCTACCTCGCAAGAGCGACGTATGGCGCTCCGCAGACCGGAGGCCCTTGTGTTTTCATTGTGGTGAAGCCGATCACCTCTACAGGGCGTGTCCCTACCAACGAGCTGGGCTCCGTGAATTTTCACTGAATGCGCCGTGCCCGCGCAGTGGTGAATGCGCCCCGGAGATTGCAGCATACCTCGCGGATGCCTGGACCTCGTTTGCCCCACGATTCCGTGAACCCCGGTCACCGTCACCAGCCCGAAACAGGTCTTCCAGCCCCTATTCAAGCCGAGAGCAACGAGACGTCGCTCACTCAGCCCAGCCTCCCGGGAAAACTGAGTCCAGCGACCTGCAGAGGTGAGGTCGCTGATGTTGCGAACGCTGAGGATCCTCCACTGCAACGACCGCTATATGACGTAATTTAGACGCAGAGATAGCAGTGTAGTTCCGTGTCAGTATCCTGCGACGTACCAGTTACCACAGATGACCACGAGGTCATGGCGCTAATCGACACGGGTGCGGACACGTCTGTTATGAGCCAGAATCTCGCGCGTATACTGAACAAAGTTTCAACGCAATGGACCATACTGCAGGAGGGCATCTCGTAACTCCAATGGGCCGGTGCACGGCACAAGTCAACATTCGGGGCTTCACGTACATCGGCGACTTCGTCAATCTTCCTGAATGTTCAAAGGACCTTATACTCGGCATGGATTTCCTTCAGGCGAACGGTGCCATTATCGACCTGCAAGAGTCTAGTCAGGTTCACTACTATGCAAGCCATAGTGAACAGTAATGACAACGACCGTGACATCGCGCTTCGCGTAACTGACGATCACATCATGTTGCCACCCAAGAGCAGCGTGCTTACCCTTGTCCAATGCGACATGCAGGACGCCGCCGAAGGAATCGCTGAGGCAAACATGCCCCTGCTTCTTGAGCACCACATTTGTATAGCCAGAGGGCTTCTTCAGGTGCAAAACAAATGTTCAGTTGTTTTGCTAACAAACTTTAGCAACAGGTATCGGCATGTACCGTGAGGAACGACATGGCTGAACTGAGCTCATTTCTTCACGAAATCATTAACGTTACTGACATTGCCACATTGGAAACCGCATCGTCTCAGCAATCTGGGTTCCCCAGCCTAAAAGAATGGATTCACGTTAACGCCACTCTGCCAGACTATCAGAAAGACAGTCTACTGAGCCTCGCGAATGAACTTGTGGACTGTTTTTCAACGTCATCCAAAGCGCAGCACAAGTCCATCACAAAGCGCCGCATTATTACGGACGAGTCTGCACGTCCTGTCCGTCAGCATCCTTACAGAGGGTCTCCAGTGGAAAGGGAAGCGATCAAGCATCAGGTGAAAGAGGTGCTCCAAGACGACGTGATCCAGCCATCCAACAGCCCGTGGGCCTTCCCTGTAGTGTTAGAAAGAAAGACAACACACAATGCTTCTGTGGAGATTACAGAAAGTTGAACCGTGTCACCAAGCGTGATGTTTATTCATTGCAACGCATCGACGACGCATTGGATCGTCTACAACATGCCAAGTTTTTTTCTTCGTTGGATCTTAAATCAGGATATTGGCAAATCGAAGTTGATGAACAGGGTCGTGAAAAAACAGCATTTGTGACACCTGATGGGCTTTATGAGTTCAAAGTTCTCCCCTTGGGTCTCTGTTCCGCACCTGCCACCTTTCAGCGGACGATGGATACCGTGCTTGCTGAACTCAAATGGCAAACCTGCCTCGTATACTTGGACGATGTCATTGTGTTCTCGAGCACGTTTGACGAACATTTCGCATGACTCGAGGGTGCCCTCACTGCGATCCATACTGCCGGCCTCACCATCAAGCCTGAAAAATGCTACTACGGGTTCCAAGAGCTCAAATCTTTTGGCCATGTCGTTGGTCCTCAAGACATCCGACCAGACCCTGACAAGTTAGCTGCCGTCGCTGAGTTTTCACCACCCACAGACAAGAAGGCTGTCCAACGCTTCCTTAGTTTGTGCGCATATTATGGGCGCTTCGTCAAGGGCTTCTCGATAATTGCTGAGCCTCTGACAGGGCTTACATGCGATGATGCGCCTTTCATTTGGGCGGACGAGGAGCAGCAGTCGTTCAATGAATTGCGAAAGCGTTTGCAAGAGGCCCCGATACTCGCTCATTTCAACGAAGACGCTGACACTGAAATCCATACTGATGCCAGCAATGCGAGTCTCGGCGCTTGTGCAGTGGCAAGCTGGTGCGCAACGCCCCGTTGCTTATGCAAGCCGCAGTCTCACCAAGGCTGAGAAAAACTACTCAATCACTGAAAAAGAATGCTTAGCGGTTGTGTGGGCAATTGGTAAATTCCTACCCTACTTATACGGTAGACCCTGTAACGCTGTCAGCGATCAGCCACGCCCTGTGCTGGCTTGCCAACCTCAAGGATCCTTAAGGCAAACTAGCCCATTGGAACCTTCGCTTACAAGAAGAGTATGATATTACAGTTGTCTACCGATCTGGCAGGAAGCACAGTGACGCTGACTGTTTGTAACGTACACCACTCCCTACGATCTCATTGGACCCTGACCATGACTTGCCATTTGTCGCCGCATTAGTTATCGACGCCATAAAGATGGCTGAGCACCAGCGCACTGACGCTGAGCTGCTCCCGCGGATCGGACACCTCCAAGGAGTTGAAAGTGTTTTACCATGCTTGCTCATGCGCGGCTTATCATCATACTACTTGCACAACAACGTACTTTACAGAAAAAATGGCGGAAGCGGCCCCTTGTCGTGCCATCGGCGCTACGTAACGACATTTTGCGAGCCTGCCATCATGAGCGATGCGCGGGACAGCTGGGATTCGCCAAGACTTTAGGCAAGGATACGACAGAAGTATTACTGGCCCCGGCTTTATTCTTCTGTGCAACGGTACATGAAGACCTGCCATGAGTGTCTGCGCCGCAAGAAAGCACCAGTTATACCTACTGCCTGTCTCCATCCTGTGGACGTTCCTCAAGCACCGTTCCAACAAATAGGAATGGATCTACTTGGGCCATTCCCAGTGACCTCTTCGCGCAACAGACGGATAGACGTCGCTACTGACTACTTAACCTGGTACGCCGAAACCGAAGCTATTTCGCAAGTAAATTTATATGAAGTGGCCAAGTTCTTTGTACGCCACATCGTCCTACGACATGGTGCACTGTCTGTTCTCATCACTGACCACGTTACAGCATTTACAGCGGAACTTATGCAGGATGCTCTTCAGCTGATGCATAGCTCTCACCTCAAGAACACTGCATATCACCCTCAAACCAATGGATTAATGGAACATCTGAACAGAGCACTGGCTGATATGCTCTCCACATATGTCGACCTAGAGCACAAGACGTGGGACGCGATCTTACCCTATGTGACTTTCGGGTATAACGCTGCTGTACACGAGACTACACAGTTTACGCTGTTTGAACTTGTATATGGGCGCCACGTCAGGTCAGCACTTGACGCCATGCTACCTATGGCTGATAATAGCCCGACCAGCGAACATGTAGAAGAGTTCTTATAAAGAGCCGAAGAGGCACGCCAGCTTGCTCGGCGTCGTATCCGGAGCCAACAGCATACCGCCACTCTTCGATACAACCAGGGTCGACGCGACATCCATTACAATACCGGCGGCTGCGTGTGGGTCTGGACGCCCGTCCGCCACCGTGGACTCTCAGAAAAGTTGATCCGCCGGTATTTTGGTCCCTAAAAGGTTACACGCCGCCTCAGTGACGTGACCTACGAAGTGGTCCCCTGCAGTTCTGACCCCAGTTCACTCCGTCGTCGTCCTCCCGCTGAAGTTGTTCGTGTAGTGCGTATGAAACCATACTATGCGCATACCTGAATGCTGAGATGCACCTGAGGAGCTCCATTTCTTATGTAGCCGAAAGAACTTTTTGACGCAACCGAGACGGTCGCTCTTCTCATGGGAGGCAACTGACACAAAGTTGTGGGTCTCCCGCACCGCAGGACGGCGCGCGCGCAAAGGTCGGTGCCACTAAAGACGATGAAGTGCGTAAGCTGCACGCTCTTGTTCTGGCCCGCCATTGAAGAGAAGCATATATTTTGCAAAACTGTCTCCAATCTACGTTACAATGTAGTCGTTGTCGGGTGTACAATTAAGCTTTATATTGCATGTTTTACACATTACTCATCTGATGCCTTAGCAGCGAAGGTTTTTCCTCTGCCTTTATTGTAAAAAAAATGTTTGGGAAGTGCCCACATGCATCTGCTTTTTTTTGTGCATGGCACATGTGCTGTTGGCCTAGAACTGATTCACAAGAGTATTAACCGCCATAGCGTTCAGGGCCCTGTGTCGCTGAAAATCCAGCAGTGGTGTTGGCGACCTATTCCATATGAGAAAATTAATCCCGAACCATGCATCCCGATTCATTCAGGCCCTCCACGTGGCATATAGGCGTTGCTGAACTAATTAAAATTCTCTAAGTAGGATGTGTCAAAAATTCATAAAGTGTGACTTGCACACAACTTTGAGACATGATAGCGTTGGATTGTAATTTGAATATGCGAGAAAACATAATTCTGTGGCGCGGAAACCCCTTTTCCAGCTGCCATTTCAGGTGTGTCTTAGGAGTGGCACGCCCCAGAAAGCTCGTCTTTGTGCATAGCGTTTGCCACCAGCATTTCCAGGGAAACATTACAGAAGCATAAGCTTCAGCTGCCCAGAAGCGTGAGAAGCAGCCAAGGCTCTTTTAATGCTATCGTGTTCCACTCTTAAAGGCGCAGCTTAAGTGTCCTCCAACCTTTTTTTTTCGCTGTTTGGGGACTGCCTTCTTGAAGGTGTTGCTTCGTTTCATTTCTACTGTAGGGCGAATGCAATATCTGCTTTGTACAACAGCAAAGCCACGTTTTGATTGCACTTGATGCTGGCCGCACTAGCGCGGCATCTCTCCTGAACACTATCCAACAGTTCACTATGATATTATCACTGAAATAGAATACACAGGACACCTTCGTGTACCACTTCATCTACCTTGAAGTAATATGCCATAGCTCTATGATCATATCCTTAACATCCACTACTTTCTTGGATTCATTTCAGATAGCTGGAATGTACAGACTAAAAAAGCTCGGAAGCGCTTGCACTCTTTGGAGAATTTTGTATGAGCATTTTCAGGCTGTTCTGGTGACACTAAAAAATACTGGCTTTCCTGTAATCGAGAGTAGATGCAAGCATGAAATGGCTTCCGACAAAGCAGATTGATTGTAGATGATACTAGCCGCAATCTTAAAATGGGTGTAGCGCACATTCGCAACAGCACACCCCACCCCACTGCATCACGCAACTGCACACTGGTCCATATGGAAGCAAGTTTCCTGTCAAAGACACAACCCCATTGCAAGTCTCGTCTCGGTCCACCATATGTGCCGTGAACTTCGCGGACTGCTGACATTGAAAAGAGCACAAGCAACTGTGTCTCAGTGCCAAAAAATGACAATCAAGTTTACAGTGCCTTGTATCTGCCTCTGAACGTTGCTATTAGAAGTGACAAATAAAACTTCAGCGTACTAGAAGTTACAGCTTGAGTGATATTGTGAGCAAATATTTAGAACTCAGAAGCAATATTTCTTGTAACATGTTTGGGATGTAACTAGCATATGTATTGAAGTCTTGACTGTTTGCCCGGATGAGCTGGTTTGAGTGCCGGGATAATGGCTCTGGCTTTTGGTTCATTGAAGGTGGCTGACAACAGGAGCTAAAAGCATTTCATGCTAAAAATGTCTGCAGCAGCGGCACTGTTCGGTTAGTCAAGGACCTCATTTCGTGGCCCTCATTCTGACACCTTCGAACACTGTTTCGGCCTTTGCAATGCTTCCTAGAATTTATCCTTCAAATTCTTATGTGAAAGAACCATGCATCAATTTTGGCGTATTTCTCAAACTGTACGAGCAGAATTGCTGCCGATTTCATAAATACAACCTGTAAATCAATACAGCAGAATTGTTAGTTGAAATATGTAATCCAAATCAAGGAGCCATTCTCAAGACGATGTTCTCGCTGGCACTGATGCGTGTCATTCCCGACGTTGGTGAAATCTTTATTCTACATTATAAAGCATGAAACATTCACGCGTGCTCTTCTTTCCTTCTTTTTTGAGCTTTGCTGTTTCAAGGAGCTTTGCCCTTTGAGTGGCAGCAGCCTGATTGACGTAACTTCTGACTCACGTATTTAACATTTTTGCACAGATTGGTCAAGGAGTAGCCAGATTTTGAGAAGTACATCTTTAGCAGAGTCTATAGGTGCTGGCTTTTGGTGTGGAGAGACAAGCAGCTTCATGGCTTCCCTCCTGTCTCTTGTCATTGTGTCAGCAAACTAAAATGAAAACTCTCGAAACAGTACATTTGTTAATGAGGAATCTTTGCAAGGCACATTATGAAGCACATGCCGATGAATTGCTTCAACCTTTTACATTAAACAAATTATGCCATGTGCTGTCGAGAGGCAAATAAAGCTGTTCGCTTTAAAAATGAACAATAACCTCCACAGTTTGTGAAGTGATTGAGATATTGTTACCCAGCACCTTCAACAAAGATGTTATGGGAAACAGTGCAAGGAACTACGATACTTACACTAATTGCAGGTATTTGCCGGAGTTGTATGGGAGACAAGATAGCCAACCAATTTTCCTTTAATGCATGTGAGCTTTGTCATCTTCATGGTGTAATTTAATCTTTTCAGGTAGCGGATAAAGAATGTGTGGCAATATGAAATGGCCTTTGACGACACAGGCGAGTAGTGGATGCCACACTTCAGTTCTAATTAAAGTTACATCAGCACAGAGCATGTATGCTACGACCAAGTTGGGTCCATACTTTGGATTACCATGTACAGTGTCGCTCTCTTCTGCATTCCAGAAGATGGAAGCCAGTGTTTCTTTGCTGTTGCCATTTCAATTTAGTATATTTTCATGTTTTCATGCTCTGCAAAATACAGCCAGAGGTTGCACGGTCTTGAAATGAAGACAACTTTTTGTGTTTTCAAGATAAAATTTTAGCTATAATAAACGGAATTTCCAAAAAACAAATTTTATGTTTGGCCTGCCTTCTTTTCGGTGATCAGACATGGGAGCAATTGAGGCATCATGGCACATACGTGCTGCCTTTATGCAAGGGAGGTGTGTGCACAATGCTCCTTGCATGTTGAAAAAAAAAATGGAGACCATCCGTAATTGGTCTTGGTTTGCTTTCTTAGCCACAAGTGTTATCTGAAAATATAGCTGCTTTTTGTTACTCTTTCTGGCGGTGCGTTTTAGATACATAAAAATTATGATGGACGTGCATGTTGAGTGTGATTGCAGGAACGAGAAACTTTATTGGAAGATCCTTTGCAAGAGATGCAAGTGCTTGCCCATTTCATGAAAAAAAAGGCTTTGTTTTCATTGTATACAGTAATCTAAGGGTCAGGCGGACTTGATCACAAAAGCAAAGAGAGAAATTGGTTGACAGAGAAATCCAAAGCCTGCTGACCACATCGTAACTGTCTAGCGCATAGACGACACATGCACGTTGGCCAACAGCATGGGAAAGGAGAAGGGATGGAAAGATGAAAGAGATTGCCATGAAGCACATGTGGTGAAAAGGAGAATGAAGCAAAAATTGGTAGCATTCAGAAAAAGCTAGATATTCTTGATGAGAAAACTGAAACATTGGACAAATAATTAATAGCAACCTTTATCAAGTCTTACCCTTTATCAAGTCTTACCGCCGTATTCAGCAATACATATTGAAGCTCATGCTTGACTTGATATAAATGACGCATGGTGTGAACGCGCCCAAGATGCTCATTGCGTTTCTTTTGGTGCGTTCACGACAGGCGTCATTTAAATCGAGTCAAGCATGGGCTTCAAGTTAAGATGCATTTATGAATACGGGGGTTCGTGTTACGGCATGGTGAGGCTCTCTGGAATGAAGCCTTCATGAACTAGAGAATAGATGGGCCCGTGAGAACCTACTTTTACGTCTTATCGCAGATATCTGAATCACAGGAGCAGTCTGAAGCATGTGGTAGGTTTGTGAAGACTTTCCGAGAAACCTGCATGGGTTTTCTCTGTAATAGCTTGCTGCAGTCGGGTGTATGACTCATTTTGCATTTCCTGATCACCTTGCATATTTCCGCACAATGCTTTCGTCATTACTGTTCAGATTCATTACTGTTCAGTGGTTCAGTGGCCAGTATTGCCTTTTCAGTGGCACTGAAAAGGCAATACAGGCATGAATGTCAAAAGAGGCACTTGTAGGCAGGATAAATGCAAGATTACCATGTTTACATGTCCATAGTTAGTGCTTACAAAGAAGGCAGAAGAAGGATGCCAGGAAAAAATAAGCATTTCGTCTGAGGTTCCTCTCATTATGAAGCTGTTTACAATGATGAGAGCTAAATACAAAAAGTGTGGTCCTAATGAATGGACACGTTCTCCCAGTTGCAATTCATAGTTTAAGATATTGAGGAACTTCAATCCAAGTCCATGATCAATAAACAGTGCAGGAAGCCAGTATAACAGTTTTCATTGACAGTGAGTTGGCCCTAGGATATGATCCAGTTTGCATCTTCAATAAAATGGCTATTTATTGGCTACTATTGATCTGTACAATAAGCGCAGCACGCATACAGAACAGCACGAAGTCCCATTTATGCCTTGGGCCTCACTTATACGATGTTAAAATTGTGGAAGTACAACAGATTCATAAAACCAGCTCTCTTTATCACCTTATCTTAGGGAGGGACTTGTCAATGTTACAGTGCAGAGCACGAACATTTCCTTAGGAGAAGCCTTCCAGTTATTTATGAATTATATGGTAGAGGTTCATTACCTCTTGAAAACTGTTCTGCATAACACTCGTGCTTCTTCACACATCTATCATGATTCGTCAAATACGGGATAAGTTGGGTGCTGCAGATAACTGGTTCCTGCAGAGCCTAACGCTACAGCATCAATAGGTAGCTAAATTTTCATTCTTCGTGTTTGGTCCAGTTCTCTGAAACATACACATAGAACTGAAACTGTTCAATCTGAGTACCAATATTAAATGTGTTATTTTGGGACTTCAATGATTTGCTGAACTTGATGGAAAGTGAAGGACTGTATAGAAAAAATGGCTGTAAGGTCAACTATCATCTTCTGCGCATAACCTTTCAGATACTGCACTAAATATAATCTAAAACACATGAAAAGTTTTTGTAGAACAAAGTACAGCCACACTGGATCACACTAGCATCATTATCATATGTCACTGGTGTGGCACTTCAACACAATGTGGGAACTACCATGGCTCGTACAATGCTCCGAAGGATACGTTGCAATAGCGCAACTATGCTCAATGGCATTTGAACTGTTTCTTGCAATTTACAACTTCTAGCCATGCACTTATTCATTTATGACTTGGATGGTCGTGAACCCTAAGTGCTTTTCTACCTAGCAATACTGCAAGCTTGTCTGCTGACACTTGCTGCACAAAAGAGCAACAGTAGCTTGTCCTCCAGCAGAACTTGAGGGCGGATTACAAGTTCTTGCCAGACTATAGATGAGAAATATGAACATACTCCCAAGCTTCAATATCTTAGCCGGTGTAAAGCTGCAATACAGGTACTGCACTCCCTTAATTGCACTGCTTACAGCTGTCAAACTATACCTCTGGTGCTATGCACATTCTGGGGATGGCAAGAAGTTCCACTAGACAAGGTATGAACCACACAGGCATTTAAAACATTGAGTTAAGGGTGTTTAAGACTGACTAAACACAATTTGCCCCTTGGCTTGGATCTCGATTCCTTTCCCCTCTAGTGTCATTGACTGAAGAGCCACAACAGGAGTAGAGTAGCAATGCTTTGTTGTCTTGCCTGTTTTCTAATAGCAAGAAATTACGCTCTAGCACTGTAGCATAATCAAAGAACAAAAGGTCAAGTTTATTGAGCAAGCTTGATCAACCAGCTCTCCAGTAGTCTGGGCCCCACGTCAGAGGGTATCGTCGTATGGTGTCATGATTACAATAGTGCATGAAGACTACTAGAGGCTGCAGTTTCAGTAGAAGGTAGGGGATAAACCCTAATTAAGAGTAAGCCTTTGCTTTTGACAATGATCGGCCAAATTTAATCACGATTTCCCACTTCTCCGCCGGTGCAGAAATGCCATCGTCTTTTTAAGATTGACCACATTACAAAAACGTACGTACGTACGTACAGTCCTATACACTGCGGCTGGTCGCGTCGCAATCCCGTGTTTCTCTAGTTTTAACGCCCGCGCAATACGTATGTAGTACTCAACAATCGGTTGACTCTGGCGCAGTTTTAGAAGACGATCGTTGTCGTGCTGTTTGCGCATCACAAACGCGTCACACACAGACACACACACACACACACACACACACACACACACACACACACACACACACACACACACACACACACACACACACACACACACAACTCGATTGTGCAACGCGCGCTGTTCCATCTTGCATCGCTTCGTTCGTGGTCGTGCTGTTTGCGCGAACAAACGCGTCACACACGCAACTCGATTGCTCTGCGCACCCCAAACGCCAAAACGCGATGTTCCACCTTCGTTCGTGGTCGTGCTATTTTGCGCATACACATTCGTCACACACGCAACTTAATTGCTCGTTGCACACACCAAGCGCGTCACACACACACAGCATCGATTGCCGTAAAACCCGCTGTTCCACCTTGTATCGCTTCGTTCGCACAAACCCTGCGTTAGCGCATATTTCTATGGGCCCCGCGCGCGCGCGCATGGGGACTAGAGCATTTCAGGAGCTAGGCGCGTTTTTCACACGACGACTAGGGACCTAGACTGCCCTAGGGCGAAAAGTTACCTAGATAAATAGTTCCCGTCGGTGCCGCGGGGGCGGCGCTGCAGTCGACCGGCTGCACAGGCGAGCGAATGTAAATGCGCTACCGGGTGTCACCCCGCCAGCACGATATTATGGAGGCTGAGGTAAAGAAAATGCTACAGCTCGGTGTTATTGAGGCGGGTGAGAGTGATTATACCTCCCCTTTGATTTTAGTTGAGGTACCGGGCAAGGAACCTCGTCCTTGCGTCGACTACCGCAGGCTTAATTCCATCACTAAGGATCAAATTTATCCGACCCCTAACATCGAGGAGCGCCTTGAAAAAGTTAGTAGCGCTCAGTTGATTTCCACCCTAGATCTTGTCAGGGGTTATTGGCAGGTTCCACTTACAGAAGAGGCTAGTAGGTATGCGGCGTTCATTTCACCAATGGGAACATTCCGTCCTAAAGTGTTGAGTTTTGGTTTGAAGAACGCGCCATACTGTTCTTCAAGCCTCATGGATAAGGTGTTGCGGGGACAGCAAGAATTCGCTTTACCGTATTTAGACGACATAGCGATATTCTCCGCATTCTGGTCTGAGCATATGGCACACTTGCGGGCAGTGCTAACCCGCCTGCGCGAAGCAGGCTTGACAGTCAAGGCTCCCAAGTGCCAGTTAGCACAGTCCGAGGTTGTCTACCTCGGTCACGTGATTGGTCGGGGTCGTCGCCGCGCCTCTGAAATAAAGGTGGCCGCTGTGCCAGACTTCCCGCAACCGCGCACGAAGACCGATATTCGGTCGTTCTTAGGTGTCGCCGGCTACTATCAGAGGTACATCCCCAGGTACTCTGATATCGCGGCTCCCCTGACGGATGCTCTAAGAAAAACCGAGCCCCAAACAGTCGTCTGGGACGAGACAAAGGAAAGAGCTTTTAGCGCCCTAAAGAGCGCCCTAACAAAGCCAGCCTGTGCTACGATCGCCAGACTACACAAAAGGGTTCGTTGTTCAGTGCGATGCTAGTGAGCGAGGCATGGGCGTTGTACTGTGCCAACGGGGAAATGAAGAAGTGGCACACCCCGTCCTGTATGCTAGTCGTAAGCTGACCAGTCGTGAGCAGGCGTACAGCGCCACCGAGAAAGAGTGTGCGTGTCTCGTGTGGGCCGTTCAGAAATTGGCATGCTACCTAGCCGGCTCGAGGTTTATCATTGAGACGGATCACTGCCCTCTCCAATGGCTGCAGACCATCTCTTCCAAAAATGGCCGCCTCCTGCGCTGGAGCCTCGCTTTGCAACAATATTCCTTTGAGGTGCGTTACAAAAAGGGGAGTCTCAACGGTAACGCCGATGGCTTAAGTCGAAGCCCCTAACGTAGGAATCAGCCTCAGAGTTGTTTGTTACTGATGTTTTTCTTCCTGAGGCAGGATTTTTAACATATTGCTTTGGTTTAGTGTTGCAAAGTGATGACGTGCTTTCTAGTGCAATTTTCCAATTTGTGGACGTGTTCTGGGTGCTGCTAGACTACTGCAACGAACTAGGCAGTAGTATAAAAGGGGAAAGAGCCTGTCATGGCTTAGTGAGGGTTGTGTCGTGCTTGCTGACTGAGCGGTTGAGTTTCGGCGTAGTTCTAACGCTTGCCGGGAACGAGAACAAAAATGTCAACTCTCCCGAAGTCACTTTGCACTGTCCTGTGTGAACCTGAACGAGAGAACGAGGCCTTCTCTGTGCGCTGCGCTCAAGAACCGCCGAAGGACGACCGACTTCGGTTATGAGCATCATCGAGCGACATCCCTCCGGACAGCGGATGCAGTTCCTGACCATCGGGATCTCCTTCTCCCGGCGGGGCGGTCTGTTACCTTTCGCCTACGACGCGCGGTATAGCCGGCGCGGATGCAACGGACGCCGGGGCTTCATTCAAAGCGGCGGACATTTTGGCCCGTTCAGCGCTGCCGTAACGCCTCCTGCCATGCGCGTCCAGGCATGTTTCAATGCCACGTGTATTCGTGTGTGCGTGTGTGTGTGTGTGCATATTGGTGCCCACGCTTGTCAAAGCGCGGCAGCCGGGGAGAGGAGCTCCCCCAACTGTGAAGCGAGGAGGTCTGACCGGCGCCGGCCCGGCGGATGCGTCACCTACTCGTCTCAACGTGTCTCTCAGCGTGTCCGTGCCCCGCATCACGTGCGCCTCTGACGAGGCGTTCCCTCTTGCCCTCGACTCCGAGAGTATAAAAGCAGCTGCCCCCGGACGCCAAGAGAGAGGCTCCTATTTCTTCTGTCGAGTAACGTGCTCTCCCGTCACTCCACATCGGTCGACCTGACCGCCCGCTCTTCTGCGATGCTAGAATAAACAAGTTGTTCTGTTACCAGTCGACTCATGCTTTGCCAGGACCTTCGGATGCTTCCAGTTGTGCCCCAGGCCGCCAGGCCAACGCTACCCTTGGGGCTTGCGACCCAGATTGCAACATCACGTATTCGGTTATTGCTCCCACTGACATTCGGTCGAGGTTACGCAGCGCCTGGTTCGCAACGCCGTTAGGGCCCGGCGCTGACGTCGTGCGCAGCTTGTGCAGCACATCGCAGTCCTAGGCCTCCGAAATGTCAGCGCCCAGATGTTCGTTGGGAGCTATCGCGTAGTATGGCAGGAGCATGTAGCTGTGACTCTAGGTGTTAATATGCTGGCTGGCAAGTTTTGGGAGCAGCTCCGCGTCGGTGCCTGGGTGTCGGTGTACTATTTGCATGCTGGTGACTTGGCGTTGCCGGGTTCCAGCAGGTGTCGCACCTGGTGGTATGTTTTCTTGATGCCAAGCGGGCCGTTCAGGCTGCTTTCTAAATTTTATTTCATCATTCATCATTAGTACCGAAGGCGGTCCCGAGGTTACAAGAACTATCAGCGGGACCTCCTATTGGTACTATGCAGGAATTAATACATTATGGCAGATGTGATCCAACTGCTGACGTTCCAGTATAAAGATCTGTGCCTTTATTTTCCGTGCGAGCTTCGCTATGCGCCGTCGCAGGTTGTTGTGTCATTGACACTGCAGCCTGTACGTGAGGCTTACGCGCGCTTCCCACATGTGCCGGTAGCGGGAATCCGTCTATGACTGCTCTAGAGACGCCGCCATTTCGTACGTCGTCGAAGTCACGTCATGGTCGAGCGACCTGTTCCACTTGTTGAGATCCGTTATAGAGCCGGGTGCCATTTCTTCTCGCAGCTTACGGAACTTATCGCAATTTGTAATGCTAGCCGTGGCCGTCTTCGCATTACAGGCGGCGGTTTCAAAAGACAGCGACAAAATGTAATGATCACTGCCGACCGCGTGAACTGTGTTTTGACACCGAGTACCTGGGGATATGTTTTTGCAGAGCGAAAGGTTTAGCATGGTGTTTAAACAGACTGTTACCTACCTGTATTAGTTTGCGTGGGTCATTGTGGACAGTAAGACCGAGATCGAAGGTGGTCACCCATAACCGGGTGCCCTGGCGATTAGGTTGAGGATCACCCCACTCTGGGTGCTTGGCCCTGAAGCCTTGGGCTACGTTGGCCAGCAAAGTCACCTTGCGGAGGACTCGTGAGATGTCAGCGCCCCTGTCTCGTGGTGAGTTGTAAATACTGAGGAAGAAGAGCGGGCCGTCTTCCCTACTCCTCAGCAGTAATTCAAGGACTGTGTTTTGAATGTCTGTGCCTTCAATTTTGTATTGTGTGGCTATAAGGTTGCGATGTAGTAGGATGGCCGTGTTGTGGTGAAGCCCGTCAGCCTGTCCTAGCTGATTGTATGGAGTGTAACCTGGTTCTTTTACGGGAGCGTTCGTCTCTCAGAAACTATAATGTCCGGTATGTCTTGGGTGTTCTGTTGCACTTTAAGCTGCAAATGCTCCCGCATAGTTCGGTAGCTCCTGGTGATCCACAGTCATATTGTCCGCCTTGTTTGTGGGGCAGAGTTACGTTTGTGTCGGTGCGCGGGCCTGCGTGGCAGGCTGGCGTTCGTGTGTGGCTCGCATCTTATAAATTTTCTCTAATATAAAGTTTTGGTGGGAGTCGCTTTTTTCTTGTACTGCGACGAGCTCTGTACTGTGTTTGGTTTGTGCTGCCTCCGCAGAGCTTTTGAGCGTAGTGTATGTGCTTATCGCGTCCATGCCGAACACGAAACACCTGAAGGTTTGTGTTGATGAGTTGGATCACGTTAGAGCGCGTCTCTAGCTGAGCTCCTAGACCGCACCTCAAAGCGGCACTTGCCAAAATGAAACGAGGAACAGCTCCGGGCAGGGACAAGGTAGCGGTAAGGCTTCTAGCCAACCTCCCCGACCTAGCCTATGAGCAGCTCCTCACTTACTTTAATGCAATCTGGCAAGGTGACACCCCTCTTCCCATTGACTGGAAAACGGCGTTAGTCACCTTCATCCCTAAACCAGGAAAAGCCATAAACACTGACAATCTCCGGCCCATCTCCCTCACCTCTTGTGTGGGAAAGCTGATGGAGTCTATGGTACGGGATAGATTGTCCACCCATCTAGAAACCCAACACATCTTTGCAGACACCATGTACGGCTTCCGCCCACACATGTCCGCGCAGGATGTCCTACTACAACTTCATACGGATTTTCTCGAGCCAGTCGAACACCCTAGTGATGGTAAGGTAGTCCTTGCGCTAGACCTAAAGGGTGCCTTCGATAACGTCACGCACGAAATCATCCTAACCCACTTATCCCAGGTAGACTGTGGATTCAACACCTTCAACTACATTAAACAATTCCTCACAGACCACCAAACCTTTATCCGGATACAAAACACGGAACATGGCCCGTACCAACTCGGTACGCGAGGTACCCCGCAGGGAGCAGTACTCTCACCACTCCTTTTCAATCTGGCCATGATGAAGCTTCCTGCCCTACTGGGTGAGGTCCCAGGCGTGCAGCATGCTCTGTACGCCGATGACATCACGTTGTGGGCTACTCACGGATCGGTTGGAACAATCGAGGCCAACCTGCAGCATGCGGCGGCTATTGTGGACGAATATGCCCGTCGATGCGGCCTGGAATGCTCCCCGACCAAATCGGAATTTGTGCACTTACGACCGAACCCGAAGTGCACCACTAAACTCAACCTATCCCTATGTACAGGCCCCATCCCGGAACGCGACGAGATCCGAGTTTTGGGCCTTTACATACATAGGAACCGCAAAATGGATACCACTATTCAAAAGCTCCGTAAGGTGGGGGACCAAGTGGGTCGTATGATCCGCAGGGTATCCAATAAAAAGGGGGGCTTGCGATGCAAAGACGCTTTGCGGCTAGCGAACGCATTCGTAACCAGCCGAATACTCTACTCGGCACCCTATCTCCACCTACGCAAATGCGATGAAAACGCCCTTGAGGTGATTTTACGCAAAATCTATAAGAGAGCCCTCGATCTTCCCATAACTACGTCCAACAAACGTCTCCTCGAATTGGGGATGACGAATAGTTTTGGAGAACTGCGTGAGGCTCATCTTAATAATCAATTCTTGCGGTTGAGCAAAACACCAGCGGGAAGCCGCCTCTTGTCCCGCTTGCACATCCGATATATAACCCACACGGAACCCAGAGTCTCACTGCCAGAGGCATGGCGTCTCACCTTACAGGTAAACCCTCTCCCTTATAACGTGACACGAGATACTCACGAGGGCCGCCGCCAAGCGCACGCTACAAGGATCACCAGAACATATGGAGATCGCCCGGGAGTATTCTATACGGACGCTGCCGGCCCTCACCACGGGGGTTGGTTTACGGCGGCAGTCGTCCATCAAAACACACCCGTTAATGGTCTCACTTTCCGGGCCCCCAATATTACTTACGCGGAGGAGGTGGCCGTCGCGCTTGCTGCCGCAGATCCAGCGTCTCGGGTCATCATCACTGATTCGAGGGGTGCTTGCCGCAATATAGAACAAGGCCAAATTCCATATCGTGCCTTCCAAATACTTAAGAAATGTGAGAACCAGGGATTCCAACCCCGCCGCTCCATTATTTGGGCCCCAGCTCATCAGGGAATAGAGGGGAACGAAGTAGCCGACGCTACAGCCCGCGCGCTTCATTTCCGGGCGTCGCCTCTATCACCCGTCGACGAGATCCCTGAATTCAAACCGGCAATCACCTTTAAAGAAATCATACAGCTGTATCAGCTTAATCACGGCCGATACTTCCCCCCTTGCAAAGGCCTCAATAAGACGGAGGAGCGCTGGCTTCTCCGTCTCTACACAAATACAGTACTGTGCCCGGCGGTGCTGAAACACTTCAACCCGGCATTTTGGGCAGTGCCCGCACTGTGGGGAGGTGTTTGCGGACACATACCACATGGTGTGGGCATGCCCCTCCAACCCTGCTTTCCCCCCAAACCCCCACCCTACCAGAGAGGACTGGGAGGCCACCCTGCTCGGCTGCTCAACCCTCCAGGAACAACGTGCCCTGGTGGCCCGAGCCAAAGCCGCTGCAGACGCCACGGGGGTCCCGGACTAGGGACCGCCCCCAAGACTTTGTAAGGGCTGGGCCCTTAGGGCTGAGCTCACAGCTCTCTTGTAAATAGTAGAAATAAAGTTTGTAACCAACCAACCAACCTAGACCGCAGATAGCCAATGCTGCGGCTCCGGCAATGTGTGCATCCGTATGGTGCGAGGCAGTGGATGCGGCTGCCTATGTTGGTCTGAGCTTTGTGATTCTGGTGCCACGCTAGAGGAAGTGGGGGACGATTCCTGTGTTAGTGATACGAGTGTGGATGTCGGTGTGGATGTGTGCGAGGCGAGAGCTCTGTCTAGTTAGTCCTCGCGCAGGAACTGCTTAACTTCGTTAGTCAACACGTAGTGGTCTCCCTCAATGCTAGGAGGTGCTAAAGCCGAAATGGTTTCTTCGGTTAAGCAGGAACCGCAAGTGGAGTCGCGTTGCTTCTGGAGCTGGCCATAGCTGTGACACAGTTGTATAACATCAGCTACTGTTTTCGCTTTCTTGGTGGAAAGCATCTGAAATGCGTCGTCATGGACACATTTCAATATGTGTTTGATCTTGTCGGCCGCTGTCATTAATGGGTTGACACGCTTCCAAAGACCGACCACATCTTCAACATAGCTTGAGTAGGCCTCGCCATGTTGTTGAGCTCGACTGCGCAAACGTAGTTCGGCACAACATGGGAGCGGCTGGACGACCGAATAGCTCAATGAGTTTCGTTCTGAAGGCCAACCAGGTAGTAAGGTCAGTCTCGTGGTTTCTGAACCACCGATTGGCGGCTTCAGTCAATTAAAATATCACATTGTTGAACTTATGCGTGTCGTCCCATTTGTTGTGCTTGCCTACCCGGTCGTATGATTCAAGCCAATCCTCCAAGGCCTGGTCGTCGGCTCCGCTGAGGAAAGCAGGGTCACGTTGCCTAACGGTACCGGAACAGACCAGAGTCGGAAGCAGGGAAGCAACCGGCTGCTCTTCTTCCGTGGCCATTGCAGAAACAGGAGGCAAGGTACAGCTGCCGAGATGCAGGGTTTTAGGGAACCAGGAAACTCCACCACATATAAAGGGGACGTTTGGAATTTACCGACAAAAACAGGGATTGGCGCCAAAGCTTCGGGCTTCTGAACCGTCATCTTCTTGGATGAGCGGCGTACTCTGGTTCTCTGAGTGTCGATAACATTTTTCACTACGCTACTTAATTTAGCTATCTGGGACTGCTGAGCGGAATTTTAGGCTTCCTGGGCCGAACTCTGAGTTGTCAAGGCAGAATTCGCCTTGGTATACTCTCTCACCTGTGAGTTAGATGCCAGCGACGGCGGGGGTCGCTGTTACCGTGTCACAATTCTGGGCGGCTCTCCGAGACCTTGACTGGACGAACAGAGCCGGTTTGCCGAGGGGGTTCATTGGGCTGAGCGAGATCTCAGACGGCGGCCTCGGGAACGTCGCCTGGGTGTTGAGGTTGTCCATTGGATTGGAACGGCTACAATGACGTGGACCGGGCTCGGAGGGGCGGTGAGCGGCCGCTGGATGTGCCGATGTGGGACGGGCTGCGCAGGGTGGCCCGGGCAGGTTCTTGTGCTTGCTTTGCTTGAGGGGTGTGTGGCTTCTTGACGAAGTGTAATTTGCGGTTTGAATTGCTAGTGTTGCCTACCTCGACGCAGGCGACGCCGCGTGGCATGCATGTAGGATCTTCGCCCGGCTTGGGTGGGAATTGCTCGTCCCCGCCGCAACGGTGACACCACTGCTTGCGTGGCAAAGGACATACGCCTGTGCGATAACCCACTTTCCACAATTTGTCGCATGACTCAACCAGGTTGTGAAGTGGGTAGGATGTGATGTAGTTGCTGTGATAGAATGTTCATTTCAGGAGGGTGTTCTTTGTGAGGGCGACCACCAGGTGCCTAGTCAGACCCTTGCGTCTGCCGCTCACAATAGCCACGTCGGGGTTGCTGGCTTGGAGGTCGGCCAGTATACCTTCGTCCGAGAAATCGCCGAATGCGTGAAACATGATGCCTCGCACGGCGTCATCCGGAGGGTACACGTGAAGGCTGATGGTGCGAGTGCCCACATTGATAGATTTGATGCGGAGATAGGCACGGGGACGCAGAGAGTCGACGACGCTCATTGTGCAAGTGTTGTTGATGGGATGCGTCCATAGGTGACGCCGGATTGCAACGAGGCTGCCTTGAGCAGGACCTTGTCTAGCTGCCATGGTGGCACCATGGTGACGTCGACGGGCAACTGCGGGTGTCCCACTATGTGGATGGCGTCCACCGGCATTTTCGGTAGCGGTGCGCGTCAGCCTTGTGGCGGTGGGTGCTGCTTGGGGTTCCATGTGCTCTATTCCCTGCCGTACGAGCTCTCTTCCGCCGCACTCAGACAGCGAGTTTCCTTGCCTTCAGTCCTGATCTCGTGGCCGCGTAGTTCTTGAATAATGTAGCCAGATTACTTCCGCGGCCGTTCGACCATTCTATTTCTGAGATAAGTTCTCATTAGACCTCGTACTGCATGTCGTTGGGCTACTGGGCACGTCGAGGGAGCAACTGCTGTGGCGCGAGGCCTACCGGAGGCCATGCTCGAGCTAAGTTTGTTAGACTTAAGTCGGCGAGCGTTATGGGGAAACTAAAATTCTCCCAGGAGAATAATTGAAGGTTCAGCATAGAGGGTGCTGTCTACGTCATTCTAATACCTTCCCACACCCACTCCGGCCGGAATCATGCAAGTCGCTGAAGTTGGCGCGGCGAAAACATCGAAAATCGCAAGAGCTGACCTAGAGTGCTACCGTTCTCTCGGAGTACTTGCTTCGCGTCTTCTACTGCGCATGTTTTAACTGCACCTACCCATGACTTCAGCGACAGATGTTTCAGGCATTGGCTTGGGAGCCGTCCTTCAGCAAATTTGCAGAAATGAGCTATTTACAGGGGCTTTCGCATCTCGTATCGTACCCCCGCAGAGCAAGCGCACTCCGTACACGACGTGATGTATTAGCCTGCCTTTTTGTTTGTGAACATTGGCATGTTTACCCAAGGGGCTGCCGGTCGACGTTTCAAACTGGTGAGTGAGCTCTTGCTGCATTGTTATCTTCCATAGAGCGCCCTCTAAGAGTTCCTCGATGGAGTGCTCGACTCCTCTACTCTAACTTCGACAGTCAGTATCGCAAGGGTGATGAAAATGTGTTAGGAAATGCAATGTCGCGCCTTTCTGTTTCTGCAGAATCTGAACCAGTTCTAGATGTGGAGGTAATCTTTTTGGTTTCTGTATGCATTACAAAAGAAGAGTTCCAGAAAGCTGCACTGGCTGACCCGCCTTGTCAGGCTATAAGAGATAAAGTACTCATATGGTGCAGCAATGCTGTTGATTTGCCGCAATATGACAGGTGTATGTATGCTTACAGTCTGAACTATCCCACGCGAATAATCTTCTCTGAAGTGATCGCATTATTCCTCCCGCTTCCATGCGTGCAAAACTCCTCTTCTTTGCTTATCAGGGCCCTTTGGGTGTCACCATTACAAAACTTGGACTAAGAGGCATCAACTAGTCAAAGTAGTCAAAGGATGGAGAAATGCTGCAGATGTTCTACTGGAATTGCAGGCATTTGTTTCCGTACTGTCTCAATTATCCTACGTGAATAATCTGCGTCACCGAGGAGAAGCTATCGTTCCTTCTGCGTCCTTGTATCAGAAACTTCTGTCTATTGCTCATGAAGGTCATTTACGCATCACTGAAGCAAAGCTCAGTCAGAGGCATGTACTGGTGGCCTCACATGCATAGACAAGCTGATAAATCTGCAGGAAACTGATTTGTTTGTCAGCAAGCAGATAAATTCACGATATGTTCTTTCGCTACCCTTGAGCCTGTGGAATGGCCTCTTCGAACTTGGCAAAAATTACCCACAGGCATTATAGGTCGTATAAATCGAGCTCCATAGTATCGCCTTAGTCATAGTTGACTATCATTCCATGTTTCTTCAAGTTGCCCTGATGCGTTCAGTCACGTCCAAAGCTATCAGCTATTCTCTCGCTTCTTTATTCAGTAGAAAAAGGTTTCCTGATGACATTGTGTCCGACTATAGACAACATTTTTCTCCTGCTTAGTTTGAAAACTTCCTTAAAGATTGTGGCATTGAGCATTTCCTGTCTTTACTACCCGCAGCAAAATAGCTAGGTAGACAGACTCAACCGCGTCCTGAAAGAACTCGTACAGGTTGCTATATTGGAACCAAGAAGCCTTAGTTCTGCGGTGCTAGAATACATCACAATCTATAGGTATTCTCCACATATGACCACAGGTGCTTCTGCGGCGATAGTGCTCCATAGTCATACAGCGAGATCTTCATTCAATGTCGTAAACATGGCTAGAATTTCTCAGCAATTTGTGTTTCTTGAGTTGCGCCAGGAAGTGCAACGACAAATGCTACAAAAACAGAAAAAAGTCAACACGTACGTATACTGTCAGCACGCGATAGAACTCCCTCAGTTTCGTCCAGGAGGCCTTGTAGTACGTATCTCGCCAGCCTGGTCTGCAGGATAGTATAAAATACTTTCTAGCTTCAAAACGCCAATCGTCGCAATGCTTCTAAACTGGTGAAACATCAGGTACGACAGAATTCTCTTGAAAACTGTGACTACCCAAACCTTGTTAGTTCCTACCTGTTCTTCCGATTTCTACTGGTAAAGTTTGTACTGTACATACTCCATTCCTACCTGCTGTCTTACCCCTTCGACCGATTACATGCTCTGCAGAGAAATCTGTTGGCATTCCATCTGTCACACCGTCCCAAGACAGGGCTCCTCAAGGAACTCACAACAGCGATGCACATAATCCCAGCCTATCTACGACTACGAGTAATGATAACTGATAGCTGCATAACTACAATCATTTCTCCGTGCATCTACTCGAAGTAGACAACCCCAGGTGCGATTTAAGGATTATGTCTTATAATAGCTGTACAGTTTTCGTTGGCATGGGAATGTTCCATCCAACTTTTTCTGTCGGACTGCTCCTTTATGGTTTATACAATATTGGTGAGATCCTTCAGGTTGCTATAATTAGTATGTCAGTATATCTTGCTGTTCTTAGCACCTAATAAACTTGATCGGTAAACGAGTACTTCTTCCTTTCTAGGCTCTACAGAGGGTTCTTCCTTCTGTAAGAATTGCTTCTATGACAAAAATATATTGTCCTACATAACGGTTAAGCAAATAGCATCCTTCAAACGGGGGGGGGGGGGGGGGCGGTTCCTGCAGTATAAAGATGCAGTACCCACACCTCCAAGTCAGCTACAGTAAATGACCTTCATAGGACTTCGGCGGTTTACACCAAAATTGTCTCTTTATGACACTTCGGTCAAATAGTATTCTTGAAGCGGGGGCTTTTCTTTGAAGATTCCCCCAATATAAACCTGAAATACGCACCCTTCCACATCATCCACGGTCAGAGGACCGTCATTCACGGCTTAGGTTCGCTGCGAGACAGCGAGCCTCGCTTCTTTGTTTACCCAAAATGGGTACATCCATGTCGTATTTAAGTTCGCAGTCCACAAAATTATGTCAACTTGTTTGCAGTGTAGGTGAACATCCATGCATTATGTAAACAATGTTATGCGTGATATATTTTAGAATTCAATCTCATTTTCAATGTAGTTGTATATGTGCTTTCTATTCGAGAAATTTGATAGTTCCTGCTATCGCTTGTATAATACTGCCCATAGTATGCAACTCCGATAGGAAGATGCAAGTCATACTTTCAGTCTTGAGTAATACTGTCAGTTTGAATATTCTAATCCGTAAGGAGGAATCCAGTTCACTAAATACATTGAGTGCTACGGTATTTAACGCATTGTATATTCACAAGATCCTTAAAGTTACCATGAAACTGGATGTAGGTTCCTTCATTTCTATTGCATTAACTTGAATATTGTCAATATACATTGCTCTGCAAATGATATGGGTCCTCTAGAAAACATTGCTAGTTGCGTCACGTATACAGTTCCTACTTTTTGTGTGCAAGTCATTTCTGTGTGTTTAAGTAATCTGGCTTTATAAGCGAGGTAACATATTCCACTTCTCTTTTAAAGGAGAGGTGATGTCATATCTTCAATTTCAGTTTCGGATTGCTGTGGCCGCTAGCACCACGCCGCGCCCAACATTGCAAGAGCACTGCGCCGCGTTCTCTTTCACCTCTGCTGAAATAGGACAGTCTTCGTTTGGTCCCCGAACAAGGAAGTTATCTTATGCTGCGGCGCTCTATGCCCCCGGCCATTGGCCTTACACTGTAGGCCCCACGTTGAGGCCGCCCTGTCAGGGGATCACTAGAAATCAGCAAGAATATGGTTAAAAAATGTGGAGAAGCTGTGTGTCGCCATGTTGCCGTTTGATACTATCGAACAGCCCTGAACATTAGCGATGTATTCTTCAGTGCGTAGAATTTTATCAATTATCTGAATGTGGTCGAATCATCCTGCAGTTCTGCTGCTAGGTTTAACAAATTCTAATTCAAACAGGATTGTGAGTTCGTTAGTAAAAAGTGTCTTTGGCCTGTTGGTAATTGTCAGTGTGGATGGTAATGTTGGACGATTGTCTAGTTTAAGGTAGTGTTCAGGTTTATTTTGGTGTATGTGTGCTCGTACTTATCCACTAGCCAAAAAACTATGCTACCATTCTTTTTTTTTCGTAAAGAGAATTTCATTCCGAAAACTAAGATTTAAGATGATTCAACTGTCTGAGGCAGTTATGATTTTAAGTTTCTTAGCTGTCTTGACCTCGCTTATAATTTCTCTAGTGGCAGGGACGGCCCCAACGATGCCTTCGGTTTATGTTCAGTTTTCTGAAAGCTGCCCCTGCTATCTTCCCCACAACAACCTCTCCGTGCCGCCCTCTCTGTCCTTTCTTTTTCTGCGGCCGCACTCCCACTCTCCCATTCTTTTCCCATCGTCTTAGTAACCATGTCTGGAAACGTGAAATGACAGCGCTCATGTTCATTTTTATGTCTTTCTCTACAGCCAGCGGAGAACGACCGCACGTGATGTCACCCTACTAAACTGTTAAAACTGACCTGTCGATGATGAGAACGCCACCATCGAGAAAATAGACAACCTGTTGAAGCGTAGGCCAGCCTTTCCGAAGCACCTGATACCTGTTTGGAAAATTCTGCACAAAATAAAGCAATCACCGCCGGGAACCGTAATGCCAGCCATGTTTCGTGGGGCCAAACCGACAACTGATGCTAGAAAAAAATTGTTTCGGTTTGGTTTAACCAACGGTTAAACTAAAACATTTTCATCCACCAGACGGAAGCAGGAAGCTACACAAAGCTCATGTGCAAATTTAAGACACATTTTCTCTCGAGGCCCCATATGGTATGTGATCGAACCTGCAATATATTCACTGTCTGACGAATGAAATACTGGGGTATTAGATGAGGAAGACGATCAAGCCAGTTGGTCTGCTTTGGGGTTTAAACAATTCCTACCATGCCTGTACGCCGACTGCAGCTCGATAGTAAGATGTGAGGCCTTCTGGAATTTGTGGATTTTGTTGACAGATCAGGGGGGTTTTTGTAGCCTGCGTACGTGTTTTACTTCACTAACTGAGACTTAGGAAATTTCCACTCTAGTGAGCTTGGGTACTATATGTATTGATTTCATGGGCAGCATGTATGGCTTGCAATTTAAGTAGCACCCGGTCGGACATTTCTCTTGTATGTGGGCGAAAACCAAATTCTAAATAACATGGGCTCACAAACGCGACTCGTCCTACTCTGGAAAAATTCGTAGGGTCCCTGTGCGCGACACTGTTACTCTGAGAGACAGTATCATCAGAAGCCAACAAACACTGACATCAAAGACAACATAGGGGAAATTACTTGTGCTTAATGAATTAAAAATAAAGAAACGATAAATTAATGGAAATTATTCATTAATTAAATGCATCGCACGGGAAATGCGAAGGTTGTGGTTTCGGTTCCCACCTGCGGCAAGTAGTTTTTTCATCCAATTTATTTTCAATTATATTTATGGTTTCTTTATTTTTAATTCATTAAGCACAAGTAAGTTTCCCTATGTTGTCCTTGGTGTCAGTGTTTGTTGGCTTCTGATAATATGAGTAATAAAAATCAGGCCCCTCGGTTAATCCCCTTCCTTCTTATTACATAACGAGGGTCTCGAATCCGGCAACATTGGTGTCTTCAGGTGGCACGTGTGGGTTTATTGACCAGTTGCCTTGACCCAGAAAGATCACGTTCTCGTGACGCCTGCGGTAAGAAGGACGTTCCACGTCCGCCGCCAAGGTCTGTGAGTGGTGGCGCTGGCTAATACTCCCAGGGTTCTACTAGGACAAATAAATGCACAAGAAAGTGGATGGGGAAACGGTGCCGCGGTAGCTTAATTGGTAGAACATCGCACGCGTAATGCGTAGGTTGTGGGTTCGGTTCCCACCTGCGGGAAGTTGTTTTTTCATCCACTTTATTTCGATTAATTTATCGTTTCTTTATTTTAAATTCATTAGGCAGAAGTAATTTCCCCTATGTTGTCCTTGGCGTCAGTGTTTGTTGGCTTCTGATGATATGAGTAATAAAAATCGGGCCCCTTGGTTAACCCCCTTCCTTCTCGTTTCTTAGAGACAGTGTATCATAAAGGTTATGAACAGGGACAAAGTGCCTCAGAAAGGCTGGCCAACGTTTCCATAGGAGGACCTACCTTCGCCTTTGACGAAAATAGGTCCTCCTATTGAAACGTTGGCCAGCCTTTTTGAGGCACCTTATCCTTGTTTATAACCTTTATACCACAGTACGCAATTCCATCTGTGAGCCCCTTTCATGATTTTGGATTTCAGAGACGGTAGTATCACTAGCAGTAACTCGATGGCCGTGTCGGTGAACCGTCGTAGTTTTGCAGTTATTACGCGATGTATAACACTACGAAGGACGGTCATCTTTTGCTGTGGTCTGCGAAGGTTTTGCATAGAATCATAACTTTCGTGCCACTACCGCAGCATCCTGGTTCATTGACCTGCCTTGTTCACGTTGTTTCAAAACTTCTAAGATAATGTCAAGCTAAGCGCTCTCTTGCCGAATGGGAGCCAGTCTGAGACGAGCGAGCACTGCAATAGCTTCCATGGCAGTTCTGTTCAAGAGTCCAGTCACAGCCACAGTTGTGCAGTCAGCCTGTGGAACTTATACAACTGGCCATGTGGTCAAATAGATAACGTCGCCCATTGAATATGAGCAAACAAGAATGCGACAGTAGGTATGCCACCATTCTTTGATGAAATTATCCAGAATTATACGTGGCCCTGGGAAGGCCCCCAGATAAACAAGCAAAGCAGCGGCATGATATGAAAAAGTCGGCAAAAGAAAATTTGAGAAATCAATTGCAGAGAAGTCAAAAAGGAAGCATGAAAATCGAGTGTCGAGAAAGAAGTATACCTGCGAACCAGCCTAGTTGGAACAGATTCATCTTAAAACTTTTTGTGCGCAAACAAACAGGCACGAAGGATAGAAGAAACACAAGGACGAGCGCTTTGTAACAACTGGTTTTATTTCTGAAGAACCACCTGCTAAAATACCCAAAGATCTGCGCGATCTAGTCAACAAAGCACGCCTATACCGCATATAATACACACAGATATGCGCTGTCAAGTCAAAAGAGCACGTCTATAGTACATATAACACTTGTGATAAAAAGACGTGGACCAAAGCCACAAGTGTTATATGAACTATAGACGTGCTCTCTTGACTTGACAGCGCAGATCTGTGTGTAATATATGCGCTATAGACGTGCTTTGTTCAGTAGATCGCGCAGATCTTTGGGTATTTATGCAGGTGTTTCTTCAAAAATAAAAGCACTTCTTAGAAAGCGCTCGTCCTTGTGTTTCTTCTATTCTTCGTCCCTGTTTGCGCACAAAACGTTTTAAGAGAAAGAAGTGATGCAAACAGAATGGGACCATGGCATGCGTTTAACGAGGAAAGTTGAACTTCACAGAAGTGAAAAAAGATCTAAGTAATAGAAAATATAAAGAGGTCGTATACGCAGAAGTGAAAAAAAAAATTGGCGAAGTGGTTTGTGACTACTTTGCTTGAATGGGAATTACATCAACGTCAACATTAATGAGTAATAGGTTGTGTCATAATTTTAGCCTATTGTGCACTTTCTTTTTTTACTGGAGTTAAAAAGACTAAACACGGTAATAAATACCGCGGAATACGTAAACTACGCATAGGCGCATATAACGTAACTAGCATGTTGATACTTTTGTGCGCCTACTTCTGAGTTTACTAAAAATGTATGTATTTGGAATCTTCCCTTGTATTCTGTTGATGGTGCTTGCAATTGCTTACGTCAATTGACTGCGTAAACGCTAGATTCCTTGTGTGGCTTAGATATTTGCACATGAGAGTGCTTGCTGTCTTATGCCTAAATGTTCTCATGCTCAGACTTGACGCACTATGAATTTTCATTACCTGATGAGCTGTTTGTGATTTACATATGCTCACTTAACTATTCGTGCAAGGTGAAAATTTGCGTTTAGTCTTGTAGGAGCAGGGCATCATAAAATCGCCAAATGACGAATCATTCGCGCTGAAATTGTTTTACTTGCCTGAAAAGAGTGTCACAGGCATCCAAGAAAAGAACCGCAAACTTCCAAACAGGCAAACTGAATACACTTAGGGCCCGAATGGCCAACACGGCGGAATGTCCAATAGTGTTCATTTACAGTGTTCGGACGCTCAAGTGCGCTAGGCATTATGTCTCTTGAACATTCTATATGATTCTAAAAGAGGCGCTTACAACGAACAAGGGAAATAATAGAGACAAGATATATTGTCTTTGTCTCTCATTTTAGGTACCTTTTAAAAATCTGTTGATACCAACACGGCCACGTGGCCATTCTTATCAATTCATCCTCATTAAAATTCTTATTCGTTCGACATTAGACCCTGGTTACAGATTCGGTCTCGTTCGATATTCAATCTTCGTGGACATTTCGTTGATCCGGAAGTTGACAGCACTGATATGCCCGTTACCGCGAAAGGACACGATCTTTTTTTTACAACTGCTGCTCGAGAAAGACACTGGTAATCGGCAAGCGGAGACCTCCGTAGAGCATCTCAGATTACAATAAACCGGGCGGCGCGGGATCATTACGGCGCCCACGAGGTAATTCGGGAATCAAAGTTCGAAGTAGGCCGGTCCCAGGGGTGGGCCAATGAGGATGGTGTGTGTGAGGGCGTGTTTGCGTGCATGATGTGCATCCAAGGCACGCTCAGGGCTCAGCCCAGGGACCAGTCCTGGCGGTATACTTTGGTGTACCTCTACCCTTTTGGTGTTTTAGAGGGGCCTGCAAGTTATCTAAATAGACATGCACATCGTCTAAAATCAGTATGTGCGCAAAATCTCAATCTCTCGTGGCATGCCAGATGAGACTGTGTGTGTTGCACTTACAGCTCGATTTGCGCTGTTGGCAGAAAATGAGTACTCTGAACGAAGCACTACCAGTGAACACTCTGCAATACGGAGGAATTCACTTTGGTACACGAATATTCCGTATAGCTTAAAACTCGACCCCCTTGGAAATTCGGTATAGTTTGAAACGGAGACTCGAAATCTTTGTAACAGGGTTAAATAGTACGAAACTATTTATGAGCCTTATTTCAGTATTACTCGCCTGAAAAAAGTACACTGAAGTTGCGAGAGCAGAACTTAACGAAATGGAGACATATCGCGCTAATGGTAAGTTGGAATAATAAAACAAAAGGAAAAACATTGTGGAATGAAATAGTCCGCTTTCCAAACCCTAGCCAGCAACCCAGACTAGAGGCGCGTATCATCACGAATGCTAGTAACACTTGCCAATAAAAAATGTGACGCTGGTCAACATATTCGACGCCGAAATAATATAGCCTGTGTTGTCGCGAATAGAGCATACCGCAGAATCCTTTCTTTCCGCGAATGTTGTGGGTTCCTCAGTGCGGGGTAAGCCTCTGTGATGAAATGACAACGACGGCGCCTCGGGCATGTGCTCCCACCTGGCCGACCTCACCGCAGCTGACGGTCACTACGTGCACATGTCGCGCCTTCTTCGCACACTCGGCTGTATCGGGTGTCAAAAATTGATTAGTTAAGGGCGAATTGATATTGCATGCGGAGTGTTTACGCGACCATTAGATGGTGTCGGCCTGCCTGATTGGTCGAAATACGTCATTGGTGCCTGCGCCTTCCGCCGGTCCCGTGTCATTTGAATGCTGCAGAAACTCATTTAAGGTATGTGCATCTGTGCGCTGCAGCAGGAGACGGCTGCAACCATCGATGAGCAGCTAGCCGGCCAAGTGCGGGTCTTCACGGACGGCTCCGTCTTGTGGGACTGTGCGGCCGCGGCCACCTGCGTCGCTCCTGAGATCCTAGCGCAGAGCCAGTGCCGCGTCTTGCGTGCGGTCTCGTCCACCGACGCGGAGCTTGTGGCTATCGACTTGGCGGGGGAGCTGACCTTCCGGCATCGCTTCCCGCCGGCAGCAATCCTCACGGACTCCCGTGGGGCGTTGTACATGCTGGCCAGGACGGAACACGGCGCCCCGCTGATCCAGCGCCTCCTGTGGAAGTTGGAAGGCGTTTGCGAGCCGGTATAAGACCTCGTTCTCCAGTGAGTGCCTTCCCACATTGGCATAGACCGGAACGAGGAAGCTGACTGACTCGCGAAGGAGGCCCACACTGCGCCAGTCCTCCGGTCGCGCGTAGTTACGCCTTCGACATTGCCTGTCACACCGTGGCCGGCATGTTATGCGCAAGACATCCGGACCTCCTCCCCCCCCCCCCCCCCCCCCCCGTCGCCAGTGGCAATCCTCCGAAGCTGCTGCGGCACGGGGGCCTGAACCGACGGGACCGAGCACTGATGCGTCCTCTCCGCATCGCCTGCCACCGAACCGCGGAAAGGACACATCGCCTTCAAGGTACCGGAAGCCCTTTTCGCGTCAAGTGCACCGATATGAAGGACCTGGAGCACGTATTCTTGCGGTGCCCAGCATAGGTTGCTGGACTTGACCTGCTCACGACCGCCTACCACCGACTCGGTCACCCGTATGACAGCACCGAGGTACTTCTGTTCCCGTCCGCTCACTCTTCCGTGGTCGGGCGCGCCTTCACGGCGTTGTTCGACTACTTGGACGGCGCCGACTTCTACGAATGGCGGTAGCCGCTGCGCCCTCCTTAACGTGCCTTGCTGTTCGGCTCCTCTCCCCTCTATCCACCACTCTTTTTCCTTTACTTTTTTTATCCCTCTCCCCCATACGTACAGCGCTTTGGAGGTACCCTCGCACGAGAGGCAGTAACGGCGCTGTACTTATCTCTTCCTTCTTAAAACCACTCATCGTCGTGGGTAGTATTGAAGAGGGCAAGGAGACAGCAGCACACGGTGCAACTTTGCCACGGGAGACCAGGCTGGTCAGGCAGGCAGTTGACAATCGGCATGTCATCGTTCTGCATGTAAATATGTGCACAACGTAAATTAAATGCCAAGTTAATAAACCTAGTTATTCGAATGCTACTTCTCGTCGTCATTCTACCTGTGGATCTGCACTTGTGCCTGCCGGAGCTCATCCTCCCTTATTATCGTCTCCCTGGTGAGCTGGTGCCTCATAACACTAACAGCGGCGTCACTTGGCTACAAATTGGTGTAGGTAAATGGATAGCGACGTCTATGCTCTAATATCATGGTTCATGACAACAAACTTCAGGAACCTAGCTTTAAAAGCTCGACCATGACCGAACCCCCAACTGTTCTCGCTACCATGTCCAACCCTCAAGCTAAACTTTCCGTTGGACCGCCAGTCTTTAGAGGCAAGCCCGAAGAATCAATCTCCGAGTGGCTGCTTTGCTACGAACACGTAGCCTCCCTGAACAACTGGGAAGAAGGGACGAAATTAACATTTGTATATTTGGCATCGGATGAGAACGCAAAAAGCGGGCACACCACTCAAATTTTAACGGGTGCCCCTAATTCATAGGAAGAGTGGGAGACATTACTAGAAACGTCTTTCACCAGTCGCCACTCAATCGAAATCGCATATTTGCGGCTGCAACACCAGACCCAGCTACCATCAGAGTTCCCCGGACATTATTACTATGATGTTGTGCAGCTGTGTGCAAAAATTAATCGATCCATAATGGAAAAGGAGCGGTGGCGGCACCTTATGCGCGGCCTGCGTCCGGAAGTGCAACAGAAAATAATCGCGAATCCGGAGAGTTGTTCAATTTTCCTGCAAATGCTGCAGCGTTTTAGTCGGGCTGCTTTGATGACGCGTGCCCACCAACCAGAAGCGATCGGTGCCCATTTCTTTGCCGGCCATCAGTCGTGGTACGAATACGCCTCCCCCCGTAGTGACACCCGCAGTAGCAACACTGCAACCACCTCCGACATGTATCGCTACCTGCACTACGGCACAGCGTCATTGCCCGCAAGAGGCCACCTTACGCGAAAGGGACTTCAAGAGGATCGCGGACTCTATAGCCTAGTTATCTGACCGCCTGAAGGCTATTGAAGAAGATGCACGTCGTCTTCCAGTGCATTGGCCAGCGAGAAATATCCATGCCAACGACGGACGTCCGCGATGCCAGCTGTGCCGTCGCATAGGTCACGTCGCGCACAAATGCTGGATGCGGGTTCGAGATCACAGAAACCAACAGAGAGAGCGCAACGATAATAAGGGTGGGAAGCCTAACCCTTCGGGAAACGAGAACGGCCGGCCCTATAGGAGTCAGCCCGGCCGTCCAGTATGCACTATGTCAGATAGTCAGCTTCTAGCAGTACCCATACGAGCAAATGGTACCGATACCAAAGTCGTGAATGATACTGCGCCTCCCACCGGTCCGCGGCTCGCTTGGATGCTGCAGAAACTCATTTAAGGAATGATCCGCATAGTTTTGAAGAGGGCAAGGAGACAGCAGCACACGGCGCAACTTCGCCACGGGAGACACGGCTGGTCAGGCAGGCCGTCGACGATCGGTCTGTCATCGTTTTGTATGTAAATATGTGTAAAGTGTAAACCTAAAGTAAATGCCAAGTTAACAAACCTAGTTGTTCGAATGCTACTTCTCGTCGTCCTCCTACCTGCGGATCCACACTTCCTCCTGCCGGAGCTCCTCCCCGTTTATTGTCATCTCCCTAGTGAGCTGATGCGTCAGAACACTAACAGCTGCGTCACTTCGCTACAATATGTTGCAAAAGAAAGTTACTAATATTTTGCTGTTGAAATAAGAAAAGATGACAGCATACGGACGCGATCGTGCTTGGCGCCCTCAGTGGAAGCACGTTAAAGACGTCCCAGAATGATTTTCCTCACCGAACCAAATCGCTCGAAGCGCCTCGGCCAATTTTTTATTGCCGCGGTACTGGAAAGCGCCGTTCTGTCCACTCGATCATATTCTAGTACACTTTGGTCACCATTCAATGCATTTGCACATTGGTTTTATAAGGGTAAAGTGTATATGGGGCGTGTAGAATTAAAAATGGTTATCGAGACACATGATCATGTTCGCAGGTTTTGTCAAGATGTTTCGGTATACAAAAAGAAAAAAATATACTCACTTCGCCACTTTCCATACTCTTTGGTTAAATCAGAATCGGCATGGACCATTTGAGCGACGTAGCAGTTCCTTTTGTAGTAGTGAAGGATGGGATAATAAATGAACAATGCACCTTGAACAAATATATATGTGAACTTAAGTGCGTCCCATCAATATGCCTGGCTACATTTGTACAGTTTTCGTATGCGTTCTTTGTGGTTAAATTATGGATAATACCTTAAACATTAGTTGCTGAAGCTCATCGAATGCCCAGTGTCATCTGAATAGTGTTTGTTGAACATGCATTTATCATGACACTTCACACTACGCTTCGCAAAAACGAAAAATGAGGCAATTGTTACTGGCTGGTGAGATATAAGACAAGGCAAGGACAACTGCATATGTTTTGCCTGTAAGGTTGCATCACGACAATTACTCACGACAATTATTCAAGTTGGCGCAAAGCGATGTGATATCTACATTCAAATATTTTACATCAAATTTCGCACAGATTTACTGATAAATTCATGCTAGAGGACGAGATTTCTCGACGCAGAGCAAATACTTTATCAAAACTTGCGCCACGCCATCTCTTTCTTTTGTCGGAATAATTTCCACGAATTATCCTCAAACTGAAACACTAAAGCTGTTCCTGTAGCACCACCAATGCCGCCAAATTTGCCGCACTCATTCTGTTCATAAGTGATGCGGCAGGGGATCAGGATGATAGAAATGAATGGAGTCTATCGAAAGGCCCTTATTATCTGTGACATCGCAATTCGCACGACGGGCATGACCATGGAGGCGAAGGATTTAGATTGCTATAAAGGCTGGCGAGTTATACAGAACGTTCTTTCTGCCATGGGCCAATGCCTTAACACAAAGGACGGCGAGATACAAGGATGCAAACAACGGTGTTCCGTCAGCCAATCAATCGTACCAGTGTACCTTATCAGTCAGTTAACGAACAATAATTACCTATGAAAATATTATTCCACCATAACCTAGGTTCCAGTGCGAAAAGACACTTCGCTTTCGATACTTTCTATGTTTCGAGCATGCTACATCTTTCTCAGATAATTTCCTGCCGTACAAATTGACAGAAGTTATTGAGATTTCAACACTTGTTGGAATTTTTCTAAGCGAAGAAAATGAATAATATTGTGAGCATTCCCATGGAAACGAAGTAAAACTGCCAAGCACGTTGTGTTTATATTAATTCGGCGTGTATTACGATTGTTTACCATCAGTCCTTCACCTTAACCGAGCGTGAAACTTGATTACACCCAAATATTGGTGATTAGCAACTTTGTTCAAGGGATGGTTTTTAATAGTACAATAAAAGTTCACATTTTGTGATTTATTGACACATAAGCAGATTTACCAAGATTAGGCTACATTATCCAGTGATCGCAGCCACTTTTACACAAATTCCTACACATCATGAAGTATTATACGGTCCGCCATTGTATGATTTCTTAGCAAGTAACGCAGTCAGATGCATGAAGCCTGAGTTTTCATTAGTGGAGAGAGGCAAATGATCAATAAGTATTGCGAATAAATAATGTGGGCTTAAACTAGGTGCACTGTCACGTTTTTGCACATATTGTGTGTGATTACTAAAGTATTGTTTAATCTTATGACCAATGGGAGGATCTTTGAGTGTTAGCGATGATTTTCCTATTAGTTTATTATCGGAAACCCGGTCAAATACTTCAGAGGAATTAAAAAAAAATTGCATCAGTTCGCTCCTACTTATCAGCGACCTGGAGTACATCCCGTGTTAATTCTAAAAGTTTAGTGATCGTTGAAAGGCCCTAACGAAAAACCTGCTGGGCAGAACAAAGGATATGTCGTTCTTCCAGGTATAGAGTTTTGGGTTATATTGTTACGTTTTCTAATATATTACAAAGGCAGTTAGTGATGCCGACCTGTAACATGAAACCGCATTCTTTGTGGATAATTTGTTTATAGGAAGTACTTTTACGGTTTTCTACTGTGGAAACATTGGACGCCTTGCTGATATAATAAGAAAAGTCATGAGTATTTGGCTACCGTCTCTGCATACCTTTCTTAAGAAAGATATCGTAGCCATCACCGCCACACCCTCCTCTCTACGTTCCTCTTCGCGTGTTTCTACCCTATCTGAAATGCGTGTTCGCTTTCACCTTTCGCTATGCTCGTTTGCTCGGTTACGCCGGTAACGCCATCGACGCCGATGCTCTCTGCAGGAACGGGCGCCTAAGAGCTTCGCTCTAAATATAGGACTGTAAACTATGTAACCTTATATAATTAGCGCCTACTTTTTTTAGCAAACCCTTTCTTTTGAGTTTTACAGCGAAGCTGTTTATACGAACCCTGTACGATAGTTGCCAGACTTCGCTAAAAAGAAGTCACGTGTCCTAGCGGGAGAGGAAAATAGCTCAACGACAACAAGGGGGAAAGGGGTTGGAGTGACCCGTTTCCCCTGTGAGAGTGCTATCCTATACGCGAATCTTATATGGATGTCACACGGTGCACTTGTCACGATAGAGCCAGATCGTTGCCGAATTTATTGAGAATTGATACCACCCTGCCGCAAACGAAACAAATGTTATGCTGGCGGTTTGCGGCCAACAAACAGTGCCCAGCGATTGAAATGCGGCACTAGGAGTGCATGGCTGCCGGCACATCTTGCTGACGCAAGAAGTGCCGGAGCCACGTCAATTGTCAAACCAATCGTCAAAATTATTGCAGCACCCGCATCACCAAAGGCGGATCTTGCGCTCAATATATTCTTACGCGCGAAGGAGACCGTTTATCACCCTTACGGATGAATGGGGCTGTCTACTTTAGGTCGCGAAGGTGAGCGCAAGAGCGGCCAGCTGGTTGATGAACTCAGCGTGGTTCTATTCTTTCCCCCACCCGGGACCACAAGCACGTTAACCGGCCTTCGCTTTCTTCGTGCGCAACGTTCTTCTCGTGGCAGACGAAGCACGCTAGGCGTGTCAACTCATTTGTCTTGACGTGAACAATTTCAAGCGGGTGACATAGACCACTTGGGCCTTGGCAGCTCCTCTACCATTCACCGTGAGGCGAGATATGCTATATGTGACTTCCATTAGTCCCTTATTAATAACCAACAGTCCATCGTAGGTGGCCGAAAGTTTTTGGCATAACCCGCGTTTTCGTACTTGAGTCCACAGCCAGACTAAATCACCGGATGGTGGCGAATATCGTAGCGTGCTTTTGATCTGTCCTGCGGTGCCAAAGTGCGCAAACGAGTAATAGCGCGACCCTCTTCGGCAAGGCAAAGAGCCTCAGCGACAGTGGGATTTTCGTGACTACAGAAAGGAAAAACAATGTCGATTGTGTGCAGGGTAGCCGTGTTTACAGCAGGAAGAAGGGGCTATAGCTGGTAGTCTCGTGCTAGGCGGTGTTGAAAGCGTACATGATAAAAAGACAGTACGTCATCCCAGTTCTTGTGGTCGGATGAAACATACATAAATAACTTGTTTACAAATGTTCGGCTGGTGCGCTCCGTAAGCCCATTCATCTGTGGATAGTGTGGTGTCGAGTGACGCAAGTGGGTTTCACACAAACGAAGCAGCTCCTCTACGACATCCGCTGTGAATTGTCGTCCACGGTCGCTGATGATCACGGGAGACGGACCACGTCGCAGGATGACATATTGAAGCAGGAATGCAGAAACGCCAGTGGCAGTAGTGGAGGGCACCACCGCCGTCTCGCAATAGCGTGAGGCACTCGACGCAAACAACTATCCAACGATTTCCCTTGGCTCATTTTGGAAAAGAGCCCACGAAGTCAATGCCCACTTCTTTGAAGTACGTGCTAGGAGGCGGGATCGGCTGCAGGAGACCCGTTGGAGCAGTAGATGGCCGTTTGGAGCACTGACACTGCATGCAGCTGGCTACATACGCGTCAACAGACTGTCACATTCCAGGCCAATAAAAGCGTTCCTGAATCCGGTAGAGCGTCGTCGCCAAACCTAAATGGCTAGACGTAGGGTCGTCGCGCATAGCACTCAGAATCACTGTACCAAGGCTCTCTGGTACTACTAGGAGAAAACGTGCGCCAGGGCTTGAAAAGTTCTTGTGATACAGGAGTGCATCACGTACACAGAAATGGTCTGTTGTCGTCGAGGCAGTCGTAGCGGTGAAGAGCGCTAATAATTTAGCGTGTTTTCGCTGTTCGGCTTTGAAACTGTTGAAGTCTGCAAAACGCGGCGACACAGAAGCCACGAGGTGATCCAAGTCGTCGGCGTCAGAGTCCGTAGTGCTAAGTGGCATTCGCGAGAGGCAGTCCGCATTAGCGTGCCGTCGCCCGCTCTTATAGGAGACGGTGAAGCTGTATTCTTGCAGTCGGAGCGCCCAGAGCGCAAGGCGGCCTCAAGGGTCACAAACATTCACAAGCCAACACAATAAGCGGTAGTCGGTGACTACTGTAAAGGGGCGTCCATACAGGTAACAACGAAACCACTGAACCGCAAATATTACTGTGATGCATTCTTGTTCCGTCACAGTGCAACTCTGCTCGAGCCTACTTAATGCGGGACTTGCATATGCGATCACGTGTTCGCGGTCACCGTAGCGCTGAACTAGGACGGCACAAATACCTGTGCCACTGGCATCCGTGTGGAGTTCAGTCGGAGCTGAAGGACTGAAGTGTTGAAGAACCGGTCGTGACGTCAGCAGAAACTTCAACTGACGAAAAGAAGAGTCGCACTCCGGAGTCGACTCAAAGGGGGCGTCCTTTTGTAGCAGGCATGTCAGCGGATACAGGACGTCGGCGAATTTAGGAATAAAGCGGCGGAAATAGGAACAAAGCCCGAGAAAACTGTGGAGCTTCTTGACAGAGCACCGTGCACTGAACGCTGCAACGGCTGCTGTTTTCTGGGGATCAGGGCGGATGCCATCCTCATCGACGAGGCGCAAAGCACAAGGGTTTGGCGGTCCCCGAATTGGCATTTCGTGTAGTTTAAATCTAGGCCAGCGTTTCCAATGCAGTTCAGGACACTATCCAGACGCGAGTTGTGTTCGCTGAAGGTGCGGCCAAAGATGACGACGTTGTCGAGGTAGCGCATGCAGATGTTCCACTTCAAGCCACGCGGAACAGTGCCCAGAAATCTCTTGAAAGTTGCCGGAGAGTTGCACAGTCCAAATGGCATAACAATAAATTCAAAGAGCCCGTCAGGAGTTACAAAGGCAGTCGTCTCCTTGTTGTCAGGATGCATCGGAATTTGTCAATAGGCGGATCGTAAATCTACCAAGGAAAAGTAAGAGGCGGAATCAAGGCAGTCTATTGCGCCATGAAAACGTGGGAGTGGGTACACCTCCTTTTTTTGTTACAGTATTCAAATGGCGATAGCCGACGCAAAATTTCCAAGATCCATCTTTTTTTTTAACAATGATCACTGGAGCTGCCCACGGACCCGCTGACTCTTGTGCTACTCATTTTTTCATCACTTGGCGTACTTGTTTGTTGATAATCTGGCGCTCTGATGGTGAAACACAATATGGCTTTTGTCTAAAAGGATTTGCCGAGCCCGTGTTGATGAGATGGCATGTTCGGGACGCGGGGATTGCAGGCATTTTGTCCTTCTGCGCAAAGTCGAATACCTAACCGTGCTTCAAACGCACACCCACTAACGTTTGGCGTTCTCTCGTGTTGAGTGATTTATTTACCATCGACAAAAGGGCCGTTTCCGAACTGTGGCCATCAGGTTCTTCCGGCACATCTGCAAGTTCAGCCACTGATAAGGACGCTTGTTCCCTGTCGAAGGCTAATTTCATGCCGCCTGGTAGTATAACGGGCTCCTTAGAACAATTTATGGTCCATAAGCCAGTGCGTCCGCCTTTGATCGACACCACACAATGTGGCACCAACACATTCTTCATCACACAGTTAATGTGCATCGGTTCCACGGTAGCATCGAAGCTGTAGGAATCGGCGCCGCCACAGACACCACACAAACGGTAGATCATGCAGGTACAACCCTATCACCACAAACACACAGTGTAGTTTGGCGATCTACAGGGTTCTCCAGGACTCCTGACGGAATCCTACCATTTATGAATACCTTCCCTGTGCGGCAGTCGACAGTAGCACCACACTTCCGCAAGAAGTCCATGCCGAGAATCGCATCATGGGTCGGCCGAGAAATAATTACTAACTCCGTCGTAACAACATGGCCTACCAAAAACATGTCAGCACTACACACCCCAATAGGTCGCAACGGCTCGCCACTCACTCCATAGAATCTTCGCCCCATTTAAATAAAACCTTTTTGCCCTAGCACGTCCATAAAAAAGACACTCATGACCGAAATTGCTGCGCCTGTGTCCACCAGAGCCATCACAGGGACATTATCTACAAGAACGCACACTTCGTTTTTTAGCGTCAACACAGGAGGTACTTCTGTCAGTAGCACGTCTCCAGCGACCTCACCACCATCGGCCGCGCTAGCTAGTTTTCCGGTGACGAAGGGGACGTGGTGCGACGCAGCGGTGAGGGAGAACGGGGAGCACGACGTTGCGGTGGGGGCGTCAAACTCCTGTCAGATGCCGGGGAGCGATTCCGGGAGCTTTTCGGTCAATACTCGTCGCCAGGTGATATGTGTGCTGGCCACGGGGCCCCGTGCGGCCGTTCGGAGTGCCGAGAAAACTCTGAGGGCTGGCCATACCACGTGGTCCTACGTTGGTTGAAAAACCGGGATATATTACCCGGAAAACCACAGGAATAACACATCGGGAGATGTCGAAACCTTGGTTGTTCGTCGATAAAGCGGATATTATAATTTTTCCTCGTGTAGTGGGTTGGTTCGTGGCGTGTGTCACGACGATACATCGGCCGTCGAGGAGGCGTGCGTTGAGCGCGTTGGTCAAAGCGTGCAGTCGGAGGGCGTGTTGTCATCCTCGACTGTTCGGCTGCGTTGTACTCTATGGCCGCTGCGGTAACCATCGGTTTCCAAGGGGCTGAATGCGGCGCCGGCATAGCGTCACGTGACGTGTACACGGCGTGGGGATCAGCAGTTGAATGCAACATCTCTTCGCATCGGGAAAGTTCCTCGTGTACAATCTGTCGGATGGTCGAAGGAAGGTCGTGGCAAGGGCTCGTGTCCACATTGGCAACCATCGTGAAATTTGCTAACCGACCAAACTTTGGCGCAATCCGACGCATCTTGAGCGTTTCAAAAGTTCTGCAATGCCGAATGACGTCGAACACAGAACTTTTGCTTTACTTTCCAAATAAAAATTTGTACGCGCCCTCAGCCACTACTTTCAGTAAATGTCCAAATTTAACTTCTTCTGACATGCGAGCACTTACCACCGTGCACAGCTTTAACACTTCGATATATGTTGTGCATGTCTCACCTGGTAGCTGCTCCCGTTGCGACAGTGTCTGCTCCACACGCTTCTTTTTGGCTACTGAGTCCCCAAAACACGCCTTTAAACTCGTGAAGAAAATGTTTCCACGTCGCAAGCGCGTCCTCGTGGTTCTCGCACCACACGAGGGCGGTATCAGTCCGGGAGAACACCACATTGGTGAGCTGAGCGGTTGTATCCCACCCGTTGGACTTGCTCACTCGTTTGTAGTGGACGAGCCAATCGTCGGCATCTTCCCCCTCTTTGCCTCCGAAGGTGGGGGGATAACTCGGTAGTATGGCAGTGGACTGCTAGGCGCTGTCCTCGGAGTGGCTACTTCTTCTCGCATATCAAAGACGGTCAAGGCTGATGGCAGGAGGCCGGCAAGTCGATGGCTTTGACGAAGCTGCGGCAGTGATGGTTATCCAGCCGAAGCTGGTTATCCAGCCACCACCGACAACCTCCGCACGTGACGTCACTGCACTAACCCTTTAATACTAACATGCCGAGGATGACGAGGCGGCCATTGACGAAGATAAGTCCTGCTATCGAAATGTTGGCCAGCCTTTCTCAGGCACCTGATCCCTGTTTACAAACTTTATACCATTGTGCTATTCCATCTGTCAGGCCCTTTCTTGACTTTGGGCTTCCATAAATAGCATGTCATTCATCGTTTTGTCCAGCATTCCGCTGAAAGCTCTTTGCTCCAGGATAGTTGTCTTTCGGTGGATCGTGTGACTGTCTTTAACAGCGTCTTCAATGAGCTTTGCTCTACAGGTAGTGCCTCGGTCTGTGATGAGGTTCGATGGGGCGCCATGCCGCAGGCCGATGTTCTGTATGAAAAAGAAGGCACCCTCCGAAACATTGCCCAGAGGCAGCGTCTTTGCCTGAGCATATCGCGGTAAATATTCGGGGATGACGACGCTCCCCTCGTTTTCAGAGTATGCAAGAGGAACATTGCCAATAAAACGGTGGTAGCAATGAAACGCCAAGAAAACTCCGGGCGATTTTGTTCGCGGTAAGTGTCGGAAACTCGGATACAACTGCAGGTTTTTGGGGGGAATTGTGACGCATGCCTTTCTTACTAACTCTGTGTCCGAAAAAATTATGTTCCTCGTAGACGAAAGGACGCTTCTTAGGCTTAAAGGTGACGTTATTTGATAGGATGGCTTCGGGAGAACTTCCCGCGGTCGCTTTAGTTGTTGGTCAAATGTTGCCGAAAAGACAACCACATTATCACTGTAGACGAGGCGCCTTTCCCGCTTCAATGGCCAAGGCACATGTTCCTTGTTCCCGGGAATATTACTGATGTTAAACAGACGCTGAAAGGGAGTGCTCTGAAATCGTAAAAGCAATTTCGAGTGAAGAAAACAATTACTTTTTTGGTGTCGTTCATCTGCCTCCGATAGCAGTTCTGTGAAGTAAGAGGCGAAAAGTACTTAGCTTGCCAAAATCTTTCCAAAGAGTCATCGATACGCGGCAGGCGTAAACACCCTTTTCATAACGCCCTGGGCGCGCCTATAATGAGCAGAGAAATGAAGCGCTCGTCTTTCTCCTTGCGAAAATGCAACGGTGGTGCGCTACAGACTGTACCAAACCTGAATGACGCCATCATCTAGCATTTCCCCGAGTTTGGCTGAATTGCCCCACAACCATTCGGTGAGACACAATAGGGCTGCTGCTTGATGGGACATGTGTCGTCGCATTTCATTATTTGTTGCGTCGTCAATGGCATTTGGCTCACCTTAGTAGAGCGAGCGAACCCTGCTTCCAATTCGTCCAAGAGTTCCTGTAGTACCCTGTTTTGGTCTTCCGTAAAAACGGAGTATAAGCAAATTCCATTGAGCGAATGGTCGTAAGTGTCTAATTGAGAAGTAAATCACTCGACCATTTATTTTGAGGGTTCGGTGCCGGCGGCAGCAGTTGGTTCGTTGGTTAAAAACTTTGTTGAGGTCCTCCAAGGCGCGCTGTAGCGCAGAGCGGGTGACTCCCATGTCGGGGCCGCCAGGCCAAGCCTGTTGGCCTCTCCGCGGACCTGCTGGACTGCCCAGAGTTGGCCGGCCAGGTGCGGGTGGCGGAGCGCCGCTTTCCGCTAGGCCGAGGAAGTGTCGGGGCTAGTGTACGTTGACGTGCACTCCCCGAGCATGTGCGCTTGGCGATAGCAGTTCCACAAAAAATGTGCCCGCATTCAAAACTACTAAGGAGGGCCGCCGTGTGAGCCTCAATAAATTCAACGAGGCTTCGCGCAACGCATCTGCTTTAGGTCAACAAACTAGGAATGTTGCCTTTATCAAAGGCTTCCCCATTTCGTAGCTCCATGGACGTGACTCACAGTCACACTCGCACGCGATGCTGCCATGATATTCTCGCTCAAAACAAGTGCGGATCTGTGCCGTATAGCGCTGGTTTTTGCTGTTGCCCTCTTTATCGAGAAAATCATCCAACACTCTTCAAAAGAAATCCGCTCACCATACCCCTGAACAAAGTTTAGGCCTACATTTGAATCGTTCGAACAAGCACGCAGAACCAACCATGTGGCGAGAAAAAGTGTCGCCAGCACAGATTTTTAAGCTAGGAGTGCATAGGGGAAGTCAAGTCTTGTCAAGTGAAGTCGTATGAACTGGCGTCCCAGTCCAGGGCAACGTAATGTTTCTTTAAAACCCTCGCCAGTTTCCTATTAAGAGTCGCTCCAATATGTAGAAGTGCGCAATGTTTTCTGTGGTCGATTAACACACCTACGTCCATTGAAACCTTATTTACGTCAACTGCTCATGGGATAGTCGTATCATCACTGGGCTGTAAACTGGCCGATACCAGATTTTCAGCGCAACCTAAATAAACAGCCTCGTCTCGAAACTTCACTGTCACCGATATTCGGCATGCGCACTTTGATTGTCCCTTCACTATCATCGAAGTGCTATCAGGAGCAGTGAAATAGTGTTCCGGTGAGTGGCCGCGTGACTGGCGTGCTGGTGTGCCAGATTTGCGTTCTTAATCGGAGAATACAGCGATGTCGGGAGTTATCTGGCTGTACCTGCACCAGAATTCAGAAAAATGCCTTGCGGTGGAATGTTTTGTAAAAGAAGATTTCAGTAAATCCTGATGCTTCATATATTATTACCGAACTTGGGCGGCCACAGGAAGAGAGCATTTACGAATTAATAACTTTCTGAACGCTGGCCTGGGTCGCTTAGGATACTGAATAATGCAAATTTTCAGCGCCCTCTCGACGTGTTTTCGCTTCGCGATGTATTGGATCGCAGGGAGAGGCCTTCGTCCTGCACTGTAAATAAGATAGGCTGCTGCTGCTGCTGATGATGATATATTGGTTGGCTCGAACTACCTGTCTTGTGCGGCACTTTGCAAACGGAGCGAAATGTGGTGCGACGGCCTTCGTAATCTGGAGGTCGCGAGATCCAGCGCGTAGTTGACACGTGGGCGAGTTTCATACCATTCGCCGCCGACCGACCTACCAGATGACGCGCACTACTCTGGCGCGATGTCTCGTAGCCATCGTCGGCGCACTAAGCTTTTCTTTTCACGCTTTCGCCATACCCTCATCCGCTTTGCGCCTCATGGCTCCGCTGCATCCCCCTCTCCACTTTCCACCTCGCATCCTTCATGCCCCTCTGCGCTCTCGTCTTTCATCTCGCTTTCATCTTTACCTGTGCTCATTCGCTACGTTATGCCACTGACGCCGACGCTCGCCGCAGGAACGGTCACTAACTTCTGCTCTCTAAAAACAGTGCAGGCTGAGACAGCTCTGGGGAGTCTCCCAATAAACGTGGCCAGCATTCCTGCAGTGGTAACCCAGCCGCCGTCGATCGGGTTGGTCGCCATACCTCTCATTTATACGTGGGCGTTTGGCACTCATTGAAATGCGCTAGCCAACCTGCTTGCAGCGACTGCACCAAGCCAAGTGGAATAAGAAAACAAGGAGTGACAGCTGGGGCGGGGCGTCGCAGTATTTCTGCACTTGCAGGTGCGGCTCTTCAGTGCTAAACATGGAAGCCGGACGCGCTTGCTGTGCTTTGTTGCGCATGATGCTGGCGAGTGAGCTGAATTGAGGACGGGACGTATCGTGCATTTTTTTTGCAGCTCTTCGAGAACCACAGAGCGCATGAGGTTGAAAAGTTAGGTGACTTCGTACCTGAAGCCTAGTTACGTATTTTGAGTCGGCGCAACATTTGATTGTCGTTCTACGTGCTGGGTCACTGGTGAAGCGTATTCTTCATAGTTATGGCTTCGGTAAGAAACAGCGCCAGTCTGCCGGTGACAGTGGACAAGGCAGCAAGGAGCTTTTCCGTTACTCCTCTCATTAGATGACTTCGCTTATCGTCTTCTGACTTGCTTGGGCGGGCACGGCCAACGAGAAGCGGCATGTCCTCTACGAACATCGTCACGCTCTCGTTTGATTTGGAAACTCGCGACTGGAAGTCAAGCTGCGCTATTTCCTCTGAATAAGGCCTTCGCGGGAACTCAGGCCATGATCCCAGCGCGTCTTCTCTATTAAGAAGCCACGCGCGAGCGCTATCCTCGAGGCTCGTCTTTACGTTCCCGAGTTCCGTGTGGTTCAACTTGTTGGCGTAGCTAAGCTTTGCAACTCAGCAAGCCACTCTTCCGCGTCTGTGTTGTTTATCTTTATTTTGCGAGAGCGTCGAAGGCGTGCTAGTCCTCTTCAGACAAAGCCGTACGCAATATCATCCTGGCCCCCCTAGAGAACCTTTGAAGGTTAGAACAAACTATTGTTAGTTACTCCAGTTTTCCAGACAGCACACATTTCCAGTACCGCTTAAAGCTGAGCAAGTGGGTATTCATTGTTGAACTACAGCGCGCACAACTTACTAGGTTGTCTGCATTCACCGTATATCGTTTGTCCTGGCGTCAGCTGTTATACGATTGTATTTCGAAATTGTGCCATCTGCGTAGCAATTGTCCAAATTTGTTACTTTTAGGTGCAAGTTATTGATTGATCGAATGTTTGGCACACGGCAGAAGTAGAAGCGATTGTAGAAAAAGTGCAGGAGACAACAAATATTTGTGTGATTTCCGCGACTGGTCAGCCATCTGGTGGATGAGCAAGCGAGCAGTACAGCCAGGGTACTCTGCATTATGTCTCCTTTCATAAGACACATTCCATATTCACTATTTAACAAATGTCTGTCCTGACACCTGACACAATGTATACCTCGTTATTAAACCCAAATACACTGTAGTGCAGTCGTTCCCATAAGCACCAAGGCTATATTTGCGTAATGAGTGTAATGTTCATTTAGTCATGTCTCAACAAGTTGCGACGATCACCTTAGGACATGTTTTTAATCGTGGCAGTCTACTGTTGATACTGCGCGCAAATATCGCCGTTCCATGCATTTCGGCTTCTTTGTAGGTGGCCGAGAGCGCTGATGGTACAAAATCTCTCCGCGACGAGGTCCAGTATATATAGCTAGACTTGTTGGGGACAGGGGGGGGGGGGGGGGGGGGGGACATGCAAGATTTCAAGAAACCCTGCGCTCAACTTTCATTAACAGCTGAACTGTCCCAGAAACTATAAAAAATGGCTCTTTATTTAAATACCGGGAATCATGAGTGGCAGGAGAGAGCGAACGGGAATGCTGGCAGGCTCCGTGGTATTTGCTCTTATTCTTTGATAATAAATGATATGAGGGAAATGTTCGATTTGTGCTTGCGATTTTCGCCTGTGATTCAGCCCGACTTTCCGCTTCCAATACATGTGTGATCCTTTGGTTGGCTCTCCGAGACTCAGTGCCACTTATGGCACTGAGCCCTATTTTACCTTGTAACGACACTGGGAATTCGCGAACAAATACGGTCACAATTACTGTTTATTCGGTATCTGCTTATTTCAGCTCGAACAACTGTCGCTTTACGTATGGTTTTGCGTCTGCCTTACACTTCCCTCATTTTATTTCTTGACTCCTCCTAGGTTGATAGTGCTGAACGTAGCTTACGGTTGTGGGGTCTATGTAGCCATTGATTGAGGTACCCTGCGACATTACGCACACCTTGTTGCACCGATATTTTCACGACTTTGAAAGGTCCAAGAATAATTGTCGCTGCCTGGTCATGTCTTCCACAAAAGCACAACACTGTTCAGTGCAATATTTGGCCTGTATCCTTGGTATCTATTTCCAAATTGGAACTGCGTCGCTTAGCTGCTCATTGGCTCTGCGGTGTTCAAAAAGTTGAATCTTCTGGTGAATTCACACTATTTTGTAGGCCGGTAGTATGAAAAATTTGCCATATGCAACAAAATGCGCGGTACAGGCAAGACTACTGGCGTGCGTTCTATTCTGGCCAGCCACAGGCATTACCAGGCAACATTTCCATCCGCATTTGCGCGTTCTGTATATCGAGATAAGCTGCTTAATATTGCGGACATCCCTACCAGTCTTTCCCTTTGCCTTCGGTTGAAACGAAACACAACGTCGTAAGCTAAGATTCGGGCTACCTGCCCACTGCTGGACCCTCTCGCTCGAGAAAGCACGTCCATTTTCCAATAAGACAACTTTGAGTTTTCAAAACATTGCTTGATCAAGCAATGGCATAACATTGTAGGCGGGTTTACCTCGAGGACGCGCTACCAGCATTCTTGTGCACTAATTTATTGCAACCAGATGAGATAGTGTCTTTCGGAAGCCACGATACATGCTCGTCGCTGCCCTTGCGTTTAAAGGGTTTGCCTGAATGGTAGCATAAAACGAGCTCATCGGGTCGACGCTGGTATTTAGCTTCGTTAACTTGACACAAGAGGCCCTACTTCCCATACTCATTGACGTCATTGCCATGCTTTTCCTTGTCAACTGCCCAGGAAGATTGTTGTGCGTTCACTATAAAAAACCGCGGCGAGTAGATTTGTTTATTTACACGTATTATTTATTTATTTATGCATTTTGTCAATCCCTATATGGAATAAAACAGGAGGTGAAGAAAAAGAGAGTATAATTTTACAAGGCGAAAAAGCAAACATTATGCAGCCAAGACGCGCAATTGAAAATCTACAAAAGTGAACGGCACCGAAAATAATACATTCCCACTTAACTTATATGAGGATAAAGGCAAGAACAACACTGTTTTAAAATTGCGAGGCTAGTGAATCAGGATAAAGCAAAGACAACACAGTTTCAAAATTGCGAGTGTTGAGAATTGCTTTCAATTACTTTAGACAAACAAGATAAAGATGCGCTGGTAACGAAAGGGGTCAGGTTATTCCATTATGTGATCACTAGGGGGAAAACGAGAATTTGAGGGCATCTCTGTGAAATTTGTAAGAAGCAAGAGTATGGCAGTGTTTCGGGAGGGTAGTTCTTGATGTGCATCGATTAATATAATGGGACTTGTCTATATTTTGGCGGTTGTGAATTAGTACATTACCTTTAAGCGCGCCAACTTCCTCCGGTTTTTATGGTTAGTAACCCAGCATTCTTACGCAGCTCTGTGGGCAAATCTGTTTGGCTAAATTTTATAAAAATGGCCCTAAGCGCTCCTTCTTCAGCTCCTTCGAGCTTCTTGGTTAGCTTTATTGTTTGGTTAGGTTTTCTGCGTGTATGGAAACCAAGCAGTATCGGCGCATCCCAGGATGGGTATAATAAGTGGGTTATAGGCCAGTAACTTGGCGTATGGTGTAATCGTCTTATTGGAAAACGCAGTCTTTTTAGTGCAGATGAGGTCATAAATTGAATATAAGGATCTCATAGTAAATGTTGTGACAATATGACATCTAGGTATTTAGGCTCCTTAACTTTAGACAGGCTAGTTGAATTAATGGTATAATTAAAAGTGAATGAATGCTTTTTTAGGTTATGTATAACCGAGCGGACATTTTTTAGTTGATGTGCATTTGCCAGTCGCTAGACTACACTGAAATAACCACTAAGGTTGTCTTTCAGGTGATGTGTTCATCAGGGCAATTGATTTCGATGTGGAGAATGCGGTTGTGTGCAAATAAGTTGCATCCGACATTAAAGGGACGCTAAAGGCAAATACTAAGTCTAGCTAAAGAGATAAAATAATGCTCGAGAATCTCTAAGGCGTCAATATTATCCCGAACAGAGCCTTAATAATTGAGAAACCACACCGCGTAGTGGCTACCTTCGTACGAAGCACATTTCAGAAGCCAGTTTCCCACGAGGTTTAATTTCCGAACGCCATCAGCAACGCGGGCACTCCTCGTTCGTCCGGACGCCTGCACACTGGACTTTCACGGCATTTCTTGTCGTCACCAGGCCGCTAATTCGAGCATCGAGGCTTGCTCTTATGCGCTAGATGTGAAGTTCGACTACGGCAACACCGCGCTGAACTTCAGCATGGCAGTGTCGTCAGAGCGACTCCGATCGACGGCGCAGTGCGCACCAACGGACTCCTGACGCTGTGCCATAAGACAGGCATGGGGATGGAAACCAGGACCACTATTTTGTAGGCATGCCTTTTATCGATGCTAATAATTTCCAGAATTTTTGCGTGCCTGAGTGCAACCGGGCACAACATCGACTTGCCACTCACGAACGATAACGGCGCCGAAAGGCGTTAACACCGAGAAAAGGCATCAGTGTCAAGTCGCTTCCCATTTACCTCGACATGAGTTCCGGTGAAAACCACATCCCCCATGGTTAGTTTACGAAAAGCTCTGGTTACCCCAGATTTACTTTGGGCATCCCCGCCACGTGAACGCCGAGCTGTGCCCACAGCGCTCGACATTGGCACACTCAAGATTCGCAGTACCGACAGGTGTGGCGTCATGCCCTCCCGCGTGGTCTACACGACTGTGGAGATCGTCAGGTTCCGCCTTCACTCTGCGCTCGCCGTCACAGTCCGGAACTGCCACGCTACTGCAGATATAACAAACGAGATCTTGGAAGAGTGGAACTTCGCGGAGAAGTGCCTCAAATGAGACTATGCCTATCTGAGTGATATGCCCAACTCAGTGTGCTACCATGCGCATAGAGCTAACGATGTTTCCGCAGTTATCAAGTTGCTACGAAAACTTATGGCCCTTCTCAGCTTCAGCATGTCCTAGCCCCACAATGAGCGCCTCTACTTAAACTTATCGAGAGGCTCAGGGAGCCGGTCCAAGTGCGCTGCCGCAGTGCCAACGGGATCACCAGTGACCTGCAATTTGCTTCGCAAAGCATTGATTCCCACAGCGCGTTGGGTCTACACAATATTCATAGCTAATAATAATCAATCTCGACTGTTTTCTTTGAAACAGTTCCTAAGTATTCGCATTTTGTGTTCTCATTTTATGCTAAGTTCTTGCTTCTGTCGCAGCGCCTATGTGCCGACGTACCAACGACGACGAAGTCCGTGGTGCCGCGAGCGGAAGGAGCGGGTGAGGAAGGAAAATGAAGAGTGAGTGAGTGAGTGAGTGAGGTAACTTCATTTCGGTCCAGAGACGACGCAGGGGAGACCCCGCGCCACCCGGCTAGTCCCATGCAGGGACCGCCAAGCCGAGCTTGACAGCCCGATCGCGGGCACTGGACGGCCAGGGTTTGGTCGTTGAGTTCGGGGCTGCCCAAGAGCGCAGCCCACCTATTCTCGCTGAAGGAGGAGCCGATGGCTTCACACTCCCACATCACATGGTCCAATGTTGCCCTTAGTCCACAGGCAGGGCAGTCCGCACTGGGATATCTTTCAGGGTATATGGCATGAAGAACCGCGAGGTTAGGGTACGCACGGGCTTGTAGAAATCGAAGGGTACCCGCCCGCGCCCTCCATAAGGCGGCGTGCGGGAGGGGGAATACCCGTCTTGACATATAGTAGTGTGTGATGATTCCATTAAACGTAAGCAAGGGTTCCCCACGGGGCAGGGGGACTGCTAAACTGCTGAGGTGGCGCGGTCAGTGAGTCCTCGCGCGGCCTCGTGTGCGCCCTCGTTAGGGTTAAAGGGAGAGCCCTAAATGGACCCCAAGTAAGCGAGAAACTAAATGAGAGAATTCGGAGAGATACTTTTGGCGCTTTGGAGAATGCGGAGGGCCTGGCGAGAGACTATACCGGTTTGGTAGGCCTTAATGGCGGCCTTGGAATCACTATATATTGCCTCTCTGCGACCATCGAGCAAAGCCAGCGCGATCGCAACCTGTTCGGCTAACACGGGCTACCAGGGGCCTCGAAGTGCGTACCGCAGCGCAGCAAGTGAGCCTTGAATTGGAGTCTACGATGAAGACGGCGAATGCCTCTTGTTAGACATATGCCGCGGCATCCACGAAGCTTGCCTCAATGTGGTTATTGCGGACATGCACGAGTAGAGCTGCACCCCTGGCCCGACGTCTACTGACGTTGTTTGCGGGGTGCATATTGCGGGGAAGGGGTACGATGTGCAGGTGAGACCTGATGTCGGTGGAAATCCGCACGACGTCGGGGCACTGGTCGACAGGATTAAGGCCCATCTCGTCGAGTTACTTGCGGCCCGTCGGGGTGCCGGATAGTCTGAGCAGCTGTGAGTGCTCTTGTGCCTCGATAATTTCTTCGAGCGTGTTGTGGACTCCGAGCTTCAACAGGTTTTCGGTGTGGGCGCTTGCAGGTAACCTGAGGGCAAGCTTAAAGACCTTTCTGATGAGTGAACTCAGTTTGTTGTTGTCTGCAACATGCCAATTATGCATAGCCGCCGAGTATGAAGGTGGCAGAGAACAAAAGCATGTATAATGCAGATGAGATTGTCTTCCTTGATTCCCCGGTGCCTGTTGGCGATACTCCGAATGAGGCCGAGAGCACTCTCCGTCTTGGCGGTGATGTTTCTGAGTGCGGTTCCATTGGCACCGTTAGACTCGATATACATCCCCAATATTTGGAGCGAGTCCACTCTGGGTACCGGAGACCCGTCACCAGTGAAAAGCCGTTTTCCAATCAAAACGCCGGTTTCCAATCACGATGACCGCCGCCTCTGGGTCTTTTCTTGTAGAGAAGTAGCTGAGATTTCGATGGAGAATATCTGAGCTCAGTGGGGCGGAGGTAGCGCTCGGTCGCATCGATGGCGCTCTGCATGGCGGCTTCAACTTTATTTTCTTTATTATTCAGTGAGTGCCCCGCTTTGCCAGAAAGGCGGTGCAGCAGGGGGGTTACAGACTTAAATAGAACACTTCTTCATCTACAGCACACTTGCGTCTCTTGCCGCCGGTTCCAATCTCTGATGGTCGTCACAAAGAAGGAATTGTAAAACATAGTTGTCCTTGCACGGTACTCTTTCACTTTGTGTCGGTGATCATTTCTACTGGATATGTAATTGGGTTGATAAAAGTAGTTATTATAAGCAATTCCAGTGTTACCATGAAAAATACAAAAGAAAAACTTCAAGCGCAGTTTTTTTCTTCGAAAAGAAAGCGATTCCCAACCCAATTCCGTTTTCATAGCGGTACAGCTATCTGTCCGCTTGTACCGCCCTAAAACAAACCGCGCAGCTCTATTCTGAATTTTTTCAAGTTTATCAATAGACCTGGCCTGCATCGGGTCCCATACAGGGCATGCGTACTCTAAAATCGGCCTAATTCAGGTGAGGTAGGCTGTGTTCTTTAAATTCTGGGGTGCCCATCTTAGGTTCCGTTGGATAAAGTTAAGAGCCCTTGCTGCTTTACCAACAACATAATCAATATTAGCATTCCATGAGCAATCATGCGATAAAACATCACCAAGATATTTGCATGTCGGTTCAGTAGCAATCACATACATATTCAGGCTGTAAGATGTTTCAATTTGTTTCTTTTTTTTTGGAAACACGCATGTGCACACACTTTTTTGGGTTCAACGCCATTTGCCACTTCTGGCACCACCTTGTAATACGATCCAAATCGTCCTGCAAAGAAACGCCGTCACTTGCGTCCCTAATCTGCCGATATAAAACACAATCGTCGGCAAATAAATGCATGCGCGATGAAATACCCACAGAAATATCATTAACAAAAATGAGGAATAAGAGCGGTCCAAGGACGGAGCCTTGTGGCACGCGTGACGATACACCAACATAGGATGAACACCTCCCATTTAAAAGCACGCATTGACGCCTGTCGAACAAGTAATTGGTTATCCAAGTTAGTACATTCTGGTCAAAATTTAGAATCTGCAGTTTGACGAGGAGAAAGGAGTGCGACACGGTGTCGAAGGCCTTTCGAAAATCTAAAAAGACACAATCTGTTTGCCCACCCTCGTCAACGTTGGAAGCCAACTCATGAAAAAACTCTACAAGTTGCGTGGTACAAGAAAATTCTTTGCGAAAACCGTGCTGCTCATTTATCAGAACATTATTATCTGTAAGATGGGTCAATATTGTTGAAAACCAGGAAGCGGAGCCGAAGTAGAGAACGTCTTCTTTATTCGACGCTTGCAAAAACAACTCGAAAATGCAGGCACGCCGGCTCCACGCTCGTTTCTCACTTCGTCTTCTTCTCTTCTTTTTCGGAGCATAATTTTCAACAGCTCCCGGCCGAACAATTAGCGTGTGCTTGTTTCTTTTCAAGACGGAGCTTGTACAGCAGATTCTAGGTGGTACCGCATCTCTGCCGGTCTCCGCAACGTGCTGCAACTAGAAGTGCGCACTTTGCATGAGCGAACTTTGCCGTCGGCAAAGCCATCGGCACCATGAGCACTTTTCTCTGCTCGTGGTAGAACCCTTGCTGGCAGGTGTCTTCCTAATGGGCGTAGGTGCCGCAGTGGAAGCCATCGCAGCCACCATTGCTGACGTGCTGCTGGTGCATGCGTCGGGTGCATGTGATTGGCCTGCCCTGGCCCCGGCCCAGACAGCAGTCCTAGCCCTCCAGGGGTGTAAGGTGGTGGCTGCTGGGGTGAAGGTAATTCCTTTTGATGGCCTGGCGAGCTGTTGCGGGCGGCCATGGCTTCAGGCTGTCGTGGAAGTGGCATTCGCTGCACCCGGACAACGAGGGTCAGTGTGTGGTCGTTGGGTTTTAGCCTTTCCACAGTACTGCTGTGCCTCCCTGACAGTGATGACCCAGATGGAGCTTTTTCTGTTGACGACGGGCGCCCGGCAGGCCCGCTCGAGTGTCGCGGAGCGGAAGACGATGACGTTGAAGACGATGATGATGACGACAATGACAAGGAGCTGTGCCCCGACGACTTCCCTCCACCCGCCGGGTGGAGCACGGACGTGTCAGCAGTGTGGTCACCCCGACCAAAGGTGTCAACGCTCCCATGCCGCTGCTCCACGTGATTTCGTAGAGCCCGTGGTTTTGTGACTTGGTTACATATTTCACACACAACTAAATACAAATCATACCACGCTAGACAACATCTGAAAAGTTCCGTATCCTCTTTTCTTAATTTCATGGCATCGCTTTCTCTTTTCGCTGTCTCTGTCTCTGTATCGGCTTCTTTGTTTTCTGGACTCCTGAAGAAGATAGTTTCGGTCCAAGAATTCCATGACTGTCCTTCTGTAGCCGACAAACTAGTAGTGGCCGCCAGTCTGTGAAGATCTTTCAATAGTTTGGCAGTAGAAGGGTATTTGTCTTCTACTATTTGGAAGCGGTGTCGCAGAGTTGCAGCAAGGGGAAAGGGACTGCTGCAGGCACCAAAAGGAACCCTTGTGATGCGCAGTTCAATATTGGAAGATCCTTCTTCAAACCAGCAGTAACGAAACGCGTCTCGGTCTTGATCAGCCAGCGATATTTGAAGAAACGCTTTTTCGATATCAGCGGAAATTCCAATCTTGAAGCTGCGAAACTTCAGCAGTAAGTCGAGGATGTTGGGGTACAAATTCGGCCCTGTCCACAAGACGTCGTTGAGTGAAGGTGACTCCGGAGCATGAGAAGAGGCGTCGGATACCACCCGTACTTCAGTCGTAGTTCTGTCGCGTCGCACTATTGCTCGGTGTGGCATATAGTACGTGATATGTTCACTCGTACTGGCCATTGTGACCTTCTCAGCGTAGTCTTTGTTATAGTAGCTCCTAATGGCAGTGTCATATTCCTTCTGAAACTCTGGTCCTCGATGTAGCGTTCTCTGCAAGGACTCCAGCCTCTTTAACGTGATATCCCGGTTATTTTTAGGCTGGGAACAATTGCTGCGCCACGGCAGTTCAACTTGATCGCGACCATTGTTTGTAATAGTTGTTTCCATGAAGTTCTTCAGGACGTGTTTGTCATCTTTGGAAAGTTTGTCTTCGTTAGTCAGTCCCAGATGTTCTATTTCCAAGGAAGACCTCAGTTGCTGGGAAACATTGGCTTCCGTTAGGCATATGTTGAAGTTCCTTACGGTTTCCGGCTTGTAGAACTTAGGTGGACTTCTGGTATCTCCATGAAGTGTCCATCCTATGATAGTTTCGATGGCGGTCAAGGAGTCGTCCAGTCGATGAATTCTTCCGCTGACAAGCTGCCAATAATAGTCTGCACCTATAAGGACGCTTATTCCAGGCTCAGGTGAGACCTGAACTGCGTTGACGTCAGCCAAACGTAAGTTTTTGCTTTTCAACTTTGCAAGTACATTTGTCGCTGTTAATGCTGACAAGTCATTGCATATTTCGGGAACTTCTATAGCCTCTACTTCAAGTGAGTTTGAGTCGTACTGGCTATGCAGCGTGACTCGTACTCTCCTATAATATTTCCGCGGTGCTGACACGTTTCCAAATCCCGAGATGGTGAGCTGCTCTTCGGCTAACACAGTGGCTTTCAGCTTCTTAGACAGTTCTTCTGTGATGAAGCTGCGCTGACTGCCACCATCAATCAACATTCTTACAAAGCATCTGCTTCCAGTGCCCACAGCCCAAACTTGTGCGGTCTGCAGAAGAACTGTGCACTTTGGTGAATCTGTTGACGAGCTGGAAACAGTTGTCTGCGTTTCCGTATTCTTCTGCTTCCATTTCGGGTCGCACATTGTGGTGATATGTCGCCCCTTGCATTTCGCACAGCTTAGTCTCTTCCAGTTTCGGCATTCCTTAGCTTTGTGAAATTGTCTAGCGCAGCGGAAACAGCATCCTAATTTCCGTAGTTTCTGCTTTTTCTCGTCTAATGTTAGTTCCGTAGGGCAGACATCCACCGAGTGATCTTTGTGTCCGCATAATATACAACTCTCTGAAGTCAGTTTCACGGTTAACATAGATGCAGAACCTTGGAAATTCCCATTGGATTGTCGGTTTGCGGTTGAAGCTTGTTCTCTCTTGTCAGAAGTCATCACTATAGTCTGTTCCCGGCTTCTCACTTCAAGACTCAAGAAGTCTAGAAGAACAGACATTTCATTTAGCCTGTCACTAGTAACGCCTGTATTTGCCGAAGACAAGATGCGCTGATTATAACGGAGTACCATTTCATGCGGAAGATTTTGTATTATAGCAGTTTTCAGAAGCACTCCATATTCTTTTTCTTCGACGCCAAGGTTATGCAGGGATCTCACGCGAGTCTGCACTTCTTCATGCAACCTTTGAAGCCCTTCGAAATCTTCGCAAGAACGAACTTTACGTAGGTTTAGAAGGCGACGCATGTGGTCGTTAACAATCAGTGACTTCTGACCGAATCTTTCTTTGAGAAGTTCTATAGCTGTGCTATAGCTCTCGTTAGTTGTCGACAGACCCCTCAAGTAGCTCCGAAGATATTTCAATTTGTCTACGTCTGTGATATATCGGTTCTGGTGAACAGTAGACTCAAATTGATCCCAAAATTCTGGCCATTTAATGGGGTCACCATGAAACTTCGGCACATCGAGCTTCGGTAGCTTAACGCATGCGCGTGCTTGACGAAAGTCATCGTGAGATTCGTGCGAAGTCGTTGTTTGCTGATCGGATAAAATGCGTTCAGCGCGGGATTTCGCGAGGACGATAGATTCTTGATACTGTTCGACGCTTTGAAGCTCATCCTCAAGGTTATTATCCATAACATGCTCTTCTACTTGGTTATAAAGGTGCGTAAGCATAGTTTCCTTTATCTTCAATAGGTTAAGATGGTCGGTCAGCTCACCAATGGCGTTGGTTCCGTCTGCATAAGAGTTGTCGTGTCGTTGATGATCCTGGTGACCGCCGCTCGAACGATAGCACGCTTCCGTCATATTCTTTCCATGTCGTCACGTCGGGAATCGGTGGCTTCGTGATGACGTGGATCGTACTTCGATTCTGTCGCAGCGTCGTCGCGTTGATCGCGTTGGTCGGTCGTCCTCTTCAGGTAGCTCGCTTCATCGTCAGGGGTCTTCATCCGTAGATCTGATATCCTGGTCACGGCACCATATGTTGAAAACCAGGAAGCGGAGCCGAAGTAGAGAACGTCTTCTTTATTCGACGCTTGCAAAGACAACTAAAAAAATGCAGGCACGCTCGGCTCCACGCTCGTTTCTCACTTCGTCTTCTTCTCTTCTTTTTCGGAGCATAATTTTCAACAAATATGTGCTTAAATAGGATATGTTCAAAGAGTTTACATGATATCGATGTTAATGAAATGGGCCGGTAATTTGTTACATCCTTTTTTGAGCCACCCTTATGAACCGGAACAACATGGGAAATTTTCCAATCATCGGGTAAAGTGCCTGTTGAAAGGGACTTAGTGTAAATTATGTAAAGGTAAAGCGAAATGGGCGCAGCACATCGCTTCAGTACACGAGGACAGATACCATCAGGACCAACTGCTTTGGATTCGTCTTGGCTTTCAAGAAGAGAACGTATACCACGAACACTATGTTCCACCGGCGGCATCAGTGGAAACGTGCTTGGGTGCGGTTGGGAAGGAGCGTCATGCTTAGGTAAAAACACGGATTGGAAATACGTATTTAAACATGTAGCTTTAGCTTCCTCATAGACTATAACCGTATCATTAAAATTCAGTTCGCTGGCTCCAACATTAACAGATCCGCACTCCTTGATATAATGCCAGAGCGACTTGGGATTAGTTTTCATTTTATTATTGAGCCCCTCAATATATCCCTCTTTTGCTTTTTCGACACTTGCTTTATACTGCTCCGTTAATGCTTGTAATTCTTTCGCGTGCTCACTGCTTCCAGTTTTCTTTAATTTACGGAAAACTCGTCGCCTTCTCCTGATTTCTCTCAAAATACCTGACGTCATCCATGGCTTCTTGCATTTATTAATCTTGCCTGCTTGCATTGCAGGTATATACTTATCCACAAGGGCTAACACCTTATCCCTAAACTTAAGCCATGAATCGTTTACACCATCGGTTTCAGCAAGGCACTCAAACACGGGCAAATAATTTTCTAGCTTTTGAGCTATGCTTGAGTAGTCACCCTTGCTGAATAGAAAAACCTTTCTACAGGTTTTCCCGCTCAATTTAATCCAAGCGCCAGTCAATTTAATCCGAGCGCCAGTCAATTTATTCTAAGTGCCAGTCAATTTAATCCAAGTGCCAGTGATTTCAATCCGAGCGCCACTCAATTTAATCCAAACGCCACTCAATTTAATCCAAACGCCAGCCGAAATAGTCCAAACGCCAGTGAATTTAATCCAGGCGTAACGGAATTCAAGAACCTCTGGATTTCAAAACTTCTGAGAATTTGCGAACATATTGGGAGTTAACACCTTGAACATGAAAGAGCAGGGAGGTAGACCAGTAGCTATCCTGCCACGGCACTAACGACAACTTTTGGAGGTTTTGAAGCGAAAAGTTTCACTACGCTGTAGTCAACACCGCTCATCGCGCGAGCCGGTGTATGTCGGAATTGGCTCCGTAAGCATGTTCGGAGTCGAATTGGCTCCGTGAGCGTGTTCGGAATCGAATTGGCTCCGTAAGCGTGTTCGGAGTCGGCGCAGGTGGCCACTGCCGCGCGCAATGCGTCATCGTTTCACGTTCGCCGCAAGCGCGTGTTAATCTCAGAGGCCGACTATATAACCGCTTGCCAGAGAATAGGCGTGCGCATTCAACATGGAAGGAGAAGAGAGTGATACTACCGATACAGAGAGCTGTGTTTATGGCTGTACAGAAATCGCAAGGCACTGTGCCCAACAATGATGAGTAAAGAAGTTTAATAATCCTGCATACCTTTTGGTATATATCATTGATAAGCAATTGGCATAACTACACATAGCACACGTGTAGCATAACCATAAGCAAACCAAAGCATATCCATAAGTGAAACCATAAGCGTAACCATAGGCTAAATCATAAAGCATAATCATAAGCTAAACCGTAAACATATTCATAACTTAAACCATAAGCATATCCATAAGTAAAACCGTAAGCATATCCATAGGCTAAATCATAAAGCATGACCATAAGCTAAACCGTAAGCATAACCATAGGCTAAATCATAAAGCATAACCATAAGCTAAACCATAAGCATCACCGAAGCTTTTCGCTTCGAGATATCCAGGCTTAACCTTAGCTAAGCCCCAGCCGATTTTTTTAATTTTCTACTTCGTTATGAGAGCGACACAGAAGATGAGCATTCTTCAAATTAATTGAGAGGAAACGTCAGCATGAGTACGTCGAGTTAATGGTACACATGCGATTTGGTCATGGCTATCAAACGAAACGATAAAGGTTGATTCGATGATAATCACTAGGCCCTCGCCGGGAGGCTTCGGTCACTAGCGAATGCGATTCACTATTCTACTGCGATATCCGCAGCCTCCAATCAAAGACCTTGTCATCGGTACCACTAACACAGTCATGAATACCATTTAATTGCAAAACTGATATGGTCGTGTCACTAGTGATCACAAGTGAAATACAATGCGCAGTTCGGGGTTCTTGGTGTTTTGCGCAACATGACATCATATACATCCAATGAAATACGATGAAACGAGTGACTCAATATGCCTACTATAAACTCGTATACTTATGTCACTGGTCAATATTACTCACCTATTTTACTATCCCTGAGGCAGCTTTCCCTCGTGAGTGCCGTCAGTAGTATCAATCAAGCTGTAGCACGATGAACACTTTTGCGTTGCCACTGCCAACTGATATCTAATAGTCATTGATATATATCAAGATGCTATTGAATTAGTATTTTCTCTACTACCATTGCTACCTGATAGTAAAGAGTTATTAGTGATGACTAGTGATAGGCTCAGTTCAGCGCTCTGTTACAATTAGAGTTTCTAGTGTCATGGATGTCAAATGATAATTCGAAGGATGATTCAAATTTTATAACCTGGGGTTGCTAAAAATTAATCACTAGTAATCACGAGTCACTTTGACAATGGTAGCAATCAATCATTCATTTTGGTATAGGTGAATATTTTTCCTCTGAGATTGCAGATGTGGTCGAAATACTGGTGATCAATGGTGACTATGCTCACTTCAATTTTCTTGACTACTCGCAAATCACAGCTTCATGGACATAAAATGAATGGTCGCTCAAAAGGTGATTCGATTATGACGACTAGGAACTGACATGTGTGAGCCAATTGACGCAAAGAAGCCGAGGTGAGGTTATAGTTGCTAACTTTCTGAATTCTTAAGCCTTGTTTCACTAGAACGGCGCAACAGGCACCAATTGACTTGAAGAAATAAATGGAAACAGAAATGTTAACGTAGCAGGAGCAACGCTTCATCAATTGGCTTATAGTAGACTGATGTGCAAATAAGCTAATTCGAAATTTAGCAGCAAAGGTTGGTATGTTAAGTGCCTTTAAACTCTTATGAAGCAATTGATTGCGTTGCAAAGGTGACCCCTGTGAATCGTTTATGTAAACAATGACCATAAGAGGTATGCGTTAGATCTGCGAGAAGAAACTTTATTAATATAAACCAAAAGCACTTTTTTGGAAGACTGTCGACTTTCCTTTGAGTGCAGCACTGAGCAGTTTTCACATATCGTGGCACGCTAGGGCAGCTTGTACAAAAGTGTAGTTGTGCCTGTCGTAGGCAGCGCATTCAACTCGCAGGATGTGCTGCATTGACTCTCCCGCGGCCTCAACCAACAGTGCACGGCGATGCTGTTTCTTGGAGATACCTGGTGGTGTCATGAAAAGACGGTCGCGCCGTTCAGCAAGAAAAGCCTTCACACCAGCCTTGAACTTCGAAAAAACTTCTTCGATTGGATTGAAGAATGGGCTGTAGAGTGGAAGCCGCTTCACTGAGTGATCATTGGTGGCCAAGACAACCTCCTCAGCACGGCGGTGCGCTGGCGCGTTGTCAAACAAGAACACAGCTTCAGTGCCAGGTTCCTGATGATGAACCTTCTTGGACAGATCATCGAGAAATTCGTTGAATACAGCCCCGTGGATCTTGTCCACTAAAGTCCAATGCAGACGGCCATTTGCAGACATGCAAGCCAAAACATTTATATTCGCGCCCTTTGTGCTGGTTGCAAGACGAATAGCTGGGGCGCCTCGTTTCGCTCTGCCAAAACTTCTTGCGCACCACACGTTGAAATTCGTTTCGTCGATGTAGTACCGCGTGACTGTGGTACCCTCGTTTTGAAGCCATTGAGCAAACTTGCGGCGCTCGTCCTTGACATCAGGACGGTTACGGTCAACCGGCCTCTGAGTAATTAACTTAAGTGTATAACCATGGCCATCCAGAAGCCGATCGATGGTCGACTTGCTGATTTAGGTACCGGGAAACTTCTCTGTCAAAGACATCTGGATTTGCATAAGCGTGAAGGATGGATTCTTTTCTAGAATTTCATGCACGGTATTGACCACATCTCGGTCAAACTTTTTTGACGAGCCACCACGTTTCTTGGCTGTTTCGAGATCTGTTGCGGTGATTGAGCGCACAGTCTTTATATTTATTCCCAGTGTTTGGGCCAATTGCTTCAAGTCACCACCTCGTCGGTACGCATCGATGATGCGAGAACGATCCACAGCAGAAACGTGAGCGTACTTGGTCTTTTCTTCATCAGACATCTTTCTTGGTCGTCCAGCAGCTCGCACCTTGCCTGCTTCCATGGCACAAATTTTTAAGATATTCACTTTACATTAAAGCTGAGGCACGCCTCTCACGATGATCGCACAATGCCTGGCGCTGGCCTGTGGTCTGCCCGGAAGTGCTGAACCCCTGATAGAATCAGCCGCATGTCGTCTGCTTTAGTTAGAATGGTAGTCTTTCCTCTCGAACATTAGTTCAAGAATTTATGTTTTGTACAAAGCTGCCATAATTCTCAGACGCAAGCTCTTACGGTCTTTATTACCCGATATAATGAAATGCCTCATTTACAATATCGAGACAATCGTGGTAACACCCCACAGACCACTGCAATTTCATTGGTAGTCTGCTCGCGCCCTGCAAGAAATGGCTTTCACTATCTCGAACCTTCTGCGAAATTTGAGCGAGACACATTCGACAAATAACAGGCAAGCTTCGTTTCGCCTCCTTGCGTTCACTGGTGTAACTTGACGCTTTAGCACAAATTATTAAGCTGATGAATAAAAATTACTTTGAACTTTTTCTCTACGACATCAGAGCACTTTGATGCTCGGAAGTCTAGCTTTTCTAAAACCCACCTAGCTTCTTGCGAGCCCATAGTATATAGGGATGGTCTTACGTTTGCCTAGCCAGTAGCGAAACTGTGATACTCAAACGGGAAAATTCATTGTGGCCATTCGAAGGGCTTCTTAAAGTCGAAACACGAAAGTGGCAGGCTCATGGCGGTCGCGAGAGTAAGCTTTCCCGCAGTTCAAGATTCGCCACTTTTGTCAGCCATTGATGAAGCTCAGGAACACCTGGCCTTTGCTTCACAAGCGCGCATCCAGCGGACTCACACAGGGAACAGAATTATACAGAAATATTGACGCGAGAGCATCCCATACGATGGACCTGACTAATGTGCACAAGCAATGACTGAGAGAGATGACGATAAGCAAGGCCATATATACAAATTAAGCTCTCCCTGATAGGAATAATGTACGCAGAAACATGTCAAAGCAAAACAATTGCAACCGTTCTCGGCATTTATCGTTTACCCTGTTATTAGTACGGCGCTCCGTAAGTGAAGGAAAACAAAACACAAATTGTGGTGCACGCAGGTATGCTTCCTTCTCAAGAGGCGTGATGCTTTTTTTTTTTAATTATTGTAAAGCCGTTCTTACCGATTGCATCTTGAGCAATTATGTGTCCATTCCAGACCTTTTGGGCGTTTCGTCGTTTGTCGCCGCCCTTTTTACTCATTCACGTCATTCGCCTTTTCAAAAAATTTGTTAGAACAGCAAACCGTCAAATGGGCCGCCTTTCTCTGAACGTATCAGACCTGCGAAAACGTTCTGTACGCATCACAGCTGCCATATGCATTGTAAAGCACCGTGAACGTCCTGTTCACTTCATAGCGTATTACCGCAGTTTACATATGTGCGACGTACGGGAAATGTGATGTGATCTGTCATCTCCAGGCACCAAACCATATGAGATCCTACACAGCCTAATGTAATTGCGCTGCTAACGACTTTTCATGAGATGCCCTTCAGGTAAGAATTGTATATACCCGGCAAACAGAACTCTGCAAAATCACTACTTATTGCTAAAGAGTCGCTGATGTTCTTTATATTCTTCAAATTATTGCTGGTTTATTGAAACATTACTCAATTGCAGCGCGTACAAGTAGACGCTGTAATGGTAAAAATTATTGATATTTACTACTAGCTCAAACTTCTCATTTCATAATTGTCCTAACTTAATCACCTTTTGATAAACTTCTCATTTTACGTCCATGAAGCTATGATTGGTGAGTAGTCGAGAAAATTAAAGTGAACGTAGTCACCATTGACCACCAGTAATTCGATCACATCAGCAATCTCAGAGGAAAGTAATTAGGGAAACACATTCAACACCTGTGGCAAAATGAACGAATGGTGGCCACCGCTGTCATAACAAACAAAGTGATTCGTGATTACTAGTGACTAATTCTGATCATCTCCAGGTTATTAATCGTGAATCATCGTTTGAATTACGTACCATTTGACATGCATCACGCTATGCACCATAGAAGTGCAAGAACACCCAACAGAGCTTATCGCTAGTGATCATTAATGGCTCTGCGATGTCAATTAGCAATGTTGACTGATTAAAACTCTCATTTATTGACACTTTAATTGATACCATTCACGGCGTGCATGAATAACGGCTCTGACCATCAAACTACACAGTGATTCTTCATCACTAGAGTGAACCAATCTTAGTATTTCCTATAGCTATCAAATTATAGTTAGTGAATAGCCGTCTGAAGTACATTTGATTTCATATCTATGACGCTATTCTGCATGAAAATTCGAGAACATCGCAGTCAGCGCATCACTAGTGATGACTAAAGACTTGGCGGTATCAGTTGGCAGTGGCAACGCAAAAGTGTTCATCGTGCTACAGCTTGATTGATACTACTGACGGCACTCACAAGGGAAAGCTGCCTCAGGGTTAGTAAAATAGGTGAATAATATCGACCAGTGACATAAGTATACGAGCTTATAGTAGGCATAGTGAGTCACTCGTTTCATTGTATTTCATTGGATGTATATGATGTCATGTTGCGCAAAACACCAAGAATCCCGAACTGCGCATTGTATTTCACTTGTGATCACTAGTGACTCGACCATATCAGTTTTGAAATTAAATGGAATTCATGACTGTTTTAGTGGTACCGATGACAAGGTCTTTGATTGGACGCTGCGGATATCGCAGTAGAATAGTGAATCGCATTCGCTAGCGACCGAAGCCTCCCGGCGAGGGCCTAGTGATTATCATCGAATCAACCTTTATCGTTTCGTTTGATAGCCATGACCAAATCGCATGTGTACCATTAACTCGACGTACTCACGCTGACGTTTCCTCTGAATTAATTTGGAGAATGCTCATCTTCTGTGTCGCTCTCATAACGAAGTAGAAAATAAAAAAAAATCGGCTGGGGCTTAGATAAGGTTAAGCCTGGATATCTCGAAGCGAAAAGGTTCGGTGATGCTTATGGTTTAGCTTATGGTGGTGCTTTATGATTTAGCCTATGGGTAGGCTTACGGTTTTACTAATGGATATGTTTATGGTTTAAGTTATGGATATGCTTGGGGTTGAGCTAATGGTTAAGCTTTATGATTTAGCCTATGGTTATGCTTACGGTTTCACTTATGGATATGCTTTGGTTAGCTTATGGTTATGCTATACGTGTGCCTTGTGTACTTAGGCAAATTTCTTATCAATGATATATACCATAAGTAATGCAGGATTTTTAAACTTCTTTATTGATCGTTGTTGGGCACATTGTCTTGCGATTTATGTACAGCCATAAACACAGCTCTCTTTATCGGTAGTATCTCTCTTCTCCTTCCATGTTGAATGGGCACGCCTATACTCTGGCAAGCGGTTACATAGTCGGCCTCCGCGATAAACACGCGCTTGCGGCCAACGTAAAACGATGGCGCATAGCGCGCGGCAGTGGCCACCTGCGCCGAGTCCGAACACGCTCACGGAGCCAATTCGACTCCGAACACGCTCACGGATCCAATTCTACTCCGAACACGCTCACGGAGCCAATTCTACTCCGAACACGCTCACGGAGCCAATTCTACTCCGAACACGCTCACGGAGCCAATTCGATTCCGAACACGCTCACGGAGCCAATTCGACTCCGAACACGCTCACGGAGCCAATTCGACTCCGAACACACGGAGCCAATTCCGACATACACCGGCTGGCGCGATGAGCGGTGTTGACTACAGCGTAGTGAAGCTTTTCGCTTGAAAACCTCCAAAAGTGGTCGTTAGTCCCGTGGCAGGATAGCTACTGGTCTACCACCTCGCTCTTTCATTTTCAAGGTGTTAACTCATAATATGTTCACAAATTTTCAGAAGCCTTGAAATCCAAAGTTTCTTGAATTCCGTTGCGCCTGGATTAAATTCACTGGCGTTTGGATTATTTCGGCTGGCGTTTGGATTAAATTGAGTGGCGTTTGGATTAAATTGAGTGGCGCTCGGATTAAAATCACTGGCACTTGGATTGAATTGACTGGCGCTCGGATTAAATTGACTGGCGCTTGGATTAAATTGAGCGGGAAAACCTGTAGTTGCCCAACTTAAGGTTCTTCTGCTCTCTTTTTTTAATCTCTGCAACAACTGCCATGTGGTCACTGATACCTGGAATAACACTGACATTATTCGAGAAGACGAGGTCTAGAACGTTATTATTTCGAGTTGGGCAAGTAACCAATTGAATAAGACCAAAATTGTCAATAATATTTTTCATTTCTATGTTTACACGGCACCCAGTGCTGCTTACACACATTCCATCACGCCATTCTAAGTCTGGCGAGTTAAAATCACCAGCAAGAATGAATGGTCTGCTTGAAACTTCCGAGATTTCAATCAGCGATTGAAGTGTATTGTAATCAGAGTTCGGTGGTCGGTAAAATGCACCTACGGCGAACGAAGAATTATCATCTAGGGTTACTGTGCACCAAACAGATTCGACATCACACGGGATGTCTAAGGCGGCAGATTTCAGGGAACTTCGCAGAAATAAAAATACACCGCCCCCATCGCTCGGCCTATCTCTACGATACGCGACAAATTCGCTCGGAAAGACTTCACTATCGCCGATATCACGGTTCAGCCATGATTCCGTGCCAATAACTACGTCAGCTCTCACCGTCTCAATTAGTCCTGCCAATTCTTCCATCTTATTCATTACACTTCTACAGTTTATTAAAACGGCGACCAGGTTGTGCCGTGTTATTTTTTTTTTCAGGCAAGCATCATTTTTTTTTTTTTTTAGTGGAGCAACTACCTTCTTTTCGTCATCCCATACGTAAGTTTTTTCACCAAGAGTAAGCCTATCAAAATTCAGTTTAACTTTTGTTTTCTCGCCTTTGTGCGCCTTACCGTATTCCCATAATCGCTTCCGTACTTCCCGAGTAGCTGGCGCATAATCCTGATCAACTCTGATCTCTGACCCCTTAAATTTTCTTTCATTGGACAAAATTTCTTGTTTTTCTTTATACGAAGAGAGGTTTGCGATAATCGGCCTCTTTTTTTTGTTCTCGGTATACACCAATCCGATGTGCTCTTTGTAGTGATGTAACTTCAATTCCCAGCTTGTCGCCAACGATCTTTTTAATCAATTCCTCTGACTGGTCCCACGTTTCCGCCCTGTTGTCATCCACTCCGTAAAACAAAAGGTTTTGTCTCCGACCTCTATTCTCTAGGTCAATATTCTTAACCTGCAAATCCGTGAATACTTTCTGAAGAGTCTCAAGTTCATCCTTATGTTCTGAAACTGCTCTACCAAGGTCCTGAACTTGTTCCTTAGTTGCTTCAAGGCTGCCTTTTATTTCCGCTATCATTCCTTCATGTACTGCGATCGTGGATTCAATAGCATCTAGCTTATTCAACATTGCAGTCTGCCCTTTTTGCAGGCTTTGCAATATTTCCATTTCGACAGGACCCGGATTAAGTTCGATATCGCCGGAAAGCAACAAAAGCAGAAACCCGTACAAAAATCTGTTCAAAATAGAAAAGACCTACTTCGAGGCGCACGCGCTTGTTTACGACAACAAGCATCAGCAAATACCATAGTGGGAGGAGCCGGCAACGCACACAATAGTTGTGAGACACGAATAGGGTAATGCAAACCAACCTGCGTGAATAACAGGGGAATCAGCTGCATGTCTGCCAGCGTGCCGGCTCCAAATCCCACGAGGCAGAAGCGTCGCTCATCTATATAGTGTCCACACTGGTCACGTGGGCGTCGATTTCCAGCGGCGATTGGTCGAGGGCAATCGCTCGAATTCCACCACGCGCCGAGCGCTGCACTGAAGATAATGGGTCTTGAATTGTCGATGTGGCTTAACAAGTCGTGGGATGTGATACCCGCCGAAGATGAAGGTACCGCTGAAGTTCGGTTTTGGCCATGACGAAATTCTGCGCTGCCGACAAGCGCACCGAGCCAGAAGGTGATTCCAAGACTTGGGAGAACCTGCGTGAATAACAGGGGAATCAGCTGCATGTCTGACAGCGTGCCGGCTCCAAATCGCTCCAGCTGTCGCTCCCGCCGAAGCACCAGATGGTGATGTCATCTGCGTAGGTGGTATGGTTGATTCCTTGAATCTTCGTGAGCTCCTTAGAAAGCCCGATCATGGCGATGTTAAATAATGTTGGCGAGATGACTGAACACTGAGGCGTGCTGCGTGAACCGAGGGTGATCTCTTGGGAAAGGTATCCTTCGAGCTTGAGCTTGGTAGTTCTCTGGCTAAGGAAGGATCGGAGAAAATCGTAGGTCCTTTTCCCGAGCCCGAGGCCGGCAATAGACTTGAGAATGAACTCGTGTGAGATATTGTCGAACGCCTTCTGCAGGTCTAATCCAAAGATGGCTCTGGTATCTCCCGTGCTCCGGTCGACGATCTGATGATTTATCAGCTTCATGGCGTCCTGTGTCGAGAGGCCGGCTCTCAAACCAATCATATTGTGGGTATACATGTCATTGGCCTCGATGTGCACCTTGAGCCGGTGTAGCAGGGCATGCTCTGCAACCTTACCGACACAGGACGTCAGGGAAATTGGTCTTCGATTGTCTATTCATGGTGCTTTACTGGGTTTGGGGTGCAGGCCGCCTTCTACTGCGTCGGGACCTGTCCACTACGCCAGACTTCATTAATCCTTTCAGTGAGGAAGTCGATCAACTCGTCATCGAGACTCTTCAGCATCCTGTTAGCGACGCCATCTAAGCCAGGGGCAGATTTGACTTTGAGCGAGAAGACGACATCTCGGATCTCGGCCGCGGTAAAGTCCTGGTCCAACTCCGGCACCGCACACCCCGCGCAGTCCGGGAACTGGGTGCGGGCAGAGCTATCCGCGACCGGCAGGTACTTGTCTACGAGCCTGTCGACAATCAACTCGTCCGGGGTAGAGTCCGTAGCGCGGTGGATGGCTCGCGCGAGGGATCGTCTCTGGCTGGATCTGGTGCTGCCCTCATCGACAAAGTGTTTGAGCAGACCCCAGCTCTTGCCTCATCCCGAGCTGACCCTCGACAGATTCGCAGAGCTCATCAAATTGTTGCTTACACAGGTTCTTGCAGTGATGTTCGATCTCTCTGTTAACCTCCGAAACCTTCTCGAGGAGCCTCCTGTTATGTTTCTGCCCCTTCCATATCGTGAGGAGGGCTTGCTTAGCTTCCAGCACGTGCGCCAACCAGCTATCCATCTTGTGAACGTCGAGCTCAGTGACGACCTCCTTGGTTGCCGCCGCGGCGTCATGCCTGATCCCTTTGCAGCAACCTTCAAAATCTGTCTCGTCCATCGGTGCGCGCTTGGCTCTGATCTTGCGGAAAACGTCCCAGTCGATCAACTTGAATTTCCTCGTCTTATAGCGGGCAGTCGCAAGGGAGACTTCGATGACGTAGTGCTCACTTCCGAGGTCTAGAGCCGTGTTGACCCACTTGACCACCCTACGTTCTTGACAAAAGAGAGGTCTGGGGTAGTGTACCGGCATGCGGAGTTGCCTCTCCTAGCGGGGAAATCCTTATCGGTGATAAGGGTCAAGTCCTGTTCCATCACAGTCTGCCACAGTTCGCGTCCCTTCGCCGTGTCATGGGTGTACCCCCACACCCTAAATCCCCGACGACGTCAAGGGGGAGCGCACCGGCCAGGCCCTGCGGTAGCTGGGGCTGCAGTATACGTTGAGGATAAAGAGACTGTTTCTTCTGAGGCCCTTTCTGGGTGGGTTCATGAGGATTTCAGTCATGACGTACTCGATGCCATCACCAACTGCCCCGAGGTCGCGAGAGGCAATTGTACCTTTTGTTGACAAGGGTAGCAACTCCCCTACCTCCTGAATGTGAGGATACTACCAGATAACCTGCGAGTTTGATAGTACTACTAGTTGCAACTTCCTTAATAGCGATGACTTGGGGCTTAACCTTGAGAGTTCTTAAAGATTTCTGCAGAAGCGGCTTCTTGTTGGGAAACGCTGCGCAGTTCCATTGCCAGATACTAAACTTCTCGTCCGCACTATCCACGGCTAGGCTGAGAGGAGGCTTGAACGGCCCTGAGAATCGCGCCCTCCGTCGGTGGTGCTAGTACATGACGTCGTGCTGCGACCTGCGAAGGAGCGGGGCTGGGTTCTCTAACGGCATGGACGTCCTCTAGTTTGCTTATCGGTTCACTGAGTGCACCTAAGCCCATTTTTGGGTGCGCAATAGATTCCTGGACCTTTGCTAAGCTAGCCTGTATGCTGGCGAAAGCATTCTTGAGTTCTAAGAGCAATTTTATAGTCTCGTCCTCCTCTCTGTTCTCTACCGCTCGACGCCTGGGCGGGCGAGCAGCGTGGTATGTCTCGGACGTATCCATGGCGACCGGGGCCAAAGCGGCTTGCGGCGAGGAGGGTGAAAGCGCAAGCTTCCTAATCCCCGCCATCTCCGCTGCTAGCCTGCCCATGAAATGAAGAGTTCTTGCGTTGCAACGTGGCAGCACCTTTTTCCAAATCCGCCACAACGCTATTATATCATGTACTGCTATATTTGTGCAAATTTCTGTTCCTACGTATGTTCGGCTGAGGTAAGTTATAACGATGTCAACAATTTTCATTCTGGTCTGTTGGGCCCTTCATACGTTTTACGTGATTGGGTAGCTCCTCCACACCTAGAATACCAACTCGTATATTTAAATAAGTTGCGCGCATCTTAACCAGCAAGTTTCTCTGAGAGCTGGTTTATTAAAGAAATGAGCATTGGACACGCGGCATTCGGTTCGCATCCATTTCCTCGACCTGAAGCATGAATAGCGCAGAACACTTCGATATTGTATTTAGGCCATTTTATTGTAACCGTCATGCATTCATAGCTTCGAAATAATGTCGCAGTGTCATTCATAGAAATGTTTACAAATATGTCCAGATTTCATCACCGCAGGAATCGAAGATTGAGAGTGATCAGGACGCTAAAGGACTAGCGATATTTTTTTTTTTTTTTTTGTCGCTGACGATAACATCCGGCGCATACACGCTCTGGTGTTGTCCCCGGGCTGATTCTTGTGTCTGAGAAATGACCTATCTCGTTCAGCATCTCCTTATCATGTGGGCACTAAAGTTCAAGGTACAGGGTGTTTGAACGAATGCAGTTCTTTAAAATTGTCTGTCCCAGACAGAACAATTCCTATCCATGAGCTTGTGTACTCGAAGAAGCGGACATTACTTACTCAAAAAAATGAAGTGCAGAATTTATGAACTAATAAAATTGAACTAGATAACTATTTAACTAGTGGATTTATGGCACATATACCAATTTATAAATTCTAGAGGGTGAGACTGCAAGCCATATTCAATTGAAAAGAATTGTGTGGATGACACCATTTACGAGATATGCGCCGTTAAACTTGCGGTAAAAATGCACGGTTGTTGCACTTACTCTCTTAACAAGACGTCGTTCCATGCATTGAAGCACAACACTAACTGGAATGCCAATGCATTTCACCGCAAAGTTCGGGTATTTATACCTCGAAACTGGTGTCGTTCGGAGAATTAGCTCCAAGTGAATCCGCATTGTGAACGCTCCTGCTAAACTTCGTGTAAATTAGCGCGTTTTCGTTAATTAGTTGGTTATGCATTTCAATATTTCTGCAAGTAACGTTTTTTAAAGTGTTCGCTGAAATCCCCGCTATATATGTGGCGGTTTACACACCCTGCCGGTGTTCTCCGGCAGGGTGTGTAATGGAGATTAGTCGACGTTTTTACACCAATTGACGATGCTAACAGAATTCGAGTATTTGAAACTTTACCTAGTCCTATTAACTGCGAACGCGGCATCTTGTTATATGAGGCATAAATTTTGACATTGTTCAGACCGATCGCAGCAGGATTAAAGTTCAGCGATGGTGTAGTAGTAAAGTTGTGTCTTGCGTAGTAGAAATGTGCAGGGCACATTGATGTAGGCGCTTCGGAACAAGTATTTTGCTATTACACACGAGTTGAAGGTTGCTCTTGCTTCCACTTTCATTGGATTTATGTATCTTTATGAATCGCCTCCCGAGGAGTGTCCTATGTTTTCTAACCACTGTAACTTTCGAATTCTGTAAGTGTAGAAGTTAACTCAAAACTATGAAATTATCAGGAAATGAATGATCCCGTAGATATAGCCCCAGCAATTTTATTTTTTGAACACTTGCCTATATTTGCTTCTTGAAGATTCTTTAGTGAAGAAGTTCGTCTAGCATGAAAATTTGGTGTTTTTCAATGCTGCTATGGTTCTACTGAGCAGCTTGCAATGCTCTTGGTAAGCCTTGCTGAAAGCTTTGATCATGTAAAGCATTCCTATATACCTTCTCTTTTCGAACACGCCAATGTCAGCTCTAATTTGCCTAAACGCATTAGCCTTAGCTACACCCATTGATATGCTAACTTGGTTATTCACTGCAATCTTCCCGATGCCATTTATATAGGCTCCTCCGGGAAACAAGGCAAGGCGATGCCCCCACTACACTTCCCCCTTCATCTGGTAGCGCTATGCTTCAGCGCGATTCAGAGGAGTTTCACACATGGCTTCCAAAATCTGGGTAATGAAGTTAAAGTGTTAGCTGAAGCAGATGATGTAGCGTTCATTTGCACAGACAAGCCGAGTGTTCAAGACGTCGTATCCACTATAGAGAAACATGACAGTGCAGCAAGAGCACGGATGAACTCTTCGAAAGAATCAGGCTCGTGGTTGGGTTCATGGTATTACAAGATGGAGCATTTCACAGGAATTAAGTGCTCTCATGTTCCGCCAAAGCACCACGATTTGCCGCTAGACGCATAATAATTAAGCGCGCAGTACTGAAAACAAATTTCGGCTCTACAAAGTAACGCTGAAATATTTGTTCCTCACGAATTTATTACGTTCGGTAGAACTTAAGCTTTCAATACGGATCCGGTAACAAAATTTACAACATTTTGCAGGCTAATAATTACGCCAGGCTTTACACCCAGCGCTTACACCAAATGTTTACCACATTTTTATGGTCTTTAATGTTTAAGCTCATGAGGCCCGAATCACTTTTCGAATCACTCAACTGTCGGTCTGGGCTGGGTTGAAGCTGAGCCATACTCGGCATTCTGCCAAGCACGTCTGGCGAGCGACAGCGCACCTGGATCCCGGTCACTTACGGGGCCGAGGACGGACACCGTCATCCCACCGGCTAGCGGGTTCAAATTCCGTCAACGGCTTTGTGGGTGCGCTAATGAGGCCCGAAAATATTTTATGCCTCTTAGTGCGGACGGGCTGGGATTGGTGCATCTCGACGTGCGGCAGAATCTCACTTTTATTTTCTTGACATTTCGGATCATATTATTCGGTCAGCCATTTAGGTTATAATTTTTAACGTCTTACCTAATTTAGTTATGTCTTCAAATATTTATTCTAATTTTCGAGCGCAGCTCCTAGGCGCACGTTACTGTGGCGAGCGTCGGTGTGACCGAGCAAACGAGCACAGCGAAACATGAAAGAGTGAACGGAGAGCGCAGCGGGGTTTCAAAAACGCGAGGAGGAAAGCGCAGGAAAAGGGAACGGCGAAAGCGCGAAAACAAAAGGATAGTGCGGCGACGACGACTACGAGGTAGCGCCAGAGTAGCACGCCAGAGTAGAATCCCCGCGCTGCTCCTTACGATCTCGCAATTAGCGAGGCAGTCGCACCAAACTCAGCTCCATTTGCAGCCTGTCCCAGGTGACAGATTCTCCGTGACAGCCAATCTATCTCGAAATGAAAACACGTATAGGGATGCTCTCAAATTTTACATAGAGAGTATCATAGTTGTATGTGATTTTTTTGACTTAATTAAGCAACTATTACCACTAACAAAAAGTCCCCACTGCAATGGTTCACTTTGGTACAATTTGTAGAAATCACAAGTTGAACAACAATGCCTAAATCTCGAACTTCTTGGCTATTGTAATGTTTGTTCGAAGTTTTCCATCTGTTTTCGTTATTAATTATTTTTCTGGTTGAAATATTTGTCCTCTCCATACCATAGGGCGGCAGTGTGGAAGAATACTCACTCACTCACTCACCATAATTTTTCCAGGGCCCGCGCTCACTCACGTTCACGCTCAACTCCACTCAAAATCGCAAGCACTGACTCACGTTCGCACTCACCTGCACTCACACTCACTGGCCCTCACTCGTACACACCTCCATTCACACTCACTGGCACTCACTCGCACTCGCACTCACCTCCGCTCACACTCACTGGGACTAACTCACGAGCACACGCTCTCGTTCACACTCACCTCCACTCGGAATCACAGGCGCTCGCATACACTGGCACTCACTTCCACTCACTCGCACTGGCACTCACTCTCACTCTCCTCCGCTCACACACACTGGCACTCACTCGCACTCGCACTCACCTCCGCTCACACTCACTGGGGCTTACTCGCACTCATACTCACTGGCACTCACTCGCACTCACCTACGCTCACACTCACTGGCACTCACACTCACGAGCACACACTCTCGTTCACACTCACCTCCACTCGGAATCACAGGCGCTCGCATACACTGGCACTCACTTCCACTCACTCGCACTGGCACTCACTCTCTCCTCCGCTCACACACACTGGCACTCACTCTCACTCGCACTCACCTCCGCTCACACTCACTGGGGCTTACTCGCACTCATACTCACTGGCACTCACTCGCACTCACCTCCGCTCACACTCACTGGCACTCACACTCACGAGCACACACTCTCGTTCACACTCACCTCCACTCGGAATCACAGGCGCTCGCATACACTGGCACTCACTTCCACTCACTCGCACTGGCACTCACTCTCTCCTCCGCTCACACACACTGGCACTCACTCTCACTCGCACTCACCTCCGCTCACACTCACTGGGGCTTACTCGCACTCATACTCACTGGCACTCACCTCCGCTCACACTCACTGGCACTCACACTCACGAGCACACACTCTCGTTCACACTCACCTCCACTCGGAATCACAGGCGCTCGCATACACTGGCACTCACTTCCACTCACTCGCACTGGCACTCACTCTCTCCTCCGCTCACACACACTGGCACTCACTCTCACTCGCACTCACCTCCGCTCACACTCACTGGGGCTTACTCGCACTCATACTCACTGGCACTCACTCGCACTCACCTCCGCTCACACTCACTGGCACTCACACTCACGAGCACACACTCTCGTTCACACTCACCTCCACTCGGAATCACAGGCGCTCGCATACACTGGCACTCACTTCCACTCACTCGCACTGGCACTCACTCTCTCCTCCGCTCACACACACTGGCACTCACTCTCACTCGCACTCACCTCCGCTCACACTCACTGGGGCTTACTCGCACTCATACTCACTGGCACTCACCTCCGCTCACACTCACTGGCACTCACACTCACGAGCACACACTCTCGTTCACACTCACCTCCACTCGGAATCACAGGCGCTCGCATACACTGGCACTCACTTCCACTCACTCGCACTGGCACTCACTCTCTCCTCCGCTCACACACACTGGCACTCACTCTCACTCGCACTCACCTCCGCTCACACTCACTGGGGCTTACTCGCACTCATACTCACTGGCACTCACTCGCACTCACCTCCGCTCACACTCACTGGCACTCACACTCACGAGCACACACTCTCGTTCACACTCACCTCCACTCGGAATCACAGCCACTCGCATACACTCGCACTCACTTCCACTCACTCGCACTGGCACTCACTTTCACTCACCTCCGCTCAAAACACTGGCACTCACTCGCACTCATGCCTTTGAAACGAGTGCGAGTGAATGTGAGTGAGTGCGTTCATAAGTGAGTGTGCCGCGCCCTGCCGCTCACAATTCGTGTATGTTCATAATAAAGCTTCCAATTTAGCCCCTGTTAAATCTGGAGTGCGCCAAGGCAGTGTTTTCGACCCATTATTATTTATGATATGTTTAAACGATTTGCCTTCCCGATTACATGGCAACATCCGTCTATTTGCTGACCATTATTTTTCGCACTGCGAAAATAATTCCAATGATGATCACCATGTAAAAAATTCTACCTTTGCCTGGTGTCAGGATTGGCAGATGACTGTAAATGCCCAAACATCAGTAACGCTAGCAATAAGCACAAATTTCCATTATTAATGACACACCCCTCATTTCGGTATTTCAGGGTAAATATTTAGGCGCCGCTTTAGACTGCGCTCTCCGATGGCAAACCCATTTTGACAACATAACCTCAAGTGGAAGTCAATGTACATGCTGAGCGCTAAACGGATTCATCTTTCAGAGAAGGCGCCTTCGTATTGCATCCGCAGATACAAATCTGCTGGTTTACAAAATGTTTGTTCTACCAGGACTGGAGTACGCCAGTATTGTTTGATTTACCTGCACAAAAGAACTCAGAAGAGGGGATGCAGAAGAAGGCAGTGAGGTTCATTATAACAAATAAAGGTTAACGAATTCATGGACTGAACTATAAAAAAGCTGGTTTCTAACGCTGTAAAGCAGGCCAAACTAGAACGACTAAAATTTTTGTTTCAATTTATGCATGGTGACAAAACTACTGACGCGTCCGTAGGAAGTTCTTCGAATCATTCTAGGTTAACACGCCACAAGCAGCTTAGAACGCCTAATCAATGCACATTTAACTCAAGTTGCTTTAAATATTCATATTTCCTTAAAAGAATTAGGGAACGGAATTAACTTAGCCCTTCTGTTACTAACGCCTTAAAATTAAATAAATTCATGACTTGGAGCGGCCGCCAACTTCAACAGCGTTCGCTCCGAGATTGGCTCTTGTTGATCATCGAGGAGGGAACGGCAGGAAGATGATACGACGTGAAACAAACTGGTTTAATACATCAGTGCGGGCGAGCAAACGTCGAGCAACAGAGCACTGTAGAAAAAAAAAAAGACTGGCTCGTCGTGACGGCACATCACAGTCCCCGTAGGCGGCGAAGTCTCTACAATGAAATTATTTTGAACAGCTCTGATAGCGCCCACGCAACAATGGTTGCTTGTATACTGTCAAATGCTCATATTCTGCGGCCTAAAGCTCATGACACGGTGCGAAAACGCGCTCACAGCGAAAGCAAAACATTGTGCGCGGACATGCATGCACACGCGCTGTCGGTCGCTGCGAACCCGTGCGATCGCTGCATTGAGGCTCCATGCTGTTATGCCCCATTTCGTTATACAGACAGCCCATCCTACCATCATATTTCACATAGTTTACTCTCAGTGCTTGGCTACCTTTCACGCAAGAAGCCGGTTCTGGAGACTCCATCGCGGCGACCGCGCGCAGTGGCGTTCACTGTACGTATTGGGTAAGGCGATAGCGTCTGTAAATGATTCTGTGCTTTCAGTTTGCCCAAGGTTATTATTTAGACAGTAAAAAAAACTTCTGTCGTTTCGAAAGTACTTACAGAAATGTCCGGGAGAGCTCGTGCGTGGTGTTTTCAGTGAGCGCTGACAGCAAAACCTATGAGGAGCGCGCCGCGAGATCCCTCATACTACGCCAGCGAGGCGCTTCCGATAGATGGCGACCAGGCCCCGCACACTCTCAAGTTCAACAAATGGCCACAGAGGGCGAAAAAATCGACCGCGTGGCGCTGCTAAAGAAACAGGCATAGTACACAAATTAAAAAGGTTCCCCGTTGAGCACATTATCTCCCGCTAGAGGCGCCGTAGTAAGCGCAATTTTAACCTACAAACTTTCTTCAACAGTGAACGAAGCGTTCTTATTGCATGATAAAGACTACAAAATTATAATTCCTAATTTTACATTGTACTTTTCATTACCAACTTTGTTGTTTTTTTGTCATTTTAAACGCAAAATAGCGTTCAGCATCATCGACCTCCCACGTGACCTCTGGCCTGGATTTAAAATTTTTACCGGTATTTTCGCGTGCGCGGCAGGTACGGATTCCTTGGTTCGTACATTGGTTGGTTATTTTGTGCTAACACCAGTTTACTGCGCTTCGATGTCTCGCGTTATTTAATTTGGGGTGTAAGCCTGAAAGCTAGGAACACGTCTGCATCGAAATGGGAGCCGGGTCCTGCTGCAACTGGGGACAGCAATACCGGTGAGTCGTTTAACATCACTGCTTCAATCGCTATGTCATTTATTCGTCTCGTTAACTTAACGAACTAGATGCTGCATTGCATAAGGGCAGTCAGGACTTTCCGTTACTGTTTCCGAAATAAACTTTCAGTTGCGAGGCCATCATTATACACACATTCACGAAAGAGAAACGATATCGGAACGCGCATCACATTTTTCATCTCGTTGTAGCCGTAGCCATAAGTGACTGAGTTGCCTTATCAATATATTTTTTTTTCGAGTCCACCGGCAACTTCTTTCGTTCACAGAACCGAATAACCTTTTGATAAACTGAAGCTAAAGTACTGAATTTAATGTATTAAACAGTTGCACACATGATAATTCACCCATATTTCGTACCTGTTGGTTCCAAATGTTCTTGCTGTTCAGTTTGGCTTACCTCAGGACATCTATTTTTGCAGTAGTGAAGCGGTGCATCACGTTCATGCACAAAAAGAGTGCATCATTTCTAATAGCTTCGTGTCTTTCATCTATTTGCTTGTGCAATCAGCAGTGTGATCTCGTTTAGTGTATAAACGAGCGCACAAATGTACTTATTTGTGATCTTAATAATACCTAAGCTGTTGACATGCATTGCAGTTACGCAGACATCAATTTTACGGAGAGTAACCATATTTATTTACCATGCTGCTTAAGCACCCTAGAACAAACAGTGTACATTTGCATGTGTTTTGTAGTCACAAACCATTGCAATGTATATGTCGCACTTTTACGCATCTTATATTGCAAAATTGTGCTTATTCAATTTCTGATGCAGTCAAAATTTCTGTTCCAGACATGCAGTAATGAGGATGGCACCAGTATAAAGCAACACACTCCATGCACTAAACAGAAGCTGCTGCCTGCTACAACAAGGTCATTGTGTGGACTTTGGCTGCTACTACAAGGTAAACAACACCTGGTTCAGAAATAAATATGCTTGATATATGCTGTATTGACTTGCTAGTCTTGAGATACATGTCAGTTGTTTGTAGCAGATGATATGAACATTTGTTCATGTTTACAGTTCAGCATAATTAGTTCAAACATAAAAGAAAACACTACATCAGTTTGGATAATCTCTGCTGTATCTCATGTGCCATTGTTCTGCCCCAACAGAGTCTGTGCCAAGTACATCTTGGTCATCACGGGAGCCCCCATCTACACCAACAGGAAGGGGCTGGAGCTGAATTCGCAAGACCACAAACAAAGAAGCCATTCCAGAATTATTTGGATGAGATATCAAGTCTACAGACTACTGTTTCAAGAGTGAAAAGAGCCTACGCCATCATTCCACCAGCACGGATATTGGCCGAGTCATCCAGGTACCTCAACAACAAAAATTATTTGTCTTCAGATGTACCTGCAACCTCTGAACAAGCACAGATGACGCTGGCTAAGAGTGTTCTGTCAGCTTGCCCTTCCTTAGTGAGCTTCCTGGCCTTGCCAGTTCTTGCCAAGTATAATTTTGTTTCAATGAATGCAAGCTTTCTCATTCCACACTTTTGTTAGAGATCATTCCTATTCCTCATACAAACAATAAAGGTCAACCGATTCTTTGCTCATACTTAATGCCAGTCACTGTATAGTAGCATAACATATGTGTAGCAGTTCTTTCTAGTGTATGTTGCCATGTGGAATTCCTCTCCTGAAATAGCTGATGCAGCATTGGCGTGTGTCTTGCATTAACCTTTACACTGTGTGCTATGTAGCATTTAACTTTTGTTAATGTTTTTGGCTTTCAATGCTTGCAAGGTAGATTGGCTTCTTTCTTGAATGCAAGCTTTCTCATTCCCATATTGAATTCCTAGTCTCATTCAGGATTGCTATTCTTGCTCGACAGCCTGTGTTTTTGTGCAAGCTACATTGAAGTGATTGATTGCAGAATCTGGTTTCGGCGCTGTCCGACTTGGTACTTGTCACCGTGTTATGTTTCTCATATGTGGGAGCCTGGTCAATTGCATTGGGAAACAGTCTCTCGAGGCAAGCACCTGCTCCTACAGTCCGCACAGTGACATAGACTGCGAATTTACACGCACACCGTGGTTGGTGCTCCCCGTTCCGTCCTTTCCTGCTGCTGCCGTGTGCAAATTTTGCTTGTGGTCTTCATCGGCCATGATTTGGCGTCAACGGAGACTCTCATACATAATTACATGGTTCTAAGTGCATGAAGTTGATATCCACATGTGTGGAAAGGCCTGCAAAAGTGACTGCAAAATAGTGATGTTCACAAAACCGACCATGCCCATATATAGAGAATGTGGGGGACCAAGTGTGAGTTACACATTAGTGGCATGCAAAAGAACAAAAAGAAACATGCAGGTTGGAAAGGCGGTAACGCTAAAATGCCGGGCACTCCATGTCACTGTTGGCTGTGGCAGCAGATGCTTGCGTCACCCGATTGCTTCGCAATGCAAGCTGCTCATATTCAACGCTGACTGTCGGTGCAAACATGTGGGACACACTGTCCAATCTGCTTGCGCTGCTGGTTGTTGCTTGTTACCAGACTGCAGTGTGCGACGAAGGCAAGCACTATGCCTACAGTCGGACGGTTGAATGTGCCGCAAGCAACCCGTGTGCGTGTATGCTCACTGTTGTCATGTAGATCGTAGCCAATGCATAGTGCCAATGTATAGATTGAGCATTATGTTAGAGTATGCTGAAGTGATTTGATTGCATAATCTTGTTTCAATGTTGTCCCACTTGGTCATGGTTGCTGTGTTACATTTCTGGGATGTGGCAGCCTGTTCAGTTGTATTGGCCAATGGCCTCTCGAGGTAAAGCACCTGCTCCTGCAGTCCACACAGTGACACAAACTCCCTGTTTACATGTAGTGTGATTGGTGCTCCCTGTTTGTCCTTTCCTGCTGCAGCCGTGGGTAAAGCGTGCTTGTGGCCTTCTTTGGCCATGATTTGGTGTGAACAGAGACTATCATACATGATTACATGGTTTGAAGTGCATGAAGTTGATATCCACATGGGTGGAAAGGCCTGTAAAAGTGGCTGCGAAATGGCGATTCCCACAAAACAGACCACATCCATATTGAGAGCAGGTGGGGCACCAAGTGTGAGCAACACATTAGTGGCCACCGAAAGAACAAAAAGAAACGTGCATGTAGGAAAGGAGGTAACACTAGGATGCCAGGTAGTTCATGTCGCTGTGTTGGCTATGGCAGCAGGTGCCTGCATGCGTCACCCGATTGATTCGCAGTACAAGTTATGGTGACTGTCAGTGTAAACAGGTGGGGCACTGACCAATCTGCTTGTGCTGCTGGTTGTCACTCGTTACTAGACCACCATGTGCGACGTAGGCAAGCACTGTGCCTGAAGTCGTATAGCTGAATAAGCTGTATGCAATTTGTAGTGCGTGAATGCCCACTGTTGTCATATGGATCATAGCCAATGTACAGTGTATTGTCTGAACCTTATGCGGTGATTGATAATGGTCGCCGTGTTATGTTTCTTCGATGTGGCGACCTGGTTAGCTGCATGGGCAACAGTCTCCCGAGGTAACCATCTGCTCCTGCAGTCCACACAGCGACAAAGACTCCCAATTTACATGCACCGTAATTGGTGCTCTCCCCATTCGACATTTCTTGCTGCAGCCGCCGGCAAATTATGCTTGTGGGCCTTCATCGGCCGTGATGTGGCATGAGCGGAGACAGCACACGTTATTACGTGGTCCGAAGTTGATAGCCACATAGGTGGAAAGGCCTGCAAAAGTGGCTGCAAAATGGTGATGCCCACATTGAGAATGTGGGGCACCAACTATGAGTTGCACATTAGCGGCCCCCGAAAGAACAAAAAGAAACGTGCAGGTTAGAAAGGCGGGAACGCTAAAATGCCGTTTAGTCCATGTCGCTGTGTTGGTTGCGGCAGCAGATGCCTTGTGTCACCCGATTGCTTCGCAATGTAAGTTACGGCGACTGTTAATGCAAACAGGTGGTGCACTGCCCAATTTGCTTGCGCTACTGATTGTCGCTCGTTACCAGATCGCCATGTGCGGCGACGAAAGTGAGCAGTTTACGAGCTCGCGTTAATGGTTTCAGCGCATCTCGACATGCAAATTTTATTTCTGATCTTGTATGAGAAGGTGCACTGCTTTTCTTCTGCCAATAAAGTCGCACGTCCTGTTCACTCACTTGTGGCTTGTTTGTATGGGCGTCAGTAGAGGCTCTTTAGTCTCCTGGCCATTAAAACGCGGCAGCTGAGGCATACCGCCAAGCCAGCGAGGCGAGCACGGCGCGTACCTAGCGTACGGCACCGGTATAAAGCGGCCATATTAAATATTGTACTAAAAAAAAATTTCCGCTTCCTGTTTAAGTAGCGCCATCTGTCGGGCCCCCCACTAAGTTCCATGCGCTGCCGCTTCTTATTTTCGAACTACTGTGGAAGGTACAGTTTCCCTTCTCTAAAGTTGTTCTTTATTCTATGTGGCGACTCTGTAACTCCTCGCCGCCAGCACTGTCCAAAGCACCGGCTCCTGCCTGAGGCTTTTGCGGGGAACTGTCGCACCGCGCCGCTGCTGTGCAGGACGCGTCCAAACCCCTCTACCTTCGGAAAATCACCGTCATCTCTTGAACTATGCCACTTCTCTCTCTCCCGTATCTCCGATTGGAGAATTGGTGTCATGTGAAAGCGCGCGCGCTTTCAGTGATTTTATTTTTCTTTCTCCGCCGCAGCGCCATCTTCAAAGTCCCTCTCTGCTCGCCGCATGCACATAAGGAATGCATGAGAAGTGCCGGTCTGCCTCCGTCTCACTCGTGGTCTCGTTATGCGCGTTACTGCGCGTTCGGCTGTAATAACCGAGACAGTCAAGGGAAAAAGCTTTTTAAGATACCGCGCGGAAAAGTGAACGAAACTCGTCGGAAAGTGTGGTTCCACAGGATTGGGGTCGAGCCTACGGGATCGTCGCGCCTTTGTGAGGTAAGTGTTCGTGGATTGTTACTCTCCGCTGTGTTGTGCTTTGCCGTGCTGCGTAATCTGTCCGCTTCCGACTCAATCTCATGCTAAATTTTGTGTCGTTTGTCAGCCACCAAGGCAGTCGCTCGCCTCAGACAGTCAGTTTTGCAGCCTGGAAGTGGTAACCGCATGAGGTTATGTAACCTCGCGACAGGTCTTACGATGACTACGCCATCGCTTGTCGCTGCCGTTTGCGCACAAAAAGACGGGACTGGGCGCAGGTAAATTAATCATTTTTCTGTGCTTGAATCCGTCCTTCTCTTCAATATTAATTGGTATATCTATCATTGCGTTATTCCCGACGATTTAAAAGTGGCTGTGGTTAAGCCGCTTTATAAGAGTGGCTCTTATAGGAAAGTAAAGAACTACAGACCGATTTCCATTCTGCCTGCAATCAGTCAAGTAATTGAAAAACACCTGCTCGTAACGATGACGAATTTCCTGAATAAAAATAATGTTCTTTCACAAGCACAGTTTGGTTTTATCGAGGGAAATAGCACTATTTCCATACTATAAGAATTTACGGACACTATTCAGCTTTTTATAATAGAGACTTTTAGCTCAGCGGGTTTACGTTTCGCTCCGCTCGCGCTCTCCACCGTTGCGCCAGCGGAGCGGCGCGCGAAAGAGTTTGAGCCCGGCGGATCACTCACCCGCTCGAGCGGGGCGCTCTGCTGCCCCATTTAGTGGTCAGAATAGGAGTTACTGAGAAATTAATTTGAATTACGCTTGCTTTTATAATGCAAGAATTGTTGAATAAAGATATATTACATGCTCTCAGTACATTATTTGTTAATAGTGGTGTTTCCAATGCAATAGCGACGACGTTGTACTACCAAATGTGTTAGCTACTGCGTCTGCGCGGTCAAGCCGAAACCATCGAGCGAGCCTCTTCATCGTCCGTTTTCACAAACTGCCGTTGCTTCCTGCTGTGCACGATGCCGAAGAGCATACTACAGGACCCGCTACTCCTGTCACGACTGAAGTGGTCGGAGACCGAAGATTTGCTATGCCTTGAGGTATTTGGTGAGACACGGCGCGACCCACTTTCTGTGCGCGGACTTCTGAACATTGATGCAATGGACGGAGGTGTCTTCAGGCCATATTTTCGCTTTGAAAAGGAAGATGTCCGCAGACTACAGCGGGCCTTGGGCATACCCGAAACGGTGGTAACCCCGCAGAGAGTGTCAGTTTCCGGAGACGAGGTCTTACGTATGACACTTCGACGGGTGGCATACCCGAACCGACTGTGTGATCTTCAGGACCTTTTCGGGTGGCACAGCTCGACAATATCGTCCTTGACGAACGAAGTTCTGCGGCAAATCGACGAGCGCTTCTTCCACCTGCTCGACGACGTCAACAATCACGCCTGGCTCAATCTCGACACACTGAAAAAATTCTCGCAAGTAATAAGTCGCAAAAACAGCAGAGTTAGTGTCGGAGTTTCGTGCGTCAAAGTTTATAACACAGTTATTATTCATTTTTCAGGCCATTCACGCTGACGAATTGCTGGGCGTTCATCAACGGCACGGCAAGGGCAATATGCCGACCATCAAGGGACCAAAAACTGTACTTCAGTGGACACAAACGATTTCATGCCTTGAAGTACCAAGCCATTATGTGTCCGAATGGGATTATTTGCCTGTTGGACGGGTCGTATCCTGGCAGTAAGTATGACGCCGGTGAGTAAATAAACAACAATAGCAGTAACAATGGAACACATTTGGATCGAAGAAGCGCTGTTGGACACTGATTCCTCCTCTCATGGCTTACAAGCACGCATGGCTACATAGGTCATAATGTGCAATTTACAATTTACGTCTGCTTTTTCAGGCAACTTCGGCATCAGCAATGTCTACTCGAAGCTGGAAAGTCTTGTTCAAGGACATAACTACTGTATTCACGGCGACCCGGCCTACCCATTGCGGCCGCTTCAACTCAAACCTTATGGAGGTGTGTCCCTAACTCCGGAACAGTGCGCATTCAACAAGGCTATGAGCAGTGTGAGACAGGCCGTTGAGTGGGGATTCGGCAAAATTGCGGGACTGTTTGCCTTTGTAGACTTCAAGAAAAATCAAAAGCTGTACCTACAGAACGTGCCGCGTATCTATAAAGCCAGTGCGCTTCTTGCCAACTGTCATACCTGCTTGTATGGTGCTCAGGTATCCCACTACTTTGGCCTCGAGCCACCAGATCTTGAAGCTTATCTTACCCCTCTGTAGTTAAAGGACACGCAGCTTCTAGAATTAACCTTTATTCGAGAACTCTGACTCGTTATAAAAGGTGAAACGAAATACATTATCAACAGTTTTCAGAACATTCATCTCACGCTCGGTTTGCATTCAAAAAATCAAATATTGCTTGACTTTGGTCGTTTAGCATCCTCTGCAAGTTTTCAAGCAGCCGCTCGTGGTCTCTATCACGGCGAGAAGCTTCTAGTTGAAATTTTCTTTCTTCAAGATCCAACTTTCGCTCCTCTAGAGCGAGACGCCGTGCTTCATTTTCAACTTTCTTTTTTTTCGTTTTCCAGCTCTTTTTGGCGTAGCTCGTACTCGTGTATGTCACGCATTGTTAGCAGCTGGAGGCACAAGTTTTGTAATCCTCGGATTCCTGTAAAGACAGACAGGGGTAATCCAATCTTTAGTTCAATTAAGCATATCTGCACTGGACCAACTAGTCAAAATTACACTTTTCAGCCAGATGTAATTAGTTGCCATGTCACAACCGCGGAAAATTCAGCTTTCTTTGTACAGAGCTAGTATACAATATATATATTTTATTAGAATAAAAAAAATTTGTTGTGAGAACAGCACAAAACTTACAATTCCTGTGTTTCTGTGTTTTGTGACATTCTTATTGTGACTTCAGTAAACAGTTTTTGATGTAATGTGCCCTGTGTGTTAACTGCAAGTACTTTATGAAGACATCATTTAAATTGATGGGATTATGGCGATTCTATGCGTGTCGTTCTGCCACGTAGAGTCGAAAACAAAAGTTTGTTGACCAAGTGAAGGACATACGACGATTGGTGTCTTTGGTCATCAGGTCAAATGGCCACGCTTGTACAGGGGAAAGACAAAACCTGTGTTTTCTAATGTGTGGTAGAGGAATTAGGCGATTTCTAAGAACAAGACTGTGTTCCATCCGACCTACCCAGTGATATGTTTCATGAATGTGCATGCAATAAATAGTTTCGCGGGGACACCTAAGGTTGCTTACGTGCGTGAATGCGACAGCATTACTCTTTACGATCACAAGTTATAACTTTTAAATGAAATTTTATTTTATTATTGACTCATACTTTCATTGAGGGAAACGACAACGGATTTACGTAGCTACCGCGGTGCCGCTTTGCGCTGCACCCCCCAGGGCGACCGGTAACGAGCCGCATCTCGTCTGCAAATCTTGCAACCTCGCCGGTATCTTCTGACGTACAGACAGCCTCTTGGGCAGGCAGCCGAGGAGCTCCCCGCCTGGCAGGCGGGGAGCTCCTCGGCCACGCAGACAGCCTGCTCCTCCTCCTTCTTTTTGGTACCATCAAATATCGCCACACACAAACACACACACACACGCACACGTACACACACACACGCACACACACACCCACACACACACAAACAAACAAACAAACAAACAAACAAACGCACAGACACAGACAAACGCGCACGCATACACACGCGCACAACACACTTACACACAAGGTAATCATTTCGCATTAAAAATGTTCCTTCAAATCTTCCCTCTTGTCGTGACAGGCAAAACCTGTCGCCTGGCTGTAGGCTGGCCCTGCCCTCGATCCGCTGCGGTTGATGGCTGCTGGTGGGAGTGGCCGTGGCGGATATTTTGATTCTGCCGATCACTTGTTGAGGGGGGGTGTTGTTCTTGTCGGTCAGTCTGTGGCTCATCAGTCACAGCGGTCTCTCCATCCGCATCAGCAGTAGGCGGGCTCAACGGAGGTTCCGACTCGTAGAGGTTAAGGAGGAGCTGACTTGCCGGGGATTCTGGTTGTAATGTAATACAAAAATAACATACAAAATGCTCAGACAAAATGGTGATCGTGTTCAGATAAGAGAGATGATCGAGGTCCCATGACCACTTGTTTCTTAAAATAAATTTTGATTTCTGATAGGCAGCTGTATCGACGAAATGGAGTGGATCTGAATGTAGCAAGAAACGCAGCAGTATTCCCGAAGAAAATAGCATGTCGCAAGGCGTAGACAATAGAGAGTTTTAGCCCAGCGGGTTTACGGCAAGCGGAGTGGAGCGGACGAGCGGAGACGCGACTGCGCATGCGCACAACGCTGAAGCGGCCAGCGGTTTTACGGAGCAGCGTTTACGCCCGCTGGAAAGCACTCCCCAGCGGAGGGTATACGCAGCGCGCGAGCGTGCGTAAGCGCGCGCGGGCGTGTATGGGAAATGCAAGATGGCAGCCGCCAACATGAACACCGGCAGTTCTGCATTCACGACGGCGACTGAGGCACTGACCCGTCTGCGAGCAAAAAAGGCCCGAAGGTGTTTTACAGCTCAACAAGACCTCACTCTGCTGCGTGAAGTCGCTGCGACAAGGCCATTTGGCGACGATCTTAAATGGATTTCAGTTATCGCGAACGTCAAGCAAGCGGTGGGCCGCGAGCTCACGCTGCGCGGCACGAAAGATCGTGTGGATCTCTTAATAGGATACTGGCGTCAACAGGACGCCAAGAATCTTAAAAAGTGCGCATTTTGCTTTCTGATACAACCAAAATGCTGTGCGTGCTTCTGCACCGAACGTGACGTGCACGATTTTTGCCTTTATTCAGGTCTGGCACCGAGGAGCAATATGCCGAGAAAGAGCAAATCCTGCAAGATCTCTCCGACTATGCCCGGGCGATTCACTACGAACCGCGCATAGTTCCACGAAGAGGAGGAACTGTAGTGAGCCGAAAGAGACGTGCAACAGATGAATGCACTGCGTCAGTGAGCAGACCCGCACCAGATGTACACGCATGTGCTGCGAACTTGATGCAGGAAGCAGCAAGTCGCAGCAGTAGCCCGGCCGTGGTAACCTCCCCAAGTTGCATGACTGGAGCAATGCATGGTAAGTCTTGCAATGTGTGCGTCGAATCATATATGTCCTGGATTTTCAAAAATTTTTGCTGCTGAAATTTAAGAACACGTGCAGAACTAGAAATTAGTTTTGGGTATCCAATGAGCATTACGTGTTTGAGCAAATGAAGCACTGCGATTCGTGGGCCCCGTCGCTCTCCTACCGTCTTTTAGTTCCCGTTTCTGTTCGAAATCTCTGGAGCAGTCGAGTGTACACAGACTATACTCTCAAACATTTTTGAGAGTCAAGCGCCTTTCAGTGCGCGTCCGTTTAACGAGCTGCCGCCGCCCCAGGGCAGCCACGCTGTGCAGCTGCTCCGAAGTTACATACCTCCTGCCTATCCTGAACTTGATAGCACCACGCGTCCCGCTGTCTCACAGAGCTTATAGGCGCCGTTGGCTTCATCCTCCTATGGCGAACTAGTGTTTGCTGAATGGAACATGATAGCACCACACGTCCCGCCGCCTTGCCATCATCCTCGCATGGCAAGATACTGTTTCCTGAACATTTCAAACTTCTTTCCGAGCTATGATCTGTGACCCTGCCGGTCGAACGGTAAGCGGATGCTGTCAGATTCACGCTTCGGGTGTCGTTTCGCGAGCTCAGTAGGCCAGTCTCTCTATGTTGTCTGTTTTCTTTGCGCTAGAGAGCTCCCTCGACGAGGATACTCGGGCGTTTCTACTCACACGTCTGGCCGAAACAACTGCACTGTCGCCGGCGCGCAGCCCTCCGTCTCTCACTCCGAACAAAAATTATGTTATAAGAGAAGGAGCGAATGAGGATTTGGTCTTGAAACAAATGCCTTAAAAAGTGGGCTTTGAAAACCACATTGTGTTAAGTTTCTTTAATAAACGGAAAATTATGTAACGCTCATGAGGAACCTATTATATTTCACTGTACCTCAAAGTGGCAAAAAATTATTGTTTATGCAGTAGGACTCCAAACATAGAATTTGCGAAAAGGCAATAAATACGAATTCGTGTGTGCTCTTTCTTTAGATGCAAGTAAGGCTTTCCATTTCGTTATTCGCACATTGCTTCTTGATAAGCTAGAAAGAATTGGCTTCAGGGGCCCATTTATAAAGTTATTGTCTAGGTATTTTAGCAATTGCTCTCAGGTGGTGCGCATAGGTAACTATTCCAATACAAAAATAATGTTAAAATCTGGTGTTCCCCTCGGATCTGTTTTATCTCCAGTTTTATTTAACCTGTACGTCAATGATTTGCCCCAATTTGCACCAAAATTCCGCATATTCCAGTACGCCGACGAAACTGTCCTTCTGTCAACTCATGCATCATTTCATACATGCATTTAAAACCTTGAAGCAGATACCACGTCTGTAATGAATTGGCGTACAAATAACGGAATTGGAATTATTAAACAACATAATAAACTAGTTTGCTTTCATCATCCACATAAAAAATATATCGTCCTGTGCCATTTTTTGTTCACGACTATAATCTATAAACTGCAAATGCATACCATTAGAGTTCGCAAGTAATGTAAAATATTTAGGCATCATGTTTGATTCTGACATGACATGGAACACACATTTTACAGGTATTAGCAAAAAGCTGCGTACAGTATCCTGTCTTCTGTACAACACTAGATACTTGTTCCCGTTTTCTGTCCGGAAAGCCATTGTTCACGCACTTGTGTACAGCTATCTTAGATACGGAATTACCATATTTTATCACTGTTCCTTTACTGCGCGTTTGCTCATAGCTTGCTTGTTTGTGGTACTTTGCTTTTGTGTTGTAGCCTCCTTTGGGGTTGTAGTTTGCTTCTTTTCTAAATTGCTTCAGTTTATAACTTGCTAACCTGGCTTTTTTTTTTTTTTGAGTACTTGACGCTGACTGCCGGGTTCAGCTCGACAAGCCTTCATGGCTTGGACTGAACGATTTTTTGAATGCGTAATATTTTCATGAAAAAAGGAATATTATTATTATTATTATTATTATTATTATTATTAAAAAAGCAGACGCTGTAAGCTCTTGTCTGAGCTAGGTGGTGCATTCTTGAACAAATAACGGGGCAGCGTGAGAAAGAAGGGCGAATAAAGGTACGTACACCGAACGGCAGAGTGACGGTTTCCGAGCTGCTCGATTATGGCAGTGCAGCGAACTTTCACCTCGGGTTACCGAACAATTAGGCGTGGGCCATACCACTGTACTGCAGCGCTTAACTACATTCGTGAGGTGCGGATATGCGTAATAAGTGAGGGGCGTAAACTGCAGCACTCGTTTGCTCTTGCACAGGTCCTACCTCGTTTTCACTGTACTGTTTAGTTGGATGGCTGAAAACGGAGCGAGCGTCGGCAGCTTCTTCACTGAAACCGCACTATAAGCAACACACTTAGGTCAGATAATTATGTTGGAAGTCGCCGATGTACCCACAACGCCTTCTTCATATTGTCCAATTTGGCGAACCACTACTGGGTGATGGGTTATATTTTCTGCAAACTCGCCCCCTGAACGGCTTTATGTGCGACAGAGATTGTCCAGCTTTCAGGTCATCGCGCCGTGTGTCACCGCGTATTAACGCCTCATGCGCTTAGCGCATAAGTCTGATGTAGTCGCGGTAATGGCTGCATGGTGCCTGTTTGAAGTGCAGTAGATTAGGGGACTAAATTTTCAAAGAAGCGCAACTATACTGCATTCTTTGTCTGTGCTTCCCCACAGAAATATTTAAACTGTTCTGTGGCGTTTCCGAGTTTCTGATGCTTTGATGCTTTAGTGTAATTTCAACCTGATTTGTTTTTTACGTCCAGGATCATTTTGAAGAAAATTAATTTTAGCAACTAATCTTAAACAAGTTCGGAATAAAAAAACTTGAAGAAGAATGGGACACCGTCCATATTCAGCCCTAGGAAGCAATCCCGACCACGAAAGCCACCAGCTCAACGTAAGCTAACACGTTCGAAAGTCTTAACGTTGTGCAAACGAATACTTGAGCTTCATGGCTAGAGTGCACTTGGTAAAGGTTATGTTTAGCAAATGGCAAATAACTGGCCGAGGGGAACTATCATTGCGAGAACATGTATGGTGTATTTACGAGGGTACTTGCACTGTTCCAGCCTCCAGTAGCTTTCTTACATAAATAGATTATTCATGTGTGCACGTACGAGATTGCGAACCCCAAGCGAGCAAATCTCAGCATCAGTGGCTCAATGTAGGCAATATCATTTACTCATTTTGCAGCCTAGATTTGATCATGCTATTTTCTGCGCTCAATGCCAGTTCTCCACACAGGCCCACATGTTCTTGTTGTGCCCTTGAGCGGCAATCAACTCCGGGCAGCTACTGGTAGTACCTTCTATATACGCATACTTGCACCAAACAGCCTACACGTGTATTTGGTCTCACGACGTATCTGCCTTTTGTACCTCATTTAGGTGTAGTGCAAGCTGAGCCTTGCAATACCCTGAAAGCCTTACCATCACGAGGTAAAACGGTGTTGTTTACTCTGCGTCTTGCAAGTATTTGGCACGCAGTCCTGTTTCTCTGCTTTTAGTAGAATTACCGGCTCTGGTTGGGGCTCTTGCCCGCCTCCATCTTCTTTCCTCGCTAGCTTCTCCAGTGGAGGTAGATTTTTATCTTTAAACAACCTTCAACTAAACTGGAATTTATCGTCCCCTGTATGTGCTCTGTTAGATGCTATACGAGATGTACCTGCAACTATTCATGCAGGTTCTCAAGCCTCTGCTGCCTCCAGTACCTTCGAGCTTCAATCACTGGGCAATGGTGAGTGTACACTACCACGTGCATCCATGTATTGCCACATTTTTTATTTTCTCCCTCCATTGCTCATACATGTACTGGCCCAGATGAGAGCCGCAATATGGCAAAAACTTTGCCTTTTTAAGGTAAAGGCGATTTCCAGTGGTTAGCAGTCATGCTATATTAAGAAGATAGTGCTACAAGAACAACAGGAAGGCAGGACGAGGACATCTGCTCTGTCCTCTTCGTGGTGTTGCAGAAACCTCTCTTTCATATAACATGCAAGATCAACTAGCCCGTCAACTTAAGCTGCTGAAGTTGTCATGCTGAGCAGTTCTCATGCTCTGTGCAGAGTCCCAGGCTCCTGGTGAATGAAAATATCTCACTGTGCCTCTTAGTGGTGCCCAGCTTCTTTTGACAGCCACAGCTCGCATTGAGGCTTTGTATTAATTTATTCTCAAACCTTAACTACACTACATTTTGTGATTGCACCCTCGTTTTCTACCAAGTCATGCACCAGATTTCAGCAGCATCTTCCTCGGAGAGTCTGTGTTAAAAGGTAATATCTGCTTCGTTTTCGCGGTTATGGGCGTCATCTCGTGCTTATCCTATTTTGCCCCACGTATACGTTCGTCATGCCACTCTTAACTAAATTAAAATACATCTGCTCACAATGAAGTGCGCGCTGAATGTGCGCCTAAGACAGCCCCGTGAGTGCGGGCCATTGCGGTGACAAACTTGGAAGCATAGAAGGAAATATACAAAATCCCCGTATTTAGAGCACACAAACGCGTTCTCTGTGCTGCAGTATTATTTTCCAGTCATGTAGTATATTATAGGAGGCAAATTATCGCAATGTGAGCTAATGGCGACTAAAATATCCAACGCGTAGCAGACAACCGCCGCTTTGGCGCCGCTACCACAGCGGAGAAAGCCCGCGCGTCCGGCAAAGCAGCGCGGAACTGTGGCAGTTCTCCGGAAAGGCTTCACATTTCAAGTAGTGTACCTCACTCTAGCATGGTTTGGTCTAATCAGGAACGCAGGCGCAAGATCGGACCATAAATGGGCATAACTGTCCCATGTGGCAACCTGCAAGCACCCGGCTCCAACTTGTCGCGTCGGCAGACAAGGAGAAGGGGTGAGCGTCAGAAGAAAGAGCAGGCGACGCTGATACACACACGCACACACACACACACACACACGCACACACACGGCTCGCATGACTTCAACGGTTGTCTATGGGTGACTCGTCGGCACCTCCCTAAAGCCGAGGCGCCTTACGCTTCGCGGCCCTTTGGCGCCGTCTGCAAAGGTATTCCCATGCCTGATCTTGAATGTATCTGCGCTTTCCGCTCACGCTAACACTTGCAGATTTTGTTTGGTTGTTTATTTATTGCACGAGCCATGGTAATTAGCTGAGCTAGCATTCGCTTACAGTACAAGCGAGTAGTCACCTGTGTATTTGACCTAATAGAAAGAGTTGCTTTCCAGTCGTTACACTAAAAATCGTTCCGTAACAATAAATTGCGTACGCGATGAACGAAGGCAGGTCGTAACTATTGGGTTTGTCTTCTCGAGCACCCAAATGCATCGCGTAAAACACTAATGCACACTGGAAAGTGAAAGTCAACTGCTGAGAAAAGAGAAACGGGCCTGACATGTAAATACGCACCCCAATATAATATTTTTCGCCAACAGTGAATTTTCAAAGCGAGAGGTTTTCTCGTAGTGACATGGCTGAATCCACATACAATGAGTAAGTGTCTCTTAAGGCTATTTCACTCATCTGACTAACATGCCTCCCAACTGTACATCCATTGGAGGCCGCTCCACTTCCATCAACGAGAACAGATGATTGTTTCGCTGATCATTATCAACTGATGCTCCGAGCACTAAGACGCATTTAAAATATGAAGTCGAGTCGCACTTTCCAGCACCTGAAAACGATCGCATATTCACAGAATAAATGCACGTGCATATCACCGTAACGTGAACGGCAACGCACGAGCGGCGACCTTGACATGCGATGTTGACTTCTGCCACCTTAACTTCTGACGGGTTCAGATAACAATATTTCCTTGAATAATACAGCTTGTTGCTTTTTTTAACGCAATAGCGTTCAGAAGCGCTTCTTCCAGAAAATTCTCTATCGGCGTATTCGGCCTCTCATGGCAATGTGCGACAATTTCCGATGAAGGCAATGAATAAACCCAGGAACTATGGGTTGCGAGACCAGCGCGTTAGCCCATTCAGCCACTGTGGGTCGATGGTGCGAACACTCTTGAACTGGGTTTTATATGAAGAAAATTTCGGATGCGGCACATGCGCGTGCCTTCGATGCTGCGTCCACTTCCTCTTCAATAGGGTCCCGCCAAAAACAGCCTGCGGTGATTTCCGATGCGAACGTTGCATGTTAACGCTATCGCGTTCCAATCTTAAAGATAACGTTAAAGGCCTTCAATTGTGCTGTCCGTAAAAGAATCACCCCCGTTCAACCTCACTTCTGCTCAGAGTCACTGATTCCCCTTCGTACTCACTCACATTCATACCATCAGACGCACTCATATTCAGACTCATCTCAACTTACAAGCACTAACTCACATTCACACTCACCCACACTCAGTGACTCACGTTCACGCTGACATCCACTCACCCACTTTCACACTCGTCTGCACTCACATTCAGGATCACACCCAACTTCACTCACTGAAACACTCACCTCGTTCACACTCACTTCCACTCGCACTCACGTTCACACTCATTTCCACTCGCACTCACGTTCACACTCACATGACCTTACTCACGTTAACACACACCTGCATTCGAACTCACTCACGTTCACACTCATCTGCACTCGTGCTCACAGGCGCTCACTATGTTCACACTCACACCCCCTCACTCACAAGCACTCACAACGTTCACACACACTTGCACTCAGAGTCACAAGCACTCACTCTCGCTCACAATTACCTCTCACACTGACAACACTAAGTCACGTTCACACTCAATCGCACTCGCATTCACCTCCGCTAAGAATCACTGGCATTCGCTCGCACTCGCACTCCTTCCACTCGGACTTACTGGCACTCACTCACACCCACCTCCACTCACACTCACTGGCACTCACTCGCACTCGAACTCACGCCTTTGAAATGAGTACTAGTGAGTGAGTGCACTCGTGGGTGAGTGTGGCAACCTATGGTTTATACATTAAACATAAAGTTGAAACAGCGTGCTGGTCTCGTATTCTGCTCTCCGTACGCGTTGCTTGCACTGCTACATGATCAATAATGAGTTTTCTTTTGTTACATGTTTTAGTTCTCCGCCTGGTGCTTAATCTCCTGTGAAAATATTAATATCTTCTGCATGCAACTGCATTTTATATACTGGATATACAATGTACACGGTATTTACTCGCATAATCAAAGCATATTTTTTCTAAGCATTTAATTAAATTGAGGAGGACTAAGCTTTACGATATTTCTTGCGCGTCCACCACGCAGCACATAAAACTAGGCACTATGACCAGCTACCAATCAACCCAACATGATAAGACATTACCGCAGCCGCCGGAGCGTTATTTTTTCATTCGTAACCATTCATTCGGAATCTCAGTCTGTGCTGGAGGAATACGAACTTCCAGCCGCCTGAAATTCAGTAGCTTCGGTCCATTATAGGTAATCCCTCATGGCTTCGTGGGAGCTTGAGATGCGAGCTCTCTTAAGGTACTGATTGCACTGCCACCAAATATTTCTCTCCACAGCATGGGGATTTGCGCCCACGACAGTTCCGTCGGCAGCATTTTAATCTTGCCTCCCGGCGTCTAGACGTTCTCAACTTCAGCCACATGAATCGCATCCTTCACCTGAATCATGAGTCATCGACAAAGCACGTGCAACTACGTGAAGTCACCGAAGCTGGCTTGCGAAAGGGGAGGTGGACACGTGACGCGGGAAGCACGTGAATCGCTTGAAGCGCGAGAGAAAAAATAACGACGAAAAACGAGACGACGGCGTAGATCAGCTAGCATTGTGGGCATGGACGAGGAGCAGGGCAGACGCATCTCCAGCTGTACTCTGCAGAAGGGAAGCGGCAGCTTCGAAGACTACGGACCGGAGAGTACGCGAGAATTGGCCTGCAATAGCATCAGTTCCTGATCACCGACTACATCACCGTGACTGCGCTCCGTGTTTCCGGTCCAGCCCGCCGTCGTAACCAGCCGCTGTCCCCTGCCACGCAGGCAATCACCTAGGCATGTCAGCGGCACAGACCCGGCTAGCGCAGAGCACGTCTGGTGCGAGGAGGGTCCAGGAAGAGGACATCAACGCCGTCGCTTGCAATGGAGGTGAACGCCCATGCCACGTCATGATCACGCAGGCCAGCGTGATACGCCACGCTGGGTCCAAGTGCGACAGGACTGACTATTGTCAGAACTTTCGATTCCTGTGACTTCTGGCTAATTGTTTAGTCGAATGGAAGAATATGGTTACGCTAAAGCTACAGCAAGGACGAAGGAAGAGGAGAAAGAAATGCGCTTGTTTTTGCAGTGGCTCGGTGTCGGCGAGGCCCCTTTCCATCAATTCATCTTAAATAAACGCATTCCATCGTGACAGTTTTGGTGAACGGTTCGGGGTAAAACAACGGCGCGCCCGAAGAACGACGACGAACCGTCCGCACAAGCGCAATCGATGGAGCTTCGCCGAAGTTGCCGAATTACCGGTCTGCTATCAGAGAGGGCTTCCGACAGCGACAACACGCCACCTTCTTGCAACTAACCATAGCCGCCCTACATCGAACCACAAACCTTTGGCGAAAAAGCCGGGAAAGGCGTGGACGGATGGCTCAGCTTTTACCAACGCGCAAGTCGGTTCAATGGCTGGAATGCCACGTCCCAGCTTAACAAGGTTGCATTCTTCCTCCAGCGAACCACGTCTGTGTGGCTTCAAAACCACGATGAAAGCATGACGACGTGGGAAAAATTTCTAGACGAAATGAGGAACTGCTTCGGAAATCCGGCAGCTAAAGAGAAGCGTGCAGAGCAAACCCTAATGCAGCGATCCCCAGTTCCTAGCAAATCCAGCACGACGTACATCGAGGAAGTGCTGAAGTTGTACAAGGGGCTGGACCCTCAGATGAGAGAAGAGAAGAAAGTTGGTCATCTCTTTTTAAATGGTATTGCCGAGGACGTGTACCAGTTTCTCATTGGAAAAGACAGTCATGACTCCGTAAGTGACGTCATTCGGCAATGCCGCACATGTTAAGGATTGAAAGCTCGGCCGCCTGGCCAACGTAACTAACGTTGCCAGTGTTGACGTGGTCCCAGCTCCATCCGACCTTGCGTCAGTTATTCGGCAAGTGGTGCGCGAAGAGCTTGAACGACGTGAGGTAACTTCCCTCTTGACTCCACGGGTTCGAGAGCACTTTTCTCAATGTGACTTCGGTGAGACGTCCATCACCGCCGCCTCCGTAGATGCCTACAACTTCGCTCCTCGTTCAAGAGCGCCAAATCTTACTATAAACGCCCACCCCAGTTATTATTTCCACGGCAATTACTCACCCAGACCACCCACAGTTTCCCAAGAGTAGGAGGGCTGTGCCAGTTATCCTGCTACTGACAATATCAGTGCGTCCCGGGAGTGCGCCATCCACTTCCAATGCGGCATTCGCGGTCGCGTCGCCAGATTTGGTTCTCGCTACGGGGATGGGAATGGGATTTGGTTCTCGCTACGGATCGCTACGGGGATGGGACACGTTGGCCTTCGGACTCCGATAGCAGGACAAACCACCAGGCGACAATGCCGAGATGGCTTTATTAGTGCCAATTATAGCTCACAGCTCTCGTTCCTTAAGAGGTGACGTCGCGAAAATGACTACACCTGACCTCACTCCTGCACAGGCAACGGACATACGTCTCCTGCTCTAAACGCACAGTGACATCTTCTATTTCAGTGACAGAATGCTAGGCGAAACATCTGTTGTTCACCACCGTATAAACATTGGAGACGCGAACCCTATTCCTCGGCGTCCCTATCGTGTATCGCATGCTGAACGTCGAGTCATCCAATTAGAAGTGGACGAAATGCTTCGCAAAAGGGTCGTCTAACCATCAGCCAGCCCTTGGACTTCGCCAGTCGTTCTCGGGAAAGAAAAGAGGAACTTGGCGTTTTTGCGTCGATTATCGCCACCTACAGACATCACGTGAAAAGACGTCTACCCCTACCATGCTTTGATGATTCCTTGAACTGCTCGCACGGAGCATACTTTTCGTCCATCGATATTCTGTCCGGCTACTGACAAATTTTACCCCATGAAGTGCAGCGCGACAAGACAGCCTTCATCACGCCGGATAGTTTGCATCAGTTCAAAGTCACGCCTTTTGGCCTGTGCAATGCTCCTGCGACATTCAAACGTATTATGGACTTTCTTCTGCGGGGCTACAAATCGAGCAGCTGTTTTGCTACCTTCACGACGTTATTGATTTTTCTCCCACGTTCGGTAGCCATCTTACCCGACTTTCTGCAATTCTTGCGGTCTTCCCAAAAACCAGCCTCCGACTGAACTCCACGAAATGCCAATTCAGGTGCCGTAAAATTGTCGTGTTGGGACACCTCATTGACGCATCCGGTGTACAACCAGATCCGGAAAAAGTTCGCACCGTTCGTGGTTTCCATGCGCCGCGTTCTGCTTCTAAGTTGCGCTGCTTCTTCGGCCTGTGTTCGTACTTTCGCCGTTTCGTCAGAAACTCCGCCTACATTGCTCGGCCTTTGGCAGATATCCTAAAGAAGAACACGCCATTCTCATGGGGCGCGGAGCGGGCTCACGCGTTCGCCGCGCTCATCGTGTTTTTGGCCGCCCCTCCCATACTTGCCCACTTTGATCCACGTGCACCGACCAAAGTTCACCGTGACGGAAGCGGCCATGGCATCGGCGCTGTTCTCGCCCAACAACAGAATGGTACCGAGGGCGTGATAGCTTACACCAGTCGCCTGCTGTCACCTGCCGAGAGCAACTACTCCATCACCAAGCGGGAGTGCTCGGCTTTAGTTTGGGCAGTCGCCAAATTCCCGACATCCTTGTGTGGCCGCACGTTTTCGGTTGTTACAGACCACCACGCGCTCTGCTAGCGGTCTTTCCTCCGGGACCCGACAGGACGGCTTTGGCGCAGGGCTTTTCGGCTCCAGGAATTTTCATTTATTTTCAATTACAAGTCTTGGCTCCTTCACAAAGACGCTGACTGCCTCTCTCATCGCCCTCTTGATCCCCCTGATCCTGCTACGCATGAACCGCTGACCTGCGTGATGTCTTTTACTGACATGACCGACAGGCGCGCTGAAAAAAAAAAATGCGCCGAATCCTTACACTCCATAATCGCCGGAGTACAATATGGTTGCACCGACGGCACGTGCGGCATGTTCGTGCTGCACGACAGCATCCTCTTCCGCCACAATATCAACCCTGACGGCCCTGAGTTGCTCCGTGTTCTTCCTCGTCATCTCCGATCTATCGCTCTCGAACAACTTCGACTGCACCGACGGCGGGACACCTTAGAGTTTTGCGTACATACGACCGTGTACGACGCCGGTTCTTCTGGCCGGGTCTCTACCGCTCTGTGCGCCATTATGTCACAACTTGTGAATTGTGTCAGCGCCAGAAGGAACCTCCCCTGCCACCTGTATGACGACTCCATCCGCGTAAATTTCCATCAAAACCTTTGTTTCGCGTAGGCCTTCCCCTGCTTGGCCTTTTTCCGACGACGACTAGAGGGAATAAGTGGATCGCCGTTGGTACTGATTACGCGACAGGCTACGCCATCACAAATGCGTCACCGACTTGAGCAACAGACATGGCCGATATTCGCCTCCATGACGCCAGTCTTTACCACGGTGCACTTCGACAGCTGCGAGAATCCCTTCCGCTCTTGTACCACTGAGCACAAGTTGTCCACCGTCTACCATCCGGCCTTACGGAACGTCTCAACCGAATACTGACAGAGATGCTGTCGATGTTTGACATGAACGATCACCGCGATGGGGACGCCACGCTGGCCTACGTCACGTTCGCGTATAACTCGTCCCGACATGAAAGCGAAGGATATTCACCCTTTTATCTTTTGTATGGTTGCGACCCCACATTGCCGTTTGGCACCATTCTCCCTTCTGTGCCACGCGTTCCAAATGAGTACGCTTGTGAAGTCATCGATCGCGCTCGCATGGCGCGTCTAGTCGCCCGATCTCGTTTCTTAGCCTTGCAGTATTTACAAAAAGAAAGTTATCACCGGCGCCATCTCGATGTTAAGTTCGCCCCATATGCTTGGGTGCTCCTTTGGTCACCATGTCGTCGGGTCTGCCTTTCCCAGAAGTTTCTCGCTCGCTACACTTGCCGTTATGAAGTCCTACATCAAGTTAACGACGTGAATTATGAGATTTCGCCTCTACAGTTTGTTCCGTCCTCAAGTTCGATGTCTGTTGACATCGTGCACGTTTCGCGGCTGAAGCCATACTTCGTTCGCAATTCTTCGACTACCGTGTGCCAAGACGGCGCTTCAGCACACGGGGGTCCTGTTACGGAAGGATAAAAGAAGAGGAAGGAAGAAGAAGCTCAAGAGACGCTGACTGCTGCGTTGTTGTTGCTGGTCAGTTATTTTTACATACGCTTTCTCTGCATGTGTATGTATTAAAAATGCAGTGTTTCTAGACACCCAACATCCACGCAACAATATCAAAGGGTGCAAAGGCAAGCTGCTCTCAATCTTGGAAAAGCTATATAAGGGAGCTATTATTCGATCTAGGACGGAATCACAGCAGAGACATGAGAAACCGCTCACGATTATCAAGAGAAAACAAAGAGAGCGCGGTAGGCAAAATAGAATTGAAGCAATACAAAGCGGAGACAGCATTCTCAAACCACGAAAGGGCATCGAGGCTCATGTTAATCAAGCACACAAGGACATCTTCGAATACGGAAGTAACACATGCGACTGTAAATTGTTGAAAAGTATTCTTCAACGTTAAATTGCATAGATGATTAGACAGAACAGTAAACGGTTGATTGCATATCAGAGAGCGAAATAAAATGGGCCATGCATGAGCTAAAGCAAAAAAAGTCGCCAGGAGTAGATTGAACCAGCTCTGCCTTTTACAAGAACTTTTCACCAAAATTAGTCTCAATAATACGTGACGTGTATGATGACATTTTTAAACGAAGATTGCGGCTCCCTCCATGGTCCCTCCTGTCTTACTACCAAAGAAGCAATCAAGGCAAGTGCCGACAGTCAGCGATTTTCACCCCATTACTTTTTTACGACCGATTACGAAATTCTTGCTAAAATTATAGCTATACGGCTGGACTGTGCCCTCTGAACAGTTATAGGGAATCATCAGTGATATGGCATAAAACGACGTAGCATCAGGGATAATATGCACGCGTTAATATGTGTGTATACATGAGGGTACACACTTGAACATGTATATGTATATGCATGCGTGTATATGTTACTTGAACGAGTGTAAATTCGAATCTTGTACCCACCCCTGATGTAACATCTCTGAAGTTGGGGGTCTTTAACGACAATAAGCTGAACTGAGCTGAACTTTCATACAATGCGGAAGCCGCGCGAAGCCACCTCTGTTGATGGCTCCCCAGATGCGGTTGTGCAAGAGGATCTGAGCAAGGTTTTCGACAGAGTAACACATGATTTTCCCTTCAACCCTCGTAAGGCTTGCAACATTGGGCACCGGCTTCTAAAATATATAGGTGTCTACTACAGACAAGTGACTACGCGACTGTTAATCAACGAGCAAACAACTCTGACAATAAAACTCAACAGGTCCGTTAGGCAAGGATGCCCCATGTCACCAATTCTTTTTGCTCTGTACTTGGAACCCCTGTGCCGAACAATTCTGAATGACGGCTACATAATGGGCTTCAGTTTCGCAGAGAGTACTCTGAATGTCCTCGCCTACGGCGGCTACCTACGCTTGTGTGTCCCTCTAAAGAAGGAGTCCGCCAAAAAGTGCACCATGTCATGGACTTCTGTAAAATGTCTGGTGCTAAAGTGAATCAAGAAAAGTACGCGAGTGCATGGCTTGGTGCATGGGACTTCAAACTAACCATCTCGCAAGAGGTGAAGTGGACGTCTGGAATCATCAGCTCCCTCGGTGTGTGTTTTGATACTGCCTACCTACAAAATGGACAAAATACAATTCGAAGTGGTACTCTCGCGCCAAAAGTACAACAGTGGCACGGGAGAATGATCCCGCTTATGAACAGAGCCTTTGTGTGTAACACTGTGTTCTTTCTAGCTATATGGTACTCGGTGCAGGTGATGCCCTGTTTGCCGGCTTACATGACTCGAGTACATTGATACTGCGCAACATATATTGGGGAGTCACGATTTGAGCGCATGAGGCGCAGTAATTTATTTTTTACCAGCCCTAGGCCTCCTAGGGCTGGTAAACGAAGAGGTAAAACTCAAAAATTAAAAGTACCTTTTTTTTTTCAAAAACCAAACCCCCCCATCGTATTACACTTCATTCTTTCAAACTATTAGGAGTGGGGTACTTAGGTGAGTGGATCGATGGTGCCCAAGGACTCTCATGAGCCCGCACCCTAAGATTCTACAGGGAAGAGGAGTAGACAGCTCGCTTTTTCGAGCAGCGTGTTTCTCAAGAGTACCTAAAAAATGTGAAACGGAAGAGCATTTAGTGGAACACTATACATATGCTATTCCAAGCACCACTATATTGGCCTCGAGCTGGAAACCAGCTGGGGTTTGACGTTTTCAATCGTCTATCAAAATATCATGGAAGAGCAGCGATGAAGGATTTTTTTGTTAAATTACATGTCGAAGTTTTACCTGTAAGAACATGGCTACGTAACAAGGGTACTTTCGTGCCGTGGTAAACGGATTGCTCGCTCTGCCCCTATCGAGAATTGTTGCAGCACGTATTTTTTGTTTAGTACGAACGCAGTACACTTTTGGCACAACATACGAATTGTGTTGGGCGTACAGACATACCCAAATTTTTATAACCCAAATGTCTGACACTCGAACATGACAAAAATAAGAGCAGTGTTGAAACCCTGATATTTTTAGGTTGGTATGCAATTTGGAGATCACGAACTGGCTACACCTACCTCTACAAAACGCGACACCTACATGGACGCACTTTTCAGATGCTTTTGCATATACAGGTTCGCTGCTAGGCGGCGAAGATGAATTTAGGAAGAGATGGCAGAAGTAAGTGGCAGAAGCGCGTGCAGCAAAGACGGGTACTTATATAGATGTGCGATTCTCTCTCTGTGTGTTTAAGTAATCTGAAAAAAAAAGAACGTTTCAGTGCATGGTACCAGCACCTCAGCATCCGGCGCGCGACAGTGGGCCCATAATCTGGTATGGCACTGGACATTGGATACTGGGTTTTGCAATAAGGTTGCATTCGCAGGGGAAAAAAAGTCGTGTTGTTGGCTTATTTCACGTGTATTTGAAAAATAGGCCTTTCTGCGAATGATTTCCATATGTTGCTGTAAAAGCAGACTAACTTATGCTCCCCTTTTCAGCCGTTACTCAAGTTGTGGCCAAGCGCAACGTAATGTGATAATGTGTATTTGCATTTTTAGTACGATGTTATTTTTGTTCTGACATGTCTGCTTTCTTAACATTGTTCAATAGTAATGTACATGTGACGCATTTCATATACCTTTGTAAAGGTATATACATTCCTGCTTGTTTTTTAAGCGAGGCTTAATTAATGCCTCAAGGCATACATGTGTATGTGATGCGGGGGAAAAAGGGTGAATGAATAAATGAAAAAAATATTTGCGGATGTAATAAAGTCCATTGGCACCCATATAAAAAAAAAGAATACAGGATGAACATTATTAATCCTTTTTTTTTTTCCTTGGTATCGTTGTCAATAAAACAATGTTTGCTTTTATTCTATGTTTTAGGTATTTTGCGTATTGTTGTTTTTACCATTGCCAGTAAATTTTCGCTTTCTTTGGTTCCTTTAGACCTGACGACAGCGGTACCAAATTCCATACGTGGTGCGAATTCGACGACGAGGACGCAACAGATCTGCATCGGGGGTTACATCAGCTCCGCTGCAATGAGATGCCCAAAGAGGCACCAGGGGGCGCACGCGCTCAAAGAGCCTCGAAGGGCAGAAGGGCGCTCGAAGGGCAGAAGCCGCTGCAGATCAAATTAGGTGCAGTTGTACTTCGAAGGAGGAGGGAAGACGGCTGGCGACAAGACAACATCTGGAACAGCCTGGGCCGACAAAGTGAAAGGTACTGTGAGGCGTGCGGAAAGCGGTGCGGGGCGGCCGGTCGGAGATAATGATACCAGTACAGAACAGAAAAGTAAAGAAGTCAATTATCTAAGAAAGGCAAATGAAGAACTTGCTAACCAGGTTGTGGAACTTCGCAAGAACTCGCAGACTAGCTCCACAAAAGTAGCAATAGCCAAACCGGTGAATAAAGACAACAGCCAGGAAGAAGAAAACACCCCGGCTCCAAAGAAGCGGGCAATAAGCCTAGTAGAAACGACAGTGTGCTCTGCTTTGGAAGAGATCAAAGAGGCGATTAAGCAACTTAGAGATGCCACAGATAAAACTAGCTTCAAAGTTGATAAGGTATGAAAATGGAGACTGACGAATGAAAAGCGCCTTACCAAAGTAGAAGCGTTAGGCGAGGACGACGAATACCTACCCTCAGAAGCAGAAAGCGTCAGATCGCTCACTGGAGCGTCGGAGGGTTCTACGAAGCGTACTCTAGCGGGTAACAGTAAAGCGGGTTGTATAAGCAATGGCTAGCAGGGGGAGCTTACCGTGTAGCAATGGAATTGCCGAGGTTTCTATCGCAGAAAAGCACCTCTCATGCAGTTAATAAAAATATGATAAACCGAAAATAATTATGCTGCACGAAACCTTGGCGGATTAGATCAGCCTATCCGCATACAAAGCGACATGCAGGGGCAAGGAGCTAGGTAGGGGGCTAGCCACACTCGTAGATAAGACAATATCATACATAGAACAAGATTTGCGCCTTGGGCTAAACAAATTAGAATACTTACTTGTGGAAACCATGTTGAAAAGGAATAGAAGGAAACCGCAAAGACTCATTTGTCTCAATGTTTATAGCAGCCTTAGCGACATGAAACAAGAGTTTCAGGGCACTTCTTAATAAATCTATGTTTGTTACTAAGCACGCTCCAGTCATTATTGGAGAATATTTCAACGCCGCACATCAAACCTGAGGATATCGCTCGAATACGAAGAAAGGGGATCGACTCTGGCACCTAGCTGCAGATCTTATTCTCCCTCATCACTGACCCAGCTTATCCCACTAGGTGTGGTACATCTACATGCAGGGACTCCACCTCAGACCTTACTTTTGATCAAATTTAGCGAATTCTGGCTGGAATAACTCCAATATTGTCCTGGGTAGTGATCAAAACATATTAGAAATACTAATGGAAACATCCAGTAACGACATAAAGCACTTTACCTACATTGACTGGGATCTTTTTCGGAAAGCAAGGAAAAGCAGAGCTCAGACAGAGACAAGACAAAAGAAAACACTTCATACATGGACCACTCAGCTCAGGGAAGATGTAAAGGCGGCAACCAACGATATTACCAACGAGGAGGTTATCGAAATAATGGGCAGTAGGCTGGCGCACTTGATTGAGGCGACACCATCTATGTTAAAATGATGGAAAACGCAACGGCTGAACAGGAGACTGAGGAACCGCGTAACATTGTTGAGTAGGGAGATTGAAGAAAACTCCATAAATTTATAGAAACAACAATGGGATGAGCTTTGTAATTCCATAGATGGTCGAATCAAGCGAGGTTGAAGTTGGGACTTATTCAGACATTTGTTTCGTGAGAACGACACGAAATCTAATAAGAGAACAGCAGTAGCACGACTCCTCCTTCGTGAGAGTCAGGTCACAACGGAGGAGGCCATCCTGGATCGGCTCGTAGCTAAGTATTTACCACTTAAGGATAACAATGAGAATAGAGACCGGCCTGAATATACAGGGGTAGACTGAGCCTATGGGTCAAGACTTCACAGAAAGCGAAGCTCGCGCAGCCCTGTACGACCTCAGTTGAAGATCCGCTGCCGGCCCAGATGGCATTTCCAATAGACTGTTCAAAAATCTGGACGACGATTCTATAAAATATTTAACAGAGTATTTCAATGAATTCTGGAAAAACGGAGATTATCGGAAGGAATGGAGAATTGCTTACACAATTCTTATTCCCAAACCAGACAAGCAACTCAATCAGATAACCTAAGACCCATATCGTTAACATCACGTCTGGGCAAAACCATGGAGCATGTCATACTCAAAAGACTAATTATGTATGTAGAGACCAGAAATGTTCTTCCGCATAACCTGATCGGTTTGCGTGCTGGACTTCTGACTGAAGATTGAATTCTTTTAATAAAAAATCACCTTATTCTTGCTAGCCCGCGGGATACGAGAGCTCACCTAGGCCTAGATGTAGAAAAGGTCTTTGATCGCATCAAGCACAGGGCCATCTTGGATATCCTCTCGGAGATGGGATTCGGTAAGCGATTGCACAATATAGTCAAAGTCTTTCTCGGTTGTCGTTCTGCTTGTCTCCTGTTAGTCGAACTCCAATCGACAACCCTGGAACTTGTGAATCGTGGGACACCACAAGGGTCTGTCGTATCTCCCATGTTATTTAATTTTGGCAATGTCAAAAGTGGCTAGAGGTCTCGCGTAGATTGGGGATATCCACTTTGCAATATATGCAGATGATGTAACAATCTGGAGTGCCGAAGGTATTATGGGACAAATAGAGACCAAACTAAAGGAAACCATTCATGGGGTGGAAACAATACTTGAGGGTATGGGACTGAACTGCTCTGCTAAAAAATCAGAACTAATGGCACTACGGAGCGGTGAGCGTGGGCGCAAGCTGAATGGATATATCCCAGAGGAAGAACCCCGCATTGACATGTACCCCAAGAATGGAGAACCAATCAGGCAGGTGGAGACTGTTAGAGTGCTAGGACTTCTGCATGCGAATGGATCTAATTGCAGGATGATATAACATATCTCTAACAAGTCAGAAGAAGTCATTAGGCTTCTGCGTAGAATTACCAACAAGCATAAGGGGCTAGGAGCAGACAATGCCATAAGATTGTTATATGCATTCGCCTTTTGCCACTTCTCGCACGTGGCAGGCATACTGCAATGGATAGTCTGATAAGAACAAGCTAAACACTTTAATAAGACGACTTATAAAGATTGCACTAGGACTCCCAATCAGTACGGCCAATGATAGCTTATTGCGCCTAGGGCTGCATAAGACGCTAGAAGAGATCGCTGAGGCTCAACAGGTGGCCCACCAGGAGAGACTAATGGGGACACGACCTGGGATGGCGCTGCTTGAAGAAATAGGCATGGAAATTAACAACCACACGAACACAGGATAATTATTAACAGAATTGCAAGCAGGACTACGAGAAACAATTAAAACGACCCCTTTTCCTACAAACATGCACCTGACACATAACCTCGAAAGATGGAAGGCAAGGGCCTAGGCACTCCTTCAAGACATATATCAGCACCATAAGCAGCAGGCGGTGTTCGTTGACGCTGCCTAGGTTAAAAATAAAGATGTGTATACCTCCGTTGTTGTAGACACTCAATATAACATACGGGGTGCCATCACCGTCTATACCGAAGACCGAACAGTAGCAGAACAAGTACCAATCGTCTTAGCCATCCGGGCAAAGCGGTGGACACATATATACGGCTACTCTAGAACAGCCATACGCATCTTTACTAACGAGTATGTGACACAGATAGCAACAAGGTTACTAGAGAAGGTCAACAGTGAGAGGATCCTGTTTCAGTTTTCTGCACATCTGCAGGTGGTGGACGGAACTCGTAGAAACCTCAATGAGGTGGTAAATGTAGCGGCACGAGGACTTTGTAGCCGTGATCTTTAAGACCGCCCAACTTATACTTCACCCGGGGAACACTGGGATTGATTATTAACGTATAACAAAATCACGAAGCACTATTATTTAAGCAGAAGGGAATACCCAATGCCACTCGGTAAGCTTTGCAGAGCCCAAGCGGTCACATTACGTTTGCTACAGACAAGCACATACCCAAGTCCAGATTTTGTTAACAGGATCTATCTGGAGAGGGAAACTCAAAACAATTGTAATAAGTGCAATGGCGTCATTACTCTTGAGCACGTGCTTTGGCAGTGCCCCGCGGTCTTCACAGATTGTGACAAGGAGCAAGAATGGTGGCGGCAAATGCTACACAGTGAATCACTGTCTAACCAATTACGGGCAGTCCAGAGGGCCCGCGATGAGGCTGAAGTGCTCAGCCTGACAGTCCCAACGTGGGAGTAGGTCGCGTCAATTTGGGTTGATCTTTAGGACCCAATAAAGCTCTTCATACCATACCATACCCGTCAGTTTAGAGACAATGCAAATACGCAGCGTAGCGCGCACGATAAAAAAAAGTACGTGCCGCCGAGAGGCAAAAAGAAAGCAAAAGTAAACGGTGCGCCAGGCATGGTGGCGGGTGGAAAGAAAGCGGAGCGGGTCGGCATAATAGAAACAAAAAGAGAAAACAAAGAGCGCTAGGGTAAGGAGGCGACGCGCGGCTGCTGTACCTCTTGCCATGCCAACGTAAACAATCGTGCACGCCGCCATTTTGCTAAAGCATCGCCCTCCTGCTAGTGCCATAACTGAAGGAGACCTTGGCGCTAGCGCCGAAAGAGCGTCTGCATTGAAACAGCCAATGGCAGCCATGCAGAGATTAATCTCTGGGGCAGGGCCACGAGCCATCTTGTGTAGCAGTTGATGCATCTTTAGTGTGTAAGAGCATCACTTGGAACGTGACAGAGGGCCGAGTAGGTCTAAGTTCGTCATGTCCGATTGGGCATCCAATCGTTGAAAAGATTTAGCGTAAGGCATGCAATGCGCAGATTACATACCCGTTGAACCATTAGGGTGACAGAATAGCTACCAAGGGAAAGGAAGCGCAATAGAGGACGGCAGAAGACTAGGTGGTGCGATGAAATTAGGAAATTTGCGGTTGCTAGTTGGAATCGGTTGGCGCAGGACAAGGGTAATCAGAGATCGCAGGGAGAAGCCTTCGTCCTCCAGTGGACATAAAATAGGCTGACAATGATGATGATGATGATGATGATGATGACGCTGATATGCTGAAGATTGGAGCGTTGACAGGGCAAACAGCAGAAAACAGAGCCGCAAACTGCTAAACTTAGCACAGGCCAAACCAAAGAACAGACAAGATGTTTCTGTGTGGCGCGGAATAAAGGTGGAAAGGGATTGTGGTTGGTCTATTAGAACGTCTGCATATTGATACCATGATCAAAGATGACAGTGTGCCGGTACCAATGTCGCAGGAAAGCGATATATCACTTGGAGTGAAAAATGTAATTTAAGAAAGTTTACGAGGTCGAGAGGATGTGAAACTCATTGTCGTCGTGCAAGCGCCTGTTGAGTGAATCGGCGTTGACGACAAATGGTTCTAACGGCGGGAAGAAACCATATCGGTGTCATGCAGGACATCATCAGATCATGCAGGGCCAATACTCTTTAATATATATGTCTCAGATCTCAGCCTCCTACAACTGAAATCAAAACATTTTCAGTACGCTGATGACACTGCGACAGCGCCACAAATGAGTGCCTATAACTCGGAATGCCAAATCTTCCAAAGAGACATACAAGTAATCGTAGACTGGTTCGCACACAATTCAATTTTCATAAATCATCAAAAAACTAAACTAATTTGCTTCATGAATACACATCAGATGCTTTCATTTAACATGAATGTATATCTGCACGTTCCACATTGCAATGCATGTATTTGTCAACCATTACAGTTTGAGCGTGTGGTTATGTATTTAGGTTTTCTTTTTTTATCAGCATCTAACCTGGAATAACCATGCCATACACGTTTGTGGCAAGCTAAGTGATATAATAATTATGGGGTTTTACGTGCCAAAACCACTTTCTGATTATGAGGCACGCCGTAGTGGAGGACTCCGGGAATTTCGACCACCTGGGGTTCTTTAACGTGCACCTAAATCTAAGCACACGGGTGTTTTCGCATTTCGCCCCCATCGAAATGCGGCCGCCGTGTCCGGGATTCGATCCCGTGATCTCGTGCCAAGAAGCACGACGTCAGGGCAACTAAGAACTGGATGTATAGTCTGCGCGGGAAAACGCGTATCTTACTATATATAAGGCATTAGCAGAATCGGTTTTGCATATGGTGTAACGTTATATGGTGCATGTTCCGACTATAAGAAGCAAGCGATTGATCGCGTAGCCAAACGAATTGTCAATAGCATAACATATGGAACCGGACTAGAAGAATCAGACAGAAAAGAAAAGTATAATATTTTTGGAATACTTCCAGTACAGGAGCTATTTAAATAAGTGGTTATAACACGCTATTATTATTCAAGTTCTTTTAAAATATTGGTAAAAAGAAATTTTGCGTTACGACAAACAGAAGGGTATTTTAAGCCAAGGGTGTTAACAAACTATGGAAAGAAAACAAGAAAGTATTATGTACCTGATATTTTTAATGAGCTAGATGCAACACTGTATGATATCAATTCAAAAGGTAAAATGATGAAAAATGTGGGGAAGTGGTATTCAACTGTTTATTGTGACATGTGATTTTTATTGGGTTTCTTATGTGACTGAAAAACGTAGTATTTAATCTTTGTGTGTTAGAATATTTCACTTTGAAGTTGTATATTTTTGAACGGTAATTGTATTTTTCATATCTCTATTGAAAGCTGTACCACCTGCTGCTTGGTCTTCTAAAAAGCACGATGTGCTGAGGTTGACCAGCAAATAGGATTTGTCAAAAAATGTATTTGAAATAAACTCTGATTTGATTTGATCAGATGGACGCTGTCACGACCTTTGACGTGGCGAAACGTAGTCGCGCGCGATGAGTGACAGGATGCTGCCCAGCTCATGGCGTGCACAAGGAATTTGAGATGTGTAAGGACGGTCTCTAAACGGCCTTCAATAAAATAGCGAATGTAGAGCGTGGTGAGATGAAACATGATGTAGCTGTTTTGAGCAGCTTTCAGCTTCTAGACGAAAAAATGGCCAGGCTTAGCTTGGTTAAGCCAAGAATGCGTTGCATATTTGGGAGTTGGGAGGAGCGGGAGTCAGGTGGTGGCTGCGGCCGCGCGCGACCGCGCGAGTTGGGGCCCAGCTTTTCCTCCGGCATTCGTGACGTCACGTCACGTGGTTGCGCTAAAGGTCAATGGTGGCGGCCCGGCCGCGCCCAAGGGCTGAACTGAGTGATTGCAATATGCAACGCATAAAAAAAAGAACATCCGGAGATTACCATACACCTAATGCGAAATTTTAGTGCAGCTCGATATGTTTTCCTTGCCCAATATATTGAGGCAAAGAATCTGAGACGAATATCACCGCGCCGACCAACAGTGGGTCAGTGCCGTCACTGGCTTCGCAGATGCAGGGGCAGCATGGGAACGCAGACATGATGAGCGGTTTTGGAGCTATATGTGGAAGACGACGATGACCAACGTGCGAATAGTCGCACGAGCGCGTTCGCGTGGTTACACCGAGGGACGTTGCCTGTCAATACATGACCGGGCGCCTAGGAACTGTGCTCTAAAATGTTCTGAACCGATCTCACTATGAATGTCTACGATAACACGTTTAGCATTGAATCAATATAGGTACACAACTTCTTGCCTCCATCGAAATGTTTGAGGCGGGTGCCGCAACGGCGCTCCGCTTTTGCGCTTCGAACATGTGACACCATATAGCGGAGCCTCCACGAAGCCTGCCTGTGGCCTTCCAATACATAACGCACCGGTACGTGCGATGGCTGAGAAATACGTAATGCTGCAAGGTCCACTAACGCGTTTTGTTTTTCTGAACACGCTGCGTCATCTGGTAAGGTTTGCAAGAAGTTCGCGCGTGGCTTCCGAGACAAGCAGTGTGGTGCGTCCGATAGCTGATAATTGTTCCTTCGCTTGCCGCACACCCAGTGGTACATACTCAGTGATCAAGTTGGCGAGAGGAGGTACAAATAAGTGTCGCATATGCCCAGTGCATTTGTGACGCAGCCTCCTAAAGCGTTGGGTTGCTTTCTTTGAGGAATCCTTCTGACATGAATTCGGTTGCGCCGAACGTGAAGGCACCCTTTTTTCATTACAGTGCAGCGCATTTCCGGTGGCATTTATTTAGTTGTGCTAGTTGGCATCAAATACGTTCGTTGAAGAGCGGCGCACACAACTAGCACATACCCATTGGTGCAAGTAGGTATCAAACATGTTCATTGAACACATGCACAGATCAAGTCGCATATATCCAGGGGGACAAGACGGCGTCAAAGAATTTGAATGAAGAGCGGCTGTACATACCCAGTCCCGCATCTACAGTGAGCCTTGTCGGCAAGAAGTTCGTTGGAGAGCGGCGCGTATGTACACACTTTCTCACACTCAATGAAGGATGTCGGTTTTATGGTTACTTTCAAACCCTGTTCTCTCAGCACAGCAGCAGATACGCAACCCACTCCACGACAAACGACCCAGTGACCGAGGTTCGCAGGAAAAATACAAACATACAATCATGATACATGGCCCTCCAAAAGTACGTGAAGTACCCTAAGAATGCAAACACATTAAATTTGAGTCAGTTTTTCACACCATCGGCAAACTGCTGTAGGACACATCCAACAGCGGCCTTGAAAGCGTCAATTATCATAGCGGTCAGTGTGTCTGGTTTCGGATGTCAGAGTAGCATGCCAGCGGCGATGGCAGATTTTCCTTCATCCAGTGAAAGTGTGAGTAGCCTTATCATTCAAGACCACTTCCTTACACTAAGAGCCGGGCAAATCATGTAGAGGACCCACAATGCGGCCACAATTGCAAAATAACAATGACAAAAATGGTGGAACCCAAGAAATTCACGAAGTTTGGGCGTGTTCCCGGCTATTGAAATGGCTCGACGAGGCGAATCTTGGACGGCAGTGTTTGATGCCATTGGCACCGACAAGCTGGTCCAAGGAACTCGAGCTTCCAAACGAACCATTTGGCTGTTGAGGGCGTTTATAGCAACTCCTCGACTGTCAAGTGAGAATACAAGAACGGCAGGTGCTGAAGATGCTCTTGCAGACTCCGCGTCACAGAATCGCGTAAACCGTGAAAATACTGACTAGTCCTTCGTAGTCCGAAGTGCATCAGTAGGAATTCATAAATATCAGGTGGTGTAGTCATGGCAGCCATGGGAATGCCGTCATCACCGACAGTAGGTAGCTATGAGAAACTCTGATGCTACACAGTGACCCTGTAATTGCCGTACGGGTGCCATTCCCTTGACTTCTTAGGCATCATATTAAGTGGTGATGCTCAGTTACTAGACGAAGGGCAAATGATGCGGAGTACTAGCATGTCTTCAAACTTCGTACGTGCGATCTTGAGCTTTTCCGCAAACAAGTGAAGTGAAGCCAAATAGACTGGTAGAGCGGAGGTGGTGATCATGTTGTTGGGAACTTTTTGAACTACGGCTGCACGTAAGGTGAGATGGGTGCGACGGCATTCAGCTGCACAAACAATGTGTTAACACCCGTACACTCTCTTACAATGTTATCCTTTGGCGTAAGATGCACCTGCAAGTAAAGAGGGGTTCACATGGGGAGTCGAGAGTAGGTTGTGCTGGCGAAGGATATGCAAGGATACGCCGCGTACGCGAAATGTGCCCAGGAGACGATATGGCAGTTGCAATGGCTCTGGCTGTTACTTATAACTTTGTCGGCCAATGCTACAAGCCCAGCCAAATACACTATAGAAGCTGTCGCCAGGATCATCTCCGCGTTAGCTGAGAGACGTTCTATGAGCAATTTATCCAAAAGAGCGTCGTTAATCGTTACCCCATTTTCTCCGAGCAGCTGTCATTGTGGGTAAAAAAGGGTGCTAGAGTGGTGGCCTGTGACTTCTTCAGCTGACATAACCTGCTGAATTTGAGACCCCAGGAAAGCAGCTGTGCGGTGCAGCAGGATTGCTGTCAGGTCTTAGGCGGCGGCAGACAGTGGGAAGTCCAGTAGATAAGCCACTTCGTCAACGGCCACGGATGAGAGTGCTGCGACAGCGTAGAGAAACTTTTTGCCTTGAGATCGGATGCGAGCAAGTTGAAAACGTGATTGATCTCTAAGCAACCATGCCTGAGTATTATAGCCGCAGTATCTGCGCAAATTCACGGCGACCACCCCTCTGCAGTGCTGACCACGTTACTCGGGAAGGGATTCGCCCGTAGAATATGTAGCGTCTGTCAGAACAACGGCAGTCAGTGTCCCTGGAATATACAGTCTGGATAACGTCCGGTTTCGCCAAACTGGGGTGACGCATTACAGTGGAGATTCGGATATCTCGGCAGAACTCAGAGTAGAGCAGACAGGACAAGTCAGCATTGTGTCCGACATGCTTTTAATCCGTCTAAAGCTAGCCTGTGTTGGGCAGTGTCCAGTGGCGCGCCGGCGCTCGTAAGGACCCGAACGGCTGTATTGATTGGACGACAATGATGCTGCCAAGTGATTTCACTACGCATCCGTTAAGAGGGGTGCACGCAATTCGTAACTTATGGAGCTCATGGGATGTAAACAGCTCATGGGATGTAAAATCCGATGTCCAGCTCAACACCGCTGGGCATCGTGGCAGCCAAATACACAGGGAGTCGAACCTTCAACCTTTGCTGCGAGTCGAACCCACTACCTCTTGTGTTACCGTAAGTGAGACCCAAGACCTCTGGTTGGAGTCTAGCCCGCGATCGCTAGTGTTAATTAGTGGAAATTAGGCCATCAATTTTTTTATAAGAAAGCCTGAAAACGAGGTGAAGATGAGAGTCGAACCTTCGACCTTTGGTCAGACAAGAAATCAGTGGCACCCAAACTGATGTGTCACCATCTGTGGGAGTTGAACCCACGAATTTGGTGTTAATTAGTGCGAACGTCATTCAAGCACACTTCATTAGGATAGGGTTCATTAGGGCACTCGAGCCCTCGACATTTAGTGGGAGCGGAACGAACGATATTTCCTGCTTATTACGGCAAACTGAATTAAGGCACAGTTCAGTAATAAGGAGCTAAGCCGCTATAACGTAAAACTATTCCGATTTGTTTTGATTCCCAATCGGCGACTAGCCCTCCCTCATAGGCAAGAATGTTTCGGGTCCCGCCATATGGATGGTTGCCACACTCATATGTCCTGAGCCCGAGCCATTTTGGCTAATCACGGAAGGATAGTGGCTGATTTGGAAAAAAAAAGCAGAATGGAATAGTTTTACGTTATAGCTGCCATAATTAAGACACTCGAACGCAGAACCTTTGGTTCATGAATCATGAAGGTACAATTAGGACATACCGACGCCATTTTCAGTCGTATTCGTACCCTCGACCGTCGGTGGGGGTCGACTCAAGTATTATCGCCCAACAAAACAAGACACTTACGTAACCGAAGAAGAACATACACCAAGAGCACACATTCAACTAAATTTATTGTGCCAATGAATAGGTTTACATATGTGAAGCAGTATAGATTGCGCGTGCACTTACATGAAGAAAACGGACTGCGCATTCGTGCAACGTAGTTATGAGTCATGTGATGCCGCCTCCAAGAAACTTAGTCCTTTTTCTGTGAGAGCAAGTGAATGGAAACTAAGACATTTATCGCCCAATTTCGCAACCACGAGCGCTTCAGTTATTTCACGGTTGAGGTGCGTTCTACCATGGGACCCAATCAGGCAGTCGTCTTCGATAGGTTTGCATCCATGATCGCGACAATGAATCAACAAGAACCCACCGGTGCCACTGTTTACGTTCTTGCGGTGTTCGTGGGGCCATTTGGATCCATCAACTGGTAAAGCTTGCCGTGCTTGCTGGGAGCAGAAAAGACAACTTTTCAAAAAGTTGGCCCAAAGAACAAATGCAAGAGTTGTCTTTCTGCTCCCAACGAGCACGACAAGCTTTGCCAATTGACGGATACAAATGCCGTCCCGCCCGATAAGTGCACTACGCATCACCGTAAAAAGTCGTAGGTCATCGCTTCCGGCCGGGGCTGCGGTGATTGTTGTTGCAGCTAAGTAACTTCAAGCCATCCCTCAATATATTTGGCGCAATTTCGACGATTGAGGCCACTTGAGGGTGCGACCTTGGATACAACTTGAGGATCTCTTCCCGTACGAGCGCTTTCATAGTCTCGGTGAGATCGTCGGAGGCCAGGAATTGTCCTCCCGCGTAGTTTGTAGAGTTTGTGCGGCAGTTTAATTACCAGTTCCGCATTTTAAGTGTCTTCTCGATGCTCGTGGCCTCGAGAAGAAACTCGTCGTCGCTCTTTGGTGTGCTTCGTATCATTCCGCCGAAAAGTTCTTTCTTCACACCACGCATTAGTATGCGAACCGTCTTCTCCTTGGACATTTCTGGGTCGGCATGGCGAATAGACGGCACATTTCTTCCGTAAATACGCCAACATTCTCGTTCGGTAGCTGCAATCAGGCTCCCAATAGAACTTCGGCCCTTTCTTTTCGCATGATGGTCGTGAAGGTCTTCAGGAAGTTACTTCGAAACAGATCCAACGTTGTAAGGACGGATTCCCGGTTCTCGACCCATGCCTTCGCGGCAACTTCCAAGCAGTACACGTGGCGCAGCTTCTCCTCAGAGGTCCAGTTGTTGAAGCCCGAGATCCTTTTGAAGGTTTCGACCCAGGTTTCCGGATCCTCCGACGAAGCTCCACGGACGGTAGGGGGCTCCCTCTGTTGTTGAAGCACGATGGGGGACGCTGGGGCTGTCATTGCGGCTGTCGAGCTGGCCACGGTCTACCTGGTCGTACCAGACAGAAGTCCGCGCACCGGGGGCAGTCCTTGCAGTCTGCGAATAGCTCGCTAGTCTTGGGCGCCGTTGGTTTGGTGGTCGGGTTTCGTTCCGGCTTGGATCGCGGCTTTTCCGCGGAGTTCGGTACATGAACGTAAAGCATCTGCACCAGATATCACGTAGCACTGACGGTGAAGAAGGCAGTAAAACTGTGATTCACGAAACTAGCGTTTTATTGGGCGAACCTGTACCCTCAAAAGCAGGCTACACTTGAAGAACAACGATAGCGGCGAACACAGTCCAGGATCGTCTAAAATCTGATCAGCGGATTAAGCGCGTCGGCTTTTATACATCAATCATCGGAGGTTCCAGAGTAGTCGCTGGAACCCGCGTATTTTCCAGAAAGTTCTACACCATTCGCGTTGCGCGATGGACTCAGGTAACGCAATGTTCGGTGATAAGAGACCGCGGACAGAACCAACGAGAACTTTCGAGAAACTTCCGATATATGCAAGCGCGGTCCTGCGCTGTGCGATAGCTGTGGGATATCTTGCGCTGTGCGATAACATTTGTTAGGCTGTGAAACGAGGTACGTCAGCCGATGAAGATAAACAAGTACACGTGTCAATATTTCTCAAGAGTTTGCGAATGCTGTACAACCCACTGATCATTATGATCAAACAGATTTCAGATCCTCGTATTTATAAGAACAGGCTGTGTCTGCTACGAGACTGCTTAATTTATTAACACTACCAACGCTTCATTAACAACTCAAACGGACCATTAGGAGCTGGGAGGCACATTGTTCCCAAGTGCGCAGCTCTTAGGATAAGACGCGGTCATGCATTATCCTAGAAAGTTTATAAATCTGATTGTTGAGCAATGATTATCTGCATAAACCGTCATCTGTAAAGAGAAAAAGCGCCGTTCCTAGATATGTATTTACGACTGTCCTGAAAGATGGTGTTACTCTCCTATAAACTCTGTTGCAATAAAATGTATTACGTTTTATCCGAAGACAGGACAAACGTGCTCCGCCTATAATTAATGCCAAACAATATACAATGCCGAATGTTGTGTCTAAACAACGTTTTATTGCGAGTGATCGTGTCTAGCTGGAAAATTGTGGGCGAACAAGTGACGCATTGTGGTCTGCATAATGCAGTATGTACGCTATGGATAGAATGAAAGATGCCTTACTTTCGCTCCAATTTCGTGCTTAATCGTCTACAGTCAATGGCGTAAAATATATGACAAAATTGCCGCAGGACCCTCGCCACAATGAACTTCGACGACAGTGCGATTAGCAAAGAAGTGAGGTCGTGGCAGAGTGTTTCGCCAACACTGAGACGCGTCATGCATGATCCCTGTGTGCTACCGCACTTCCTTCTCGTGCTTCTCTCTGGACACACTGGGTCATTCCGTGGGGCGGCCGCAAATTTCGCGCGGCACTTGCGTGAATATACTTTATGAGAAGTTTGCCTGGCTATCTCTTAGATGGATTGATTCCGCGTGGGCACTAGATAGATGAGAAGAAATTTCTTTTTCTATAAAAAGCAGCACGCACCAAGTGTCACATAGCTTACCGAAGTTGACGTCACAGAGGTTTATTAAAGAGCGGTACATAACCAGGGTGACCTGCCCATTGATCTAAGATGGTCTGAGGGTCGGTTTTTAACCCGGTGCCCATAGCAAAGCAACCCGATGCGCTACAAAGTTGGCGGAAAGACGGCTAGAGACACATATAGGCAGATAGACAGACCAATAGACAGGCTGACCACAAAAAGTGGCTGATTTATCCTAGGAATGCTAATCGCTATCAGACAACTGACTATTCGATTTTAAGTTCCAAGTCGAATAATGCCTTCAACTCGACGACCCAATCAAGCACGACAATATTCAGTTGGTTTTTCCAGAGTTTGGAATGTTCACAGACCTTTGGATGGCATGCGCAGATCGAACACTCATCATACGCGAGACGAACTATTCCGCCACAAATACGAAACACTTGAACATTATCTTGGCACATAGCAAACCTATACTACATACAAAACTAAGAGCCGCGTTAACCTTCCATTATTCCACTCGAAAAGCGGTCAGCGTGCTTCACTGTAGAAAGTATAGTTAGTGTGACAACGTGCCATTGCAATATTGCGCATTGCAGCCCTCTTTTCTGCCAACTTATGGTTTGGATAAAAGTGGCAGCTCAAGTTCTGCGGATGGCATAAATTACATGTGCCATGGTTATTTTTCTGACAACCTTTTCCAACATTTTATGTTGCAACGAAAATGCGTCGATTCAATATCAGTTATTTTCGGGTAAGGATATTGAGTACCTCATGACAGTTAAAACTGTGTAGAATTTTGAGCACTTATATGTAAATACAATCGTCACTAGCTGTTAGGGTAATGCTGTATAGAAGTCGGAATATTAACACAGGAGAAAAGAAAGTGCGGAAGCAGGAAGAATTTCATTCCGAGAAATAAAGATGCTTGGTACAAAGCTATTAGAAAATCGTATCTGTATTACCTCCTCTGCGTAGTTTCCAAACTTCTTGCGGCCACAGACGTTATAATAGCAACCTAAAAAGAGCAATAAGATTCCTAGGGAGGCTCTAAAAGACGACGTACAGATCATGCTCTTCTTTTTCACTGGATTTCCGAAAAAAATATTTAGAACTGCGCAAAAAGATTTTGCACCTGAGCAGCTCAAGGGTATTTAAATAATTCAATAGAATCTTCTCCTTCATGCATAGTCATTGTTCATTGGCTTCTTTATTTCTGACGTATGAGGGTGACAAAAGGTGAAATAGGGAGTGAGTGGATCGAAATTTAATGGGGCGCACGAGGACGAAAATACTGACGAGAAGGGCATATTTATTGTACCTCGCAGGATCACAGCTGTTGCATTTAAGCTCGAGCTGTCTGTCATAAAATCAGGTTATTAAAATTGCTCCACGTATGTGTCTCAACCACTTAAAAGGTCGCCCGTATATGACGCTTTTGATTACCTGTGATATTTCGAACCAGACAAGGTCATCCGAGTTATTGGCGCACTGCACTACGAGGTTTCGCCGGGCGTGAACACAGTGGCGCCGCGCAGGACCTGTATTCGTCGACGTAGAATATCTTAAAGGGACACTAAAGTGAAGAATGGTTTCTTCTGCATCAGTAAATTACCATTCTACAACACCAAAAACACCACAACTACAACGATAAAACGTTTGGTAAGCCATATAAAGCGCAAGAAAGAAATACTGGTGGCGATGCCTACTTATGTTCCTGCACCTGGGGGCTGTGACGTCTTGGATTTTGATGGCATCTTCTAGGGCCTAATAAATATATATAGTGGTACAGATTCACTACATTGTGTTCTAAAGGAACCAAATATTAAACATGGCAAGTTTCGGGAACCTTTATTCAGTCAACGCGGCCCAAATGCGAAAACATACTTTGGAATCCCTGACGTCACGCTGACGTACCGGCGCTAGGGTTTCGGCGCGGAATTCAAATACTGATGCTTGGACTATCATTTTCTCATTTAATAATCAAACTATTTTTTTCAAATGACTGGCTGCAGGGTTCTCAAACAACGCTTCATTAGCCTAAACTGATTTATTGTTTCGTTTTAGTGTCCCTTTAAGCCATTCTAAGAACACTAACGGTCTCTGAGCCTTTATTTTTTTTTGCTTCGTTATATTTCCTTACTAAATGTGCTTTTGGTTTTTGCTTTCGCGGTTCGTATGCAGCATCTGGACGATGCCCGTTAAGACGGGGGGCATTGACGCACGTACTTGACCGTTTTGACGCACGATGACCGCTCTTCTCCCGCTAAAGACTACTTCACATACAGGACTGCAACTACAACAACAAAAATTGGGGACCAATTCACTCTGTGAATGTGGGATACCAGCAAAGATATCGTTGTGCTCCCAAATTCGCCCCCATTCTATGCTGTGAACGTGCTTCGGCAGCAAAGCCAAACCAGTCCACAAAATAAAACACGATAGACCAAGGTGCAGTCAAAAGGAGTGCACGAATCAAAACGCGTTTGTTTGTAACTTGCTATTGAGCATACTTCTTAGTTAATTAGCTTAATGAAACTTGAAAGGACTAGAGCTTTATCCTAGTCAAGAAACATGGGGCTGTCCGTTCCCGTCCTGTAGGAGCCGCTGTATTGAAAGCAGACGGGAATTTCACAACCCTTACAACTTCACTCTGAACTATCTAATTATTAAAAGTAAATGAAAGTGAGCCTAATGATACAGTCGTATTAGCGGCCGATTGTCATATAATTGAGGGGGATACTTTTTATAAAGCATGAGTGACGATAGCTACACACCGAAATTCTCGCATTGCTGGTTCTTATTAAGCTCGTAAGCATTTCTACGCCTGCCAAAGGAGAAATGTGTTCGTCACATAAGACAGTGAACAGCTGGTGCCCCCTTAACAAAATATCTCATACCCCCGTAAGCAAGCAATAAAAAAATTATCTACCTCACAGTGCACGGGGGAAGAAGATGCCATGGATTGCGAATGCACGTCGCGTCGGCTCCGCAGTTTTCTTGTGATTCTAAGCGGAAAATGGCATTTTGTGGAGAAGTCCATTAAAATTTAAATAACAAGTGTGACTTACCTCAGGGATACCATTCTCGACCCGGTAGGCCCATTTTCTGGCCGTCAATCGTTCTTTTCTCCCGCTACGCGTGGCGGGAGATCTACGCCTAGCGTGAACTTCTCGACACCTGGAGCGTCTGCGCCGCGGCGGTGGCTGAGAGACCTCGGCCTATCGCGCCGACAGAGATATCCAGGCCTCCTGCCATGATGGAGCTCGTGAATGTGGAAGGCGAAGAAATGCAACAAGAGGAGTTCGGAAAAGAATCAGGCTGGTGTGAGGAGGCGCGTAAAACCGATGCAGCGGAATTCAACAAATGGAAACAAATGGAAAAACGAATGCAAGCTGCGAGAAATCATCAAAGCAAGTAGGCAGCCTGACCTACCCAAAGGAGACTACAGAGTTATCGTGCGTCCACATGGCGGACTTAACGTGTCGGACTACAAGCTGGATCGCATTTACCGCTGTATACGCAACGCTGCCGAGGTCGGTCGAGAGAAAGCCGATAAAGGCCGCAAAAGTATAAAGAAATCTCAAATCTGCTTTCTTAAATTTAAATTTATTCCTCCTCCTCAGGGTGCACTAATCTTGAAAATTGTGCCGATTGATTGTGGGGGTCTCACCCGTACTCTTGGGACAAAGAACGTCAACACACAAGTGCAAACAATCACAAGGGTATTTATTGTACCTTTCATACATTAATGCTTGCTAGCCGACTCGGAACACACAGAACATGCCGATGGGCACGCCACAAATTTAAGAAATCCGACTTACCGCGACCGAATAGCGAGTGAATATGTTCGCCCCATGCTGGACACTAACGCCTGATCCTTCGGCCGTACGGTCACGCGAACGGTGGCACGTTCAAACGATGGCGTGCATCCATTGCAGTGTAGGCCTCGCGAGACGGTCTCGGAGAAGCATGGAACGGCACACCCGCAAAAAATCAGCGCCGCTCGCCGATCTCGACCCAAAGAGGCAGAGCCTACTCCCTCTCACGCCCGACTAACCCTGCCGTTAGGTAGCCGTTGGGTGCGCTGTCACCAGACCGAGCGCCACCGGCAATAACCTACACGTAGAAGCCGGATCACAGGAGACGGAAGACATGTGGAGATAGCAGCATATGAGGGGACGCGTGAGAGTCGCGCATCCCCTCATGATAACTAATCTACTGAAAATGCGTTCCATGTGGTGAGACGTATAAGCATTTGTGCAGAATGAAGCGATTTTGCGTCGAATTCGAGAGCTGAGTTTTTGCACAAGCAGTTTTGTTGACGGACACTGAAGGTCCACCGAACCGAGCCATAAACAGCTTCCCTATAAAAATTGTGCAGTCGCGTGAGTCGCAGTGTGATCTTCAGAAGGCTGCATTCACACGACTGCGATTTGAACGACGCGGCTCGTGCAACACACAGGCTTGCTTGTGGCCAGGATTTGTAATGTTTTCAGTGTAATGAAGAACTATAAATCTGCCTTTATCAGGACCAAATTATACGCGTGTTTTGTAGCAAAAAAGTTTGTAAAATTTAATCTACTGATCTGCTGAAATTATCCCCCATGACTACCGCAGCACGCTTAAAATAGCACCAATCCCAAGGAATATAGGCCCCAACCATTATAACGGACACAGAGAGGCAAGGGCCGAATACCTTCAGAAAACTCACGCTCCCCAAAACACAACGGTGTATGTGGACGCAGCCATATTGTAACGCACAGTTGAGTGACGGCGCTTTAATCACTTCACCTTGGGCGAACTCGTTCCCGACAAACAGCTAAACGAGAGCCTCACTAGCACGTCCACAGCCGTTTTCGCAAGAGACCCGCACCTCTTCTTCTTTTCTCGTGTCCCGCGCTGATGGCACGTTGCTCCGATTGCGCGTGCCTTGCGGGCCCGTGTTGCCCGCTTGACTGCCGCTATCTTTCGCAGGTCGCAGTAAGCAACTGCACAGACACAGGAGGCGGCTGGCGCGTAATTTGAAATCATCTTGCGTCATTGTCCCCCTTCCAAGTGTGCATCATCCCGATGCGCATACAGAAGGCGGTGGTTTCTAGACTGTCAGGAATTCGCAATGTTTGTAGGCGGAAGCAGTTATTGCCTGTCGTAGTACGGTTTCATTCGGACGACATGGACGATTTCTGTTCGATGCCGCCATCGTGATGAGGTTACTTGACCTTCTGGAGCAAATTCGTAGTTCAAAGGACTGATTCGGCAAATTATCCTATATGGGCCAAAATAACGACGAAGAAGCTTCTCTGATAGGCCGCGCATCCATACGGGAGTCCACACCCATACTTTGTCTCCAGGTGCATACTGGACGTCTCTTCGTCGCAAGTTGTATCGGTCCGCGTCGGTTTGTTGCTGCTGCTGAATGCGGTGTCGCGCCAGCTGCCGTGCTTCTTCAGCTCTTTGTGTGAAGTCGCTGAGGTCATTGTCCTTTTCGAAGGTCTCATCTACTGGTAGCATTGCATCTAGGGTTGTGGTGACGGTCCGGCGAAAAACGAGTTGGGACAGTGTCATTTGAGTCGCCTCTTGCACAGCGCTATTGTACGCAATCGTGGCGTACGGTAGTATCCTATCCCATGTTCGGTGCTCCATGTCCACGTATATTGGCAACATATCAGTCAGCGTTCTTTTCAGTCGTTCAGTCAGTCCATTTGTGTGCAGATGATATGGGGTGGTATTTCGGTGACTGGTGTGCGTCAATTTCATGACGGACTGTGTCAAATGGATAGTAAAAATGGTTCCTCGGTCCGTGATGAGAACTTTAGGAGCACCATGCCGTAGTACTATGTTAGTGACGAAAAAATCAGCGAATTCACTGGCCGTTCCCTTGCCAAGAGACCCTGTCTCGGCATATCGAGTTAGGTAGTCAGTTGCAAGTACGATCCAACGCTTTCCCGATGACGATGTGGGAAAGGGGCCAAGTAAGTCCATTCCCACTTGTGCGAATGGAGTTTCCGGTGGCTCTATCGGTTGTAGGAGGCCTGCTGGCTTGAATGGTGGTATTTTACATTTTTGGCTGTCCCGGCAGGTTCTTACGTAGTGTTGCACAGAGTTCAATAACTTTGGCCAGTAATATTTCATGCGGATGCGTGCGAATGTTCTGCTCACTCCTAAATGTCCTGCTGATGGGTCGTCGTGGCATGCTTCCAATATCTCGAGTTGTAAATTTGAAGGTACGACGAGCAGAAAAGTCTCTGCACTATGTTCAAAATTTCTTTTGTACAGGACATTGTTTCTCAGGACGAAGGACGACAAGCTGCGGACAAAAGCTCGTGGAATGTCAACAGGGTGTCCTTCTAGATAATCAATGAGCAGGCGTAAATCCGCGTCGGATCGCTTATGCTGAGCCATTTGCGATGTTGTCACAGCTCCTAGGAACGGGAAATCATGTTCATTTTCCCTAAGCGTAGATTCCGTGTATTCAATCGGTGCACGTGACAAGCAATCAGCATCACAGTGCTTGTGACCGGACTTGTATACGACCGTTATATCGTATTCCTGCAGCCGTATACTCCATCTTGCCAGCCGTCCAGATGGGTCTTTGAGATTCGCCAGCCATCACAATCAATGGTGGTCGCTGATAGCTCGGAAGGGTCGGCTATGTAAGTGTGGTCTAAACTTGCTGATGGCCCATATCACCGCGAGGCGTTCTTTTTCTGTCGCCGAGTAGTTCACTTCAGCCTTCGAAAGTGTTCGACTAGCATACGCAATGACTCGTTCCTCTCCGTTTTGCAACTGCATGAGGACGGCACCGAGTCCTAGATTGCTTGTGTCTGTGTGAATATCAGTTTCGGCTTCCTCCTCGAAATGAGCAAGAACTGGGTGGTTCTGAAGACGCTTTCGGAGCTCATTCAAAGCATTCTCCTGCTCATTCAACCAGACGAAAGGCGCGTCTTCCTTTGTTAGCCGCGTTAGTGGTTCGGCGATCGTTGAAAAATTTTTTACGAAGCGTCTGTAGTAGGCGCGAAATCCTAAGAATCGCCTAACAGCCCTTTTGTCGGTTGGTTTTGGAAATTTGTCCACGGCCGCAGTCTTCTCAGGGTCCGGGCGAATGCATTCTGAACTGACGACATGGCCGAGGAAAAGAAGCTCGCGAAAGCCGAAATGACATTTCTGCGGTTTTATCGTCAGCCCTGCTGATCAAATAGCGTTCATCACAGCCCGCAGTCGTTCTACATGCTGCTCGAAGGTGGTAGAAAAAACCACGACATCATCAAGATAAACGTGACAGGTTTGCCATTTAAGACCGGTAAGCACACTGTGCATCATCCGCTGAAACGTGGCAGTTGCGGAACAAAGGCCGAATGGAAGCACTTTGAACTCATATTGTCACGTGGTAGTGACGGTGAAGAAAGAAGCAATACGGTGGAATACAAAACTAGCTTTTATTGGGCGAACCTGTGCCCACAAAAACAGGCTACACTTATAGCACAACGATAGCGGCGAACACGGTCGGCGATCGTCGGAAAACTGATCTGCGGGTCAAGCGGGTCGGCTTTTATAGAGCAGTCGTCGAATGTTCCAGACTAATCGTTCGGACCCGCGTGCCTTCCACAAAGTTCTACACCATTCGCGTCAGGTGATGAAATCAGATAACATAAGTCTCGGCGACAACAGACAGCGGATAGAAGCATCGATAACTTTCCAGAAACTTCGGATACATGCAGGCGCGTCCCATGCTGTGCGATTACATTTGTTAGGCGGCGAAACGTGGTTGCCCGATAAATATAAGTACACGTGTCAATACCCCCCTCTTAAAAAAAACATCGTCCCGATGCTACAAATATAAGAGAGCGAAACACAAAAGGACACTTCTTAAACATAAGTAACAAAAAAGAAATAAAGTCCAAAGGTCAGTTACGCGAAGCCACAAAGTTCGTTAACGCTGGTAGTAGGGCTTGAGTCGCACAACGTGGACTATTTCAGGTCGCGAGCGGCGCCGCTGTGATAGCGAAATACCGTCTGGCACGACCTCATAGTCCAGTGCGCCAATGCGTCGGATGATCTTGTACGGTCCGAAATAGCGACGCAAAAGCTTCTCGCTCAGTCCTCGTCGGCGTATAGGGGTCCAAACCCAAACACGGTCACCGGGCTGGTACTCCACGAAGCGTCGTCGGAGGTTGTAGTGTCGGCTGTCGGTCCTCTGCTGGTTCTTGATTCGCAGGCGGGCGAGCTGTCGGGCTTCTTCGGCGCGCTCGAGATAGGTAGCGACGTCAAGATTCTCCTCGTCAGTGACGTGCGGCAGCATGGCGTCGAGCGTTGTCGTCGGGTTCCTGCCGTAAACCAACTTGAATGGCGTGATCTGTGTTGTTTCTTGCACCGCCGTGTTGTAGGCGAAGGTGACATACGGCAGGACCGCGTCCCACGTCTTGTGCTCGACGTCGACGTACATTGCTAGCATGTCGGCGAGGGTCTTGTTCAGGCGCTCCGTGAGACCATTCGTCTGCGGATGGTAGGCAGTTGTCCTCCTGTGGCTCGTCTGGCTGTACTGCAGAATGGCTTCGGTGAGCTCTGCTGTAAAGGCCGTTCCTCTGTCGGTGATGAGGACTTCTGGGGCACCATGTCGCAGCAGGATGTTCTCGACGAAAAATTTCGCCACTTCGGCTGCGCTGCCTTTTGGTAGAGCTTTGGTTTCAGCAAAGCGGGTGAGATAGTCCGTCGCCACGATGATCCACTTATTCCTGGATGTTGACATCGGAAACGGCCCCAACAAATCCATCCCAATCTGCTGGAATGGTCGACGAGGAGGTTCGATCGGCTGTAGTAATCCTGCTGGCCTTGTCGGTGGTGTCTTGCGTCGTTGACAGTCTCTGCATGTCTTGACGTAACGGGCGACGTCGGCGGTCAGACGCGGCCAGTAATACTTTTCCTGTATCCTCGACAGCGTCCGGGAGAATCCGAGGTGCCCAGCGGTTGGATCGTCGTGTAGGGCGTGCAGTATTTCTGGGCGGAGCGCTGACGGCACCACAAGAAGGTAGCTGGCGTGGACTGGTGAGAACTTCTTCACGAGCAGGTTGTTTCGTAGCGTGAACGAAGACAACACGCGCTTAAATGCCCTAGGGACAACGTCGGTGTTCCCTTTCAAATACTCGACGAGGCCTTTTAGCTCCGGGTCTGCTCGTTGCTGTTTAGTGAAGTCTTCCGCGCTTATTATCCCAAGGAAGGCGTCGTCGTCCACGTCGTCTTGCGGCGGGGGATCGATTGGGGCGCGTGATAAGCAGTGGGCGTCGGAGTGTTTTCTTCCGGACTTGTATATTACCGTTACGTCATATTCTTGTAGTCTGAGGCTCCACCGCGCCAGCCGTCCTGAAGGGTCCTTTAAGTTAGCTAGCCAACACAACGCGTGGTGGTCGCTGACGACTTTGAATGGCCTGCCATAGAGGTAAGGGCGGAATTTAGCTGTAGCCCAAATGATGGCGAGGCATTCCTTTTCAGTCGTAGAATAATTGCTTTCCGCTTTGGACAGCGACCGGCTAGCATACGATATCACCCGTTCAAGTCCTTCTTTCCTCTGGACTAGGACGGCACCGAGGCCTAGGCTACTGGCGTCAGTGTGGATTTCGGTATCGGCGTCTTCGTCGAAGTGTGCAAGTACCGGCGGTGACTGCATGCGTCGTTTTAGTTCTTGAAATGCGTCGGCCTGCGGCGTTTCCCAATTGAACTCGACATCAGATTTCGTTAGATGTGTTAGCGGCTCCGCGATGCGCGAAAAGTCCTTGACAAAGCGCCTATAGTAGGCACACATGCCAAGGAATCTGCGCACGGCCTTCTTGTCGATTGGCTGCGGGAACTTTGCGATGGCAGCTGTCTTCTGCGGGTCGGGGCGCACTCCAGATTTGCTGATGACATGGCCTAGAAATAGAAGCCCATCGTAAGCGAAGCGACACTTTTCCGGCTTCAGGGTGAGCCCTGATGACTTGATGGCCTCTAATACTGTCGCAAGCCGCTTAAGGTGATCGTCGAAATTTCCGGCGAAGACGACGACGTCATCCAAGTAAACAAGACAGGTCTGCCACTTCAATCCTGCTAAAACCGTGTCCATCACGCGCTGGAACGTTGCAGGCGCCGAGCACAGTCCAAATGGCATAACCTTGAATTCATAGAGGCCGTCTGGCGTGATGAAGGCGGTCTTTTCGCGATCCCTTTCGTCGACTTCTATTTGCCAGTAGCCAGACTTGAGGTCCATCGATGAGAAGTATTTAGCATTGCAGAGCCGATCTAATGCGTCGTCTATCCGAGGGAGGGGGTATACGTCTTTCTTCGTGATTTTGTTCAGTCGACGATAATCGACGCAGAAACGTAGGGTTCCGTCCTTTTTCTTCACTAAAACAACTGGAGACGCCCACGGGCTTTTCGACGGCTGGATGATGTCGTCGCGCAGCATTTCGTCGACTTGTTGTCTTATAGCTTCGCGTTCTCGCGTCGAAACTCGGTAAGGGCTCTGGCGTAGTGGTCGAGCGCTCTCTTCGGTGATTATGCGATGCTTTGCGACTGGTGTTTGTCGAATCCTTGATGACGTCGAAAAGCAGTCTTTGTATCGTCGAACCAGACTTCTGAGCTGTTGCTGCTTAATCACGGGGAGACTTGGATTTATGTTGAAGTCTGGCTCGGGAACTGCGGTCGTCGGGGTAGATGAAACAGAATCCGAGAGGACAAAGGCATCGCTGGTTTCCTGTATTTCCTCGATGAATGCGATCGTCGTGCTCTTGTTGATGTGCTTGAACTCCTGGCTGAAGTTTGTCAGCAACACTCTCGTGTTTCCACCATGCAGTCGAGCGATCCCTCTTGCGACGCAAATTTCACGGTCGAGTAGTAGACGTTGGTCGCCTTCGATGACGCCTTCTACGTCAGCGGGTGCTTCGGTGCCGACCGAAATAACGATGCTGGAGCGAGGCGGGATGCTCACTTGATCTTCGAGCACACTCAAGGCGTGGTGACTACAAGGGCTCTCCGATGGTATCGCTTGATCTTCCGACAGCGTTATTGACTGCGACTTCAGGTCGATGATTGCGCCGTGTTGGTTCAGGAAGTCCATGCCGAGAATGACGTCTCGTGAACACCGTTGCAGGATAACGAAGGTGGCAGGGTAAGTCTGGTCATGAATGGTAATTCTTGCCGTGCAGATTCCAGTCGGCGTAATGAGGTGCCCTCCAGCGGTCCGAATTTGGGGGCCCTCCCATACAGTCTTAACCTTCTTCAACTGGGCGGCGATGTGTCCACTCATTACGGAGTAATCGGCCCCTGTGTCGACTAAGGCAGTGACTGCGTGGCCGTCGAGAAGCACGTCAAGGTCGGTGGTTCTTTGTCTGGCGTTGCAGTTAGGTCGTGGCGTCGGATCACGGCTGCGTCGTGTTGAACTGAAGCTGGAACGTCGCTTCGTCAAGTCGTCTTTCGTCGGTGTAGTCTTGGCTTCCTGACTTCGTCGGGACGGCGGCGTGTCGTCATTAGGTCGTCGAGATGGTTTCTTCGTCGTCTTCGTCGGCGGCGGAGGATCTTCGTCAGTTCGACGAACAGCAACCGCACCTCCATCGGTTGCTGCTTTTAGTTTTCCGGATATGGGCTCGCAGAGCGGCCCCGGGCTGGGCCGGTGTATGGTCGGTGCTGCGGCGACAGGTAGCGGCCTGGTGACGGCGAACGGGACGGTCGTCGAGGGCTCCACTGAGTAGCGGCGAGGTAGTCGGCGATGTCACGAGGGCGTTCACCTTCCCTCGGGCGCTGTGCGTTCACGGCGAAGCCTCGCAATCCCAGGTCGCGGTATGGGCATCGGCGGTACACGTGGCCGGCTTCGCCGCAGTGGTAGCAGAGCGGGCGGTGGTCGGGGGCGCGCCAAATGTCCGTCTTCCTCGCGTAGGTGCGCTGGGCGACGGGTGGGCGTGCTGGCGGCGGCGGCGGTGGACGACGGAATAGTGGCGTTACAGGGCCCTGGCGTTGTCGCGGAGGGGGAGCTTGACGGCGTGCGACGGCGGCGTAAGTCATCGCTTCTGGCTGGGGCTGCGGTAATTGTGGTTGCACCTCAGGAACTCCTAGCGATCGGTGCACCTCTTCTTTCACGATGTCGGCGATCGAGGCCACTTGAGGCTGCGACGATGGCAAGACCTTGCGCAGTTCTTCGCGCACGATGGCCCTGATGGTCTCGCATAAATCGTCCGTGGCCAGTGATTGAATTCCGGAGTAGCTTGTTGGCTTGGTGCGTCAGTCAAATTGCCGGTTCCGCAATTCCAGTGTCTTCTCGATGCTCGTCGCCTCACGAAGAAACTCGTCGACGGTCTTCGGTGGGCTTCTTACCATACCGGCGAAAAGTTCCTCCTTTACACCACGCATCAGTAGACGTACTTTCTTCTCCTCGGACATTTCTGGGTCGGCGTGGCGGAACAGACGGCTCATTTCCTCAGTGAAAATCGCGATCGTCTCATTCGGCAGCTGCGCTCTTGTCTCCAGTAGAGCTTGGGCTCGCTCTTTTCGCACGACGCTTTGAAATGTTTGCAGGAAGCCGCTTCGGAAGAGGTCCCACGTCGTCATGGTGGCTTCTCGATTCTCGAACCACGTCTTGGCGGCGTCCTCCAATGCGAAATAGACATGTCGTAGCTTGTCGTCGCTTGCCCAGTTGTTAAACGTAGCGACCCTCTCATACGTTTCCAGCCAGGTTTCCGGGTCCTCAAATGTGGAACCGCGGAACGTTGGTGGTTCCCTGGGCTGCTGCAGCACGATGGGGGACGCTGGGGCTGCCATTGCGGTTGCCTTGGCCACAATCTTCTTGGTCTTCTCAGGTAGAAGTCCGTGCTCCGGGGGCAGCTGTTGAAGACGGCGGCTTGCTCGGTGGTCCGGGACTACGTTGGTGTTCTGTTTGTGGTCTGGGCTGGGATCACGGCTTGTCGGGGGCGTCCTGTACATGGACGAAAAGCACCTCCACCAGATGTCACGTGGTAGTGACGGTGAAGAAAGAAGCAATACGGTGGAATACAAAACTAGCTTTTATTGGGCGAACCTGTGCCCACAAAAACAGGCTACACTTATAGCACAACGATAGCGGCGAACACGGTCGGCGATCGTCGGAAAACTGATCTGCGGGTCAAGCGGGTCGGCTTTTATAGAGCAGTCGTCGAATGTTCCAGACTAATCGTTCGGACCCGCGTGCCTTCCACAAAGTTCTACACCATTCGCGTCAGGTGATGAAATCAGATAACATAAGTCTCGGCGACAACAGACAGCGGATAGAAGCATCGATAACTTTCCAGAAACTTCGGATACATGCAGGCGCGTCCCATGCTGTGCGATTACATTTGTTAGGCGGCGAAACGTGGTTGCCCGATAAATATAAGTACACGTGTCAATATAGTCCGTCTGGCGTCACAAATGCCGGCTTTTCACGATCTCGTTCGTCCACTTCTATCTACCAGTAGCCGCTTTTGAGGTCCAGGGAGGAAAAGAATTTGGCATCTCGTATTCTATCTAGAGTGTCATCGATTCTTGGAAGTGGGTACACATCCCGCTTTGTGACGGCGTTCAGCTTCCGATAATCAATGCAGAAGCGCAAGGTCTGGTCTTCTTTTCTTTACAAGTACCACAGGCGACGCCCACGGACTTGCCAACGGCTGAATTACATCGTCTTCCAGCATTTCCTTAAGTTGACTTCCTATAGCTTCTCTCTCTTTTGGTGACACTCGGTAGGGATGCTGGCAAATAGTCCTCACTGATTCGTCGACAAATATTCGATGTTTGGCAATAGATGTCCGCCGGACTTTGGATGACATTGAAAAACATTCGGCGAACTCTCTTACGAGGGCCTCTATTTGCTCCTTCTGTCTGGGCGATAGACCTGGTTCGATGTCGATGGCTGCAAGGACAGAATCCGCATCTTAGAATTTCGATGTTGAAATCTCTGGGATGCTCAGGTCTGTAACTTGGACGAAGTTATTAAGACTGGCAATAACAGTTCCCTTCGTAACATGTTGCACCTCATTTCCAAAATTAGTGAGGAAAACGTTGGCACATCCACCACGCAGCTGAACAAGCCCTCTTGCCACGCAGATCCCTTTTTCGAATAGGAGACTGGTGTTGCTGTCAGCAATTCCTTCGCAGTCACTGAACGCGTCGCTTCTTACTGCGACGGCTACGCTGGATCTAGGAGGAAGCATCACGTCGTCATCGGCAATGTAAAGGGCGTCAAATTTTTCTTCAGTGTTGAATGCTGCGATAGCGTGCTTTGTTGAAAAGGAAACACATGATTCCCGCAAGTTGATTACAGCGCCATTATCCTGCAAGAAGTCCATGCCAATAATCAAGTCTCTTGAGCACTTGGGAATGACGATAAAGCTAGCGACGTACGTGAAGCCTCGTATTCCTATTGTAGCCGTGCACTTGCCAGTGGTGTCGATGAGGTGTCCTCCTGCGGTGCGAACTTGTGGCCCTTTCCATGGTATCAGCACTTTCTTCAGTTTCCTGGCAAGCTCACTACATATTACCGAGTAATCTCCACCTGTATCCACTAACGCGTTCACTTCGTAACCGTCAACAAACACACGTAAATCGGAACCAACGTCGCTCTTATGACACTCGTTTCTGAGTACTTCGTCGTCGCTCGGAGTCATCGATGGAGGTTCTTGTCTTTTCGCGTTGTAAGCGAGCTTACCTCCTGAGGTCGCTGACTAGTTTTCCCGACGCGGGCTCTGTGAACGGCGTCTGGGGGAGCTTGAAGACGGGCGAGGGCTCGGTGACCGATGCCTCTACGGCGCTGTTGATGGAGGTTGGTGTTTCTGGTAAGTGTATGGGGAGCTCTTACGAGTGGACAGATACTCTTCGATTTCAAATGGACGCTCACCATTTCGGGGGCAAGGTGCGTTGACCGGAAAGCCACGAAGCCCTGCCTGGCGATAGTGGCACATTCTGCACAGGTGGCCAGCCTCCCCACAGTGGTAGCAGAGGGTATTCGGTCAGGAGTGCGCCATACATCAGCCTTCCTGAATCTTCTCTCGGGTGGCGGCAGCGTAGTTCCAGGCATCGAGCTATTCATAGAAGAAGTGGCGGCGACGTCAGCACGTCCGGGAGCTTGCCGCATCACATCGGCATATGAGACGCTCGGTTGGCGCAGTAGTAGCGCTTGGGGCTGCGCACTGAGCTGTGGTTCCCGGACAAGCTGTCTTACCTCTTCACGAACCAGGTCTGCCAGCGAAGAGGGCGTTGGAGCGTTGTCGTCAAGCCGTAGCCTCTGGAGCTCTTCTCGCAATACAGATCGCACGAGCTCCCGTATGATCTCCACGCTGTTTCAAAAGAGGGCTGGAACTGCGTCTACAGAGGTGATGTTCACCTCTCGGTTGTACATCCTTGATCGCTGTTGCAACGTGCTTTCCATTGTTGTCGCCTTTGAACGAAACTCAGCGACGGTGCGCGGCGGGCTCTGAACCAACCCTACAAAGAGTTCCTGTTTCACGCCCTGCATTAGATGGCGTAGTTTCTTGTCCTCGCTCATGTTCGGATCAGCTCGGCGAAATAGGCGGCACATGTCTTCTACATACATCGCCACGCTTTCGTTATTCCGCTGGTTTCTTATTAGCAGGGCAGCTTCGGCCCTCTCCTTGCGGTTGGTACTCGGGTAAGTCGCCAGCAACTCCGGTCGGAAAGCACCCCACGACACAAATGTCGCGTCGTGGTTTTCAAACCACGTTCGAGCGCTGTCCTCTAACGCGAAGTAAACATTTCGTAGCTTGCGCTCTCCGTTCCATCCATTGAACTCAGCGACGCGCTCAAAGCGTTCCAGCCAGTCCTCGGCGTCTTCAAATGTGTCGCCGTGGAAAGGCTCTGGCGTCATTGGCGAGTTCAGCACGATGTGAGTTGGCGTGGTTTGAGTTGTCATCTCGGTAGCGTTTCCGCTTGCAGATGCTGACGCTCCGATCGAATCCGGTAAAGGGGAAAACTCGGGGGGCTCACCACGTAGGCGACGACTGCTGCGTTGGTGAACAGGAGTCAACTCGATGGGTCCAAGTCGCCGTGAGTCCGGGCTCCTTTCTCTTACTTGAGCAGGGCTTGAAATCATACCCCGCACCTCCACCAGATTTGTAACGCACAGTTGAGTGACGGTGCTTTAATCACTTCACCTTGGGCGAACTTGTGCCCGACAAACAGCTAAACGAGAGCCTCACTAGAACTTCCACAGCCGTTTTCGCAAGAGACCCGCACGTCTTATTCTTTTCTCGTGTCCCGCGCTGATGGCACGTTGCTGCGATTGCGCGTGCCTTGCGGGCCCGTGTTGCCCGCTTCACTGCCGCTATCTTTCGCAGGTAGCAGTAAGCAGCTGGACGGACGCATGAGGCGGCTGGCGCGTAATTTGAAATCATCTTGCGTCAATATACACCAGAAAAAGGGGAACCAAGAACGTAGTATCAACGATGGTCGACTCGGCTGTAAGAGGGAGTACCTATGTTCCGCTGCAAGACTGCACGGTAGTGGAGGCTGAAGAAGTGACTGTTGGTCTAGCGACATTGGAGGCTAATCGGATAGGACAGTCGCTTGCAATACTCTCTGGTTCACAAAGAACCTGCAGCGAGTATTTGCATGGCAGAATCAGTGACCGAACCCTCCGCATACACTGCTCAGTAGACTGCGAAAGACAACAGCAAACTGGCATAGAACCACATGAAGCGATCACCGTGGGCAAATATGTGGGCGCAGGTCAGCCAGACGTACCAAGGAGTCACCCAAGACACAGTGGAACGAATTTATACACGGACCGCAAACATAAGACCAGACACAAAGATAAATTCAGATAGTGCATTTAACAGGTATTGCGTTCTAGTCGCTAAACTAAGTTCCTCTTCTGTATCACTCAGTTCCAGTTATGGTAGAGTAGAGCCACAGTGGTGGGGTAGCGTTGGCTGGGGCGTAGCTCAGCGGCACGTCACTACAACCATGACTGGAGTCGGGCGCAGCGTAGCCTTTGCGGGTGAGGAACGGCGATGAACGCCGTAGTGCGGCCTATCTCGGCTACACAAGAGCCCGGGCGCAGCTCGGCCTCGGCAAGGCAGCACGTCGATAAACGCTGCAACACAGCGTGCCTCGGAAGCGTCAAGAGCCGGGGCGAAGCCTGGCCATGGCAGATCCGCCAGGTAGCCTTCGAGTACAGCGCTGTAAGTCGGGGTGAAGCCCGGTTCAGCAGGGCTAGGACAGGGGACGTGGGGACGTGGCCCGGCGCTTGATCCACAGTGCCCGGCGTGAGCTTCTCTAGCTCGTCGGCCCATAAAGCGGTGAAGGCACTTTTCTGCTTCTTGAGGGCGACGGGCTTGTGTGACTGTCTGTGACCATTAGTGCAATTACTATTAGACCACATGTGTCAGTGAACTCATCGCCAATTCCCTTCTTTTTTTCCCGGCTCTCTCTCTCTCCCTGTGATCTTTGCTTCCCCTTTCCCATTACCCCGGTGTAGGGTAGCCAACCGCACGCTTTTCTGGTTAACCTCCCTGCGTTCAGCTTTTCTCTTTCCTTCCTTCCTCTCGCTCAGCTCAGCTTGTTGGCGCCGTCGCTCGAACTGAACTCGCAGGACCCGCGCAGCATTCTCGCGCACACTCGCGCTTTTTGGCCACGCACACCGACACAAGCTTCTAATTGCTGCCCTCTTACAACACATCCTGCCGGTTCAAGAGCGATGAGGCAGTGATTGAGGTAAAGGCGGATACACGCAAATAGTACGTAACACAGAATGAGTGAAGAGTTCAACAGTCTGGGCGTTTGTGATTTGAAACCACGCACTTAGCACATGGAGCCACGAACAGACTACTCAGCGACACGAGATAGTCGGCTTAGGTAGTCTGCGCCAATATTATCGCATCCTCGAATATATTCGACGTATAAGTCATAGTCCATCAGGAGGAAACTCCAGCGTAGTATTCGAGTGTTGACTGAGTGTTCGAGTGTTGGCTGAGTATTTGACCGGTACTCCTTTGTGGTATTTCTCGATAAGCAAACAAAAGGAGCCTTAGATAACGATCCTAGTTCTTTCGGAATTCTTAGCACATACGACCGAGCAAGCGCTTCAAAGTGCTGTTAAAACACTCGAGCAGCCCATTTGCTATTCGGTAATATGGAGTTGTAGGTAATTATTTAACCTACAGTAGTCGACTGAACTCTTTCATGACCGAGAACATAAAGCTTGTCCCTCAATCACTGAGAATTTAGCATGGCAAACCCACTCGGGAAAACAATTTCATTAGGGCTTCTGCCACCAGTTTACTCTCAATAGAGGGCAGTGCGATAGCGTCCGGGTACTTTGTCGCAAAATCAACCATGGTAAGTATGTATCTGTTGCCCTTGTAAGATGTTGGAGATAAAAGACCGACGACATCGATGCCCACACGGGCAAAGAGGGTTTTTATGACTGGCATTGTGCCAAGTCGGGCACGGCCGACAAGCTGTCGAGAAACAGTCCGCTGACAAGCGTTGCAGGACTTCACATACTGCTTGGTTTCAGATTGCACTCCTGGACAGCAAAATTTAGCGAGAATGCGGTCAATCGTTCGAGATATACCTTAGTGTCCTGCAAGGAATCCCTCGTGTTCGACTTTCAGCACCGTCTGCCTCAGCTGTCTAGGTGCTATCAACTGTTTCTATTCCTTCCCAGATAACTGTTTGAGTCTCCGGTATAAGATTCCATAAGATAGGAAATAACATTCTTGCGATTATTTACAAGCATACTGTTGCCAACACTTTCATAACAACACTATAGAGACGCGTAATTCCTTTGGAATTCCTCGAGAGTCACCGAGGAAATCACAGAGGAGTCACCGAGTTCCTCAACAGTAGTCGCGGCGGCTTTAATACAGGTAGGCTGGAGGCGGAGCTTGTTGCCCCTGCCATTGTAGTGCTTTCCTTCGGAAATTCGTCTCGATCGTCTTGGGACACTCGCAGATACTCTACTATATTTTGCGAACACTGTCGGTTGTTGTCCTCACTGAGGGTGGATATCGACGGACTTGCTGGGGTATTCATGCTTCCCACAGTGCTTTCTAAATGGCTAATTTCATGTTGGGGCCGATGCTCCAGTAAGACTGCCTGCTCTGCAGGACGGGCACCTTGAGCGTTCCCGAGCACCACTTCATAAAGGGCGTTCTGCAGGCATTTTGCCAGCACGACGCCCGTGAGGAACGGCGTATCTATAACGACGATCGCCTCCGCCACGTAATCTGCAGTCCGGTCCAACAAGAAAACTGGACTTCTAGTTCCCGTATCTTTTCGAACAAATCTTACTCGTACAACGACAGTGTTGCAGCCGGTATCTCGAAGGAATGCTGCAGCCTTGCCCTCGAGGAATCCTTTTGCTACTGGCAAAGTACCTACTTCAGACACGGTCGAAGTACGTGTCGACGTGGTATTCATGACTCGGATGGCTTCCCCACTTTCAAGCACGACGTATCCGTCTTCTCGTACACCAGTCTCTCTTCTTCGCTTCTTCGGTCGACAACATGCATGATGCTTGTCGCTTTTCTTGTGTCTTTCCCATTTTGCCAGACAAACCGATCATGCCACTTGACTAGCCAGTTGTGCACTGGTTATTTCTCGTCCGAGACCAACAGTCGGATGCTCGATGACTGTTTGGTTACAAAAGAACCATTGAATGTGACGTCTAGGTGGTCTCTTCGTGAGCTCTGCCTTACGACCTATCTCTGTTGCGTTTTCCTTATACAACTTGTCCTTGCCCAGACTGCAAAGGTGTTGGGCGTCTAAGAAGCAGTCAGCGTTTTGAGCCAGGATGCTTAGTTTCTTGCAACTTTTCCCTTTCAAAAATACCCGCAGTGAAAAGTTAAAGACAAGTGGCCACCATTCGTAGCCCGGTCCCACGAAATGCTGGCCCCTCCAAAATTTCCAAGCCGCATGGCGCCGCGCTAACTCTTAACTCGCCGCGCCGGCACCTCTTGAATGCAACGCCTCACCAAGACCCTGGAGCCGACACCCATCGATGCCCCGCCAGCCTCCTCTCCTGCCGCCCCCGGTGCCACCATCACACTATCCCTCCCGTACTATTTTCCGGCGGATACGCGGAGTGGGCTAACCACATATACAACATTCAGAAACAACACGTCACAACACTACAAACCACCGAAGAGATCCCCGCAGTGGACACCCACCTCCTGCATTTGTGGGAGGCGCGCCGGAGCTTAACTAAACGGTGGAAAAAGCAGAAAACTAATCGCAAATTACGCGACCGCATAGCCAAACTCATAGAGCAGGCTGCAGCGTATGCTGCCGAACTCTTAGATTCAAATTGAATAGCACGCTGCGACGCCGCAGCTCATCAGATGAGCTCGAAGGGGACGTGGCGTCTCTTTCACAGTCTAATCGACCCCTCCCAAACGAGAGGGGAAACGCAAAAGCAGCTCCGGTGGGCTCTGCAAGGGTATCAAGGTACGACGGCGCAACTTGCGGACGCTCTGTGCGACAGATATCTCTGTCGTACGGAGGATCCGCCTGGGCCTGAGTACATATACTTTGGCAGGCCTAATGAAACACTTGATGTCCCTTTTGAGTTGCACGACCTTAAGGCGGCCATAGCGAAAATGCGCCGGGGTACGGCTCCGGGACGGGATCACATAACAGTGAACCTGTTGGCGAACCTACCGGACCCAGCCTACCTCCATTTATTAGAATACATCAAGCAGATCTGGGACGGGCGTCCACTCCCTCCCGAGTGGAAAACCTCACTTGTGACGTTTATCCCTAAAACAGGTCAGGCCGTGAATATGGACAACCTGAGGCCCATATCACTGACCTCATGTGCGGGCAAGCTTATGGAGACGATGGTTCGGGATCGCCTCTCTCCATACCTGGAGAGTAAGGGCTTCTTTGCAGTCACCCTCTTCGGGTTTCGCCCCCACATGTCTGCACAGGATGTCCTTCTCCAGCTGCACAGGGATGTAATACTACCCACAACTATGCAACACAATGACAAAGCCATCCTCGCCCTTGATCTGAAAGGGGCTTTAGACAATGTTAAACACGGAAGCATCCTGGCCAACTTGAGTTCTACCGATTGTGGGGCTAGGGCCTACGCGTATGTAAGAGATTTCTTGACTAATCGCCAGGCCTTCCTTCGGATTGAGGGCGAGGAATACGGCCCTTACATGATGGGAACACGGGGTACCCCTCAGGGAGCGGTGTTATCACCGCTCCTGTTCAACATAGCTATGATGCGCCTCCCAAGCCAACTGGCCCGGGTGGAAGGCATTCGACACTCGTTATATGCAGATGACATTACAATTTGGACCACTGAGGGGAGCCTGGGGGACATGGAGGCCCGCCTTCAACAGGCCGCTTCCATAGTCGATGCGTATGCTATGGACTGTGGGCTCCAATGTGCTCCAGCGAAATCAGAGCTTCTGCATGTCAGAGCGAACCCAAAGGATAGGACAGCAATTCACATCTCTCTGTCAGGAGGTCCTATTAGAGAGGTGGAGGAGCTCCGTATTCTGGGCCTTTTCATTCACCACAGACTCAGACCGGACTCCACCATTGTGAAACTCAAGAGAGTAGGCGAACAGGTAGGGCGTATGATCTGCCGCGTTTCCAACAAGCCGGGTGGTCTGCGGGGCAGGGACGCGCTTCGGCTCGTCTATGCCTTCGTGACTAGCCGGATCCTCTACGCCGTGCCATATCTCCGCACTATTAAGCAAGACGAGGCGCGAATAGACGCCATCATCCGCAAGGCAACTAAGCGAGCCCTGGATCTCCCGGTGGCTACCTCTAATGCCAAACTGAAGGCATTGGGGGTGCTAAACTCCTACCAGGAGCTGCGGGAGGCCCACCTCGTGAACCAGTACACGCGGCTCATGCAGACGGCCCCTGGGCGCCGCCTGCTAAACCGCTTACACATCCAACACGACTGCACTCCAGAGGAGACGGAGCATATCCCAGTACTGTGGCGCCATATGCTCTGGGTCTCCCCGCTCCCCCGTAACATGGACACCGACATGCACGAAAACAGACGACAAGCGCGGGCTCGGGCTCTTGAGAGACAACACGGCTCCCGACCCGATGTATATTATGTAGACGTAGCAGGGCCGTCGCCCACGGGATTTTACACGGCCGCTGTTGTTCACCAGGAAATGCACGTCGATGGACTCTCTTTTCGAGCCCCGAATTCAATGCGAGCCGAGGAAGTAGCGATAGCGCTTGCTGCCGCCCACGCCAATTCGAGAATCATCATTACGGACTCCCGAAAAGCATGTGATCATTACTTGGCTGGGGAGATCTCCCCCTTAGCTGCTTGCATTCTAAGACGGACTGCCACTGATCCAACACCGAAAAAAATCATTTGGGCTCCTGGCCATCAGGGCGTAGGAGGTAATGAGGCCGCTGACGCGGCTGCCCGAGCGCTTATTTACCGGGCTCCTCATCCCAGCTCTTCTGGCTCGGAGACTAACCAGCCGCTGCTGCGATTCAGGGAAATAATAACGCATTATAGCGACAACCACCGCCTTTTCCCAGCCCCTGCCAAGGGCCTGAGTAAGACGGAGGAGCGAAAATTAAAGCGCCTGCAGACAGGTACTCTGCTCTGTCCTGCAATCTTAAAGCATTACGATCCTAACACGGATGGGCGATGCCCGCACTGTGGGGAGACCTGTGATATCTTCCACATGGTGTGGGCATGTACTCAAAATCCCCACCTCCCCCCTTCCCCTACCCCTTCCAGAGAGGCATGGGAGACTGCCCTCCTCAACTGCTCCGCGCTTGAGTCCTAAAGGGCTCTGGTGAAACGGGCGAGAGATAGGGCATTGTCTTGCGATGTCCCGGACTAGGGACGCCGACCATGTAGCGGGGCCACTCTGTGGATCCCAAACTCTCTTGCAGCAATTAAATGTTTCCACCTCCACCACCACCGTGCCTACTCTGTCAACGCTCAATGCTACTAGCGACGTGAACAGTTCTTAGCCGGCAGCCCTAGCTCAGCCGGCTGCGTTCCTCCACTCCCCGCGCTCCACCGTGCATATTCCGGCCACATTCAACGCTCTGAGCAGCGCTGAGAGCTCTCACTCGACAGCCGCGTTGCAGTCGACGTTCGTTGCCGCAATGTCTACCAAGACCTAGCTCCATTATGTAAGCGACGCCAAGAGCCTCGGACGCCTAACCGTGTCACAACCCTGAGGGCTGTTTAAAATGTCTTACCAACTTGCCCAAACGTCCGTTTTAACCAGCAGCGTTTGCCTTCGCCTCCACGGATGCCGCCGCGTCTATTCCAACCACATTGCCGCCTGTTGCAACGAGTTGCAGCCAGACTTCTGCATCGCAGCCGACCACGCTTGTCGCAGCTCCTTCCACCGGATCGACCACTTCTGCCATGCTGGACAGTGCAAATTGTATGTCCGCCAATGACCCTCCCAATGTTTTGAGCTGTGTTCCTGTCGCCGCTACCTCCTTGACCACCGCGTATCCGGCTGACGACTCGTCGGTGGAGATGGATGTCACGACGTCCCCAAAAAGCGACCATAATACGCCATCAATGGAAAGCGGCTGGAGCCCCGTCAGTACCAGCCGTAAACCAAGCCTCCAACGCCCGCCATCGCACCGAGCTCATCTCAGTTGGAGTCCAACATCCGCCCGGTACCATCACTCCCAAGCTGCTTCTTTACGACTTGCTCGCCGCCATCATCTCCGCCGCCCATCTCTCCTCCAAAACCAGTGCAGACATCACCCTCCAGGCCAAGCCAGCTCGGAGCATTGTATTTCTGATAACACACTCCTCTCTCAACGCCCAGCTCCTACTCTCTCTCTCACGCACCTTCAGCACCACGATGAGCTAATTGCCGTCAAAACATATGCCCCCAATCCTCCAATTTCATGCCTCGGCGTCATTCATGACGTCGTCGGTCACTTTACTCCTGCCCAGCTCATACATTACCGTAAATCATCCACGACTGATATTCTCGCTGCTAGTATGATGGGAAGCACTGAATCAGTGCTCATAACCTTTGCTGGCACCGTCTTACGCCACTTCGTGTATTTTAAACGCGTCGCTTTTCGATGCCGCCCTCATGCACTCCCACGTGCACCCATTGTTTTGCTCTGGGCGACCGTGCTCACCAATGCCCTCAGCACAGCGTTCCGGTCAAGTGCCGCCGCTGTTCTGCTTCTCTACCCGCAGATTCTACCGCTTACGTGTGTGCCCGACCATGGAGCATTCATTGCCAAGTAAACACTCATCGCAGTCTCAACACAACCTGCCCCTTCCCCCTTGCTAAACAACGCGAGTGTGCCAAAACGTCGTTTCTCCGGTGCACAGCTTTGCGCCACGCCATGTAGACCACCTCTTCCTCCGCCTCTTCTTTCGCTCATCATGCATTCCCTGCACCTCAGCATCCATCACTACCGGGCTCCTACGCCACTACAGTGAACGGGCCCTCTGTACCAGCGACCTTTTCTTCCTCGACTATACCCTCCCCGTTTCTGATTGACATGAACCGCTCCTTCGATGTCCGGCTCACAATGCTGCAGCGCCACTATCGTGAACAGCAGCGCATGTCCCAAGATTTACAACAGCAAATCCACGCATTGACACCAACCCTCTAGACAACCACCTTCTCTCTTACATCCCAGCTTACCGAGCTAAATGAGCACCGTGCCACGTTCATCAGTCCATCCTCTAACGCCCAGGTTGGCCCATTGGCTGACCGGGAAGAAACCACCACCACCACCGCACACCACACTCGCTTGGTTCTGCTCGAAACTTCGATTGCCCATATCCTCTCCACCCACCAAGCCCAATCCAAGCAATTGGAATCATTCGCTTCTATGCTCGGGTCCCTCCTGGAGCCACTACCCCCGCCCATAAAGAAGGAACGTGTCCCCGAAAACTCTTCTGTCTCTAACCTATCCTAGAAGGCACGTGGAAAGGACCTCGAGATTCTGCAATGGAACTGCCGAAACCTTGGCCAAAATAAGGCCCCCCTCCACCAGTATCTGCTGACCCACGCTTCCTACTCCATTTTCTCCTTCTCCCGGACACGCGCATGGCCCGCAGCGTACCAGGTTACCGCGCCTAGCATGCTACGATGGCCCCGCCGCTTGCGTCCATTTATGTACGCAGCGGCGTCCTCGTCGTCCCACTTGATATCCCCTCCAGCCTCCATTTATATTTAGTTGGTGTGGTGTGTTACCAACCCCCTTCCCGCATCTAGTTCGCCTTAATGCCTTTCTACAATCCCCCTGTCACATCATCTTTATTCACTGCCTTGGGCAAGCTCCTTCATTCTCTTCCCTCCACCACCTATTTCCTCCTTGGGGGCGACTTTCTGTGGCCACAGGCTACATAATATCCGCCTATAAAGAGAAATAGAATTCCTAGAGAGGCTCGAAAAGACTTGGTAAAGAACATGATCTTTTTTTTTCACTACGATCCCGCACGCAATAGTAAAAAAACAGCGAAAAAACATTCTGCCGCTGACCGGCACAAAATTATATATATGGTGCGATACAATATTCTCCTTCATGCATGCACGATTGTTCATTGGCTTCGTTTTACTGACGCATGACGAAGACAAAAGTCCAAATAATGAGTGGTGAGATCAAAATTTAACGACCCATATTAACGACCCGCCAGTAGAACGGATTTATTCGACCTTGCCGAATCAAAGCCGTAGCATTAAGACCTGAAGCTGTTGTAATTAAATCACAGATCTGCAATTGCTCCCTACATACGTCTCGGCCATTTAAAAGGTCGACCACATATGACACATATGACAAGTACATCCGATGTATTGAAGCTTTATTATTTTTCTTCAATACGCGTGCTTTTGGGTTCTGCTTTCGTGTCCTTTATGCAGCGTCTGGAGGGTGCTTCTTAAGAGGAGGACCTGACACACGTACTTGTTTATACTTTATCGTGACCGTTTCGAGGCTCTAAAGATATCTTCATGTGCCGCGACTCCAGCGAAAAAAAGATAATAAAATAAAACTCGGGGCCAATACACTCTGTGAAGGTGGAACGCCAGCGGAGCCATCGTTGTGCTCCCAAATTCGCCCCTAATCCACTGTGTTAACGTGGCGATCGCCGTTATCGCCATGGTGGTAGCTGCTATCGTTGTGCTTTCAGTGTAACTTGCTTTTGTGGGCACAGATTCGCACTATAAACTGTTAATTTCGTGCTTCACAGTTTGCTACTGTGTTGTTGACCGTCACTACCACGTGAGGTCTGGGTAACTGCGCTGCGCGATAACATTTGTTGGCCGTTGAAACGCGGTCACCAGTGAAAGATAGACAAGTACACGTGTCAATAGGTACGCACACAAATTCTCGTATTACTTCTGTTTTTAAATGCGTAAGCATTTCTATGCCTACGCAAACAGAAATGTGTCCGTCACATAAAGCAGTGAGCGGCTCATACCACCTTAAGCAATGGCTCATACCCACGTAAGCAAGCAAAAAAAGATATCTACTTCTGTTTACTGTTCTTGAAAAGTCTGCCTATTGATCACTAATCTACTGACCATGCATATCCATGTGGTGAGACGTAAAAGGTTTAGCCTATAATGAAGCGATTCTGCATGAAAATCAGCAGCTGAGTCTTCGCACACGAAGATTTGTTGAAGGACCCGAAAATTCCATGGAACTTCAGCCACAAACAGCTTCAGTGTAAAAATAGTCCCGTCGCACGTGTCGCAATGTCACCTTAGAGGGCTGTGTTCACTGGACTGCGATTTCAACGACGCGGCTCGTGCGACACGCCGGGGTGCTCGCTTTCCAGAATTCCTGCGCACGCCTCATAACGCATCAAATTCAATGCAGAACGATGAATCTAGTTTGAACAGAAGCAAATAATACGCTTGTTCTATTGTCTCAAAATGCTTTCAAGAATAGATTTCTCTAGGGGTGCTTCACCGCGGTTACTGAAGTTCAATGCGGGAAGACGTAGAGGGCACTAATAACTGGATGTTGAACGCGGTGTATTGTCGGGTGTCTTCTATGTCCGTGCCATTCTGCCTATGTTACAAGAAATTAGAAGATGCCCATCAGCAAGCCCATATAGCTACCCTCATGGCATAGACAGTATTCGGTGTTCTGCTCCAGTAAAGTCGTAATGCCAGCACAGTGAGATCCTCGTGCTGCCAGTGCTTAGCGCCAGTTTCACTGAAAAAAAAAATTTACGTGCGACTATTGCTTGAAACTGTACATAAACGATACCTGCTACCAGCCGCATTATTGCACCAAATGGATAAGCAACCAGCAACCCAAAAGAACAAGCCATAACCCAAAATGAAGCCATAAATGTTTAGAGTGTGAATACGGAACGCGGAATGCATTTCGGAATAGGTTAATTGACCAAAGTAGGAACGTTCGAGCAAAGGAAGAAGGTTCAATTTAGCCTGGTATTGCCTAATACACTGTAATCTCAAAATGTTTCATCTCCTTTAACTGCCTGGCATTAACCCAATGCTCAAAACAATGGAAACGGATTCAATGCCATGGTGTCGAATGGCTTCTTGAATCTCCATAGTATACTGGATATTGTTCTGCTGGTAAGTATCAAACATGGACCCTATCTGTAAGCCCTTGAATGGGCTTTCTTCGTGAATATATATGAACAGCCATGAAATGAAATGGTTTTCTTTGCGAATTTCATAATTGAAAGATCGCGAAATTTTGGAAGAGGCGAAATTATAGCTTTTATATATCGGCAAGATAGGTCTGCCTGAGTAGAAGAAGTACATATATTTAGCATTCGTGTGCGTCCTGATGTGTGGATGTGCCTGTATCTTGCTTTCAGTAGTATAATTGCACTGATCTAAGCGCCTTTTCAAGACATTACAACACATATATTCATTGGAAGTTGCGTTAATATCTGCAAAATAAGGCCACCCAGTTATAACTAAGATAGCCAACACTCTCGGGAAAACAGTGATGCAGATCGAATGCACTTCTTGGAATAGAGGTGAGGCGAATTATTTACGCAGTGGTCATGTGTGTCTAATTCAATAGGCAGTGCGAAGGTGACTAATTTATTGCAACGTAATGTTTATACAGGTCGATGAACTCACTCAAGAGTCAGCTAACTAGGGCTCAGACGAACCCGCAAGGCAGTGTTGGTGTGAGCCCGGCTGTGTAGAATTTTTGTAAGCCATAGTGCAAGCAACCTCAGCTCACTAGAACTTTGACGAGTCTGAGAGAAAGTTTCGGTAAGTAAAATTTTTGCGGACCTCAGCCCCGAAGATGATTCAGGAAAAAAAATTATTATGCACTAGACCCTTCTCACAACTGCTAAAGAAATCTTAGTCCAGAGATTATTGGTCAGGAGAGTTGTACGTAGAGAAAAGTCGACGCATGCGTTAACACACTTCAGGCTTTTATGTTCCCCTGTGTAACATATTCCTTGGACCAATGATGGAGCACGCAAACCAGAAGTTTAAAGGAACTGTTGAAATAGGTAGATACATATAAGCTGGCATAATATTGATGATTTTTTTTGGTTATGCAGAAGAGTAGCGTGGTCAAACAAAGTTTAGCCAGTCAGCATTTAGAGCTTGTATAGGCGCAAAAACGAAAAAGAGACAACCAGAGATGACACCACCGCTACATTTGAAGAAGCTTTATTGTAAGCGAGAACAATATCAACCAGGTGTGTTTAGACGTGGACGTGCAGACGTGGACGGCCTGATTTTAGTCGACATTAGGAGAATAAATTCTAATTCGTGAAGGTGCATGACCTGGGAAGCTGTTTAACACATCACACAGAGGTGACACTGACTTTTCAACAAAGGACGAACTCATTTACGTTGATATTTATATACATTTCAGCGCACGACGGGACTGCCGCCCCGAGAACCCGTAGGAAACTAGACACGCGTGACGTTTCGACTGGACGGCCACCACGGGAGAGCGGAAGGCATTAGATACGCATGCGCTTGAAACTCAGAGAAAGAGAGGGCAATGCGAACGTAGAAATAGTCGACGCGGGTTAAAGTGTAGCATCTGCTTTTATCAGCTTAATATCTGATGAGGGTTCTATTTGGCCCCAAGATATTAAACTTATGTTTGCAAGTTGACAGAGTGTTTAAAGCTTGCTTCACCTCCGCGGCGGGTCGTCCCGGTATTGCACTATCTACAGGAACGGGTTTAAGCAAAATGGTACACTCAGCAACTTAACCGGCGTTGAAACCCTCAGGACAGCAACGGCAGGCACAGACATTCATTCTGGACCGACAACACAAAAAATGCAATATAAAAAAAAGAAAAATGCAACATGAGATAAGACTACAAACCATAAGAAGCCAAGCAATCCGCATTTTACACATGAGCAACAGCAGCAGTGAAAGAAAAAAAAAGCTACAAATTCAGTTATTTTCAAATATTGCTGAAGAACTCAAAGAAGTGCGTAACAGGACAGGAAGTGACATCGATGATAAGGCGTAAAAGTGCGTTTAACAGGCATGCTAAACGACGATGTAGCAATTGAAAAGCATAGTTAGTGCGAGGATGTGGCTCATGCCAGCGTTCAGGCGACCTTCTGCTGTATCCTGTTCTGTTTATAGTTAACTACGTTAAGGACGTAACGTATGTATGGTTTTGTTTCTTGTCATTACGATAGGTTAACGACAGCCTGAAATCTAACATAGAGTGCAGCGTGAGCAATTTGAACTGTTTGAAGAGAGGTGCAATACGAGCATCTGCTGAAGCGTTACAGATAGTACAAATTAGTTTTTTAAAGCAAAAATAATTGATTTATGCTGGTAAGAGGCGTCGTATTTCAAACCAGACAGCACTACTGTATGTGACGCAGGAAGAGAGCATTCTAGAATCAAAGTTCGACATGCGTGGCAGCGTTTCCAAATGGACAGCATTCCAAGCCACTTGCGCAAGTTTTCCTGTTGTAAAGAAGTGTCTCTATGACCCGCCGTGGTTGCTCAGTGGCTATGGTGTTAGGCTGCTGAGCACGAGGTCGCGGGACCGAATCCCGGCCACGGCGGTTGCATTTCGATGGGGGCGAAATGCGAAAACACCGGGTACTTAGATTTAGGTGCACGTTAAAGAACCCCAGGTGGTCGAAATTTCCGGAGTCCTCCACTACGGCGTGCCTCATAATCATAAAGTGGTTTTGGCACGTAAAACCCCATAATTTAAGAAAGTGTCTCTATGTGTAGCCGCTTCGCCAACGCGTGGCTCGGCTATGGTCGCGCTGCGGATTTGGGCTGCTTGCCGTTCCTGGTAGCTGTGCCCTTTGCATAACGAGCTGCCAATAAGCCTCTTCTGAATTGATGGAGGTGTTGGTCTTCAAAACCCCGTCGGTTGAAACCCCGGAGCTGCGATGAACAAAGCGCGCCATGGCTTGCCACGACTTGGATGAGCTGTTGGCCCGTCATGACCAACAGCTCATCCCAAACGGCGCCGTCGCAACTGTCTGTCGACTGCACGGGCGTTCCACGACAACGGGACCCCATGATCTTCAGCAGTGCAGATGAAGAAGACGTGGAAGACTGGTTTACGTCATACGATTGGGTAAGCGCGCACAACTATTGCGAAAACCCAGCCAAGTTAACTCCCGTCATCTTTTATCTGGCTGGCCTAGCCCAACTCTGGTTTCACAGCCACGAATGTGACGTACCTACATGGTCAGTCTTTAAGACTGCCTTTACGAATGTGATCAACCGCCCCACTGTTCGCAAGCTGCGTGCTGAACGCTTGCGCGCCCGAGCACAGCAGGCGCCTGAAACGTTCGCCAGCTACATTCAACACGTCGTGGACCTTTTAGAGCGAGCCAACGCCGCCGTGCCCGAAGCTGACAGAATTCAGTACATACTGAAAGGCCCTGATGACGGTGCATTCCGGATGCTCCTAGCCAGGAATCCGTTCGGCGATGAAATCATCAGCCTATTCCAAAGCTCTGATGAGTTAGGCAAGCGACACGCTTCGACTCGGCATCCGCTGCGAAGTGACCACTCGTTGGCGAGCCATGACACCATGCATGGCCAATACTGATTCTTTCAGCAGGTGAAGGACTTAGTCCACGAGGAATTTGCCCGCCAACTTTCGTTAGTCACCTTCCCTCAGGAGCCCGCTTCCAGTCTTCCAAACACGCTCGGCACCCTAATTTCCGAAGAGGTCGCTCAAGTTGTCCTTTCTGCAGAACACCAGCCGCCTGCAGCCGCAAATCTCAAGACTCCACTGGCAGTATAGCATGTCATACGCCTGTCCCCTATGCGCAAGAAGTCTTACCTGTCGGTCAAGCCTCTTACGTATACGCAGGAATTACGCAGGCCTCCACCGGCGCCTTTCTCGTCCCAGTCCCAACCTGTGCCACCGGAAGCCTATGCTGCATCATGAACCGCAAGAAGGGCTAATCCTTGGAGGACGCCTGACAATTGTCCCATCTGTTATTCGTGCTGCACTGCCGGACACGTCGCTCGCCCGATATTGCCGCCGTCGCCCTCAAGCGTTCGGTGATGCCTCTCGACCGTTCCAGTACGGCAGCCAGCCCTTCCGCCAATACCCCGCTCCTTCCCCTCAACCGTATGGACGTGCTGACCTCCAAGAATCTCCGACGCTTCGCTTGCCATTCCCTCGACGACGCTGACTCTCCCCATTGCGTCGGCGACCCGCAGCATCCGAACAGAAAAACTGAACGTCGCAGTTCAGGAGGCAAGAGCTTCGCCCCATTCGAACTGTCTAACTCCTCGCGCCTGTCCTGTTAACGTGGTCGAAATTTTTAAAGAAGGTGTTCCTACATTCGCTGTTGTGGATACCGGCGCAGCCGTTTCTGTGATAGCCACTAAACTGTGCCGTTCACTGCGCAAGGTGACCACGCCGCTTTCTGGACTGTCGCTTCGTACAGCAAGCGCGCAGCGCGCCAGTCCTCACGCAGCCTCAACTGTACGTGTGCTTATACACGGCATTGTTTATATCGTGGTGTCTATTGTTCTTCCTGCCTGTTCGCCATACATCTTCCTCGGATGGGACTTCTTGTCGCATTATAAAGCTGTAATCGACTGCGTACGTGCGGAAGTGGAATTTTCCCCTCCGAGTGACTCACTATTGCTCGAAGACCGTGATCGCCCTTCTGAACTTGCCGTGCGCGAGGACACGGATATTTCGACTGGCTCCTTCGCCCTCTTACCTGTATCCTGCGATGGCATCACTGACGCAATCGTCCTCTTCACGCCGTCCGCCGTCTTCATGAGCCATAAAAGTCGACCAGTACCCTTCGCAACGCTTGACATCACCGGCAGCTGCAGCAATATAACTTCTACAATCCCCTCTGTGCGCCTATTACGTTGCTCGTTGGTGAATGCCTTGGCTTCGAGGAGCACTTCTACCCTTCGTCTTTAGTGAACGTCCTCGGAGAATCTTGATGTCGACCCCGGCCAAACATCTGCGATTTCGACGCTTCAGAAGACGTTCAGCAATACGTTTTCAAGTGCCATCGCAGATACCCTCACACCTGCCGAATGCGCCGACCTTCTTGATCTCCTACACCACTTTAGAACTTCATTCGACGTTTCACAACTTCAACTGGGCCGCACGTCGGAAGTGCAGCATTACATTGACACCAGTTCGCATCAGCCGTGACGTCAAGGACCATACCGCGTCGTGTCATAACTGCCCAAGTCGAAGATATGCTGCGCCGTGACGTTATTCAACCTCCTCACAGTCCCTGGGCAACGCCTGCCATTCTCATCAGCAAGAAGGACGGGCCCATTTGCTTTTGCGTCGACTACCGCCGGGGTAATAGGTAACTTGTAAGTAAGGTAGTAAGGTAACAGGCTTCAGGGGCGAGAATTTTAGCGTGATGCCTTTCGGCTTTCCAACTCACCTGCTCCGCCTCAGAAATGTTTTGACCTGTCTAACGAACGCTGGCCTCCAACTCAACCTCAAATAGAGCTGCTTCGCGGCTCGGGAGCTCACCATCTTAGGCCACGCTGTGTCCAAGGACAGTGGTTTTGAAGACTAATCCACTTAGAAGACTTAAGTCCCAAGAAAGGGTTTCTGTGCTTGCTGCCAGCCAAGAGCACAATTAGGGAAAGCCACCATAAACTATTTCAAGAATGTTTGAAGCAATCATGAACGAAAGTTCAGGAGATACCCTTGCCTGCATGGACAAAGCTGTGTTCAAGGCACTGAAGCTGCATTTTCTCAGTTATGTTATGTCAACGTTCAACAAGACACACCATGAAGAACTTTTGATAGCCTGCAAATTGAGCGTTTTGGGTGCCATGCAAATGGAACTAGAAACAGGAAAGTTAAGAAAGAAAATTCATCCGTATGTGGTGTAGGTATGAAAACACAACTACTTCTTCGCCTGAAAGGTGCCTGTTATTTTCAAACGCTCCTTGAACCTCAGCACGATAACTTTGTCTCAAGGCATTCAACTATTCCAGCGCAGTCCTTTTTTCAATGTTGAATCTAGGAGTCTGTAGAAGCCTTAGCAAGTAGCATTGAGGCACACTTTTCAGAAGTAGGAAAACATTTTATTTTGAAGTTTTAAGTGGGCATCGAGTGCATCGTGAGTGAGCATCGCCGCGTTACTTCTCCAACTGCGTTCACAATCACGGACCACCATATGGATGCTTTCAGGCAAAGCGGAGATTCCAAGACTTGTCGACTGCCTTTTTAAACAGTTTGTGCTACGACCATTCTTGTTATCTTAGTCTGCACCTGTAATTATGGCAGAAAATAAAGTGAAATCCGAACCGCTCGCTTATGAACTACCGCCAAACATAACGCCGCTAAAGTAGCGCTACAGTTTATGTCCACGCATCGATGATCTTATATATCTTATAACGACAGCAGGTTGAGATCTTTGCGAGACGTTCATGTTAGGAAACGATAGTAGTACACCGAGAGGCAAAGAAGAGAGATATGGACAACGCAAATTCCAAGCTAAATCCCTTCATCAAATCACTGTACTTTTAAACATCCGATGTCTCATGAAAAAATCGCCACGTTGAAATGCAGGACGGACGCATTCCTGAAACGGATTCTATTAACTCTAAAGCTGATTTTTAATGTGTTTTCTAATCCTCTTGGACTGAAAAACTCCCCCACCTTACTTCAATGGTGTGTTTGAAAAATATTGTGAACTATTGCATCATATTTTAATATTTTCTAATGTATTTTTGCCGTATATAAGTCATACGCATTGCTGAAAGCCCTGTAAATCGAGAATAACGAGGATAAAGCTCAAACTTTGTTTTGCTCAAAATTGTCTTCACTATTTAGGTTCCAGGTCTTCGCAAGGCACAGTAACGTCCACAAAAGTAAATTATTGAAATAGTTGGCACCACAGTTAACCTATAGCCTATGCTGTATAGTTAGCCTATACAGTTAACCTGCAGTTTATGATTGAAAAAGCGGAGCTGAACCTTCCACCGAGCTTCAGAAATTGCAGATTAGCAAATTTGCTGGAAACGTTCAAGGCTGCCACTTTCTTGGGATCAGCAGGAGTGTTCTACGTAAAATAATTAGCACCTATCCAACGTAAACATGTTTAAATGTTTGAAGAGCTGCCTGGTCAACAAGGCAGAAGATAGCATGCTCGGCATTTCAGTTACATATGGCAATGACTAAATTACAATTTATTTACTCAAGGAACCCTTTGGGAGAAACTGAGTTACCGTTAACGTTCAGAAGGGCCGACCACTGCAGTTGAAATCAGTGGCTTCAGCCAACGACGTGATTTCTTTGCGACTTTATTTTTATCACGCAATTAGGAACGTTCTAAACCTTGGTGCTTTGGGGGTCAGTCAGGAAGGCTTGACCGCATTATTAACTATTGTAGAAATGTCTTTACCCCAGCAGACCGTGCTTCGCTTTTCCCAAAAACAATCCGGCAGCATAGACACAAGTAATGATTTTGTGGAGCTTACCGGAATTTTTTAGGAGGAACAGCAGATATGACGTTTTCGAAGCAGCTCAGAAAAATTGAACCCTTCAGGGAGAATTCAGGCCCGAGCAAGTGGAATGTGTTTCTCATCAGCTGCTAAGATGATTACAACTTGCGGGCATCGTAAGAAGCTTGCCTTATTTATAACCGACAGAAATGCCCTTTTAACAAGTGCGACAAGAAGATGTTCCCACAAGAGAAAAACAAAGCAAATCTTAAACCAACTAGTAGTTCCTTTCAGCGCAGTATGGCGCAAGGTCTGTTACTGAACACGAACCGAAAACAGTATTGATCCACAACTTTCGATGGAGCTGAATCCGAAGACATACGGATATTTTTGAAACCTGTGTGAACCTCAACCGAACCTGAACGAAAACAAAATTATGTGGGTTACAATTTCGGCAAGAACGGGTTTAAGAATATCAGGCGACAACGAATGCTCAATAGTCAGTACTATTTTTTGAATACCTGCTTCCATCGGCGCACGCTACTAGGAGAATGTTAGGATTAACTGGTTGCATTGCGTGCGAGTATTGAGATTAAAAGCCGTTATGCAGCTTTTATCCTGCCATCCTTACCGCTTATGTACATCAGTGTTGTTATGTATAGTAAATAAACTTCAACTTCAATTCAAAACGATAGACGATGAGTAAGTGCTGGTAACTGCTGCCGTCTCGACAGAGACTCTTGCAATTCCAAAGTTGGTCATACGAGTTGTGTTCTGTGGCCGAGAAGTTGTTTTAGGGAGGACGCCGCAGATTGAAAAATTCTGGTTACTGTACCATTTCTGCTTAGAGTAAACTTTAAATTGAAGATAGATAAACTAGATAAGCACGGAGACCGGAAAAGACGATCTCCTCGAAGAGATAAATCAGCGAGCTTAGCTGCATGGCTTACTGTAACCATAACACTGCAGTTGCTAATCACTCTCGGCACCGTCTCAATGAGAAACAGCGGCTCTAAACACCACGCAAATTTGGCAGTTCTGGCGCGCTATGCTTCAAAGCACGTTTGGTGCTTAGCTTAACAGAGTACAACTCTCTTGGAGTTGTATAAATTGTGAGTGGGTCACATCGAGTGTGTCACATCCCTTTTTCTTCCACCCTTAGCCAGCGCAAGCCTACGCCTCATGCAAGGAAGGTCGACATACAGTTCAGCACAAACCGCCCTTGCTCATTATCTAGAAGCTGCAATGTCTTCACGTTAATAAGAAACATGGTAACCTGTGCGAAATGTCAAGTTCTGGCTTCTTTCCTTGCTACAAGCTAGGCGTTTGAAGCTATGATTGATCTTATACGATGCGTACTCGCGTTGTGACATGTGAAAAGCAAGACACTTCACGCTCATTAGTGATGGTCGTGACAGCCCGCCGCAGACTGGCGCTGGGCAGAAATGAGTGAATGACGTACAAGTCACAAGCGCGATTTCCAGGAATAAGATTTTGCTGGCAACTGCTAAAGTTCAGGCTCACAGTTCATGCCACAACTGCTTCGCACGCTCTCCTATGTATTACCTAAGTCAACGCTCATTTTCACCTAAGAAACGAATCAAAATTTTCGATTGAAATTTCTAGGAGAAATACGCGCTTGTGACTTGTACGTCATTCACTCATTCACTCATGCTTCTGTTCAAAGCAGATTCATCGTTCTGCATAGAATTTGATGCGTTATGAGGCGTGCGCAGGAATTCTGGAAAGCAAGCACCCCGGCGTGTCGCAGGAGCCGCGTCGTTGAAATCGCAGTCCAGTGAACACAGCCCTCTAAGGTGACATTGCGACACGTGCGACTGAAACTATTTTTACACCGAAGCTGCTTGTGGCTGTAGTTCCATGGAATTTTCGTGTCCTTCAACAAATCTTCGTGTGTAAAGACTCAGCTGCTGATTTTTATGCAGAATCGCATCATTATAGGCTAAACCTTATACGTCTCACCACATGGATATGCATGTTCAGTAGATTAGTGATCAATAGGCAGACTTTTCAAGAACAGTAAATAGAAGTAGATATTTTTTTTTTGCTTGCTTACGTGGGTATGAGCCATTGCTTAAGGTGGTATGAGCTGCTCACTGCTTTATGTGACGGACACATTTCTTTTTGCGTAGGCATAGAAATGCTTACACATTTAAAAACAGAAGTAATACGAGAATTTGTGTGCGTACCTATTGACACGTGTACTTGTTTATCTTTCACTTGTGACGGCATTTCAACGGCCAACAAATGTTATCGCGCAGCGCAGTTACCCAGACCTCACGTGGTAGTGACGGTCAACAACACAGTAGCAAACTGTGAAGTACGAAATTACCAGTTGATAGGGCGAATCTGTGCCCACAAAAGCAAATTACACTGAAAGCACAACGATAGCGGCTAACACCATGGCGATAACGGCGATCGCCACGTTAACACAGTGGATTAGGGGCGAATTTGGGAGCACAACGACGGCTCCGCTGGCGTTCCACCTTCACAGAGTGTATTGGCCCCGAGCTTTAATTTATTATCTTTTTTTTCGCAGGAGTCGCGGCACATGAAGATTTCTTTAGAGCCTCGAAACGGTCACGATAAAGTATAAACAAGTACGTGCGTCAGGTCCCCCTCTTAAAAAGCACCGTCTAGACGCTGCATAAACGAAACGAAAGCAGAACCCAAAAGCACGCGTATTGAAGAAAAATAACAAAGCTTCAATACATCGGATGTTCTTGTCATATGTGTCGTATGTGGTCGACCTTTTAAATGGGCGAGACGTATGTAGGGAGCAATTGTAGATGTGTGATTTAATTACAACAGCTTCAGGTCTTAATGCTACGGCTTTGATTCCGCAAGGTCGAATAAATCCGTTCTACTGGCGGGTCGTTAATTTGGGTCGTTAAATTTTGATCTCACCACTCATTATTCGGACTTATGTCTGCGTCATACGTCAGTAAAACGAAGCCAATGAACAATCGTGCATGCATGAAGGAGAATATCGTATCGCACCATATAAATAATTTTGTGCCGGTCAGCCGCAAAATGTTTTTTCGCTGTTTTTTTTACTATTGCGTGCGGGATCGCAGTGGAAAAAAAAGATCATGTTTTTTACCAAGTCTTTTCGAGCCTCTCTAGGAATTCTATTTCTCTGTTTAGGTGGATATTATGTAGCCTGTGGTCACAGAAAGTCGCCCCTAAGGAGGAAATAGGTGGTGGAGGGAAGAGAATGAAGGAACTTGCCCAAGGCAGTGAATAAAGATGATGTGACGGGGGGATTGTAGAAAGGCATTAAGGCGAACTAGATGCGGGAAGGCGGTTGGTAACACACCACACCAACTAAATATAAATGGAGGCTGGAGGGGATATCGAGTGGGACGACGAGGACGCCGCTGCGTACATAAATCGACGCAAGCGGCGGGGCCATCGTAGCATGCTAGGTGCGGTAACCTGGTACGCTGCGGGCCATGCACGTGCCCTGGAGAAGGAGAAAATGGAGTAGGAAGCGCGGGTCAGCAGATACTGGTGGAGGGGGGTCTTATTTTGGCCAAGGTTTCGGCAGTTCCACTGCCGAATCTCGAGGTCCTTTCCACGTGCCTTCTAGGATAGGTTAGAGACAGAAGAGTTTTCGGGGACACGTTCCTTCTTTATGGGCGGCGGTAGTGGCTCCAGGAGGGAGCCGAGCATAGAAGCGAATGATTCCAATTGCTTGGATTGGGCTTGGTGGGTGGTGAGGATATGGTCAATCGAAGTTTCGAGCTGAACCAAGCGAGTGTGGTGTGTGGCGGTGGTGGTGGTGGTTTCTACCAGGTCAGCCAATGGGCCGCCCTGGGCGTTAGAGGACGGACTGATGAACGTGGCAAGGTGCTCATTTAGCTCGGTAAGCTGGGATGTAAGAGAAGGTGGTTGTCTAGAGGGTTGGTGTCAATGCGTGGATTTGCTGTTACAAATCTTGGCCATGCGCTGCTGTTCACAATGGTGGCGCTGCAGCATTGTGAGCCGGACATCGAAGGAGCAGTTCCCGTCAATCAGGGATGGGGAGGGTATAGTAGAGGAAGAAAAGGTCGCTGGTACAGAGGGCCCGTTCACTGTAGTGGCGTAGGAGCCCGGTAGTGATGGATGCTGAGGTGCAGGGAATGCATGATGAGCGAAAGAAGAGGCGGAGGAAGAGGTGGGCTACATGGCCTGGCGCAAAGCTGTGCACCGGAGAAACGAGGTTTTGGCACACTCGCGTTGTTTAGCAAGCGGGAAGGGGCAGGTTGTGTTAAGACTGCGATGAGTGTTTACTTGGCAATGAATGCTCCATGGTTGGGCACACACGTGAGCGGTAGAATCTGCGGGTAGAGAAGTAGAACAGCGGCGGCACTTGACCGGAACGCTGTGCTTAGGGCATTGGTGAGCACGGTCTCCGAGAGCAAAACAATGGGTGCACGTGGGAGTGCATGAGGGCGGCATCGAAAAGCGCCGCGTTTAAAATATACGAAGTGGTGTATGACGGTACCAGCGAAGGTTATGAGCACTGATTCAGTGCTTCCCATCATACTAGCAGCGAGAATATCAGTCGTGAATGATTTACGGTAATGTATGAGCTGGGTAGGAGTAAAGTGACCGACGACGTTATGAATGACGCCGAAGCATGAAATTGGAGGATTGGGGGCATATGTTCTGACGGCCATTAGCTCATCGCGGAGCTGAAGATGCGTGAGAGAGAGAGTAGGAGCTGGGCGTTGAGAGAGGACTGTGTTATCAGAAATACAATGCTCTGAGCTGGCTTGGCCTGGAGGGTGATGTCTGCACTGGTTTCGGAGGAGAGATGGGCGGCGGAGATGATGGCGGTGAGCAAGTCGTAAAGAAGCAGCTTGGGAGTGATGGTACCGGGCGGAAGTTGGACTCCAACTGAAATGAGCTCGGTGCGATGACGGGCGTTGGAGGCTTGGTTTACGGCTGGTACTGACGGGACTCCAGCCGCTTTACATTGATGGCGTATTATGGTCGCTTTCTGGGGACGTCGTGACATCCATCTCCACCGACGAGTCGTCAGCCGGATACGCGGTGGTCTAGGATGTAGGGGCGACAGGAACACAGCTCAAAACACTGGGAGTGTCATTGGCGGACATACAATTTGCATTGTCCAGCACGGCAGAAGTGGTCGATCCGGTGGAAGGAGCAGCGACAAGCATAGTCGGCTGCGATGCAGAAGTCTGGCTGCAACTCTTTGCAACAAGCGGCAATGTGATTGGAATAGACGCGGCGGCATCCGTGGAGGCGAAGGCAAACGCTGCTGGTTAAAACGGACGTTTGGGCAAGTTGGTAAGACATTTTAAACAGAACAGCGCGTCTAACCGTGTCACAACCCTGAGGGCTGTGATACGGTTAGGGGTCCGAGGCTCTTGGCGTCGCATACATAATGGAGCTAGGTCTTGGTAGACATTGCGGCAACGAACGTCGACTGCGACGCGGCTGTCAAGTCAGAGCTCTGAGCGTTGCTCAGAGCGTTGAATGTGGCCGGAATATGCACGGTGGCGCGCGGGGAGTGGAGGAACGCAGCCGGTTGAGATAGGGCTGCCGGCTTAGAACTGTTCACGTCGCTAGTAGCATTGAGCGTTGACAGAGTAGGCACGGAGGCACCGGAAGCGGCAGAAGAGGAGGCTGGCGGGGCATCGGTGGGTGTCGGCTCCAGGTTCTTGGTGAGACGTTGCATTCAAGAGGTGCCGGCGCGGCGAGTTAGAGTTAGCGCGGCGCCATGCCGCTTAGAAATTTTGGAGGGGCCTGGAGGGCCAGCATTTCGTGGGACCGGGATACGATTGGTGGCCACTTGTCTTTAACTTTTCACTGCGAGTATTTTTGAAAGAGAAAAGTTGCAAGAAACTAAACATCCGGGCTCAAAACGCTGACTGCTTCTTAGAGGCCCAAGACCTTTGCAGTCTGGGCAAGGACAAGTTGTATGAGAAAAACGCAACAGAGATAGGTCGTAAGGCAGAGCTCACGAAGAGACCACCTAGAGGTCACATTCAATGATTCTTTTGTAACCAAACAGTCATCGTGCATGCGACTGTTGGTCTCGGACGAGAACTAACCAGTGCACAACTGGCTAGTCAAGTGGCATGATCGGTTCGTCTGGCAAAATAGGAAAGACACAAGAGAAGCGACAAGCGTCATGCATGTGGTCGACCGAAGAAGCGAAGAAGAGAGACTGGTGTACGAGAAGACAGATACGTCGTGCTTAAAAGTGGTGAAGCCATCCGAGTCATGAATACCATGTCGACACGTACTTCGACCGTGTCTGAAGTAGGTACTTTGCCAGTGGCAAAAGGATTCCTCGAGGGCAAGGCTGCAACAGTACTTCGAGATACCGGCTGCAACACTGTCGTTGTGCGAGTAAGATTTGTTCGAAAAGAGAAGTTTACGGGAACTAGAAGTCCAGTTTTCTTTTTGGACCGGACTGCACATTACGTGGCGGAGGCGATCGTCGTTATAGATACGCCGTTCCTCACGGGCGTCGTGCTGGCAAAATGCCTGCAGAACGCCCTTTGTGATGTGGTGCTCGGGAACGTTCAAGGTGCCCGTCCAGCAGAGCAGGCAGTATTACTGGAGCATCGGCCCCAACATGAAATTAGCCATTTAGAAAGCACTGTTGGAAGCATAAATATCCCAGCAAGTCCGTCGATATCCACCCTCAGTGAGGACAACAACCGACAGTGTTTACAGAATATGGGAGAGTATCTGCGAGTGTCCAAAGACGATCGCGACGAATTTCCGAAGGAAAGCACTGCAATGGCAGGGGCAACAAGCTCCGCCTCCAGCCTACCTGTATTAAAGCCGCCGCGACTACTGTTGAGGAACTCGCTGACTCCTCTGTGACTTCCTCGGTGACTCTCGAGGAATTCCAAAGGAATGACGCGTCTCTATAGTGTTGTTATGAAAGTGTTGGCAACAGTATGCTTGTAAATAATCGCAAGAATGTTATTTTCTATCTTATGGAATCTTATACCGGAGACTTAAACAGTTATCTGGGAAGAAATAGAAACGGTTGATAGCACCTAGACAGCTGCGGCAGACCGTGCTGAAAGTCAAACACGAGGGATTCCTCGCAGGACACTAAGGTATATCTCGAACGATTGACCGCATTCTCGCTAAATTTTGCTGTCCAGGAGTGCAATCTGAAACCAAGCAGTATGTGAAGTCCTGCAACGCTTGTCAGCGGACTGTTTCTCGACAGCTTGTCGGCCGCGCCCGACTTGGCACAATGCCAGTCATAAAAACCCTCTTTGCCCGTGTGGGCATCGATATCGTCGGTCTTTTATCTCCAACGTCTTACAAGGGCAACAGATACATACTTACCATGGTTGATTTTGCGACAAAGTACCCGGACGCTATCGCACTGCCCTCTATTGAGAGCAAACTGGTGGCAGAAACCCTAATGAACATGTTTTCCCGAGTGGGTTTGCCATGCTAAATTCTCAGTGTTCGAGGGACCAGCTTTATGTCATCGGTCATGAAAGAGTTCAGTCGACTATTGTAGGTTAAGTAATTACCTACAACTCCATATTACCGAATAGCAAATGGGCTGCTCGAGTGTTTTAACAGCACTTTGAAGCGCTTGCTCGGTCGTATGTGCTAAGAATTCCGAAAGAACTAGGATTGTTACCTAAGGCCCCTTTTGTTTGCTTATCGAGAAATGCCACAAAGGAGCACCGGTCAAATACTCAGCCAACACTCGAACACTCAGTCAACACTCTAATACTACGCTGGAGTTTCCTCCTGATGGACTATGACTTCCACGTCGAATATATTCGAGGATGCGATAATATTTGGCGCAGACTACCTAAGCCGACTATCTCGTGTCGCTGAGTAGTCTCCTCATGGCTCCATGTGCTAAGTGCGTGGTGTCAAATCACAAACGTCCAGACTGTTGAACTCTTCACTCATGCTGTGTTACGTACTATTTGCGTGTATCCGCCTTTACCTCAATCACTGCCTTCACAAGGCAGTGATTGTGCCTTCACCGCTTTACGGGCCGACGATTCAAGAGAAGCTCACGCCGGGCACTGTGGATCAAGCGGCGGGCCACGTCCCGACGTCCCCTGTCCTAGCCCTGCTGAACCGGGCTTCGCCCCGACTTACAGCGCTGTACTCGAAGGCTACCTGGCGGATCTGCCATGGCCAGGCTTCGCCCCGGCTCTTGACGCTTCCGAGGCACGCTTTGTTGCAGAGTTCATCGACGTTCTGCCTTGCCGAGACCGAGCTGCGCCGCGCTCTTGTGTAGCCGAGATAGGCTGCACTACAGCGTTCATCGCCGTTCCTCACCCGCAAAGGCTACGCTGCGCCCGACTCCAGTGATGGTTGTAGTGACCTGCCGCTGAGCTACGCCCCAGCCAACGCTACCCCACCACTGTGGCTCTACTCTACCATAACTGGAACTGAGCGATACAGAGCAGGAACTTAGTTTAGCGACTAGAACGGAAAACCTGTTAAATGTACTATCTGAATTTATCTTTATGTGTATGGTCTTATGTTTGCGGTCCGTGTATAAATTCGTTCCTCTGTGTCTTGGGTGACTCCTTGGTACGTCTGGCTGACCTGCTCCCACACATTTGCCCACAGTGATCGCTTCATGTGGTTCTATGTCAGTTGTCTGTTGTCTTTCGCAGTCTACTGAGCAGTGTATGCGGAGGGTTCGGTGACTTATTCTGCCATGCGAATAGTCGTGGCAGGTTGTTTGCGAACCAGAGAGTATTGCAAGCGACTGTCCGATCCGATAAGCCTCTACAGTCGCTAGACCAACAGTCACTTCTTCAGCCTCCACTACCGTGCAGTCTTGTAGCGAAACATAGGTACTCCCTCTTACAGCCGAGTCGACCATCGTTGATACTGCATTCTTGGTTCCCCTTTTTCTGGTGTATATTGACGCAAGATCATTTCAAATTACGCGCCAGCCGCCTCCTGCGTCCGTCCAGCTGCTTACTGCTACGTGCGAAAGATAGCGGCAGTGAAGCGGGCAACACGGGCCCGCAAGGCACGCGCAATCGGAGCAATGTGCCATCAGCGCGGGACACGAGAAAAGAATAAGAGGTGCGGGTCTCTTGCGAAAATGGCTGTGGACGTTCTAGTGAGGCTCTCGTTTAGCTGTTTGTCGGGCACAAGTTCGCCCAAGGTGAAGTGATTAAAGCACCGTCACTCAACTGTACGTTACATATCTGGTGGAGGTGCGGGGTATGATTTCAAGCGCTTCTCAAGTTAGAGAAAGGAGCCCGGACTCACGGCGACTTGGACCCATCGAGTTGACTCCTGTTCACCAACGCAGCAGTCGTGGCCTACGTGGTGAGCCCCCCGAGTTTTCCCCTTTACGGATTCGATCGGAGCGTCAGCATCTGCTAGCGGAAACGCTACCGAGATGACAACTCAAACCACACCAACTCACATCGTGGTGAACTCGCCAATGACGCCACAGCCTTTCCACGGCGACACATTTGAAGACGCCGAGGACTGGCTGGAACGCTTTGAGCGCGTCACTGAGTTCAATGGATGGAACAGAGAGCGCAAGCTACTGTTTACTTCGCGTTAGAGGACAGCGCTCGAACGTGGTTTGAAAACCACGAAGCGACATTTGTGTCGTGGGGTGCTTTCCGACGGGAGTTGCTGGCGACTTACCCGAGTACCAACCGCAAGGAGAGGGCCGAAGCTGCCCTGCAAAGAAGAAACCAGCGGAATAACGAAAGCGTGGCCATGTATGTAGAAGACATGTCCTGCCTATTTCGCCGAGCTGATCCGAACATGAGCGAGGACAAGAAACTACGCCATCTAATGCAGGGCGTAAAACGGGAGCTGTTTGTAGGGTTGGTTCGGAGCCCGCCGCGCACCGTTGCTGAGTTTCGTTCAGAGGCGACAACAATGGAAAGCACGTTGCAACAGCGATCAAGGATGTACAACCGGGATATGAACATCACCTCTGTAGACGCAATTCCAGCCGTCTGTGGAAACAGCGTGGAGATCATACGGGAGCTGGTGCGATCTGTAGTGCGAGAAGAGCTCCAGAGGCTACGGCTTGACGAGAACGCTCCAAGCCCTCTTCGCTGGCAGACCTGGTTCGTGAAGAGGTCAGAAAGCTTGTCCGGGAACCACAGCTCAGTGCGCAGCCCCAAGCGCTACTACTGCGCCAACCGAGCGTCTCATATGCCGATGTGCTGCGGCAAACTCCCGGACGTGCCGAGCCCCAAGCGCCACTACTGCGCCAACCGAGCGTCTCATATGCCGATGTGCTGCGGCAAACTCCCGGACGTGCTGACGTCGCCGCCACTTCCTCTATGAATAGCTCGATGCCTCGAACTACGCTGCCGCCACCCGAGAGAAGATTCAGGAAGGCTGATGTATGGCGCACTCCTGACCGAATACCCTCTGTTACCACTGTGGGGAGGCTGACCACCTGTGCCCTGCCTGAAGCCGTGCCGAAGCCCTGCCTGGCCACTATCGCCAGGCAGGGCTTCGCGGCTTTCCGGTGAACGCACCTTGCCCCCGAAATGGTGAGCGTCCATTTGAAATGGAAGAGTATCTATCCACTCATCAGAACTCCCCATACACCTACCAGCAACACCAACCTCGATCAACAGCGCCGTTGAGGCATCGGTCACCGAGCCCTCGCTCGTCTTCAAGCTCCCCCAGACGCCGTTCACAGAGCCCGCGTCGGGAAAACTAGAGTCAGCGACCTCAGGAGGTAAGGTCGCTTACAACGCGAAAAGACAAGAACCTCCATCGATGACTCCGAGCGACGACGAGGGACTCAGAAACCAGTGTCATAAGAGCGACGTTGGTTCCGATTTACGTGTGTTTGTTGACGGTTACGAAGTGAACGCGTTAGTGGATACAGGTGCAGATCACTCGGTAATAAGTAGTGAGCTTGCCAGGAAACTAAAGAAAGTGCTGATACCATGGAAAGGGCCACAAGTTCGCACCGCAGGAGGACACCTCATCGACCCCACTGGCAAGTGCACGGCTACAATAGGAATACGAGGCTTCACGTACGTCGCTAGCTTTATCGTCCTTCCAAAGTGCTCAAGAGAGTTGATTATTGGCATGGACTTCTTGCAGAATAATGCCGCTGTAATCAACTTGCGGGAATCATGTGTTTCCTTTTCAACAAAGCACGCTATCGCAGCATTCAACACTGAAGAAAAATTCGACGCCCTTTACATTGCCGATGACGACATGATGCTTCCTCCTAGATCCAGCGTAGCCGTCGCAGTAGGAAGCGACGCGTTCAGTGACTGCGAAGGAATTGCTGACAGCAACACCAGTCTCCAGCTCGAAAAAGGGATCTGCGTGGCAAGAGGGCTCGTTCAGCTGCGTGGTGGATGTGCCAACGTTTTCCTCACTAATTTTGGAAATGAGGTGCGACATGTTACGAAGGGAACCGTTATTGGCAGCCTTAATAACTTCGTCCAAGTTACAGACCTGAGCAGCCCAGAGATTTCAACATCGAAATTCCAAGATGCGGATTCTGTCCTTGCAGCCGTCGACATCGAACCAGGTCTATCGCCCAGACAGAAGGAGCAAATAGAGGCCCTCGTAAGAGAGTTCGCCGAATGTTTTTCAATGAGTGGCTTTTTTTTTGAGGGGGGTGTTATTGTGTTGCTGCCACTGCTGCTGCCAAAGGAGCGAACCTTGTTTATGTCAGTATGGAGTGTGTTGAGTGTGAACAAGAAATCTTGGATCCCAAAGAGAGTATATCTTGCATGACTTGTAAGCTTTCGTACCATGTAGGAAGCTGCGCAGGAGTGTCGGAGGCAACAATAAAATCTAAGAAATCAACCTACCAGAAATGGAAATGCCCGAAATGTAGGCTACCAACCTCACATGTTAACCAGGATGAGAAAGAAAAAGCACCGTTGACCGTAGAAGATATGTTGGTCGTACTTCAGGAGATTAACCGAAAACTTAATGTTTTGTTGCCACTGAAAGAAACTGTCGATGGAATTGAGCAATCGGTGCAGTTTATGTCCGAACAGATGACAGACCTGTTGACGCGCACAGAACAAAATGAGCGAGATATTAAAGCAATCCAGACTAGGCTCGCAAAAACAGAAATGAACAAAGAGCAGCTTGAATCGCTCAGTGTCCAACTCGATGACCTCGAGTGGCGCAACCGGAAACTGAACTTAGAAATTCATGGTGTACCACAAACGGAAGGCGAAAATCTTTTGTCCAAACTTAATGCTTTGGCCGGTGAAAGTGGATTGCCCCAGCTATCAGAACACGACATCACGGCAATTCATCGATTGCCGGCAAAGCGTGACAAAGTGCCTGGCATCATCTGCCGTTTCGCGAGACAGAGCATGAGGGACAAATGGTGGGCTAGCAGGCGGGAGTTGACCACTGCGGATGCCAATGTTCACATGTTGGAAAACCTGACCAGGCGAAATCGAGAACTGCTGAGGGAAGTGAAAGAATGGGCAAAAACAAATCAGTACAAGTATGTCTGGCACAGCAACGGCAAGATTCTGATAAGAAAGACTGATGGCGCGTCAGCAATGCTAGTGCAGCACTCTTGCGACCTTGGCAAGCTGCAATAAGAAGGGAAAATTGATTTTTTATTTTTGTTTCCTGCCAAAAATGCAGACTGTAACAGAAAAGAATTATCTACTCCCAGAGAACTTCAAAGATTACCTTGGCCCGGTTTTCCAGACGTCATTCAAATGTCTTCATATCAATGCTCGATCTGTCAGACGTAAAGAAGCATATTTCGACACTTTCTTTCAACAACTAAATGTTCCCATTGACGCTATCATGATCAGCGAAACCTGGTCTACAAGTGATTATGATGTCTTTCGAATTCCTGGTTATGAGACATTTTTTCTGAATCGTTACGCTGGTATTGGTGGTGGCGTATCCATATCATTTAAGAAGAAGTGGCGGCCTGAAATATTAGAGCGATTCACAGTTTCTGTGAAAGAATATGAAATCTTAACAATGTGTTTGAACAACACTATTTTTGCAGTGTGCTATCGTCCACCAAAGGGTTGCGTAGCCATATTCTTGAATTTTCTTGAAAGCCTGATTTCATTTGCAACCAGTCAGCATTTAAACATTGTCCTTGGTGGTGACCTAAACATTAATATGTTATCGGTTGATGCATCCCAAATGAGTTTAGACTTATTGCTTAGAACACATGGACTTCTGAATGCAATCAAAATGCCAACGCGTGTTACGATCACGTCTTCATCGCTGATCGATTTGTTTATCACTAACCATGACCCTAGTATGATCACATCTGGAGTAATAATTTCTGACATCAGCGATCACTTGCCAATATTTATGTGTGTTAAAAACATGTCTAAAAAGAAACGTAGTTCAACATATTCTTTCCAACTTATATCTGAAAAAACACTGTCGACATTTAGAAACTCGGTAGAAAAGAACAACTGGAGGCCTGTCCTTTTAGAAAATGACGCCAATAATGCTTACGAGGCATTCTTAGGTATTCTGAAGCCGATTTACGAGGCCTGTTTCCCAATATTAACAAAAAAACAAAGGCGTCACAGTCGCAAACCATGGGTCACACCGGAGTTGGTGGCAAAGATAAACACAAAGAACATCCTATATCATAAGTTTATTAAATCGAGAGCTGAATGTGATCTGACAGCGTTTAAAAAATATCGAAACCGCTTGAATACTGAGCTCAAGAAAGCCAGAAACGCCTATTACACAAATCAATTCACGTCAACTTGTGGTCGTGTCGACATTATGTGGAAGAGGCTAAACGCAATTTTGGGGAGAAATAGCAAATCAGGTGAATTAAATATGCTAAATATCGATGGTGTAAGTATAACTGGAAAAGAATTAGCAGATACGTTTAATACGCACTTTATTTGCGCTTCTAGAAATCAAGTCCCACATAACAATCTCAGTGATGTCGTTCATATAAGCGACACTATATTTCTCAAACCGGTTGAAGAAGCAGATGTAATGACAGCCTTCCACGAACTAAACAATAGCACATCCATTGATATTGATGGCCTCCAGATAAAGCCTATACGGTATATTTTTGACCTTATTTTACCATACATCACGCATATCTTAAACCTTTGTGTCAGTACCGCTGTATTTCCTCGTAAAATGCAGATTGCACGTGTAACAGTTATCTTTAAAAAGGGTGATAAAAACCAGCTCGGGAATTACAGGCCAATATCTATCTTACCCGTGTTTTCTAAGCTACTAGAAAAAGTAATACTTAGAAACTTTTTGCAGTTTGAAGAAAAACACAAAATTATAACAGCAGCTCAGTATGGCTTCCGTAAGCACCACTCTACTGAACTTGCACTATTAGATCAACGAGAATATATATTGAACGAACTCGAACATAATAGGATAGTCATAGGTATTTTTCTTGATTTTTCGAAGGCATTCGACTTATTAAACCATACAATACTTCTTCGTAAACTTGAGCGTTGTGGCTTCCGCGGCCATGCACTATCGCTTGTGCAGTCATACCTCATGGATCGCAAACAGGCAGTAGCAATAAATGGTCTCCTCTCAGATATGCAATCTGTAGGCTGTGGCGTTCCACAAGGTAGCATTTTGGGTCCATTTCTGTTTAATCTTTACATCAATGACATTGTACATGCAACTCCATTCGTTAAATTTATCATCTATGCTGACGACACCAGTATTTTTCTTGCCGGAGATAATGCAGCCGAACTCACAGATACTGCAAACAATGCACTGAGGCAAATAGAAAACTGGAGTAGCAGAAATGCGTTGCGGATTAACACAGCAAAGACTAAAGTCGTTGTTTTCAGAGGTAGAAACAAGAAGGTCCGTCTCACTAAGAATATATTCCTTCAGTCCGTACCCTTAGAAGTTGTGCCTTCATTTAAAACATTAGGTATATTATTTAATGAAAGAATGTCATGGGATGATCATGTCAGCTTTGTAACAAATAAATGTTCACGTATTATTGGTCTTCTTTACAAGAACCGTGAGATACTACCGCGAAATGTAATGCTAATGCTATATAATTCATTGATACAATCGCATTTCAGCTATTGCCATTTAACCTGGGGTGCAACAACAGCAGGCAATCTTCAGAAACTACACTTGTTACAGAAAAAATTTCTAAGAATTGTTGAAAATGTTCCGCATACCTACCATACGGCCGCACTTTTCTTAAAGTATAACTTACTACCAATTACTAAACTTTATGACTATCGTCTGAGCAAGTGTGTGAAAAACGAGGTGTTGAAGAACATATCTTTTCTATCAAAATTAGCTGGTTTAGAAAAACGAGATGCAATGTACAGCACAAGAAACATAGCACAATGGAACGTAAAAACATACAGAACTTTCTATGGTAATCAAACATTAGAAAATAAACTACCACGACTTCTTAACAAACTCGCACAAAACGATATTGATCTCCAAAACACAACACGCCACAAACTGTTCGAGTATTTTTTACACTACACCTAACCTTTTTTTTTTTTTTTTTTTTTTTTTTTTTTTGTGATTTGTCTACCCAATTCTTCTTTCTTTAACCATCATTGTAAGTTTTTTTTTCCAGCCAGGACAATGCTGTTGATTTTATGCTGACTACTGTAACCGGATAACAACTCTGCTATATGTATTTTTTTTTTTTTTTTTCCCTTTGTTATCTGTATTTCCTGTATTTTCTTTTCTTTTTCGTGTGTGTGAAAAAAAAAGAAAAAAAAAAAAAAAAAAAAAAAAAAAAAGGGAAAGAAAAACAACCACTGTATTGCTGTCAAAGTGGGGGCCCGTGGCCTTGTCAAGCTGTCCAACGGCAGCTTTTACTACGGGTCCCCGCCATCATCTGTACCATGGTGGCAAATAAATTTGAATTTGAATTTGAATGTCATCCAAAGTCCGGCGGACATCTATTGCCAAACATCGGATAATTGTCGACGAATCAGTGAGGCCTATTTGCCAGCATCCCTACCGAGTGTCAGCAAAAGAGAGAGAAGCTATAGGAAGTCAACATAAGGAAATGCTGGAAGACGATGTAATTCAGCCGTCGGCAAGTCCGTCGGCGTCGCCTGTGGTACTTCTAAAGAAAAAGGACCAGACCTTGCGCTTCTGCATTGACTATCGGAAGCTGAACGCCGTCACAAAGCGGGATGTGTACCCACTTCCAAGAATCGATGACACTCTAGATAGACTACGAGATGCCAAATTCTTTTCCTCCCTGGACCTCAAAAGCGGCTACTGGTAGATAGAAGTGGACGAACGAGATCGGGAAAAGACGGCATTTGTGACGCCAGACGGACTATATGACTTTAAAGTGCTTCCATTCGGCCTTTGTTCCGCACCTGCCACGTTTCAGCGGATGATGGACACTGTGCTTACCGGTCTGAAATGGCAAACCTGTCTCGTTTATCTTGATGATGTCGTGGTTTTTTCTACCGCCTTCGAGCAGCATGTAGAACGACTGCGGGCTGTGATGAACGCCATTTGATCAGCAGGGCTGACGATAAAACCGCAGAAATGTCATTTCGGCTTTCGCGAGCTTCTTTTCCTCGGCCATGTCGTCAGTTCAGAAGGCATTCGCCCGGACCCTGAGAAGACTGCGGCCGTGGACAAATTTCCAAAACCAACCGACAAAAAGGCTGTTAGGCGATTCTTAGGACTTTGCGCCTACTTCAGACGCTTCGTCAAAAATTTTTCAAGGATCGCCGAACCACTAACGCGGCTAACAAAGGAAGACGCGCCTTTCGTCTGCATGAATAGCAGGAGAATGCTTTCAATGAGCTCCGAAAGCGTCTTCAGAACCACTCAGTTCTTGCTCATTTCGACGAGGAAGCCGAAACTGATATTCACACAGGCGCAAGCAATCTAGGACTCGGTGCCGTCCTCATTCAGTGGCAAAACGGAGAGGAACGAGTCATTGCGTATGCTAGTCGAACACTTTCGAAGGCTGAAGTGAACTACTCAGCGACAGAAAAAGAATGCCTCGCGGTGATATGGGCCATCAGCAAGTTTAGACCACACCTATATGGCCGACCCTTCCGAGCTATCAGCGACCACCATTCATTGTGCTGGCTGGCGAATCTCAAAGACCCATTTGGACGGCTAGCAAGATGGAGTCTACGGCTGCAGGAATACGATATAACGGTCGTATACAAGTCCGGTCACAAGCACAGTGATGCTGATGGCTTGTCACGTGCACCGATTGAATACACGGAATCTACGCTTAGGGAAAATGAACATGATTGCCCGTTCCTAGGAGCTGTGACAACATCGCAAATGGCTCAGCATCAGCGATCCGACGCGGATTTACGCCTGCGCAGTGATTACCTAGAAGGACACCCTGTTGACATTCCACGAGCTTTTGTCCGCAGCTTGTCGTCGTTCATCCTGAGAAACAATGTCCTGCACAAAAGAAATTTTGAACATAGTGCAGAGACTTTTCTGCTCGTCGTACCTTCAAAGTTACAACTCGAGATATTGGAAGCATGCCACGACGACCCATCAGCAGGACATTTAGGAGTGAGCAGAACATTCGCACGCATCCGCATGAAGTATTACTGGCCAAAGTTATTGAACTCTGTGCAACACTACGTAAGAACCTGCCGGGACTGCCAAAGATGTAAAATACCACCATTCAAGCCAGCAGGCCTACAACCGTTACAGCCACCGGAAACTCCATTCGCACAAGTGGGAATGGACTTACTTGGCCCCTTTCCCACATCGTCATCGGGAAAGCGTTGGATCGTAGTTGCAACTGACTACCTAACTCAATATGCCGGGACAGGGTCTCTTGCCAAGGCAACGGCCAGTGAAGTCGCTGATTTTTTCGTCACTAACATAGTACTACGGCATGGTGCTCCTAAAGTTCTCATTACGGGCCGAGGAACCATTTTTTTTATCCATTTGACACAGTTCGTCATGAAACTGACGCAGACAAGTCACCGAAAAACCACCCCATATCATCCGCACACAAATGGACTGACTGAACGACTGAACAGAACGCTGACTGATATGTTGCCAATATACGTGGACATGGAGCATCGAACATGGGACAAGATACTACCGTACGCCACGTTTGCGTACAATACCGCTGTGCAAGAGGCGACTCAAATGGCACCTTTCCAACTCGTTTTTCGCCGGACCGTCACCACAACCCTAGATGCAATGCTACCAGTAGATGAGACCTTCGAAAATGACAATGACGTCAGCGACTTCACACAAAGAGCTGAAGAAGCACGGCAGCTGGCGCGACACCGCATTCAGCAGCAGCAACAAACCGACGCGGACCGATACAACTTGCGACGAAGAGACGTTAAGTATGCACCTGGAGAAAAAGTCTGGGTGTGGACTCCCGTACGGATGCGCAGCCTATCAGAGAAGCTTCTTCGTCGTTATTTTGGCCCGTATAGGATAATTTGCCGAATCAGTCCATTGAACTACGAAGTTGCTCCAGAAGGTCAAGTAACCTCATCACGACGGCGGCATCGAACACAAGTCGTCCATGTCGTCCGAATGAAACCGTACTGCGACAGGCAATAACTGCCTCCGCCTACCAACATTGCGAATTCCTGACAGTCTGGAAACCACCGCCTTCTGTATGCGCATCGGGACGATGCACACTTGGAAGGGGGACAATGACGCAAGATGATTTCAAATTACGTGCCAGCCGCCTCCTGCGTCCGTCCAGCTGCTTACTGCTACCTGCGAAAGATAGCGGCCGTGAAGCGGGCAACACGGGCCCGTTAGGCACGCGCAATCGGAGCAACGTGCCATCAGCGCAGGACACGAGAAAAGAAGAAGAGGTGCCGGTCTCTTGCGAAAAGGGCTGTGGACGTTCTAGTGAGGCTCTCGTTTAGCTGTTTGTCGGGCACAAGTTCGCCCAATGTGAAGTGATTAAAGCACCGTCATTCAACTGTGCGTTACAATATGGCTGCGTCAACATACACCGTTGCGTTTTGGGGAGCGCGAGTTTTCTGAAGGTATTCGGCCCTTGCCTCTCTGTGTCCGTTATAACGGTTGGGGCCTATATTCCTTGGGATTGGTGCTATTTTAAGCGTGCTGCGGTAGTCATGGGGGATAATTTCAGCAGATGAGTAGATTAAATTTTACAAATATTTTGCTACAAAACACGCGTATAATTTGGTCCTGATAAAGGCAGATTTATAGTTCTTCATTACACTGAAATCATTACAAAACCTGGCGACAAGCATCCCTGAGTGTTGCACGAGCCGCGTCGTTCAAATCGCAGTCGTGTGAATGCAACCTTCTGAAGATCCCACTGCGACGCACGCGACTGCACAATTTTTATAGGGAAGCTGTTTATGGCTCGGTTCCGTGGACTTTCGGTGTCCGTCAACAAAACTGCTTGTGCAAAAGCTCAGCTCTCGAATTCGACGCAAAATCGCTTCATTCTGTACAAATGCTTATACGTCTCACCACATGGAATGCATTTTCACTAGATTAGTTATCATGAGGGGATGCGCGACTCTCAAGCGTCCCCTCATATGCTGCTATCCCCATATGTCTTCCGTCTCCTGTGATCCGGCTTCTACGCGTAGGTTATTGCCGGTGGCGCTCGGTCTGGTGACAGCGCACCCAACCGCTACCTAACGGCAAGGTTAGTCGGGTATGACAGGGAGTAGGCTCTCCCTCTTTGGGTCGAGATCGGCGAGCGGCGCTGATTTTTTGCGGGTGTGCCATTCCATGCTTCTGCGAGACCGTCTCGCGAGGCCTACACTGCAATGGACGCACACGATCGTTTGAACGTGCCACCGTTCGCGTGACCGTACGGGTGAAGGACCAGGCGTGAGTGTCCAGCATGGGGCAAACATATTCACTCGTTATTCGGTTGCGGTAAGTCGGATTTCGTAAATTTGTGGCGCGCCCATCGGCATGTTCTGTGTGTTCCGAGTCGGCTAGCAAGCATTAGTGTATGAACGGTACAATAAATACCCTTGTGATTGTTTGCACTTGTGTGTTGTCGTTCCTTTGTCCCAAGAGTACGGGTGAGACCCCCGCAATCAATAGGCACAATTTTCAAGATTAGTGCGCCCTGAGGAGGAGGAGGAGGAATAAATATAAATTTAAGAAAGCAGATTTGAGACCTAGGCCTCTACCTACATGACGGCCTCGAGCCCTTGGGCCCTGACGGCACCTTCGGCCTGCTAGATTGCCTTAAGTTGGTCTTCCCGTGCACAGATGAACAACGCGGTCTCCCACTGCTCTCTAGTCGTGTGTATCTTATTATGTGTGGGTCTCCGAGGGCAAGACCAAATCATATGTTATAGGTCCACCCTTTCTTGACAGTATCTGCATCTATGTGTGTAAAGGTCCGGGTAGTAGTGGTGGTAGCCAACCGAGTTCGGTTATATTGACACGTGTACTTGTCTTTATCGGGCGACACGTTTTGCCGCCTAACAAATGTTATCGCACAGCGCGGGACGCGCATGCATGTATCCGAAGTTTCTGGAAAGTTATCGATGCTTCTATCCGCTGTCTGTTGTCGCCGAACCTTGTGTTATCTGATTTCATCGCTTGACACGAATGGTGTAGATCTTTGTAGAAGGCATGCGGGTCCCAACGTTTAGTCTGGAACATTCGATGACTGCTCTATAAAAGCCGACGCGCTTGACCCGCTGATCAGATTTCGACGATCGCCGACCGTGTTCGCCGCTATCGTTGTGCTATAAGTGTAGCCTCTTTTGTGGGCACAGGTTCGCCCAATAAAAGTTAGTTTTGTGTTCCACAGTATTGCTACTGTGTTCTTTGACGTCACGACCACGTGACATCTGGTGGAGGTGCTTTACCTTCATGTACCGGACGCCCCCGACAAGCCGTAACTCAAGCCCGGACCGCAAAGACAACACCAGCGCCGTCCCGGAACATCGAGCAAGCCGCCGTCTTCAACAGCTGCCCCCGGAGCACGGACTGTTACCTGAGACCAAGAAGATTGTGCCCAAGGCAACTCCAATGGCAGCCCCAGCGTCCCCCATCGTGCTGCAGCAGCCCAGGGAACCACCGACGTTCCGCGGTTCCACATTTGAGGACCCGGAAAGCTGGCTGGAAACGTATGAGAGGGTCGCTAAATTTAACAGCGGGGCAAACGAGGACAAGCTGCGACATGTTTATTTCGCATTTTAGGACGCCGCCAGGACGTGGTTCGAGAATCGAGAAGCCACCTTGACGACGTGGGACCTGTTCCGAAGCGGCTTTCTGCAAACATTTACAAGCGTCGTGCGAAAAGAGCGAGCCCAAGCTCTACTGGAGACCAGAGCGCAGCTGCCGAATGAGACGATCGCGATCTTCACTGAGGAAATGAACCGTCTGTTCCGCCACGCCAACCCGGAAATGTCCGAGGAGAAGAAAGTCCGCCTGCTAATGCGTGGTGTAAAGGAGTAACTTTTCGGCGCAATGATACGAAGCCCACCGTCGACCGTAGAAGAGTTCCTTCGCGAGGCCACGAGCATTGAGAAGACACTCGAAATGCGGAACCGGCAATTCAACCGCCGCACGAGCTCGACAAACTACGCCGGAGTTCAGTCACTGGCCACCGACGACCTGCGCGAGACCATCAGGGCAGTTGTACGAGAGGAGCTTCAAAAGATCTTCCCTTCATCGCAACCTCAAGTGGCCACAGTCGCCGAAATTGTCAAAGAAGAAGTTCAGCGATCGCTCGGAGTTCCCGAGTTACAACCACAATCATCGCAGCCCCAGCTAGAAGCGATGACCTACGCCGCCGTCGCCCGCCGTCAAGGTCCCCCTCCACGACCGCGGCAGGGCCCTGCAACGCCGCAATTCCGTCGACCACCGCCGCCGCCGCCAGCGCGCCCACCCGTCGCCCAGCGCAGCTACCCGAGAAAGACAGACATTTGGCGAGCCCCCGACCACCGCCCGCTCTGCTATCACTGCGGAGAAGCCGGCCATGTGTATCGCCGATGCCCATACCGCGACTTGGGACTGAGAGGGTTCGCCGTCAACGCGCCGCGTCCACAGCTTGGAGAGCGCCCACGTGACATCGCCGACTACCTCGCCGCTACTCAATGGAGTCCTCGACGACCGTCCCGTTCGCCGTCACCAGGTCGCTACCTGTCGCCGCAGCGCCGACCATACACCGGGCCAGCGCGGGGCCTCTCTGCGAGCCCATATCCGGAAAACTAAAAGCAGCAACCGATGGAGGTGCGGTTGCTGTTCGTCGAACTGACGAAGATCCTCCGCCACCGACGAAGACGACGAAGAAACGATCTCGACGACCTAATGACGACACGCCGCCGTCCCGAAGAAGTCGGGAAGCCAAGACTACACCGACGAAAGACGACTTGACGACGCGACGTTCCAGCTTCAGTTCAACACGACGCAGCCGTGATCCGACGCCAAGACCCAACTGCAACGCCAGACAAAGAACCACCGACCTTGACGTGCTTCTCGACGGCCACGCAGTCACTGCCTTAGTCGACACAGGGGCCGATTACTCCGTAATGAGTGGACACATCGCCGCCCAGTCGAAGAAAGTTAAGACTGCATGGGAGGGTCCCCAAATTCGGACCGCTGGAGGACACCTCATTACGCCAACTGGAATCTGCACGGCAAGAATTACCGTTCATGACCGGACTTACCCTGCAACCTTCGTTATCCTCCAACAGTGTTCGCGAGATGTCATTCTCGGCATGGACTTCCTGAACCAACACGGCGCAATCATTGACCTGAAGTCGAAGTCCATAACGCTGTCGGAAGATCAAGTGATATCGTCGGAGAGCTCTAGTAGTCACCGTGCCTTAAGTGTGCTCGAAAGTCAAGTCAGCATCCCGCCTCGCTCCAGCATTGTCATTTCCGTAGGCACCAAAACGCCTGCCGACGTAGAAGGCGTCATCGAGGGTGACCAACGTCTACTGCTAGACCGTGAAATTTGCGTCACAAGAGGGATCGCTCGACTGCATGGAGGAAAAACTGAAGTGTTGCTGACAAACTTCAGCCAGGAGTTCAAGCACATCAACAAGGGCACGACGATCACGTACATCGAGGAAATTCTGGAAACCAGTAATGCGTTTGTCCTCTCGGATTCCGCCGCATCTACCCCGACGACCATGGTTCCCGAACCAGACTACGACATTAATCCAAGTCTCTCCGTGATTAAGCAACAGCAGCTCAAAAGTCTGCTCCAACGATACAAAGGCAGCTTTTCGACGTCATCGAGTATTCGACAAACAGCAGTCGCCAAGCATCGCATAATAACCGAGGAGAGCGCTCGACCACTCCGACAGAGCCCTTACCGAGTTTCGCCGCGAGAACGTGAAGCTATAAGAGAACAAGTCGAAGAAATGCTGCGCGACGACATCATCCAGCCGTCGAAAAGCCCGTGGGCATCCCCTGTTGTCTTGGTGTAGAAAAAGGACGGCACCTTACGTTTCTGCGTCGATTATCGTCGACTGAACAAAATCACAAAAAAGGATGTATACCCCCTACCACGGATAGACGACGCATTAGATCGGCTCTGCAACGCAAAATACTTCTCGTCGATGGATCTCAAGTCTGGCTACTGGCAGATAGAAGTCGACGAGAGAGATCGCGAAAAGACCGCCTTCATCACGCCAGACGGCCTCTACGAGTTCAAGGTCATGCCATTCATACTCTGCTCGGCGCCTGCAACATTCCAGTGCGTCATGGACACGGTGTTAGCAGGATTGAAGTGGCAAACCTGTCTTGTTTACTTGGATGACGTCGTCGTCTTCGCCGAAAATTTCGACGATCACCTTAGGCGGCTTGCGACAGTACTAGAGGCCATCAAGTCATCAGGGCTCGCTCTGAAGCCAGAAAAGTGCCTCTTCGCTTACGATGAGCTTCTGTTCCTAGGCCACGTCATCAGCAAGTCTGGAGTTCGCCCCGACCCGCAGAAGACAGCTGCCATTGCAAAGTTCCCGCAGCCCATCGACAAGAAGGCAGTGCGTAGATTTCTTGGCATGTGTGCCTACTACAGGCGATTTGTCAAGGACTTTTCACGTATCGCTGAGCCGCTGACACAGCTAACTAAATGTGACGTCGAGTTCAAGTGGGAAACGCCGCAGGCCGACGCATTTCAAGAACTCAAACGACGCATGCAGTCGCCGCCCGTACTTGCGCACTTCGACGAGCACGCCGATTCCGAAATCCACACTGACGCCAGTAGCCTAGGCCTCGGTGCCGTGCTAGTCCAGAGAAAAGATGGTCATGAACACGTGATAGCTTACGCTAGCCGGTCGTTGTCAAAAGCGGAAGGCAATTATTCTACAACCGAAAAGGAATGCCTCGCCATCGTTTGGGCTACAGCGAAATTTCGCCCGTACCTATATGGCAGGCCATTCAAAGTCGTCAGCGACCATCACGCTTTGTGTTGGCTAGCGAATTTAAAGGATCCTTCAGGACGGCTGGCGCGGTGGAGCCTAAGACTGCAAGAATATGATATCACTGTAACCTAGAAGTGCGGACGAAAACACTCTGGTGCCGATTGCCTATCACGCGCCCCCATTGACTCGCCTCCGCAAGATGACGAAGATGACGGCGCCTTCCTCGGCATTTTAAGCGCAGAAGACTTCGCTGAACAGCAGCGAGCAGACCCGGAGTTGAAAAACCTCATCGAGTATTTGGAAGGGCACACCGACGTTGTCCCTAGGGCATTTAAGCGATGGTTGTCTTCGTTCTCGCTTCAAAACAACCTACTCGTAAAGAAGAACTTCTCACCAGTGCGCGCCAACTACCTTCTTGTTGTCCCGTCAGGACTGCGTCCAGAAGTATTGCACGCCCTACACGACGATCCAACCGCTGGGCACCTTGGATTCTCCCGGACGCTGTCGAGGATACAGGAAAGGTATTATTGGCCGCGCCTGACCGCCGACGTCGCCCGTTATGTCAGAACATGCCGAGACTGTCAGCGACGCAAGACACCACCGACAAGACCAGCCGGATTACTACAGCCAATCGAGCCTCCTTGCCGACCATTCCAGCAGATCGGGATGGACCTGTTGGGACCCTTTCCGACGTCAACAACCGGAAATAAGTGGATCGTCGTGGCGACGGATTACCTCACCCGCTTCGCTGAAACTAAAGCACTGCCGAAAGGTAGCGCCGCCGAAATAGCGAAATTCTTTGTCGAAAATATCCTGCTGCGACATGGCGCCCCAGAAGTCCTCATCACCGACAGAGGAACGGCCTTTACAGCAGAGCTCACCCAGGCCATTCTGCAATACAGTCAGACAAGGCACAGGAGGACAACTGCCTACCACCCACAGAGGAATGGTCTTACGGAGCGGCTGAATAAGACCCTCGCCGACATGTTAGCAATGTACGTCGACGTCGAACACAAGACCTGGGATACCGTCCTGCCGTACGTAACATTCGCTTACAACACGGCGGTGCAAGAAACAACACAGATCACGCCGTTCAAGTTGGTTTACTGCAGGAACCCGACGACGACGCTCGACGCCATGCTGCCGCACGTAACTGACGAAGAGAATCTTGACGTCGCTGCCTATCTCCAGCACGCCGAAGAAGCCCGACAGCTCGCTCGCCTGCGAATCAAGAACCAGCAGAGGACCGACAGCCGACACTACAACCTCCGACGACGCTTCGTCGAGTACCAGTCCGGCGACCGTGTTTGGGTATGGACCCCGATACGCCGACGAGGACTCAGTGAGAAACTACTGCGACGCTATTTCGGACCCTACAAGGTCATCCGACGTATTGGCGCACCTGACTATGAGGTCGTGCCAGACGGCATTTCGCATTCACAGCGACGTCGCGCACGACCTGAAGTGGTCCACGTGGTGCGTCTTAAACCGTTTAACGGACGCTAACGAACTTTCCTTATTTTGTTTTTTTTTCTTTGCTACGAGTGCTTATTTATTACTTTCGTTTGTTTGCAGCATCGGGTCGATGCTTTTTAAGAGGGGGGTATTGACACGTGTACTTGTCTTTATCGGGCGGCACGTTTTGCCGCCTAACAAATGTTATCGCACAGCGCGGGACGCGCATGCATGTATCCGAAGTTTCTGGAAAGTTATCGATGCTTCTATCCGCTGTCTGTTGTCGCCGAACCTTGTGTTATCTGATTTCATCGCTTGACACCAATGGTGTAGATCTTTGTAGAAGGCATGCGGGTCCCAACGTTTAGTCAGGAACATTCGATGACTGCTCTATAAAAGCCGACGCGCTTGACCCGCTGATCAGATTTCGACGATCGCCGACCGTGTTCGCCGCTATCGTTGTGCTATAAGTGTAGCCTCTTTTGTGGGCACAGGTTCGCCCAATAAAAGTCAGTTTTGTGTTCCACAGTATTGCTACTGTGTTCTTTGACGTCACGACCACGTGACAATATATCTGTTTGTAAGAGGCGCCATGCTGTCGCTTCCCGTCTACTTAGCGAGCAATGTGCCGGGATGAAATGAGCCCTTCCCAACTTATAGTTTGTGACCTCGTTAAAGGTGGTCATCCAGTCTCTCTCCGTTCTCAGTATTTGGATGTGATCTGCTGGGCCCGTCAGTTCTCGAGCCGGGTTCTATGCTATATCGTTTCCGGAAAAGGAGGAGTGTGCGGGTGTCCATATGATGTGATCGTCTAAATCTTCACGAATGTTGGTTAAAATTCTCAGCGCTTCCGGCGAAAATCTTCCTCTGACATAGTTCTTGCCGGCTGTCTTGGAGTAGCTGACTACGATGTTAGCCTCCGTGGAGGCTATTTCCAGTGCTTAGGGAGCCTCCTCCGCCACCTCCGCCTTTCCTGTTTTTACAGTAGCACTAACTCTGAAGTCACCCGCTAGACTCGTTGCAACTATCCACAAACTCATCTACTTGCGTACTCAGCCGCGTCCACATAAACCGCGTCCCTGGCACTACGGAATCTTTTTTTGGAGAGCGCTCGCTCTTGCGATTCTTCTATCTTGGTGAAACTCCGGGTGCATGTTTCTGGAGATTGGGGGCATTAAGAGCTGCTCCCTTATTTTCCTTGGAATGTCTCACCGCAGTCCGCGTTGTGCTTCGTAGATTATTGCGATGTCGTCTAAGATGCGTCTCTCCGTATAACTCTGTGTGAGCCTTTCATACTGCGCCACTTACTGGGCCTCAATAAGTTCGTCTAGCTTATTGTGCACGCCGAGCGCGAGAAATCGTTTGACGTATTTGCTGGAAGTCCCAAGTCTAGCCTGTACGACCTTCTTATAATGCATTCTACCTTGGCTTTCTGCGCAGCGTAGAACTTGAGGTAAGGGACCACATATACAATATGAGTAATTACAAATATTTCTATTATTCCGGTGATGTTGTGCTCTTTCATGACATAGTTTGGGTTGGATGTCTGCTTTATTAGTCTGATTGTTAGTTGAACACTGTTATCCAGACGTGTAATGGTTTCTCCATTATGGCCATTTTTGGATATGCGGAGTCCCAGTATTCTCAGGCTATCCACTATTGGTGCCTGGTGCCTTCTACTATGACAACAATAACTGGCCTTTCCTTAATGCTTTTCCAGCCGCTGCATGTGGGTCTATAGAGCAGAAGTTCTGATTTTTGCGAGAAACATCTTAGTCCTTTGTCTCTGACGCAGTCTTCAATCATGTTTACTGCTGTTTGGAGGATCTCTTCCACATGCCCATCGCGTCCAGACGCCACCCAGAGAGTGATGCCGTCCGCGTATGGGTTGTGTCCGGGTCATTCTTTTTTTTTTTCGAGTCTCGCAGGGAAACCGATCATTGCCACGTTGTATAGAAAGGGACATAAGGGGTATTCGTATTACCTAGTCTGATCGCCTCCGACTTGGCTTCTCCAAAGGAAATCTATGCCGTACGATCCCTCAAGAAGTCTTTGACGTAAGCGCATGTTCACATCCTCCATCTAGCTGTTGGAGATTTCGTAGTACTGCCTTTTGCGTGACAGGGTCAAATGCCTTAGTTAAATCGAGACCTAGTATCGCCTTGGTGTCTAATTTTTTCACCCACATCTATGATCTGATATTTTACTTTGAGCATAATACCCTGCGTTGATAACTTGGGTCGAAATCCAACCATGGTATGTGGGTAAAGACCGCCATCATTCGTGTATCTCGTCATGCGCGTGAGAACCACATGTTCCCTGAGTTTAGCGACGCAGGATGTTAGCGATATGGGCCTTAAGTTCATCAGGTGTGCTTTCTTTCCAAACTTCGGTATAAAAATGATGTAGGCTGATTTCCATTGACTAGGAATGCCACCTTGCTTGCAGCAGTTATTCATGTAGTCTGTGAAAGCACGGATGGATGCATCGTCGATGTTCCTGAGTGTTTTGTTGCTTATCCCATCAAGTCCTGGTGCAGCGCTGTAATTTCATCTTTGACTTCTGCCTCCGCAATTCGGTATCGAGATCAGAATTATCCTTAGCCAGGTAATCCGGGAGTCACCTCTATACACATCTCCAGCGCACATCCTTTGAACCTCTCGACAGAGATCTTCTGTACCGTCGTAGTTGTGTATAACATTCTGTTGATAGTGTCTTTGTACGGTGTTTTACTCTCGGAGTCCAAGAGGCAACGGAAAATGTTCCAGGTCTAACTTGCAATCCTGTTGCTTAATTTCCGATTATGTTTTTGCTTTTCTCGCCTTTTGAGCGTAGTAGCTTGCACTTCACACGTGTGCAACAATCTGCTATCTCCTCTATCTCTGCCTCATCTGGGACACTTTCGGTAGTTCGATTAACGCTTCCTCGTACTTTCTTTGCCGATTTCTCGATGTCCGTTATAATGTCTTCAACATCTTCCTGTGGGAGTTTGCGAAAAGAGTCCCGTTCTACAATTTTCAGTTCTCTACCCACCTTTTTCCTTGGATTTGCTTTTACCGTTGTGATGACGTAGTAGTGGTCACTACCTATGCTTTTCTGCATGTTTATCCATTGAGAATCTGATATAGTCTTCTTAAATGTAAGATCTGGTGTCGTCTCGTTGTTTAAGCTGTTTCCTATTCTGGTTGGTGCCTTAGGATCTGTTCTGAGCGTTAGTCCTTCGTGCTAAGCGTAAGCCCAAAGGCTTCGGCGCTTAGCTTTCTCTATGTTGTAACCCCAAGGCTCGTGCGGCGCGTTAAGATCGCCGACCACGAAGCGCCTGTTTTTCCGCTACGGTCAAAGTTTTGCGGAAGAGTGGAACGAATTTGCGCTTGTGTCGGGGTGGACTGTATATGTTATGTACAGACATTCCTCTTCTTTAAGGGAGGGGATTATTTCAATCAGGATGTGGTCTATGCCGCCCATACCGGTATCGTGCTTGACAGCCGATAGGTTTCTCTGTATCAGCGTCGTGGTGGTTAGCTTGTCGCCGGAAGCACTGTAAGATTTATACCCCGATAATTCTGCCAACCCCCCAGTCTCCGGCAGGGCGATGCCAACCTGCGTCTCCTTGGTTCTTACGAACCGCTGCAGGTTTCCTCGCTTGCGACAATACCCGCGGCAATTCCATTGCCAAATCTCGTATTGGTTACGCGGCCCCATGTTGATTTACCTCTTCTTTCCCGGTGGCCTTGCAATTTTCTACCACATTCGGCCTGCTGTACGCTTTGCGTTTAACCGGTTCTGCGTCTACCGATCGAATATCCTTTGGCGTGCTTTCTAGTGCCGTCACTCAATTCTCTAATTCATCGAAACGTTGTTTATTCTCTATATACAGGTTTGTCATTTGTTGCTGTAACCCATCGAGCATTTCTTTAAACGTTGACATAACGTCGCTCATTATAAAACCGCCCTTTTCCTCAACCCTTTCTTGCGCGCTCCTTTTGTGTGGTGGTGCTGCCCCGTTCGCTTGTGTAGGAACGGGTGTTCGAGCTCGACTAGGCGTCGGCGTCCTACTGGCGGAGGGTGTGTTGGTATTCTTTCCTTGTTCCTGTAGCTTTGTGCTTTCTGCCCTAAGCTGCTTGATCTCATCTTGAAGCGTTGCATTCTCTCAGAGAATCTGTTCTAACATGTTTCTAATCTGTGCTGTTTCCTGTTCTAGGGTGCACTCCTTAGCTTTAGGCTATTGAGTAGCAGTGCCGGAGACGGCGCTTGCCCAGCTCACCTGTGATTTGCGCCCGTCTCCCCCTCGATTAGTTCTCGCACGGGACCTCGACCTTGATCTCGTCCACAATCTGGCCCTGGACCTGGAGTGTCCGTGACCGGCTTCCCGGAGCTGCCTCGAGAAGAAACCGGGCCGGTCACTTGCGTAGTTGTTCCTGTTTTTTTTTTTTTTTTTTGTAGATTGATGGCTGCTTGCTCGCTACCGCCGTGTGGTTATTGTTGTTGTTGCTCCCTCTAGCTTTTTTGTTGTTGCGGTAGCAGTACTCCTCATCTTGGGCATCTTCTTCCCTCCTCCGTAGCTGCCAGCGGCGTCCCCTGACCAGGTACGGTACCTTGTATCTTGCCTTGCACTTCTTTTCTCTCGTGTTGTGGACTTTGCCGCAGAATTGGCAATCCGCTGCGCATTTGTGAACCTGCTGTGGATTCTTGCACCCGAACCCGCGGCTAAACTTGTCTTCAGGGTTGGGGCACACGTCAGCCCTGTGCCCTGTTCTTCCACATGCGGAGCATATGTCTATCTGTTTTCTATACAAGGAGCATTGTATAAGTACCGCTCCATACGTCAGAAATCTTGGGAGGTGAAAACCTTCAAATAATACGATAACGTTGTCTGTGTTATCCATTCTCTTGGCGTGCAAGACCCCAGGATTGTACGGCGTGACAAAACTGGTAACGATGTCCTCCGGACTCTCCTCCATGGATATTCCTGTGATGAGACTTTGGATGTGTTATCAGAAGGTGCTCTGTAAGCGCTCACTTCAAATTCTTTTTCTCCAAAGCGGAACTAATTGATAGCTCCATATTTCCTGGCGCGCTCCTCGGGAAGCGTGCTGAGCTCCACTATATTTTGCTTTCTGTTTATACTAAAGCGGTCTTTATCGGCTTTCTCTCGACCGACCTCGGCAGCGTTGCGTATGCAGCGGTAAATGCGATCCAGCTTGTAGTCCGACACGTTAAGTGCGCCATGTGGACGCACGATAACTCTGTAGTCTTCTTTGGGTACGTTAGGCTCCCTACTTGCTTTGATGATTTCTCGCAGCTTGCATTCGTTTTTCCATTTGCTTCCATTTGTTCAATTCCGCTGCATCGGTTTTACGCACCTCCTCACACCAGCCTGATTATTTTCCGAACTCCTCTGGTTGCATTTCTTCGCCTTCCACGCTCACGAGCTCCATCATGGCAGGAGGCCTGGATATCTCCGTCGGCGCGATAGGCCGAGGTCTCTCAGCCACCGCCGCGGCGCAGACGTTCCAGGTGTCGAGAAGTTCACACTAGGCGTAGATCCCCTTCCACGCGTAGCGGGAGAAAAGAACGATTGATGGCCAGAAAATGGGCCTACCTGGTCAAGAATGGTATCCCTGAGGTAAGTGTCACTTGTTATTTCAATTTTATTGGACTTCTCCGCAAAATGCCATTTTCCGCTGAGAATCATACGAAAACTGCGGAGCCGACGCGACGTGCATTCGCAATCCATGGCATCTTCTTCCCCCGTGCACTGTGAGGTAGATAATTTTTTTTATTGCTTGCTTACGGGGGTATGAGATATTTTGTTAAGGGGGCACCAGCTGTTCACTGTCTTATGTGACGAACACATTTCTCTTTTAGTAGGCGTAGAAATGCTTACGAGCGTAATAAGAACCAGCAATGCGAGAATTTCGGTGTGTAGCTATCGTCACTCATGCTTTATGAAATGTATCCCCCACAATTATATGACAATCGGCCGCTAAGGCTACTGTATCATTAGGCTCACTTTCATTTACTTTTAATAATTAGATAGTTCAGAGTGAAGTTGTAAGGGTTGTGAAATTCCCGTCTGCTTTCAATACAGCGGCTCTTACAGGACCGGAACGGACAGCCCCATGTTTGTTGACTAGGATAAAGCTCTAGTCCTTTCAAGTTTCATTAAGCTAATTAACTAAGAAGTATGCTCAATAGCAAGTTACAAACAAACGCGTTTTGATTCGTGCACTCCTTTTGACTGCACCTTGGTCAATCGTGTTTTATTTTGTGGACTCGTTTGGCTTTGCTGCCCAACCACGTTCACACTATGGAAGGGGGCGAATTTGGTAGCACAACGATATCTTTGCTGGCATTCCACATTCACAGAGTGAATTGGTCCCCAATTTTTGTTGTTGTTGTAGTTGCAGTCCTCTATGTGAAGTAGTCTTTAGCGGGAGAAAAACGGTCATCGTGCGTCAAAAACGGTCAAGTACGCGCGTCAATGCCCCCTGTCTTAACGGACATCGTCCAGATGCTGCATACGAACCGTGAAAGCAAAACCCAAAAGCACATTTAGTAAGGATATATAACGAAGCAAAAAAAAAAAAAATAAAGGCTCAGAGACCGTTAGTGTTCTTAGAATGGCTTAAAGGAACACTACAGTGAAACAATAAATCAGTTTAGGCTAATGAAGCGTTGTTTGAGAACCCTGCAGCCAGTCATTTAAAAAAATAGTTTGATTATTATATGAGAAAATGATAGTCCAAGAATCAGTATTTGAATTTCGCGCCGAAACCCTAGCGCCGGTCCGTCAGCGTGACGTCAGGGACTCCAAAGTATGTTTTCACATTTGGGCCGCGTTGGCTGAATAAAGGTTCCCGAAACTTGCCATGTTTAATATTTGGTTCCTTTAGAACACAATGTAGTGAATCTGTACCACTATATATAATTAGTAGGCCCTAGAAGACGCCATCAAAATCCAAGACGTCACAGCCCCCAGGTGCAGGAACATAAGTAGGCGTCGCCACCCGTATTTCTTTCTTGCGCTTTTTCTGGCTTACCAAAAGTATTATCGTTGTAGTTGTGGTGTTTTTGGTGATGTAGAAAGGTAATTTAATGATGCAGAAGAAATCATTTTTCACTTTAGTGTCCCTTTAAGACATTCTACGTCGACGAATACAGGTCCTGCGCGGCGCCACTGTGTTCACGCCATCCCGCCCGGCGAAACCTCGTAGTGCAGTGCGCCAATAACTCGGATGATCTTGTCTGGTTCGAAATATCACAGGTAATCAAAAGCGTCATATACGGGCGACCTTTTAAGTGGTTGAGACACATACGTGGAGCAATTTTAATAACCTGATTTTATGACAGACAGCTCGAGCTTAAATGCAACAGCTGTGATCCTGCGAGGTACAATAAATATGCGCTTCTCGTCAGTATTTTCGTCCTCGTGCGCCCCATTAAATTTCGATCCACTCACTCCCTATTTCACCTTTTGTCACCCTCATACGTCAGAAATAGAGAAGCCAATGAACAATGACTATGCACGAAGGAGAAGATTCTATTGAAATATTTAAATACCCTTGAGCTGCTCAGGTGCAAAATCTTTTTGCGCAGTTCTAAATATTGTTTTCGGAAATCCAGTGAAAAAGAAGAGCATGATCTGCACGTCGTCTTTTAGAGCCTCCCTAGGAATCTTATTGCTCTTTTTAGGTTGCTATTATAACGTCTGTGGCCGCAAGAAGTTTGGAAACTACGCAGAGGAGGTAATACAGATACGATTTTTTCATAGTTTTGTACCAAGCATCTTTATTTCTCGGGACAAAATTCTTCCTGCTTCCGCACTTTCTTCTCTCCTGTGATAATATTCCGACTTCTATACAGCGTTACCCTAACAGCTAGTGACGATTGTATTTACATATAAGTGCTCAAAATTCTACACAGTTTTAACTGTCATGAGGTACTCAATATCCTTACACGAAAATAACTGATATTGAATCGACGCATTTTCGTTGCAACATAAAATGTTGGTAAAGGTTGTCAGAAAAATAACCATGGCACATGTAATTTATGTCATCCGCAGAACTTGAACTGCCACTTTTATCCAAACCGTAAGTTGGCAGAAAATATGGCTGCAAAGCGCAATATTGCAATGGCACGTTGTCACATTAACTATACTTTCTACAGTGAAGCACGCTGACCGCTTTTCGAGTGGAATAATGGAAGGTTAACGCGGCTCTTAATTTTGTATGTAGTATAGGTTTGCTATGTGCCAAGATAATGTTCAAGTGTTTCGTATTTGTGACGGAATAATTCGTCTCGCGTATGATGAGAGTTCGATCTGCGCATGCCACCTAAAGGTCTGCGAACATTCCAAACTCTGGAAAAACCAACTGAATATTGTCGTGCTTGATTGGGTCGTCGAGTTGAAGGCATTATTCGACTTGGAACTCAAAATCGAACAGTCAGTTGCCTGATAGCAATTAGCATTCCTAGGATAAATCAGCCACTTTTTGTGGTCAGCCTGTCTATTGGTCTGTCTATCTGCCTATCTGTGTCTCTAGCCGTCTTTACGCCAACTTTGTAGCGCATCGGGTTGCTTTGCTATGGGCACCGGGTTAAAAACCGACCCTCCGACCATCTTAGATCAATGGGCAGGTCACGCTGGTTATGTGCCGCTCTTTAATGAACCTCTGTGACGTCAACTTCGGTAAGCTATGTGACACTTAGTGTGTGCTGCTTTTTATAGAAAAAAATATTTCTTCTCATCTATCTAGTGCCCACGCGGAATCAATCCATCTAAGACATAGCCAGGCAAACTTCTCATAAAGTATATTCTCCCAAGTGCCGCGCGAAATTTGCGGCCGCACCACGGCATGACTCAGTGTGTCCAGAGAGAAGCACGAGAAGGAAGCGCGGTAGCACACAGGGATCATGCATGACGCGTCTCAGTGTTGGCAAAACACTGTGCCACGACCTCACTTTGCTAATCGCACTGTCGTCGAATTTCATTGTGGCGAGGGTCCTGCGGCAATTTTGTCAGATATATTACGCCATTGACTGCAGACAATTAAGCACGAAATTGGAGCGAAAGTTAGGCATCTTTCATTCTATCCATAGCGTACATACTGCATTATGCAGACTACAATGCGTCACTTATTCGGCCACAATGTTCCAGCTAGACACGATCACTCGCAATAAAACGTTGTTTAGACACAACATTCGGCATTGCATATTGTTTGGCATTAATTATAGGCGGAGCACTTGTGTCCTGTCTTCGGATAAAACGTAATACATTTTATTGCAACAGAGTTTATAGGAAAGTAACACCATCTTTCAGGACAGTCGTAAATACATATCTAGGAACGGCGCTTTTTCTCTTTGCAGATGACGGTTTATGCAGATAATCATTGCTCAACAATCAGATTTATAAACTTTCTAGGATAATGCATGACCGCGTCTTATCCTAAGAGCTGCGCACTTGGGAACAATGTGCCTCCCAGCTCCTAATGGTCCGTTTGAGTTGTTAATGAAGCGTTGGTAGTGTTAATAAATTAAGCAGTTTCGTAGCAGACACAGCCTGTTCTTATAAATACGAGGATCTGAAATCTGTTTGATCATAATGATCAGTGGGTTGTACAGGATTCGCAAACTCTTGAGAAATATTGACACGTGTACTTGTTTATCTTCATCGGCTGACGTACCTCGTTTCACCGCCTAACAAATGTTATCGCACAGTGCAGGATATCCCACAGTTATCGCACAGCGCAGGACCGCGCTTGCATATATCGGAAGTTTCTCGAAAGTTATCGTTGGTTCTGTCCGCGGTCTCTTATCACCGAACATTGCGTAACCTGAGTCCATCGCGCAACGCGAATGATGTAGAACGTTCTGGAAAATACGCGGGTTCCAGCGATTACTCTGGAACCTTCGATGATTGATGTATAAAAGCCGACGCGCTTAATCCGCTGATCAGATTTTAGACGATCCTGGACTGTGTTCGCCGCTATCGTTGTTCTTCAAGTGTAGCCTGCTTTTGAGGATACAAGTTCGCCCAATAAAACGCTAGTTTCGTTAATCACAGTTTTACTGCCTTCTTCACCGTCAGTGCTACGTGATATCTGGTGCACATGCTTTACGTTCATGTACCGAACTCCCCGGAAAAGCCGCGATCCAAGCCGGAACGAAACCCGACCACCAAACCAACGGCGCCCAAGACTAGCGAGCTATCCGCAGACTGCAAGGACTGCCCCCGGTGCGCGGACTTCTGTCTGGTACGACCAGGTAGACCGTGGCCAGCTCGACAGCCGCAATGACAGCCCCAGCGTCCCCCATCGTGCTTCAACAACAGAGGGAGCCCCCTATCGTACGTGAAGCTTCGTCGGAGGATCCGGAAACCTGGGTCGAAACCTTCAAAAGGGTCTCGGTCTTCAAGAACTGGACCTCTGAGGAGAAGCTGCGCCACGTGTACTCCTTGGAAGTTGCCGCGAAGACATGGTTCGAGAACCGGGAATCTGCCCTTACAACGTGGGAGCCGTTTCGAAATAACTTACTGAAGACCTTCACGGCCATCATGCGAAAAGAAAGGGCCGAAGATCTATTGGGAGCCTGATTGCAGCTACCGAACGAGAATGCTGCCGTATTTACGGAAGAAATGTGCCGTCTATTTGCCATGCCGACCCAGAAATGTCCAAGGAGAAGACGGTTCGCATACTAATGCGTGGTGTGAAGAAAGAACTTTTCGGCGGAATGATACGAAGCACACAAAAGACCGACGACGATTTTCTTCGCGAGGCCACGAGCATCGAGAAGACACTTAAAATGCGGAACTGGTAATTAAACTGCCGCACAAACTCTACAAACTACGCGGGAGGACAATTCCTGGCCACCGACGATCTCACCGAGACTATCAAAGCGGTCGTACGGGAAGAAATCCTCATGTTGTACCCAAGGTCGCAGCCTCAAGTGGCCTCAATCGTCGAAATTCCGCAAAATAGCTTGAGGGATCGCTTGAAGTTACTTAGCTGCAACAACAACCACCGCTGCCCCGGCCGGAAGTGATGACCTACGACTTTTTACGGTGATGCGTAGTGCACTTATCGGGCGGGACGGCATTTGTATCCGTCAACTTGCAAAGCTTGTCGTGCTTGTTGGGAGCAGAAAGACAACTCTTGCATTTGTTCTTTGGGCCAACTTTTTGAAGCGTTGCCTTTCCTGCTCCCAGCAAGCACGGCAAGCTTTGCCAGTTGATGGATCCAAATGGACCCCACGAACACCGCAACAACGTAAACATTGGCACCGGTGGGTTCTTGGCGATTCATAGTCGCGATCACGGCTGCAAACCTATCGAAGACGACTGCCTGATTGGGTCCCGTGGCAGGACGCACCACAACCGTGAAATAACTGAAGCGCTGGTGGTTGCGAAATTGGGCGATAAATGTTTTAGTTTCCATTCACTTGCTCTCACAGAAAAAGAACTAAGTTTCTTGGAGGCGGCATCACATGACTCATAACTATGTTGCACGAATGCGCAGTTCGTTTTCTTCATGTAAGTGCACGCGCAATCTATGCTGCTTCACATATGTAAACCTATTCATTGGCACAATAAATTTAGTTGAATGTGTGCTCTTGGTGTATGTTCTTCTTCGATTACGTAAGTGTCTTGTTTTGTTGGGCGATAATACTTGAGTCGACCCCCACCGACGGTCGAGGGTACGAATACGACTGAAAATGTCATCGGTATGTCTTAATTGTACCTTCATGATTCATGAACCAAAGGTTCTGCGTTCGAGTGTCTTAATTATGGCAGCTATAACGTAAAGCTATTCCATTCTGCTATTTTTTTTCAATTCAGCCACCATCGTTCCGTGATTAGTCAAAATGGCTCGGGCTCAGGACATATGGGTGTGGTGACCATCCGTATGGACGGGACCCGAAACATTCTTGCCTATGAGGGAGGGCTAGTGGCCGATTGAGAATCAAAACAAATCGGAATAGTTTTACCTTATAGCGGCCTAGCTCCTTCTTACTGAACTGTGCCTTAATTCAGTTTGCCATAATATGCACGAAATATCGTTCGCTCCACTCCCACTAAATGTCGAGGGTTCGGGTGCCCTAATGAACCCTATCTTAATGAAGTGTGCTTGAATTACCTTCCCACTAATTAACACCAAAGTCGTGGGTTCAACTCCCACAGATGGTGACACATCAGTTTGCCTGCCACTGAATTTTGGTCTGACCAAAGGTCGAAGGTTCGACTCCCACCTTCCCACCTCGGGTGCACGTTTTGTTATAAAAACATTGATGGCCTAATTTCTCCTAATTAACACTAGCGATCGCGGGCTAGACTCCCACCAGAGGTCTTGGGTCTCACTTACGGTAACACAAGAGGTAGTGGGTTTGACTCGCAGCAAATGTCGAAGGTTCGACTCCCAATGTATTTGGCTGCAATGATGCCTGGCGGTGTTCAGTTGGACATCGGATTTTACATCCCATGAGCTGTTTAAGGCTTTCGCCTTAATAAATGTATAGCAACACTTGCGTATTTATTTACTTCCTACTAATGATGTGGAAGTCGGGGTTTCTTTCGCAGAACGGCAGCTATGGTCGTTGTATCCCTTCATGTATCCATTCGTGCTGTTCTGCCTGTGCTAGTAAACAATTCTTCCCATCGTATGTAAAATCCATAAGTTACGAAGTGCGTACACCCCTCTTAACGGATGCATAGTGAAATCATTTGGCAGCATCATTGTCGTCCAATCAATACAGCCGTTCGGGTCCTTACGAGCGCTGGCGCGCCACTGGACACTGCCCAACACAGGCTAGCTTTAGACGGATTAAAAGCAGGTGGGACACAATGCTGACTTGTCCTGTCTGCTCTACGCTGACTTCTGCCGAGATATACGAATCTCCACTGTCACGCGTCACCACCATTTGGCGAAACCGGACGTGATGCAGACTGCACATTTCTGTGACACCGACTGCCGTGGTTCTGACAGACGCTACACATTCTACGGGCAAAAACCTTCCCGAGTAACGTGATCAGCACTGCAACTGGGTGGTAGCCGTGAATTTGCGCAGATACAGCGAAGATAATACTTAGGCGTGGTTGCTTAGAGATCAATCACGTTTTTAACTTGCTCGCATCCGATCTCAAGGCAAAAAGTTTCTCTACGCTGTCGCAGCGCTCTCATCCGTGGCCGTTGACGAAGTGGCAGATCTACTGGACGTCCCACTGTCTGCCGCCGCCTAAGACCTCCTGACAGCAATCCCGCTGCACTGCACAGATGCTTTCCTGGGTTCTCAAATTCAGCAGGTTCTGTCAGCTGAAGAAGTCATAGGCCACCACTCTAGCACCCTTTTTTACCCACAATGACAGCTGCTCGGAGAAAATGGGGTATCCATTAACGACGCTCTTTTGGATGAATTGCTCATAGAACGTCTCTCAGCTAACGCAGAGATGGTCCTGGCGACAGCTTTAATTGTGTATTTGGCTGGGCTTGTAGCATTGGCCGACAAAGTTATAGAAGTACCAGCTAGAGCCATTGCAACTGCCATATCGTCTCCTGGTCACCTTTCGCGCACGTGGCGTATCCTTGCATATCCTTCGCCAGCACAACCTCCTCTCGACTGCCCATGTGAACGCCTCTTTACTTGCAGGTGCATCTTACGCCAAAGAATAACATTGTAGCAGAGTGTACCGGTGTTAACACATTGTTTGTGCAGCTGAATGCCGTCGCACCCATTCCACTTTACGCGAAGCCGTATTTCAAAAAGTTCCCAGCAACATGATCACCACCTCCGCTCTACCAGTCTATTTGGCTTCACTTCACTTGTTTGCGGAAAAGCTCAAGATCGCACGTACGAAGTTTGAAGACATGCTAGTACTCCGCATCATTTGCCCTTCGTCTAGTAACTGAGCATCACCGCTTAATATGATGCCTAAGAAGACAAGGGAATGGCACCCGTACGGCAATTACGGGGTCACTGCATAGCATCAGAGTTCCTCATAGCTACCTACTACAAAACATACAGGAGCAAGCTGCAACCATCTTTTTAAGTTTGACACTTTTCGTGCCTTTCAACAGCTATCTGTCGAGATGACGGCATTCCCATGGCTGCCTTGACTACACCACCTGATATTTATGAATTCCTACTGATGCACTTCGGACTACGAAGCACTAGTCACTATTTTCACGGTTTACGCGATTCTGTAACGCGGAGTCTGCAAGAGCATCTTCAGCACCTGCCGTTCTTGTATTCTCACTTGACAGTCGAAGAGTTGTTATAACCGACCTCAAGAGCCAAATGGTTCGTTTGGAAGCTCGATCTCCTTGGACCAGCTAGTCGGTGCCAATGGCATCAAACACTGCCGTCCAAGATTCGCCTCGTCGAGCCATTTCAATAGCCGAGAACACGCCCAAACTTCGTGAATTTCTTTGGTTCCACCATTTTTATCATTGTTATTTTGCAATTGTGGGCGCATTGCGGGTCCTCTACATGATTTGCCCGGCGCTTAGCGTAAGGAAGTAGTCTTGACTGATAAGGCTACTCAACTTTCACTGGATGAAGGAAAATCTGCCATCGCCGCTGGCATGCTACTCTGACATCCGAAACCAGACACACTGACCGCTATGATAATTGACGCTTTCGAGGCCGCTGTTGGATCTGTCCTACATCAGTTCGCCGATGGTGTGAAAAAGTGACTCAAATTTAAAGTGTTTGCATTCTTAGGGTACTTCACGTACTTTTGGAGGGCCATGTATCATGTTTGTGTGTTTGTATTTTTCCTGCGAACCTCGGTCACTGGGTCGTTTGTGGTCGAGTGCGTTGCGTATCTGCTGCTGTGCTGAGAGAACAGGGTTCGAAAGTAACCATAAAACCGACATCCTTCATTGAGTGTAAGAAAGTGTGTACATACGCGCCGCTCTTCAACGAACTTCTTGCCGACAAGGCTCACTGTAGATGCGGGACTGGGTATGTACAGCCGCTCTTCATTCAAACTCTTTGACGCCGCCTTGGCGCCCTGGATATATGCGACTTGATCTGTGCATGTGTTCAATGCACATGTTTGATACCTACTTGCACCAATGGGTATGTGCTAGTTGTGTGCGCCGCTCTTCAACGAACGTATTTGATGCCAACTAGCACAACTAAATAAATGCCACCGGGAATGCGCTGCTCTGTAATGAAAAAAGGGTGCCTTCACGTTCGGCGCAACCGAATTCATGTCAGAAGGATTCCTCAAAGAAAGCAACCAAACGCTTTAGGAGGCTGCGTCACAAATGCACTGGGCATATGCGACACTTATTTGTACCTCCACTCGCCAACTTGATCACTGAGTATGTACCACTGGGTGTGCGGCAAGCGAGGGAACAATTATCAGCTATCGGACGCACCACACTGCTTGTCTCGGAAGCCACGCGCGAACTTCTTGCAAACCTTACCAGATGACGCAGCGTGTTCAGAAAAAAAAAAAAAACGCGTTAGTGGACCTTGCAGCATTACGTATTTCTCAGCCATCGCACGTACCGGTGCGTTATGTATTGGAAGGCCACGGGCAGGCTTCGTGGAGGCTCCGCTATATGGTGTCACATATTCGAAGCGCAAAAGCGGAGCGCCGTTGCGGTACCCGCCTCAAACATTTCGATGGAGGCAAGAAGTTGTGTGCCTATATTGATTCAATGCTAAACATGTTATCGTAGACATTCATAGTGAGATCGGTTCAGAACATTTTAGAGCACAGTTCCTAGGCGCCCGGTCATGGATTGACAGGCAGCGTCCCTCGGTGTAACCACGCGAACGCGCTCGTGCGACTATTGGCACGTTCGTCATCGTCGTCTTCCACATATAGCTCCAAAACCGCTCATCATGTCTGCGTTCCCATGCTGCCCCTGCATCTGCGAAGCCAGTGACGGCACTGACCCACTGTTGGTCGGCGCGGTGATATTCGTCTCAGATTCTTTGCCTCAATATATTGGGCAAGGAAAACATATCGAGCTGCACTCAAATTCAGCCACATCGTGGGCCCTCTGGACTGCCCGTAATTGGTTAGACAGTGATTCACTGTGTAGCATTTGCCGCCACCATTCTTGCTCCTTGTCACAATCTCTGAAGACCGCGGGGCACTGCCAAAGCACGTGGTCAAGAGTAATGATGCCATTGCACTTATTACAATTGGTTTGAGTTTCGCTCTCCAGATAGATCCTGTTAATAAAATCGGGACTTGGGTATATTCTTGTCTGTAGCAAACGTAATGTGACCGCTTGGGCTCTGCAAAGCTTACCGAGTGGCATTGGGTATTCCCTTCTGCTAAAATAATAGTGCTTCGTGATTTTTTTACACGTTAATAATCAATCCCTGTGTTCCCCGGGTGAAGTATAAGTTCCGCGGTCTTGAAGATCACGGCTACAAAGTTCTCGTGCCGCTACATTTACCACCTCATTGAGGTTTCTACGAGTTCCGTCCACCACCTGCAGATGTGCAGAAAACTGAAACAGGATCCCCTCACTGTTGACCTTCTCTAGTAACCTTGTTGCTATCTGCGTCACATATTCGTTAGTAAAGATGCGTATGGCTGTTCTAGATTAACTGTAAATATGTGTCCACAGCTTTGCCCGGATGGCTCAGACGATTGGTACTTGTTCTGCTACTGTTGGGTCTTTGGTATAGACGGTGATGGCACCCCGTATGTTATATTGAGTGTCTACAACAATGGAGGTATACACATCTTTATTTTTAACCCAGGCAGCGTTAACGAACACCGCCTGCTGCTTATGGTGATATATGTCTTGAAGTAGTGCCTAGGCCCTTGCCTTCCATCTTTCCAAGTTATGTGTCAGGTGCATGTTTGTAGGAAAAGGGGTCGTTTTAATTGTTTCTCGTAGTCCTGCTTGCAATTCCGTTAATAATTATCCTGTGTTCGTGTGGTTGTTAATTTCCACGCCTATTTCTTCAAGTAGCGCCATCCCAGGTCGTGTCCCCATTAGTCTCTTCTGGTGGGCCACCTGTTGAGCCTCAGCTATCTCTTCTAGCGTGTTATGCAGCCCTAGGCGCAATAAGCTATCATTGGCCGTACTGATCGGGAGCCCTAGTGCAATCTTTATAAGTCGTCTTATTAAAGCGTTTAGCTTGTTCTTATCAGATTAGCCATTGCAGTATGCCTGCCACGTACGAGAAGTGGCAAAAGGCGAATGCATGTAACAATCTTATGGCATTGTCTGATCCTAGCCCCTTATGCTTGTTGGTAATTCTACGCAGAAGCCTAATGACTTCTTCTGACTTGTTAGAGATATATTACATCATCCTGCAATTAGATCCGTTCGCATGCAGAAGTCCTAGCACTCTAACAGACTCCACATGCCTGATTGGTTCTCCATTCTTGCCGTACATGTCAATGCGGGGTTCTTCCTCTGGGATATATCCATTCAGCTTGCGCCCACGCTCACTGCTCCGTAGTGCCATTAGTTCTGATTTTTTAGCAGAGCAGTTCAGTCCCATACCCTCAAGTATTGTTTCCACCCGATGAATGCTTTCCTTTAGTTTGGTCTCTATTTGTCCCATAATACCTTCGGAACTGCAGATTGTTACATCATCTGCATATATTGCAAAGTGGATATCCCCAATCTACGCGAGACCTAGAGCCACTTGTGATATTGCCAAAATTAAATAACATGGGAGATACGACAGACCCTTGTGGTGTCCCACGACTCACAAGTTCCAGGGTTGTCGATTGGAGTTCGACTAACAGGAGACAAGCAGAACGACAACCGAGAAAGACTTTGACTATATTGTGCAATCGCTTACCGAATCTCATCTCCAAGAGGATATCCAAGATCGCCCTGTGCTTGATGCGATCAATGACCTTTTCTACATCTAGGCCTAGGTGAGCTCTCGTATCCAGCGGGCTAGCAAGAATAAGGTGATTTTTGGTTAAAAGCATTCAATCTTGAGTCAGAAGTCCAGCACGCAAACCGATCAGGTTATGCGGAAGGACATTTCTGTTCTCTACATACTTAATTAGTTTATTGAGTATGGCATGCTCCATGGTTTTGTCCAGACGTGATGTTAACGATATGGGTCTTAGGTTATCTGATTGAGTTGCTTGTCTGATTTGGGAATAAGAATTGTGCCTGCAGTTATCCATTCCTTCGGATAATCACCGTTTTCCCAGAATTCGTTGAAATACTCTGTTAAATATTTTATACAATCATCGTCCAGATTTTTGAACAGCCTATTGGAAATTCCATCTGGAGCGGCAGCGGATCTGCAACTGAGGTCGTACAGGGCTGCGCGAACTTCGCTTTCTGTGAAGTCTTGACCCATAGGCTCAGTCTACCCCTGTATATTCAGGCCGGTCTCTACTCTCATTGTTATCCTTATGTGGTAAATACTTAGCTGCGAGCCGATCCAGGATGGCCTCCTCGTTGTGACCTGATTCTCACGAAGGAGGAGTCGTGGTACTGCTGTTCTCTTATTAGATTTCGTGTCGTTCTCACGAAACAAATGTCTGAGTAAGTCCGAATTTCAACCTCGCTTGATTCGACCATCTATGGAATTAGAAAGCTCATCCCATTGTTGTTTCTGTAAATTTATGGAGTGTTCTTCAATCTCCCTATTCAACAATTTTACGCGGTTCCTCAGTTTCCTGTTCAGCCGTTGCGTTTTCCATCATTTTAACATAGATGGTTTGGCTTCAATCAAGTGCGCCAGCCTACTGCCCATGATTTCGATATCCTCCTCGTTGGTAATATCGTTCGTTGCCGCCTTTACATGTTCCCTGAGCTGAGTGGTCCATGTATGGAGTGTTTTCTTTTGTCCTGTTTCTGTCTCAGCTCTGCTTTTCCTTGCTTTCCGAAAAATATCCCAGTCAATGTAGTTAGAGTGCTTTATGTCCTTAATGGATGTTTCCATTAGTATTTGTAATATGTTTGGATCACTACCCAGGTCAATATTGGAGTTATTCCAGCCAGTGTTCGCTAAATTTGATAAAAAGTAAGGTCTGAGGTGGCGTCCCTGCATGTAGATGTACCACACCTAGTGGGATAAGCTGGGTCAGTGATGAGGGAGATTAAGATCTGCAGCTAGGTGCCAGAGTCGATCCCCTTTCTTCGTATTCCAGCGATATCCTCAGGTTTGATGTGGGGCGTTGAAATATCCTCCAATAATGACTGGAGCGTGCTTAGTAACAAACATAGATTTATTAAGAAGTGCCCTGAAACTCTTGTTTCATGTCGCTAAGGCTGCTATAAACATTGAGACAAAAGAGCCTTTGCGGTTTCCTTCTATTCCTTTTCAAAATGATTTCCACAAGTAAGTATTCTAATTTGTTTAGCCTAACGCACAAATCTTGTTCTATGTATGATATTTTCTTATCTACGAGTGTGGCTAGCCCCCTACCTAGCTCTTTGCCCCTGCATGTCGCTTTGTATCCGGATAGGCTGATCTCATCCGCCAAGGTTTCCTGCAGCATAATTATTTTCGGTTTATCATATTTTTATTAACTGCATGAGAGGTGCTTTTCTGTGATAGAAACCTCGGCAATTCCATTGCCACACGGTAAAGCTCCCCCTGCTAGCCATTGCTTATAGAACCCGCTTTACTGTTACCCGCTAGAGTGCGCTTCGTAGAACCCTCCGACGCTCCTGTGAGCGATCTGACGCTTTCTGCTTCTGAGGGTAGGTATTCGTCGTCCTCGCCTAACGCTTCTACTTTGGTAAGGCGCTTTTAATTCGTCAGTCTCCATTTCCATACCTTATCAACTTTGAAGGTAGTTTTATCTGTGGCATCTCTAAGTTGCTTAATCGCCTCCTTGATCTCTTCCAAAGCAGAGCACACTGTCGTTTCTACTAGGCTTATTGCCCGCTTCCTTGGAGCCGGTGTGTTTTTTTTTCTTCCTGTCTGTTGTCATTATTCTCTGGTTTGGCTATTGCTACTTTTGTGGAGCTAGTCTGCGAGTTATTGCGAAGTTCCAGAACCTGCTTAGCAAGTTCTTCATTTGCCTTTCTTAGATATTTGACTTCTTTATTATCTGTTCTGTCCTGGTATCATTATCTCCGACCGGCCGCCGCACACCGCTCTCCGCACCCCTCACAGTACCTTTCACTTTGTCGGCCCAGGCTCTTCCAGATCTTGTCTTGTCGCCAGGCGTCTTCCCTCCTCCTTCGAAGCACAACTGCACTTAATTTGATCTGGAGCGGCTTCTGCCCTTCGAGCGCCCTTCTGCCCTTTGAGGCTCTTTGAGCGCGTGCGCCCCCTGGTGCCTCTTTGGGCATCTCATTGCAGTGGAGCTGATGTCACCCCCGATGCAGATCTGTTGCGTCCTCATCATCGAATTCGCACCACGTATGGAATTTGGTACCGCTGTCGTCAGGTCTAAAGGAACTAAAGAAAGCGAAAATTTACTGGCAATGATAAAAACAACAATACGCAAAATACCGAAACATAGAATAAAAGAAAACATTGTTTTATTGACAACGATACCAAGGAAAAAAAACAGGAACAATAATGTTGATCCTGTATTCTTTTTTTATATGGGTGCCAATGGACTTTATTACATCCGCAAATATTTTTTTCATTTATTCATTCACCCTTCTACCCCCGCATCACATACACCTGTATGCCTTGAAGCATTAATTAACCCTCGCTTAAAAAAACAAGCAGGAACATATATACCTGTACAAAAGTATATGAAATGCGTGACATGTACACTACTATTGAACAATATTAAGAAAGCAGACATGTCAGAACAAAAATAACATCGTACTAAAAACGCAAATACACATTATCACATTACGTTGCGCTTGGCCACAACTTGAGTAACGGCTGCAAAGGGGAGCATAAATTAGTCTGCTTTTACAGCAACATATGGAAATCATTCGCAGAAAGGCCTATTTCTCAAATACATTTGAAATAAGCCAACAACACGACTTTTTTTCCCCTGCGAATGCAACCTTATTGCAAAACCCAGTATCCAATGTCCAGTGCCATACAAGATTATGGGCCCAGTGTCACGCGCCGGATGCTGAGGTGCTGGTACCATGCACTGAAACGTTCTTTTTTTCCAGATTTCTCAAACACACACAGAGAGAGACAGAATCGCACATCTATATAAGTACCCGTCTTTGCTGCACGCGCTTCTGCCACTTACTTCTGCCATCTCTTCCTAAATTCATCTTCGCCGCCTAGCAGCGAACCTGTATATGCAAAAGCATCTGAAAAGTGCGTCCATGTAGGTGTCGCGTTTTGTAGAGGTAGGTGTAGCCAGTTCGTGATCTCCAAATTGCATACCAACCTAAAAATATCAGGGTTTCAACACTGCTCTTATTTTTGTCATGTTCGAGTGTCAGACATTTAGGTTATAAAAATTTGGGTATGTCTGTACGCCCAACACAATTCGTATGTTGTGCCAAAAGTGTACTGCGTTCGTACTAAACAAAAAAAAACGTGCTGCAACAATTCTCGATAGGGGCAGAGCGGGCAGTCCGTTGACCGCGGCACATAAGTACCTTTGTTACGTAGCCATGTTTTACAGGTAAAACTTCGACATGTAATTTAACAAAAAAATCCTTCATCGCTGCTCTTCCATGATATTTTGATAGACGATTGAAAACGTCAAACCCCAGCTGGCTTCCAGCTCGAGGCCGATATAGTGGTGGTCGGAATAGCATATGTATAGTGTTCCACTAAATGCTCTTCCGTTTCACATTTTTAGGTACTCTTGAGAAAAACGCTGCTCGAAAAAGCGAGCTATCTACTCCTCTTCCCTGTAGAATCTTACGGTGCGGGCTCATGAGACTCCTTGGCCACCATCGATCCACTCACCTAAGTACCCCACTCCTAATAGTTTGAAAGAATGAAGTATAATACGATGGGGGGGTTTGGTTTTTGAAAAAAAAAGTACTTTTAATTTTTGAGTTTTACCTCTTCGTTTACCAGCCTAGGAGGCCTAGGGCTGGTAAAAAATAAATTACTGCGCCTCATGCGCTCAAATCGTGACTCCCCAATATATGTTGCGCAGTATCAATGTACTCGAGTCATGTAAGCCGGCAAACAGGGCATCACCTGCACCGAGTACCATATAGTTAGAAAGAACACAGTGTTACACACAAAGGCTCTGTTCGTAAGCGGGATCATTCTCCCGTGCCACTGTTGTACTTTTGGCGCGAGAGTACCACTTCGAATTGTATTTTGTCCATTTTGTAGGTAGGCAGTATCAAAACACACACCGAGGTAGCTGATGATTCCAGACGTCCACTTCACCTCTTGCGAGATGGTTAGTTTGAAGTCCCATGCACCAAGCCATGCACTCGCGCACTTTTCTTGATTCACTTTAGCACCAGAGATTTTACAGAAGTCCATGACATGGTGCACGTTTTGGCGGACTCCTTCTTTAGAGGGACACACAAGCGTAGGTAGCCGCCGTAGGCGAGGACTTTCAGAGTACTATCTGCGAAACTAAAGCCCATTACGTAGCCGTCATTCAGAACTTTTCGGCACAGGGGTTCCAAGTACAGAGCAAAAAGAATTGGTGACATGGGGCATCCTTGCCTAACGGACCTGTTGAGTTTTATTGTCAGAGTTGTTTGCCCGTTGATTACCAGTCGCGTAGTCACTTGTCTGTAGTAGACACCTATATATTTTAGAAGCCGGTGCCCAATGTTGCAAACCTTACGAGGGTTGAAGGGAAAATCATGTGTTACTCTGTCGAAAGCCTTGCTCAGATCCGCTTGCAAAACCGCATCTGGGGAGCCATCAACAGAGGTGGCTTCGCGCGGCTTCCGCATTGTATGAAAGTTCAGCTCAGTTCAGTTTATTGTCGTTAAAGACCCCTAACTTCAGAGGTGTTACATCAGGGGTGGGTACAAGATTCGAATTTACACTCGCTCAAGTAACATATACACGCATGCATATGCATATACATATTCAAGTGTGTACACTCATGTATACACACATATTAACGCCTGCATATTATCCCTGATGCTACGTCGTTTGATGCCATAAGACTGATGGTTCCCTATAACTGTTCAGAGGGCACAGTCCAGCCGTGTAGCTATAATTTTAGCAAGAATTTCGTAATCGGTCGTTAAGAGGAAGCTTTAGCTAGGGCCCAACTCCGACGCGGCCTATTCAAATACGTGTAAAAACGCAAAAACGTTTTTCTAAGATAACCCTTGGACTGATTTTAATGAAATTTGTTGCTTTTGAGAGAGAAAGTTAAATTCTAGTGACTGTTGCAAGCGGAATCTTGATTTAGGGCTTGTATTTTTTTAAAGAGATTTACATAATTTCAGAAGTTTGAAAGAAATAGAAGCACGAGGTTTACAAACTGATAGCTCTGCATCAAGAACAGATATCGCGGTTCTGTAAACGGCATCCATTAGATCATTCAAAGCGGACAAATTTCATATGTCATTTTACATCTTACGAGAGTTTGTTACGTTGTTTACGAGGGTTCTGCAAAAGTTGCAATTACATATTAATAAATTTTTTGAGATTCATGTATAAGATGTCAAATTTGTCCGTTTTAGATGTGCTATTAAGTACAGTTCACAGAATTGCAATATCACCTATTCTTGCTGAGTTACAGAGTTGTAAACTTGATAGCTTCGTTCTCTGAAATTTTCAGATTTTTGCCAATTTTTAATAAAATATTGACGACATAAATCGAAAATTCGAAACCAACAGTCACTAGATTTTAAGTTTTTGTTTTAAATGCAACAAACCCCATCAAGTTTGGTGCTGTGGTTGCCGAGAAAACCGAATTCTCCTTTTATATGTATTTAGATAGGAGCACCCGAGCTAAAGCTTTCTCTTAAAAGAATAATGGGGTGAAAATCGCTGACTGCCGGCACTTGCCTTGATTGCTTCTTTGGTAGTAAGACAGCAAAACCTCGTCCCATAGGGGGAGCCGCAATCTTCGTTTAAAATTGTCATCATACACGTCGCGTATTATTGAGACTAATTTTGGTGAAAAGTTCTTGTAAAAGGCAGAGCTGGTTCAATCTACTCCTGGCGACTTTTTTGGTTTTAGCTTATGCATGGCCCATTTTATTTCGCTCTCTGATATGCACTCATCCGTTTGCTGTTCTGTCTCATCATCTATGCAATTTAACGTTGAAGAATACTGTGCAACAATTTACAGTCTCATGTGTTACTTCCGTATTCGAAGATGTCCTTGTGTGCTTGATTAACATGAGCCTCGATGTCCTTTTGTGATTTGAGAATGCTGTCTCCGCTTTGTATTGCTTCTATTCTATTTTGCCTACCGCGCTGTCTTTGTTTTCTCTCGATAATCGTGAGCGGTTTCTCATCTATCTGCTGTGATTGCGTCCTAGATCGAAAAATAGCTCCCTTATATTCCTTTTCCAAGATTGAGAGCAGCTTGCGTTTGCACCCTTTGATATTGTTGCGTGGATGTTGGGTGTCTAGAAACACTGCATTTTTAATACATACACATGCAGAGAAAGTGTAGGTAAAAATGACTGACCAGCAATAACGCCGCAGCAGTAAGCGTCTCTTGAGCTTCTTCTTCCTTCCTCTTCTTTGATCCTTCCGTAACAGGACCCCCGGGTGCTGAAGCGCCGTCTAGGCACACGGTAGTCGAAGAATTGCCAACGAAGTATGGCTTCAGCCGCGAAACGTGCACGATGTCAACAGGCATCGAACTTGAGGACGCAACAAACTGTAAAGGCGAAATCTCATAATTGATGTCGTTAACTTGACGTAGGACTTCATAACGGCCTGTGTAGCGAGCGAGAAGCTTCTGGGAAAGGCCGACCCGATGACATGGTGACCAAAGGAGCACCCAAGCATCTGGGGTGAACTTAACATCGGGATGGCGCCGGTCATAACTTTCTTTTTGTAAATACTGCAAGGCTAAGAAACGAGATCGGGCGACTAGACGCGCCATGCGAGCGCGATCGATGACTTCACGGGCGTACTCATTTGGAACGCGTGGCACAGAAGGGAGAATGGTGCCAAACGGTAATGTGGGGTCGCAACCATACAAAAGATAAAAGGGTGAATATCCTTCGCTTTCATGTCGGGACGAGTTATACGCGAACGTGACGTAGGCCAGCGTGGCGTCCCCATCGCGGTGATCGTTCATGTCAAACATCGACAGCATCTCTGTCAGTATTCGGTTGAGACGTTCCGTAAGGCCGGATGGTAGACGGTGGACAACTTGTGCTCAGTGGTACAAGAGCGGAGGGGGTTGTCGCAGCTGTCGAAGTGCACCGTGGTAAAGACTGGCGTCATGGAGGCGAATATCGGCCACGTCTGTTGGACAAGTAGGCGACGCTTTTGTGATGGCGTAGCCTGTCGCGTAATCAGTACCAACGGCGATCTACTTATTCCTTCTAGTCGTCATCGGAAAAAGGCCAAGCAGGGGAACGCCTACGCGAAACAAAGGTTTAGATGGAAATTTAAGCGGATGGAGTCGTCATACAGGTGGCAGGGGAGGTTCCTTCTGGCGCTGACACAATTCACAAGTTGTGACATAATGGCGCACAGAGCGGTAGAGACCCGGCCAGAAGAACCGGGGTCGTACACGGTCGTATGTACGCAAAACTCTAAGGTGTCCCGCCGTCGGTGCAGTCGAAGTTGTTCGAGAGCGATAGATCGCAGATGACGAGGAAGAACACGGAGCAACTCAGGGCCGTGAGGGTTGATATTGTGGCGGAAGAGGATGCTGTCATGCAGCACGAACATGCCGCACGTGCCGTCGGTGCAACCATATTGTACTCCGGCGATTATGGACTGTAAGGATTCGGCGCATTTTTCTTTTCAGCGCGCCTGTCGGTAATGTCAGTAAAAGCCATCATGCAGGTCAACGGTTCATGCGTAGCAGGATCAGGGGGATCAAGAGGGCGATGAGAGAGGCAGTCAGCGTCTTTGTGAAGGCGCTAAGACTTGTAATTGAAAATAAATGAAAATTCCTGGAGCCGAAAAGCCCTGCGCCAAAGCCGTCCTGTCGGGTCCCGGAGGGAAGACCGCTAGCAGAGCGCGTGTTGGTCTGTAACAACCGAAAACGTGCGGCCACACAAGGATGTCGGGAATTTGGCGACTGCCCAAACTAAAGCCGAGCACTCCCGCTTGGTGATGGAGTAGTTGCTCTCGGCAGGTGACAGCAGGCGACTGGCGTAAGCTATCACGCCCTCGGTACCATTCTGTTGTTGGGCGAGAACAGCGCCGATGCCATGGCCGCTTCCGTCAAGGTGAACTATGGTCGGTGCACGTGGATCAAAGTGGGCAAGTATGGGAGGGGCGGCCAAAAACACGATGAGCGCGGCGAACGCGTGAGCCCGCTCCGCGCCCCATGAGAGTGGCGTGCTCTTCTTTGGAATATCTGTCAAAGGCCGAGCAATGTCGGCGGAGTTTCTGACGAAACGGCGAAAGTACGAACACAGGCCGACGAAGCAGCGCACCTTAGAAGCAGAACGCGGCGCATGGAAACCACGAACGGTGCGAACTTTTTCCGGATCTGGTTGTACACCGGATGCGTCAATGAGGTGTCCCAACACGACAATTTTACGGCACCTGAATTGGCATTTCGTGGAGTTCAGTCGGAGGCTGGTTTTTGGGAAGACCGCAAGAATTCCAGAAAGTCGGGTAAGATGGCTACCGAACGTGGGAGAAAAAACAATAACGTCGTGAAGGTAGCAAAACAGCTGCTCGATTTGTAGCCTCGCAGAAGAAAGTCCATAATACGTTCGAATGTCGCAGGAGCATTGCACAGGCCAAAAGGCGTGACTTTGAGCTGATGCAAACTATCCGGCGTCATGAAGGCAGTCTTGTCGCGCTCCACTTCATCGAGTAAAATTTGTCAGCAGCCGGATAGAATATCGATGGACGAGAAGTATTTAGCTCCGTGCGAGCAGTTCAAGGAATCATCGAAGCATGGTAGGGGTAAACGTCTTTTCACGTGATTGTCTGTAGGTGGCGATAATCGACGCAAAAACGCCAAGTGCCATCTTTTCTTTCCCAAGAAAGACTGGCGAAGTCCAAGGGCTGGCTGATGGATAGACGACCTTTTTGCGAAGCATTTCGTCCACTTCTAATTGGATGACTCGACGTTCAGCATGCGATACACGATAGGGACGCCGAGGAATAGGGTTCGTGTCTCCAATGTTTATACGGTGGTGAACAACAGATGTTTCGCCTAGCATTCTGTCACTGAAATCGAAGATGTCACTGTACGTTTAGAGCAGGAGACGTATGTCCGTGGCCTGTGCAGGGGTGAGGTCAGGTGTAGTCATTTTCGCTACGTCACCCCTTAAGGAACGAGAGCTGTGAGCTATAATTGGCACTAATAAAGCCATCTCGGCATTGTTGCCTCGTGGTTTGTCCTGCTATCGGAGTCAGAAGGCCAACGTGTCCCATCCCCGTAGCGATCTGTAGCGAGAACCAAATCCCATCCCCATCCCCGTAGCGCGAACCAAATCTGGTGACGTGACCGCGAATGCCGCATTGGAAGTGGACGGCGCACTCCCGGGACGCACTGATATTGTCAGTAGCAGGATAACTGGCGCAGCCCTCCTACTCTTGGGAAACTGTGGGTGGTCTGGGTGAGTAATTGCCGTGGAACTAATAACTGGGATGGGCGTTTATAGTAAGGTTTGGCGCTCTTGAACGAGGAGCGAAGTTGTAGGCATCTACGGAGGCGGCGGTGATGGACGTCTCACCGAAGTCACAGTGAGAAAAGTGCTCTCGAACCCGTGGAGTCAAGAGGGAAGCTACCTCACGTCGTTCAAGCTCTTCGCGCACCACTTGCCGAATAACTGAGGCAAGGTCGGATGGAGCTGGGACCACGTCAACACTGGCAACGTTAGTTACGTTGGCCAGGCGGCCGAGCTTTCAATCCTTAAAATGTGCGACATTGCCGAATGACGTCACTTACGGAGTCATGACTATCTTTTCCAATGAGGAACTGGTACACGTCCTCGGCAATACCATTTAAAAAAGAGATGACCAACTTTCTTCTCTTCTCTCATGAGAGGGTCCAGCCCCTTGTACAACTTCAGGACTTCCTCGATGTACGTCGTGCTGGATTTGCTAGGAACTGGGGCTCGGTGCATCAGGGTTTGCTCTGCACGCTTCTTTTTAGCTGCCGGATTTCCGAAGCAGTTCCTTATTTCGTCGACAAATTTTTCCCACGTCGTCAAGCTTTCATCGTGGTTTTGAAACCACACAGACGTGGGTCGCTGGAGGAAGAATACAACGTTGTTAAGCTGGGCTGTGGCATTCCAGCCATTGAACCGACTTGCGCGTTCGTAAAAGCTGAGCCATCCGTCCACGCCTTTCCCGGCTTTTTCGCCAAAGGTTCGTGGTTCGATGTAGGGCTGCTATGGTTAGTTGCAAGAAGGTGGCGGGTTGTCGCCGTCGGAAGGCTTCTCTGATAGCAGACCGGTAATTCGGATACTTCGGCGAAGCTCCGCCGATTGCGCTTGTGCGGACGGTTCGTCGTCGTTCTTCGGGCGCGCCGTTGTTTTACCCCGAACCGCTCACCAAAACTGTCACGATGGAATGCGTTTATTTAAGATGAATTGATGAAAAGGGGCCGCGCCGACACCGAGTCACTGCAAAAACCAGCGCATTTCTTTCTCCTCTTCCTTCGTCCTTGCTGTAGCTTTAGCGTAACCATATTCTTCCATTCGACTAAACAATTAGCCAGAAGTCACAGGAATCGAAAGTTCTGACAATAGCCAGTCCTGTCGCACTTGTGCCCAGCGTGGCGTATCACGCTGGCCTGCGTGATCATGACGTGGCATGGGCGTCCACCTCCATTGCAAGCGACGGCGTTGATGTCCTCTTTCTGGACCCTCCTCGCACCAGACGTGCTCTGCGCTAGCCGGGCGCTGTGCCGCTGACATGCCTAGGTGATTGCCTGCGTGGCACGGGACAGCGGCTGGTTACGACGGCGGGCTGGACCGCAACCACGGAACGCAGCCACGGTGATGTAGTCGGTGATCAGGAACTGAAGCTATTACAGGCCAATTCTCGCGTACTCTCCGGTCTGTAGTCTTCGAAGCTGCCGCTTCCCTTTTCCAGAGTACAGCTGGAGATGCGTCTGCCCTCCTCCTCGTCCATGCCCACAATGCCAGCTCATCTACGCCATCGTCTCGTTTTTCGTCGTTATTTTATTGCGAAGCAATACTACTTTAGGTCGCATTTCAGCCCGTTCCGTGGCGAGGCGGTGGTAGGCACCATTGACCTTTAGCGTGACCTCGCTGCGTGACGTCACACCACGTGACCTAGAGTGACGTCACACAAGCTGTGTAAAAACGGGGCCCCATCTCACGCCGTCGCGAGGCGAGGCGGTAGCCACCAACGGCGGCCTAACTCCCGCTCCTCTCACCAGGGGTGCGGCGCGGCGCCCGAGTCTAGTGTTCCTGTATATGCTCCCGCAGGGAGCAGAGTTGCGCATACCTTTTCCGGCGCCGCTCGCACCGCTATTGGCCGAGCGCGAAAAATGACGTCAAATGATCCGCGCCGCTGCGAAGCCAACTTTACGGGCGCATCGCCGACTCATGCGAACTCGTCGTTTCCGTCAGTACCATCGCCATTGCAATCAGTGGACCGTCGATCGTGCGTTCAGAGGAGCAGCTATAAGCTCTTGCATCTTGAATCTTTTTCTATTTGCAGATTTGCTGCTACTAAATAGTAAGCACTACTAAATAGTAAGTACTACTAAATAGTAATAGTAAATAAAAGTAAGCTTTGCTTAAAATGTGCACATGTCAACATTTGAAATGCGCTTAAATCTGTGTCTGCACCGCATGTATCGAAAACGTGCAGCTGTTGTGAACGATGGTTAGTGATAAATGGCGCTCTGTTAACGGTCACTGACATAACTGCAGGCACGATAGCTCTCTTAGCGACGGTCATTAATCGGCTGGTTTCGGCAGCCAAAATGCGCTAAGTGTCCACCTTACGTGTGTGAAGTTTTAAACACTCTTTAAAACATTTCTTGCTTTCTGGCCATGATAAGGCAACTTCATATGCATGCTGAAAATCATTGCACCGCTGTTTGTGGCAACGTACTGCGCGTTTGCGAGCGAACTTTGGAGCTGTTCGAGCCACGGGAGTATATTATTTTGGAGAATCGAAGGCGGTCCCACCCCATATTTGTACGTTCGTGTGTGTGTTTGTATATGCGTGTTTACATAGGTACATACAAAGTTTCGGTTGGTTGGAAGCCCACCCCCTCCGGCTGCACGAATGACTCGTTCGAGCGTAGCCTGTATTAACAAGTGCCCTTTGCTAAGCGCCCGCGAACAATTGGCGCTTGTAGCTCGCGACCACCAGAGAAAAAGGTGGAACACCGCGCGGCATTTGGCTCCTGCGCGCGCGAGCAGTGGCATCGCTGCAGAGCTGGATCACGGCGGCGGAACTATGCGCAACTCTGCTCCCTGCGGGAGCATATACAGGAACACTACCAGAGTCATCCTTGCGTGTCGCGACATCAGCAGCGGCCTCCTCGCAGCCGCCGACGTTCGGCGGGTGTCGAGCATCGAGAACGTCGTCATGCGCTACTTGAACCTCTCGTCCTTCAGCTCGATACGGGCGTTCGCCAACGGCGTGCTCAAGTCCCAGATGCACCTGGACGTGCTGGTGCTTAGAAGATTCACTGTAAGCCGTAACACTAGCATAACCCAAGACTACCACCAGCCATACTACCAGCTGATCCGAGAATAACACACTATTGCTTCGCAATCACCAGGCTTAACCAAGCTAAGCCACGGCCGTTTTTTTTTTCTCTAGCGCTTCAAGCGATTCACGTGCTTCCCGCGTTACGTGTCCACCTCCCCTTTCGCAAGCCAGCTTCGGTGACTTCACGTAGTTGCACGTGCTTTGTCGACGACTCATGATTCAGGTGAAGGATGCGATTCAGGTGGCTGAAGTTGAGAACGTCTAGACGCCGGGAGGCAAAGTTAAAATGCTGCCGACGGAACTGTCGTGGGCGCAACTCCCCATGCTGTGGAGATAAATTTTTGGTGACAGTGCAATCAGTACCTTAAGAGAGCTCGCATCTCAAACTCCAACGAAGCCATGAGGGATTACCTATAATGGACCGAAGCTACTGAATTTCAGGCGGCCGGAAGTTCGTATTCCTCCAGCACAGACTGAGATTCCGAATGAATGGTTACGAATGAAAAAATAACGCTCCGGCCGCTGCGGTAATGTCTTTTCATGTTGGGTTGATTGGTAGCTGGTCATAGTGCCCAGTTTTATGTGCTGCGTGGTGGACGCGCAAGAAATATTGTGAAGGTTAGTCCTCCTCAATTTAATTAAATGCTTAGAAAAAATATGCTTTGATTATGCGAGTAAATACCGTCTACATTGTATATCCAGTATATAAAATGCGGTTGCATGCAGAAGATATTAATATTTTCACAGGAGATTAAGCACCACGCGGAGAACTAAAACATGTAACAAAGCAAAACTCATTAATGGTCATGTAGCAGTGCAAGCAACGCGTACGGAGAGCAGAATACGAGACCAGCACGCTGTTTCAACTTGATGTTTAATGTATAGACCATAGGTTGGCACACTCACCCTTGAGTGCACTCACTCACTAGTACTCATTTCAAAGGCGTGAGTTCGAGTGCGAGTGAGTGCCAGTGAGTGCGAGTGGAGGTGGGTGTGAGTGAGTGCCAGTAAGTCCGAGTGAAGGAGTGAATGCCAGTGATTCTGAGCGGAGGTGAATGTGAGTGCGAGTGAGTGTGAACGTGACTCAGCGCTGTCAGTGTGAGAGGAGGTAATTGTGAGCGAGAGTGAGTGCTTGTGACTGTGAGTGCAAGTGTGTGTGAACGTTGCGAGTGCTTGTGAGTGAGGGGGTGTGAGTGTGAACATAGTGAGCGCCTGTGAGCACGAGTGCAGATGAGTGTGAACGTGAGTGAGTGCGAATGCAGGTGTGTGTTAACGTGAGTGAGTAAGGTCATGTGAGTGTGAACGTGAGTGCGAGTGGAAATGAGTGTGAACGAGGTGAGTGTTTCAGTGAGTGGAGTTGGGTGTGATCCTGAATGTGAGTGCAGGCGAGTGTGAAAGTGGGTGAGTGGATGTCAGCGTGAACGTGAGTCAGTGAGTGCGGGTGAGTGTGAATGTGAGTTAGTGCTTGTAAGTTGAGGTGAGTCTGAATATGAGTGCGTCTGATTTTATGAATGTGAGTGAGTACGAAGGGGAATGAGTGACTGTGAGCAGAAGTGAGGTTGAACGGGGGTGACTCTTTTACGGACAGCATAATTGAAGGCCTTTAATGTTATCTTTAAGATTGGAACGCGATAGCGTTAACAAGCAACGTTCGCATCGGAAATCACCGGAGGCTGTTTTTGGCGGGACCCTATTGAAGAGGAAGTGGATGCAGCATCGAAGGCACGCGCATGTGCCGCGTCCGAAATTTTCTTCATATAAAACCCAGTTCAAGAGTGTTCGCACCATCGACCCACAGTGGCTGAATGGGCTAACGCGCTGGTCTCGCAACCCATAGTTCCTGGGTTCCTCGGGATATCGTGTATTTATTCATTGCCTTCATCGGAAATTGTCGCACATTGCCATGAGAGGCCGAATACGCCGACAAAGTATTTTCTGGAAGAAGAGCTTCTAAAAGCTATTGCGTTAAAAAAAGCAACAAGCTGTATTATTCAAGGAAATATTGTTATCTGAACCGTCAGAAGTTAAGGTGGCAGAAGTCAACATCGCATGTCAAGGTCGCCGCTCGTGCGTTGCCGTTCACGTTACGGTGATATGCACGTGCATTTATTCTGTGAAAATGCGATCGTTTGCAGGTGCTGGAAAGTGCGACTCGACTTCATATTTTCAATGCGTCTTAGGGCTCGGAGCATCAGTTGATAACGATCAGCGAAACAATCATCTGTTCTCGTTGATGGAAGTGGAACGGCCTCCAGTGGATGTACAGTTGGGAGGCATGTGAGTTAGATGAGTGAAATAGCCTTAAGGGACACTTACTCATTCTATGTGGATTCAGCCATGTCACTACGAGAAAACCTCTCGCTTTGAAAATTCACTGTTGGCGAAAAATATTATATTGGGGTGCGTATTTACATGTCAGGCCCGTTTCTCTTTTCTCAGCAGTTGACTTTCACTTTCCAGTGTGCATTAGTGTTTTACGCGATGCATTTGAGTGCTCGAGAAGACAAACCCAATAGTTACGACCTGCCTTCGTTCATCGCGTACGCAATTTAGTGTTACGGAACGGTTTTTAGTGTAACGACTGGAAAGCAACTCTTTCTATTAGGTCAAATACACACGTGACTATTCGCTTGTACGGTAAGCGAACGCTAGCTCAGCTAATTGCCATGGCTCGTGCAATAAATAAACAACTAAACAAAATCTGCAAGTGTTAGCGTGAGCGGAAAGCGCAGAGATATTCAAGATCAGGCATGGGAATACCTTTGCAGACGGCGCCAAAGCGCCGCGAAGCGTAAGGCGCCTCGGCTTTAGGGAGGTGCCGACGAGTCACCCATAGACGACCGTTGGAAGTCATGCGAGCCGTGTGTGTGTGTGTGTGCGTGTGTGTATCAGCGGCGCCTGCTCTTCCTTCGGACGCTCACCCCATCTCCCTGTCTGCCGACGCGACAAGTTGGAGCCGGGTGCTTGCAGCTGGGCACATGGGACGGTTATGCCCATTTATGGTCCGATCTTGCGCCTGCGTTCCTGATTAGACCAAACCATGCTAGAGTGAGGTAGACTACTTGAAATGTGAAGCTTTTCCGGAGAACTGCCACAGTGCCGCGCTGCTTTGCCGGACGCGCGGGCTTTCTCCGCTGTGGTAGCTGCGCCAAAGCGGCTGTCGTCTGCTACGCGTTCGATATTTTGGTCGCCATTAGCCAACATTGCTATAATTTGCCTCCTATAATATACTACATGACTGCAAAATAATACTGCAGCACAGAGAACGCGTTTGTGTGCTCTAAATACGGGGATTTTGTATATTTCCTTCTATGCTTCCAAGTTTGTCACCGCAATGGCCCGCACTCACGGGGCTGTCTTAGGCGCAAATTCAGCGCGCACTTCATTGTGAGCAGATGTATTTTAATTTAGTTAAGAGTGGCATGACGAACGTATACGTGGGGCAAAATAGGATAAGCACGAGATGACGCCCATAACCGCGAAAACGAAGCAGATATTACCTTGTAACACAGACTCTCCGAGGAAGATGCTGCTGAAATCTGGTACATGACTTGGTAGAAAACGAGGGTGCAATCACAAAATGTAGTGTAGTTAGGGTTTGAGAATAAATTAATACAAAGCTTCATTGCGAGCTGTGGCTGTCAAAAGAAGCTGGGCACCACTAAGAGGCACAGTGAGATATTTTCATTCTCCAGGAGCCTGGGACTCCACACAGAGCATGAAAACTGCTCAGCATGAGAACTTCAGCAGCTTAAGTTGACGGGCTAGTTGATCTTGCATGCTATATTAAAGAGAGGTTTCCGCAAGACCACGAAGAGGACAGAGCACATGTCATCGTCCTGCCTTCCTGTTGTTCTTGTAGCACTACCTTCTTAATATAACATGACTGCTAACCCCTGGAAATTGCCTTTACCTTAAAAAGGCAAAGTTTTCGCCATATTGCGGCTCTCATCTGGGCCAGTACATGTATGAGCAATGGAGGAAGGAAATAAGAAATGTGGCAATACATGGATGCACGTGGTAGTGTACACTCCCCATTGCTCACTGATTGAAGCTCGTGGGTACTGGAGGCAGCAGAGGCTTGTGAACCTGCATAAATAGTTGCAGGTACACCTCGTATAGACGTCAGACTCTGCCCAGGCGGCGCTGCGGAAAAACCCGTCACCAGCGCCCCCATCGGAGCCTTGGCGCGAACTGAGTAGTGCAAGGAGAGCTGTCCGCAAGCGAAGGTGCATAGGCCACAATGGACCCTTCTCTTTCGTTTGTGTTGAGGCACGGTTTCCTAAAAATCAAGGACCTGGAAAGCTTCTTCCGCCCATCCACGCTTCGGAAAGGAAGCTTAGCAGGGCGAAGTACGTGTACAATATAAAATAAAGTGTCAAGTGTTATTTCGGCGTGCTGCAACTCGCAAATACACAGAACCTCAAGTTTCTCTATAGGCATATCAGCATAAAAATCTAAGCATTTCAAATTGTTTCATATTGAATATGTCCTGAACACAAGACTTAAAAGTATCTCCTATAGTTATATGTATTTTATCGTAATGTTTTGTCTCGCAATTATTTACAGAGTAAATCCTTTCATAGCCTTTTCCAGGGCAGCAAACAAAAAACGTTTTCGAAGGCAGCAAATAGAGTGCGATTATAACGAAAGTAAGCTTCCTACAGTGCCTACGCGCTGCATCTTTCTTTCTCGCAGTAGCTACAAGATCGCTCAGTACCTTAACTTGAACTTTTTGCAGACGCTTCGAGCAACAAGCGCGCACAAATCAATGTAAATGAATGCGACATTTTTTTCTTTACACATGTGCGTTATTTCGCATTTACTCATCCAGTGCTCCTACAGCAACTTTATTGCTCACATTTGAAAAACGCAGTCGAGCAGGTTCAGCACAAATGCGAAGCGTGTTTGTTGTAACGGCTCAGGACATACAAAATACCGAAAGTAGAAATGAGCTCGCGATGCAACGATGCTCTAGAACAGGATTTTGAATTCATAAACGAACCAAAATGTTTCGTTAAGCTTACCTGCCAGGTCTCTCCGTTCCACTTGTTGAGTCAAGCGGAGACGGACGTCTGTTAAAAGGCGGAGATATCGATGGCACATAAGCAAGATGGTTCGCAACGTTGGTTTTTCTGTTACCAATGAAGTGGCGGCTGCAGATTCTTGCGTTTTCGCTTAGCTACCACGGTCCTCCGTCAGGGCTACGCAACACAATTACAGAAGAACAATATGTTCGCACTTTCTCATGCGAGCCGCTGTGTTGTGCGGAATGGAAGTAATCCGATTACCCAACAGGTTGAACGGGCCCGTATCCAGCGCTCTCACCTTTCCCCTTCATACGATCGCGATGGAAATCGGTAAAACTGAACGTTGTTATTCCGTCCTTCACGTTCATGGCAATTTACAACACAACAGTAGCGTCGATTGCGGCGTTTCTTTGTAGCGCGCGGAGCTATCGCGGTTGCCGTCGTGTCCGCCCTCAGTCTGACGAATGAGCCAGCAAGCGGTTTATGGCAGTTCGGAGGCGCGTCCGACTAGCGTAGAAATTCATAGCTCTCTGTCTGGGTGTTAAATGCGCAAAACGCTCGCCATGTGGACCAAAATCTAGTTAAATCATTGTTTCGCAGTCGCTATCTGCATAGGCAACTTAGCAAGGGAGTCGGGCTTCGCACTACTCAATTACTGCCTCTTCGCACCGGCAGGTGGCGCTACGCGTCTTGCAAAACTCCAGAGTCTGACGTCCATAGCATCTAATGGAGCACATAAAGGTGGCGATAAATTCCAGTTTAGTTGAAGGTTATTGAAAGATAAAAAATCTACCTCCAATGGAGAAGCTAGCGAGGAAAGAAGATGGAGGCGGGCAAGAGCCCCAACAAGAGCCGGTAATTCTGCTAAAAGCAGAGAAATAGGACTGCGTGCCAAATACTTGCCAGACGCAGAGTAAACAACACCGTTTTACCTCGTGATGGTAAGGCTTTCAGGCTATTGGAAGCCTCTGCTTGCACTGCACCTAAATGAGGTACAAAAGGCAGATATGTCGTGAGACCAAATACACGTGCAGGCTGTTTGGTGCAAGTATGCGTATATAGAAGGTATTACCAGTAGCTGCCCGGAGTTGATTGCCGCTCAAGGGCACAACAAGAACATGTGGGCCTGTGTGGAGAACTGGCATTGAGCGGAGAAAATAGCATGATCAAATCTAGGCTGCAAAATGAATAAATGATATTGCCTACATTGAGCCACTGATGCTGAAGTTTGCTCGCTTGGGGTTCGCAATCTCGTACGTGAACACATTAATAATGCATTTATGTAAGAAAGCTACTGCAGGCTGGAACAGTGCAAGTAGCCTCTTAAATACGCCATACATGTTCTCGTGATGATAGTTTCCACGGCCAATTATTTGTTATTTGCTCAACATAACCTTTGCCAAGTGCACTCTAGCCATGAAGCTCAAGTACGTTAGGTCAGTGAAAACAATAATCATTTGCACAACGTTAAAACTTTCAAACGTGTTAGCTTACGTTGAGCTGGTGGCTTTCACGGTGGGGATTGCTTCCTAGGGCTGAATGTGGACGGTGTCTCATTCTTCTTCAAGTTTTTTTTATTCCGAACTTGTTTGAGATTAGTTGCTCAAATTAATTTTCTTCAAAATGATCCTAGACGTAAAAAAAAATAGAAATCAGGTTGAACTTACACTACAGCATCAAAGCACCAGAAACATCAGAAACGCCACAGAACAGTTTAAAATTTTCTATGGGGAAGCAGAGACAAAGAATGCAGTATAGTTGCGCTTCATTGAAAATTTAGTCCCATAATCTACTGCACGTCAAACAGGCACCATGCAGCCATTACCGCGACTACATCAGTGTTATGCGCTAAGAGCATGAGGCGTTAATACGCGGTGACACACGGCGCGATGACCTGAAAGCTGGACAATCTCTGTCGCACATAAAGCCGTTCAGGGGGCGAGTTTGCAGAGAATATAACCCATCACCCAGTAGTGGTTCGCCAAATTGGACAATATGAAGAAGGCGTGGTGGGTACATAGGCGACTTCCAACTTAATTATCTGACCTGAGTGTGTTTCTTATGGTGCGGTTTCAGCGAAGAAGCTGCCGACACTCGCTCCGTTTTCAGCCATCCAAATAAACAGTACAGCGAAAACGAGGTAGGACCTGTGCAAGAGCAAACGAGTGCTGCAGTTTACACCCCTCACTTATTACACATTTCCGCACCTCACGAATCTAGTTAAGCGCTGCAGTACAGAGTTATGGCCCGCGCCTAATTGTTCGATAACGCGAGGTGAAAGAACCCTGCACTGCCATAATCGAGCAGCTCAGAAATCTTCACTCGGCCATTCGGTGTACGTACCTTTATTCGCCCTTGTTTCTCCCGCTGCCCCGTGATTTGTTCAAGAATGCACCACCTAGCTCAAACAAGAGCTTACAGCGTCTGCTTCTTTTAATACTAATAATAATAATAATAATAATAATAATAATAATAATAATAGTAATAATAATAATAATAATAAGAATAATAATAATAATAATAATAATAATATCCCTTACTTCATGAAATTATTACACATTCAAAAAATCGGTCAGTCCAAGCCATGAAGGCTTGTCGAGCTGTACCCGGCAGTCAGCGACAAGTAGTCAGAAAAAAAGAACCCAGGTTAGCAAGCTATAAACTGAAGCAATTTAGAAAACAAAAGCAAACTACAAAGCAAAAGGAGGCTACAACACAAAAGCAAAGTACCAAAAACAAGCTAGCCACGAGCAAACGCAAGTTAAAAAAGATATAAAGTGAAACAATCAAGTATACACACCAATCTAGACCAAACGAAACTAATCGAAACTGTAGCACGGGCTCTAATGGTAACTAAACAGAAGAATAATTGGTTTTGAGGTACAGTTTGAGTGTCCGTTTTGAGAGATAGAGTACAGTTCAGTGGGTGAGGAAATAAAAACGTTAGGAACATAATATTTTCTGGTATAACGACCAAAACGGGTATAACACCGCGGGGTAGTGAACGTATTATGGTGTCTCATTGGTCTGGCAGGAATCAATGGAAAAAGAAAATCACTGTTCCAAAAATGTTTTATCACCAGAGTTTGAAAAAATAATGCTTCAAATGAGGGTAACTGCAAAAAAGAAAATACATTATTATTAGGGGGAATTGTCTATGTTGTATGCAACATTTCGAAGAACAGATTTCAGAATAGAATTCAATTTTGCGCACCATGTATATGAACAGTGATGAAATATGGTAATTCCGTATCTAAGATAGCTGTACACAAGCGCGTGAACAATGACTTTACGGACAGAAAACGGGAACAGGTATCTAGAGTTATACAGAAGACAGTATACTGTACGTAGCTTTTTGCTAATACATGCAAAATGTGTGTTCCATGTCATATCAGAATCAAAGATGATGCCGAAATATTTTACATTAGTTGCGAACTCTAATGGATGCATTTGCAGTTTATACAGTTAGATTCGTGAACAAAAAATGGCGCAGGACGATAAACTTTGTTTATGTGGATTATGAAAGCAAACCAGTTTATTCTTTTGTCTATTAATTCCAATTTCGTTACTTGTACGCCAATCCATTGCATACGTGGTATCTGCTTGAAGATTATAAACGCATGTATTAAATGATGCATGATGCATGTGTTGACAGAAGGACAGTTTCGTCGGCGTACTGGAATATGCGGCATTTTGATGCAAATTGGGGCAAATCATTGACGTAGAGTTTAAATAAAACTGGAGATAAAACAGATCCCTGGGGAACACCCGATTTTAACATTATTTTTGTACTTGAATAGTCA